>NC_143150.1:100512500-101137500 GCF_059928025.1 Delphinapterus leucas | reverse complement strand
CAATACTGTGGTCTTAAAAATTAGACATGGTACTGAACAAAATATTTTTTCTTTGTGTCTTAGGTTCTCACTGTCATGTCAATAGCCAAAACTGGCTTAAGTTTCTTGTGGTTGAAAGGGATGTAGGAGTTTCAAAGTCACTGAGGGTGACTGAGTTAAGACCCAGGCAATCTGTTGTGGAGCCTGACTAAATGAGAGGGACTCCATTGAATAGGTAGAAGAGTCGGAGATGGTTGGCTCTGCAGCCACAGCATTAATGAAAAATATATGATGACTGGGAAGTGGCTGAGTCACTTATGAGACCCTCTTGGTCCTGGGTGGGGCTAAGGGGAGAGACTCAAGATCCCTATCTCAGGCCTCAGTAGCAGATGGCAACATGTCAGTAGGCTCCAGGTAGAGAGGGGGCATTGCCAAAGAGACTGAGTATCCAGAAAAGTAGTGACAGATGCATGTACAGACACAAGAACCCGTCTCCCCTCCCTCATGAAAGCCCACTGCAGGGCTGATCCATGTTCTGAGAGACCTTACACAATTTGGAGATCCCTTCTTTATAAAATAATATCAAATTCTAAATACAAAAATTACATGCATAGCTTTAGAAGAGGCTCATGAAAGTGAGGAAACCTGAAGTTGAAGCTTTATTTGGTAGAAAATATACCTACCTCTTCCCAGATACCATCTTGTTGGGGGGATGGGAAGGTCTGAAATTTTGACTCTTTACCCCAAAGAACAGAGTTACTGTAAAGAGACTGTTCAGGTTAGAAGAGACTAAGATATGTGAAGATCCAAGTCTACATTTCCTCCTTTTCCTCTACAGCCAGTCTGAGTGGGAGAATGAGGAAGATTCTGTTAAGGAAAACAGCACAGCTGTGTATAACTATGTAAATTATTTTCAACACCACTGACTTATTCATGAATCTGTGTACCCCACTAATTTTTAAGCATTCTGACGGCAGGAAGCACATCTCATTCATCTGGCATCTCTAACACCCAGGGTCATTGATAACATAGAATGTGGCCAATGTTCATTAAACTTTTATTTATTAATGTTGTCACTCACAGAGCTTTAGTTTTTGAGCTTATGTGGTGAAAGAAATAAAACTTTGAAATTGGATCTCAGGACAGTCATAAAACAGGAAAATTTTGTGAAATATAAAAATTAGGGGTAAAAGAAGAAAAGGTAAAGGATTTGCATTCTAGGAGAGATTCTAGTGAGAGAGGGTCAAGTTGGAGAAAGGTGGGATATGTACTATGAATGTCATACATTGAACATTATGTATAATATTAAACTATAAAGTCTTAAAAATAACTTTAAGGCATTTATTCCATAATACCTATATTAGTTTGCTAGAACAACCATAACAAAATACCACAGACTGGCAGCCTTAAACAACAGAAATTTATTTTCTCACAGTTTTGGAGGCTAGAAGAGCAAGATGAAGGTGTCTGCAGATTGGTTCTCTTCTGAGGCCTCTGGCTTGGCTTGCAGATGGCCGCCTTCTCTCTGTGTCCTTACATGGTCTTTCTTATGTGTGCACACCCCCCTGGTGTCTCTCTGTGTGTCTAAACTCCATCTTCTTATAAGGACACCAGTCAGATTGGATTAGGGCCCACTCTAAGAGCTTCATTTTACCTTAATCACCTCTTTAAAGGCCTTAACTCCAAATACAGTTACATTCTGGAATACTGAGGGTTAGGTTTTTAACATATGACTTTTGGGGGCACATATTTCAGACCATAACAATGCCATGTGTCTTCTGTTATTAAAAATATATATAAATTGGGTGTTATATTTTACAATAAATTTTATATTGCTGTATTCGAAATAATATGCTTAATGTTTCCTGTCTTTTGTGCCTGTTATAGAATGAATTGTGTCTCCCTAGAATTCACTTGTTGAAGCCCTAACCCCCATTATGACTGTATTTGGAGATAGAACCTTTAGGATGTAATTATGGTTAAAGATGTCATAAGGGTGGGACCCTAAGCTGTCTTCTTAGGAAGAGAGGTCTCACCAGAAACTGAATTGGCTGGCACCTTGCTTGTTCTTGGACTTCTTGCCTCCAAAACTGTGAGAAAATACATTTCTATTGTTTAAGTTACCCAGCCTATGGTATTCTGTTATGACAGCCTGAGCAGACTAATACAGTACCTAACATCCTTTGATATAATTTCATTTGTTTATAACCAGTAATCATTTTTATGATGTGATTTTCATTGAAAAATAAACTTTTTTGATTTGTATTTTCCATAATATAAAACTCAAAATAGAAGCAGAATATAAACATCATGTACCCTTCATTGAAACTGTAAAGTAGGATATCACTTAACATAAGACTACTATAACTTACTTTCTAATTCCATTGATTTTTTTTTTTTTTTAACTTCGGTTAACATTTTACTGTATTTCCTTCAAGTCAATTTTATGCATATTTATTTCTTAGTTGAGATTCCCTTCTAAACATATTTTAATCCTGCTTTATTAACTTAACATAAACATTTCCCTGTTTTGTTAAAAACTCTTTACAAACATCACTTTTAATTACAAAGAGATACCGTTGTTTATGGAACCATTCCCATTCTGTTGGACTCATTGATTTTTAAACAAATTGTTCATACACCAAAATAAATATACTTAGAAAAACTAACCCTCTTCCCTTTATAAGTATTGGGTTGGCCAAAAAGTTCATTCAGTTAATGAATACGTTGTTCAATAAAGTTCTTGGTGAAAATGAAAAATGTCTATTTTTACTTAAAACCGAACAAACTTTTTGGCCAGCCCAATAAATTTAATTCCATTTGTGATTTCACTTCCTTTATCTTTAAAAACTTTATATCTTTCTTACTTTTGCATGACCACTATAGTATCTTATTTAATGGAGTTTCATCTAAGAATGGAAATATTTCAAAGCAACAGCATAAGAAGTGATTCTGGAACAGTGCAGTGACGTGGATTAAACAGCATGACTTTTGAATCAGATGCAGACTAAAATTCTAGCTCTTTTGTACTTTTGTGACCTTGTACAAAGTACTTAACCTGTTTAAGCTCCAACTTCAATATCTGTAAAATTGACAATAATAATTCTTAAACTTCTTTGGTTGATAAAAAGTATTAGAAATAATAAAATGTGTATTACATGATGCATAGTAGATTATTATTTAAATAAATTATGATCTATGGCTTTCATATGCCAAAATGTTTTCTTAAATTATTCCAGTGGGATAACCATTAGTGACATACTAAAAACTGACTCTTGTGATATTATTTCAGGAAATAGAATATTTTAAAAATCTATTCTGTTAGAAATAAATGTTTTGTTGTTATAAGAATGCCAGAAAACCAGTATTTGTCAAGTGTGTCTTTTATTTTTAAAAAAATTTATTGAAGGAGGTGGGATGAATGGGGAGATTGGGATTGACATATATACTCTTGATACTATGTATAAAATAGATAACTAATGAGAACCTACAGCACAGGGAACTCTACCCAGTGCTCTGTGATGACCTAAATGAGAAGGAAATCCAAAAAGAGGCGATATATGTATACGTATAGCTGATTCACTTTGCTGTACTGTGTAAACTAACACAATATTGTAAAGCAACTATACTCCAATACAAATTAAAAATAATAAATAAACTGGAAATGAACCCAAAGATCATCTATTCAATCCCACTTACTTTTCACATAAGGAAAAGACTGTACTTTTCTTCAGAAAATAAGATCTTAATAGAAGTTAACAGCATTTTACATACATATTTAACAAGTTTCTAAGCGATTACTCTAGACAGAATTCAATTTGGTGTTTTTTTAACATTACTTTCTCATATGAAAGTTATTATTTCCTAAAAAATTTTTTTACTGAAGTATAGTTGATTTACAATGTTGTGTTAATCTCTGTTGTACAGCAAAGTGACTCAGTTGTATACATATATATGTATATACTTTTTCATATTTTTTTCCATTATGGCTTATCACAGGATATTGAATATAGTTCCCTGTGCTATACAGTAGGACCTTGTTGTTTATCCATCCTGTATATAATAGTTTACATCTACCAATCCCAAACTCCCAATCCTTCCCTCCCCCACCCCCATCCTTCTTGGCAACCACAAGTCTGTTCTCTATGTCTGTGAGTCTGTTTCTGTTTTGTAGATATGTTCATTTGTGTTGTATTTTATTTTATTTATTTTTTAATAAATTTATTTATTTATTTTTCGCTGCCTTGGGTGTTCGTTGCTGCTTGTGGGCTTTCTCTAGCTGTGGCGAGTGGGGGCTACTCTTTGTTTTGGTGCATGGGCTTCTCATTGTGGTGGCTTCTCTTGTTGCAGAGCATGGGGTCTAGGCGCACAAGCTTCAGTAATTGTGGCTTGCGGGCTCTAGAGCTCAGGCTCAGTAGTTGTGGCACACGGGTTTAGTTGTTCCGTGGCATGTGGGATCTTCCTGGACCAGGGCTTGAACCCATGTCCCTTGCATTGGTAGGCAGATTCTTAACCACTGTGCCACCAGGGAAGCCCTGTGTCGTATTTTAGATTCCACATATAAGTGATATATCGTATTCTTCTTTCTCTTTCTGACTTACTTCACTTAGCATGATAATATCTAGTTCCATCCATGCTGCTGCAAATGGCATTATTTCATTCATTTTAATGGCTGAGTAATAGTCCATTGTATATATATCCCACATCTTGTTTATCCATTCATCTTTCAATGGACATTTAGGTTGTTTCCATGTCTCGGCTATTGTAAGTAGTGCTGCAGTGGACATTGGGGTGCATGTATCTTTTCAAATTATAGTTTTGTCTGAATATATGCCCAGGAGTGGGATTGCTGGATCATATGGCAACTTTATTTTTACTTTTTTGAGGAACCTCCGCACTGGAGGTTTTCGTAGTGGCTGCACCAATTTTCATTCCCACCAACAGTGTAGTAGGGTTCCCTTTTCTCCACACCCTCTCCAGCATTTGTTATTTGTACACTTTTTAATGATAGCCATTCTGACTGGTGTGAGGTGGTATCTCATTGTAGATATGATTTGCATTTTTCTAATAATTAGCGATGATGAGCATCTTTTCATGTGCCTGTTATCCATCCGTATGTCTTCTTTGGAGAATTGTCTATTTAGGTCTTTGGCCCATTTTTTGATCGGGTTGTTTGCTTTTTTGTTATTCAATTGTGTGAATTGTTTGTGTATTTTGGAAATTAAGCTCTTGTGGGTTACATCATTTGCAAATATTTTCTCCCAGTCTGTAGGTTGTTGTGTTTTCATTAGATAAAATGGGAATTTTATTTAAATTTTTATGAGTTTAAAATAGAAAGCACATGACTTTTAATTTTACCACTTCCTACACTTGGTCCTTGATGATTCATGCAATAAATTAAATGCTCTAATTCAGTAAGGCAAAAATTCTAATGCTCTTCTTGTTTTAGAAAGTTCGTTGTGCTTTTAAAATCTAATGGTGTCTTAACTGTGAACAAAAGAAGGAAGTTTCGTCACTTAAATAAATCCTTATTGTTTGTGCATTATAAAAATCAGTTTTCTGATAGCAGCGTCATTAAACTCTATGGTACTTGTGTTCATCATGTTATTCTTGGAGCATTATTATTGTCACAGCTCCCAGTAGTGTTAACATTAACATGGGTGGTTTCTGTTTTGACACTTTATGGTATGAGGATGCAGGTATGGAAGAATGATTTTGGAATTAAAGCCAAGCTATTCAAATTTATTGCTCTTTTATCAGCAAATACATGTCTATCAGGATATGTTAGCTGTGATAAAATTCTTCAACATTTAGAAAGTGACAGTATGGTTAATAGAATTGGGTTGTTAATCCAAGATATGTGTGTATGTTTCATTATGGAAATAAATGTATTAAAGTTCAAAATAATCATAAATGTTATTAGCTTTCCCATTTAAATTTGATGTCAGTGAGTGAGGAGTTCTGTACAAGTGAAATTATATGTTTTACACAGTAAATGAGAAAGTATAATTTTGTAGATTAAGTTTAAAATTTAATAACTCATTTCAATTAATTTTCTTCTACTCTGTAAACTCAGAAGGTTCAAATAGAAAACCTAGCATAAATGTAATCAAATGTAAAATGTAATCAAATCAATTATAAGAGTCAACTCTGTTAAACTAACCACACATAAAATCTATTGACAAAACATAATTGTAAATATTGTCTTATCGTTTGATGAAGGTAGGCCTTGAGATATGTTCAAAATGAAAAGAATGGAACAAGTCTCATGTAGAGGAGGAAAACTAATTATTCCTTTACCCTTCTAAGTTCTTGGCTGAACCTCAAGAATAAAAGATTAACAGGAGGAAAAAAAACATACTCAATTACCTATGTAAGTAGTATGGTAGCCTCAGAAAGATATGACTCAGAAGGCAGCCAGAGGACTGAGGTTTATGTGCAGTCCTGACCTAAGGTGTATAGGGGTCTAAGGCTTCAAAGGGTGGCAGGGGGGTGGAATTTACTGGAAGGTGAGAGGAGGCAATGTTTGGTAAAGAAAGATTGCCCTGCCAGATAAGTCTCCTGTGTGGAAAAGTTATCTGTAGTAATAGCTCCCTTCCTGGTGCAGGCCCCCTTTCTAATGTAAATTTGCTTTATAAATGTAGATTTCCCTTACAAATCGATAACTTCTACTCTGTTTTCAAAGCTTCTCCTGTCTCTGCAGTTTCTCCAAATAATTGGTATGCGAAAGAGGCATATTTTAGGGTGGCTTATTCTGCTACCCCTCACTTCATAACAGCCTCTGTAAAGTGCTGTTAAAGAACAAAATTCAGCTGAGTAAATTTTAAAGCTCTTCCTGGCTTTCAGCAATTCATCAGTCAGTCAGCATTCAATCTAGCAGATAGAAAGGAGCTCTGAAGGCAAGAGATTTTTATAGGCAGAAGGGGGCAAGAACAGGAAGTTGAACTGAGGCAGTGAGAGGGAACAGAATATGTCACCCCCAAATGTCCCAGTTTGGCGTGGGGATTGTTTTGAGCTAATGGCAATTGAGAACCAGCAGACTCATGAAAAGCATTTTACCTCTCCCTTAACTGCTTAAAAGAATTTAGATAGGGGGCCTGTACCAGGAAGAGAGCTATTACCAGCAACAACTTTTTACATCAGAAAGACTTATTTTCATGGCTTGGCAAATATTTGTTTACCAAACACTTGTACTTCCCATCTTCCCATGAATTTCCTTCCTCCTCTTTGAAGCCCCAGATCCCTACCCACTTCTCCGAAGCTCAGCATAGTATGTAAACCTCAACTGCCTGACTACCTTTGAATCTTCATGTCTTTGTGGGGCTCCCATAGGTATGTAATTAAATTTGTTTTTTTCCCCTGTTAATCTGTCTTATGTCAATTTGATTATTCGACCAGCCAACAAATTTAGAAGGGAAGAAAGGAAAAGTTTTCTGCCCCTACAGCAAAAAAAGCAGATTGGTTATTCCAAGCTTACTTTAGGGAATGGCAGGTGTCTGTCAGGCAGATAACGTAAGTAGTGCTGATCAGGCGATTTCTGATTGACTGGTTTAAGATTCCATTTCTGGGAGAGCCAAAACTGTAAGAAGTCTTGATTTGGTGAAGTGGGGCTTAGTATAAGCAGCTCCATTTTGGGCCTGTTGTCTTCACCAATGCAAAAATGCATTCTTTGGCCTCAATGTGTTACTGAGGGCCTGCTCTCTGCTGAGCACTATGGAATACTCAAATGAATACCGTGTAGTCTCCCTCAAGAAACTCTCTGTTTAGTGGTTCCCTGATAGTTTTCCTTAGGCTCTCAGTTGCATTTGATAGAAGCAACTATTTCCTCCTGACGTCCTGTCTTAGCTTTGCATGCAAGGAAGTATTCCGGTTTCTTCATAAGGCTCTGAGCTGTTTGTTTTACCTCTAGGATTTCAAGTTAATGGACATCATCTCATTGAATTCTTACATAGGCTTTAGTGCGGCTACTTCTGCTAAGGAGTGGTGTACCATTAAAATTAGATTTTATTTAAACCTATAGTGATTCCAGTGTAATGAAGATACACAGGAATAATGCAAATGCAGATGGGAAATGCATCAAAATCAAAGAGAAGGAATGATGTTTGTTTTCCAAACAAAGGAGCTTTATGTATGCAACACGATT
The DNA here is from genome assembly GCF_059928025.1 of Delphinapterus leucas. Classification (NCBI taxonomy): domain Eukaryota; kingdom Metazoa; phylum Chordata; class Mammalia; order Artiodactyla; family Monodontidae; genus Delphinapterus; species Delphinapterus leucas. The sequence goes on along the minus strand of NC_143150.1, from coordinate 101,129,378 downwards.
TCTTCCACTAGCTTTGACTGGCCCAGGGCCACAGCAAACTTAACAACTCTGGAACCATGCTGTCTCCTTCCACTCCCACAAACATGGCCTTCCTGTTATTCATCTGTACTATCTTTAAGGTTTGAGCTTTCAGAATCCTCTTTCTGCTTTTACTTTTTCCCACTTTTCACTAGTTACAGGACCGCAAACTGCTGAGGGTGTTTATAGAGTTAAGTACTAGATCTGGCATTCTCTGTTAAATGCTTATGGTAAATTCTCTGTTAAATGCTTACGGTAAGCGGCCTTCTCTGCTCACTAAATGAGTTAGACCTAAACACCCAAATCCCCACTGAAAAACACTCTTGCCAAATTTGTATTAGATGGCTATAGAGTGGTTCTGGTGGTAGTGGACATGCATATGAAGACTTCAGATAAAAACATTTCAAGAAATATGACAGTGAAAAAATATATTTTAAAATATAAATTATACACATGTATATGCTATTACATGTATATAATAATATAAATAGATATTTGCTGCTTCAGATACTATAAATTTATATAATCAAAGAGGCCACAATTTTTGGATATTCTCTGGAAAAATAGGCGATGGATTATGTTACATTGGAGTTTTCTATATTCGGGCATATGTGGTGATAGGCATTCAATGAACATAGGGTGATTAATGATCTATCTAATAGATGTTCTATTGTGTTCATACTTTTTGCAGGTATTTTTCAGTTTTATAATATTATAACAACAATAAAATGGTCTTGACAATAGGGTCCAAGTCATATAACTGTCTGTGTCCCATTAACATGTAAAGGTAGATGTGTATGGCTATAGGCACTTAGTAAGTTCTTTCTCACTATTAATCCTCCAAAGGAAACATCATATGCACATTTCATTGTTAAGGAAAGTTTTAAATTAATTATATAAATTTTAAATTTGAAAATTAAAATTCAATACATATATAAACTATATGACATTGAAATAATTTCATCGAAGTTCAAATGCAAGTAATAGATTGATCGTATTATGCTATAATAATGTTTTTTTCTTTTTTTAGTTTAGTGCTCAAGGAGCATGTATTTCTCATGTACTGCCAGAATTTCTGCTTGAACCAGAAGATTGTAAGAAGTGGATTGAAATTACAGTAAGCGAATTTAATTTCTTGGAAAAATCTGCACTGTTATTGAATTTACTGGTTTTTGGTCTTTGTTAGATTTTATTTTAGAATCTTTGATTTTTTATTTATGAAATATCCTAAGGATTATGCCTCTCTGGACAGTGTATATTTGTATTTGTCTAAAAATCTCTGTGGAGTTCCCATGCAGAAATGATTACATGGCTTTCTTAAATATACAGGTAATTGCTTCTTTTAAGGGATTTAGAAATAAAGAATGGTCTGTGCTAATTTAAATTTTTTCTTAAAATACATCCTTAGACTGTATATCTTTCAAAGAAAATACTGGTTTATTTTCCCTGCCACTTGCCACTTCCTTTCTTTAGTTTTAGAGGGGAATAGGGAGAAATTAAACAAGATATTCATTTTTTTTCAAATTATACAATTCATTTTATGAAAACCTATTGAGAAAAGGAATTATCTTGAGAAGCCTGTAGGCTTTGAGGCAACGCTCCTTTAGTTGTGGCACTGTTACTATAGTCACCACATGACATTAGTAGAAGAGCCAAGGGCCTGTTCTTTGGTACTCTGCTGAGTTCCTGTGGCTTCATCCAAAGGGTGTGGCTCCTTTGGGGGTTTAGAATTCAGAATAATTTTGCATCTCATTCTACCACTTCTGCCACAGAGTGAGCTAGTAGGTACACTGTTTGAATAAATCTACAACATGAAATAGGGGCTGTGAGTTCCAGAAAGTTACCTGTGTTGATAGTTTCTATTACTGGCACATGGGGAATTAGAGATCTGGATGAGTGGGAAAAAAAGACATGTAAAGGTTTTATTAAAAGAAAAAAATTGTATGCTAACTAAGTAGTTAAAACTTTGTAGTACATTTGCCTTGCATTGTAATTAATGTTGTGATATTTTATTTCTTATAGTTTTCCACTAATACCTTGCCCAAGTTTTCCAATATACCTAAGGAAAAGCATTCTATTGTTACAGATATTACAAAGTTTGAAACCTGGAGTAAACGGGCATGGACAGATGTATTCCTTCAGACATACAAGGTAACTTTTCCACTCTTGTTCACTGCTAGGGGTTTTTTTTGGTTGATTTATATGAATAGTGTAGTAGTTAAGGTATAGGTAGTGCTGCTGTAAAAGATTAAAAAATACAGTGGCCCAAATAAGATAGAAATATTATTTCTATCTATTGTGGAGAAGTGGTTTAGAAATAGTGGGTGTCTCTTCCATCCTCAGTACTGGACTTTCATTTCTGGATCAGTTTCTCAGAACAGGGAAGAGCAGGTTAAAGAGTAGAAGACAAGTAAATACCTTTTAAGGATGTCATCTGTAAAATGCATCATTTCCATTTCACATTCCATTGGGCAAAATTTAGTCATATGACTGCACCTAGCTTCAAGGGAAGTTGAGAAATGTAGTCTCTAAAATTGGTAGGTACAGACATATTCTGGTACATAAAAGGAAGGATTAAATAATAGATGTTGGGGGACTTCCCTGGCGACCCAGTGGTTAAGACTCTGCGCTTCCAATGCAAGGGGCACAGGTTCGATCCCTGGTCGGGGAACTAAGATCCCATATGCTGCGTGGCACAGCCAAAAAATAAGGAAAGAAAGAAAGAATAGCTGTTGGTGAAAATTATGGTCTCCACCTCTAATGCTTAGTAGACTCTTGCTATAAAGTTATTCTGGAGAGATATTTACTAGGAATCATACAGCTGTAGGCGAGACCAGGTGTTGATGAGATTCTCCAATTTGCTTCATGTTAAGTTACATATTTGGGTAGATTATCATAGCATAAATTGCACCTTCACACCCTATATCTTTATTGCTTAAACAAGTCCTGATTTCAGTCTTTGGAATCATTCCCTAGGTTTCCAAATATGGCACTGTGGATCTTGCCCACTAAGACCAATAGAGGCTTTTGCTCAGTCCTCATAGATTACAACCACAGATAGGGTGAGCTGTAGGGTAGGGAGTTAAAAGAAGGAAGAAGTCAAATAGAAGCAGCAATTAGTCACTCAAAGGAAAGGATAAAATAGAAATCTAAATAGTGAGTAATATATTTAAGACTTCTGTCACAAAATGCTTTTTAAATGTGATCTTGTTTATTCTTCACAACCAGTAATATCCCCCGTTTAGAAATGTGGGTACAAAGGTTCACATGCATACATACTTTCTTCCAAGATCACCTGATTTCGGCCATATAAAACCATCTGATGTAGGTAAAGCTTATTTCTTCCTTGTTGTTCTCTGCTGGGGCCCAGGAGCCCAGGTCCCTCTTGTTGCCCTCTGACACTCTAAATCCTCCACTGCAGCCAGCCACCCAAGCCTACCCTCTGGGGAGTTCCTTCTGTGGCTTGATTCCCAGTTACTCCCCCTCTCTACCTTTTCTTTTCCCAGTAACCTGCCCTGTCTTTCTTGCTGGATGTCAAGATGAGAAATCCTGTATGTTTTTTAGTAATCCCCAGAAGAATGTATGGGGGTATTTGTGACTCTCACCCAAACTTAGATTTGGGAAAAGACAATTTTCTTCTTTTCTTTCTTAACTCCAGGCTGCCTCCTATATAATTTTGTCTACTGATAAAGAGGAGCAACTCCAAAACAGAAGAGCTGCACATGTCCTAGTTTATGGACAAGCTAGTACTAATCTTGGTTTGTGGGCTTCATTCACTCACCCATTCACTTATTCACTCCCTCATGCCTTCATGTATATGTCTCATTCATTTAACCCATCTTCCCCAACTTATAAGTCTGTGAATTTAGATACCAAGTATCACTTGTAAACTCAGAACTTAATAGTGTGTCAGCTACATAGTAGATGGCTCAACAAATATTTGTTGAATGAATTTATTCAACAACTATTATGGTCCAGCTACTATAATAGGTTCTGGGGGTATAAAAGTAAACTTGATATAGTCTGTCTCTTCAAGGATTTTGTGTCCTGGAGTATGTAAGTAACTAAATATATATAATTACAGAGAAGGATGACAAATGTTATAACAGGGTAAGCCCAAAGAACTAAGGATGAGCGGACATAGAGAGGAACCTAACTTTCCTGTGTCTTGGAGAAGGTTTCTAGGAAAAAGGTGGATTTAAACTGAGCCCTGAACAATGAAGAGGGTTTGGCAGGCAAGGTGGGGCATAGGTTAGAGAGAAAGATAGTACAATTTGTGTGACGGAGGTAATAGGTGAGTTTTATTGGGGGGGTGGGGCAATAACATTTTTTCCAGATAAAGGGAATTCAATGTGGAAGTGCCTGTGGTTTGATAGAGAGCATTGTACGTTCTGAGGAATAAAAACAGTATGGCTGTGGGTAAGAGGGGTGGACTATGAGCCCAGTCAGAAATTAGACCGTGGTTGACTTCATAAGCCAAACCAAGGCATCTGGACTTTATGGATTTTAGCACAAGGTCAGTACAGAAGTCCTGAAGGATTTTAAACACAAGGTTGATATGATCAGTTTTGCATTCTAGAGAAATCACTCTGGTACGGTGTGGAAACTGTTCGTGGATTTTTTTTTCAATTGAAGTATAGTTGATTTACAATGTTATGTTAGTTTCAGGTGTACAGCGAAGCAATTCAGTTTTATATATATATTTTTTTCTTTCTTTTTCAGATTCTTTTCCCTTATAGGTTATTACAAAATATTGAGTATAGCTCCCTGTGCTATACAATAGGTGCTGTTGGATATCGATTTTACATATAGTAGTGTGTATATCTTAATCCCATTCTCCTAATTTATCCCCCCTTTTCCTCCCTTTTACCCCTTGGTAACCACAAGTTTGTTTTCTGTGTCTGTGGGTCTATTTCTGTTTTGTATATAAGTTCATTTATATCATTCTTTTTATTTTTTTAGATTCCACATATAAGCAATATTATGTAGTATTTGTCCTTTTTTTAAACATCTTTATTAGAGTATAATTGCTTTACAATGGTGTGTTAGTTTCTGCTTTATAACAAAGGGAATCAGTTGTACATATACACATGTTCCCATACCTTTTCCCTCTTGCGTCTCCCTCCCTCCCACCCTCCCTATCCCACCCCTCTAGGTGGTCACAAAGCACCGAGCTAATCTCCCTGTGCTATGCGGCTGCTTCCCACTAGCTATCTAATTTACGTTTGGTAGTGTATATATATCCATGCCACTCTCTCGCTTTGTCACAGCTTACCCTTGCCCCTCCCCATATCTTCAAGTCCATTCTCTACTAGGTCTGTGTCTTTATTCCTGTCTCACCCCTAGGACCTTCATGACCTTTTTTTTTCTTTCTTAGATTCCATATATATGTGTTAGCATATGGTATTTGTTTTCCTCTTTCTGACTTACTTCACTCTGTATGACAGACTCTAGGTGCATCCACCTCACTACAAATAACTCAATTTTGTTTCTTTTTATGGCTGAGTAATATTCCATTATATATATGTGCCACATCTTCTTTATCCATTCATCTGTTGATGGACACTTAGGTTGCTTCCATGTCCTGGCTATTGTAAATAGAGCTGCAATGAACATTTTGGTACATGACCCTTTTTTTTTTTTTTTACACCTTTATTGGAGTATGATTGCCTTACAATGGTGTGTTAGTTTCTGCTTTATAACAAAGTGAATCAGTTATACATATACATATGTTCCCATATCTCTTCCCTCTTGCATAACCTTCCCTTCCACCCTCCCTATCTCACCCCTCCAGCCGGCCACAAAGCACTGAGCTGATCTCCCTGTGCTATGCGGCTGCTTCCCACTAGGTATCTACCTTATGTTTGGTAGTGTATATATGTCCATGCCTCTCTCTCGCTTTGTCACAGCTTACCTTTCTCCCACCCCATATCCTCAAGTCCATTCTCTAGTAGGTCTGTGTCTTTATTCCTGTCTTACCCCTAGGTTCTTCATGACATTTTTTTTTCTTAAATTCCATATATATGTGTTAGCATATGGTATTTGTCTTTCTCTTTCTGACTTACTTCACTCTGTATGACAGACTCTAGGTCCACGCACCTAATTACGAATGGATCAATTTCGTTTCTTTTTATGGCTGAGTAATATTCCATTGTATATATGTGCCCTGTCCTGAGCCTTCGAGTGCTGAAAGCAGGGGCAAGGCTAGACTCTTTGTCATCCCCACAGCTCAGCGGGTGGGGCATGTTCCCCTTAGTCGTCACTCAGGGTTCTCAGTTTGACTCCTGGGAAGGCCTGTGGCTCCTGTCTCTTTACCTGAGGACATGTGCTCATAGAAAGGCCCACCGCTCTCTGAGAGCCAACAGAAGAAAGTGAGGGTAGCCTGATGTCCCACGTCTACCTGTGGTCTCTGAAGGCAGGAAGCTGGGGCCGGCAGATCCAGGCCTTATTATGCTTGGCCGCGCCGGTCCTCACTCAGGCCCTTCCTCAGTTTGACTCCTGGGAAGACCTATATTTCTCCCTCTCTTCACCTATTACTGTCCCCACTTCTCCGTCACCCTGGGAGGAGTTAAGGGTTGCCTCTGCTCGGCCTGACATCTCTCCAGGCGTCTCCCAGGACTGACAGCAGGGGAGAGATGATGTGCTGCCCCCATTGTTATGGTTTTCATGCTCCGCTCCAGCCTTAGGTCCTCACCCCAACTCCTAGCACAACCTGGAAATGTCCCCTGTGCTGAGTCAGCCAGCCTCGGAGCAAAGTCCTCACCACCCTGAGTCCCCAGAAGTAGAAGTCAGAGTAGGCTACGTGTAGCCACAGCTATTTCTGAGGGGCTTCTGAGGACTAACACAGAGGGCAAGATTCCCCGGGCTTCGCTCTTCTGGGGTTTGTGACCTCAATAGTCCTCACTCTGTCAGGATCTGGGACTCTTCCCTCTACCGACCTGAGTCCTCCAGAGCCGGAGGCAAGTGGGTGACACATCGAACTACCCCTGCCTGGGGCTTCCCCGGGCCTAAAGGGTGGTGGGGCTATGTGTTTGTTCCTGTCTCTTTTCGGTTGGGCGTTCCCCTTGGTCCTCACTCAGAGTCCTTACGCTGGCTCTTCCCGTGACCTAGAGAGGCCTGTGCTCTCATACTACAGCCTTTACTTCCCTGAGACCACCTAGGAGGATGTGAGGGTTGCCTCACGTGGGCATGACTGCCTGTGGTCACTCATGGCCGACAGTAAGGGAGGGATTCTGTGGCGTCCCCGCTTTTATGATTTGGGTGGTTCCCTCAGTCCTCACGGTCCTCTGCTCGACTCTTGGCATGACCTGGAATTCCTCCCTGTGCTCCCCTGAGGCTGGCCCCTGGGACCAAGTGCCTCATCTACCTGAGACGCTCTAAAAGGAAAGGCGTGGGGCGCATCATGCCAACATTCCTGGATTTGCCAAGGGGAGGTATCCAGTGGCAGGGCTCTGCTCTAGGTGGAGTCCCTTTATCCTCATTTAGAGTCACTAGATTTCCAGTCTCTACTGAGTGAGGCTGTTCCCCATAGACCAAGGCCCTCGCCTCCCCGAGACCACCCCCAGTGGAAAGAGGGGGCAGGTCAGCCAGAAAGCTTTGTCCTGGGCCTCCTGGGGCTGACCTCAGGGGCGGGACTCTGCATTCTCCTCTGTTCTGGAGTGAGTGGTCCTCTTGCTCCTCATTCAGGGTCCTCATCGTGATGCCTGCCCAGACCCAGGACTCCACCCTCCACTCCCCTGAAGCTGTGCTCCTCAGAACAAAGGCATTACCTTCTTGGGAATTCTGAATTGGAAGTCAGGATGAACCAGATCTGTCCAAAGCTGTTGGGGTCTTCTGAGGAGCAGGACTTTCCAAGGCCCCACTCTTCTGGAGTCAGTGGCCCCTCAGTCCTAACTCAGGTTTCTTACCTTGACTTCAGGTAGCATATGGGACTCCATCCTCCCTACTGTCTGTCTGCCAGCCTCAGGCCAAGGCTTTCACCTTCCTGAGACACCAGAAGGGGAGAAAAGAGACCTATTCCCGGGCTGCCCCTGCCGGGGGCCTCTGTGTGGTCCCCTTTGTTATGGGGAGTCCACTCATCAGCACCCAGTGTCCTCACCCTGAAGCAAATTAAGGCCTGTTAGGATCTCCTGCTTGGGCAGAATTGGAGATGCTGCCACAAGACCAAGGAACTCACCTCCCTGAGAACCTCTCCACCCTTGCCCCGGAGGAAAAGAAGGGGTGCCTTCAGACAGACAGCTCTGCGCATGGCCACACAAGGGAGAAAGCAGGGTAGACTTTGTGGGGCCCCCTTCTGTTCTAAGGTCCTCACCTTGAGTAACTATCAGAGGCTGGGACTCCTCCCTCCACTGACCTGAGGACACAGCTCTTAAACCAAGGCTTTTATGTCCCTGAGAAACTTGAAGAGTAAGTGAGGAGATGCTGATCTTTTCAGGGTATCTGACATTGCATATGTAGAAGACCCCATTGTCACCGAAAATTTTTCTTTTTATTCATACCATTCACTTCTTCAGCGTTACTGTTACTGTATTCCAAAACAGTGCTTTGCGAACAGGGCCCCTTTTATCCCATGAGATACATTTTGGAGTGGTGAGAAGAAAAATGAATTAAAAGACATAAGGTCTGCCTTAGGCTGGGAGGAGTGGAAGAGTGTAGGCTCTAGACTATTCCAGACCAGGGGACTAGACCCAGCAAGGTCACTTAATCAGTCTTGTGAACTTGAGAAATTTGCAAGTTATTCACCTGTAAAGGGAGTCTGCTAAATCCTATCCTGCGTGAATGTTGGAATGTTATGTACTACATGTAAAGCAGTGGCATACTCATTAAGAAATATTGGGTTTTTGATGAATGGCAGTTATGATATGATTATTATGAACCCCCAGAATACCACCCTCCCATCAGAGTTTATTTTTAATCCAGTAGGTAGCAGAGAATATGCAGTGCACTAGGGCAAAAGAAACAAATACTCACAAATGAGCTAAATCAGTCAAAGTATCTTTTATTTCTACCAAAAGAAAGTTTAAACGAAGTAAGGCAAACCATGAGTTAAATGGCTTTTACTCTCTGTTTTCTCCATTTTTTGTTTCTAAATATTTTCTGTGGTCGCCTTTCACATTTCCATGACAATGTCTATTGCAGTGCCATGTTTTCTACTTCTGGATCATACAGAAAACGTAGATGGTTCGTGAATTTCTTTTACATATACCAAAACTGTAACTTTAGAATTCTTTAAACAGCAATAAATATGCAAGCAATGTCATTCACGAATTCCTATTCTTAAGAAAACACACTATTACAAGAAAAAAACATTTGAAAAAACCTAAATCAATCAATAATATATAGAAGTTACTAGTTTAAAACAGGAAGATAAATAAGATCTATACTTTGTTCCCTCCACCCCTACTACTCTGCACTATTTAGGAGCCTGACTGCTCTCTTCCAAAACAAAGTGAGCAAACTGCCCGCGGCCTCCCTCCCTACATGTGGGAGGAGCTGCGGGCCTTGGCCCTGGAAGGGGCTCTGCCCTCAGCAACAGCTGCAGCCCTGGCCGCGGCTCTCACTGCTGCTCTCTCTTCCTCATCTTTCAGAGCCTCCTCATAGAGATCTGGGAAGGCACTGGGGACGGTACCAATGATCTTGCTCAAAATCTCCAGCACTTTCATCTTGCTGGTTTCAGCGTGGGCTCTCGGGCCCCACAGGAACTCATAGCGCGGAGGATCGCTGTTGGGCACCTGGCGGTACGTCAGGTACTTCTGCTGCACGAAATCTTTGCTGATGAGCCTCCTGGGCTCCCCAAAGATCAAGTGCCTCCTCCCAGCATACAAACCCAACGCACTGAGGAATTCCCAGATCTCCTCCTCGGTGGCACGGTTGCCCTTCTTGAAGATCAGGCCCAGGAGAACCATCAGGAGACCGGACGTGGGCGGCCCCGACTCATCACTCGGACTTCCCTCGCTGGGGAGGGCCATCTTGCTGATGAGGGCGTAGGAGTGATTGCTGGGGTCGACTTCCTTCAGCTCGAGGCCAAAGACCAGCTCCATGACCTCAGAGGCTCTGCTGAGGATCTCAGGGAAGTGTTTATCGTACTTCCTGTTGATAGCCTTCAGCAGTGCTGCCTGCGGGATGGGCTCCTTCGTCTTGTACTTCTCCAGCAGGAAGTGCACCAACATTGTGGACTTCCTGATCAGAAGATCTCTGCAACAGCTGTGAATGGAAGGTGCTGCCTGGGAGGTACCTGCACTTTTCTCATCTTGGCTCTGGGCACCCTCTTCAGATCCTGGGCATGAAACCCCTTCATCACGAGAGGTAGTGGCTGGGGCTCCCTGAGGCTCCTGGCGAGTGTCAGCAGCAGGGGGGCTCGGGGGAGTACCCCGAGAAACAGAAGCGGGGGAGGAGGGCGACTCTTCTATCTCTTTTGCCGCCGCCGCCTCAGTGGCCTGGGCACCCTTGAGACTCTGAGTCTCCCCATGGGCCTGGTGGCGTTTCTCGCGGGAACGGCGCTTGCTCTTCCGGCCCCGAGGCATGATGACACAGGTCAGGGCCAGCAGGCGGGAGTGTGCGCAGGAAGGCAGGCAACGAGGGCACCTGGGGGAGGGACAAGGAGATGCTGTGAGCACCTTCAGCGGGGAGATTCCTCCCTGGCTTTAACCAAGGCCGCCTCTGCAGGGTCCTTGAGGGCACTGCTCGAGGACCCACAGGGCTCCTGTTCTCCTGCTCAGCCTGTCCCCTGAGACCCCTGTGGAGGACGGTAGAGTGAGCCTTGGGGCACAGCCAACCAGCCCTGCCTGGACGGTACGGGGGTGACAGTGGGGGCTGGCAGAGGAGGTAGGTCTCCGCGGTTCCCATTCAGAGTCAGGATGACAGTTGTTGGCAAGACACGCCCCCCCCATCCCCTCTGCTGCTCTGAAGTTGACACCACCATCTTCCATGACACCCAGGAGGAGGAAAGGAGGGAGCGTTCAGCGCACCACCGAAGGGTCCTGGGACCCTCCCTTCTGCTGCCTGGTGGCTGCCCCTTCAGAACAACGCTCTAACCTCCCTTGGATCTGGCACAGGAAATTACGGGCAGTCTCAGCCTGACAGTCCTTTCTTGGGAGTTTAAGGGTTGACAGGAGGGGACGGGCCATATTCTCTCCTGTCCCTTCTCTTCGGGGTGGGTGACTCCCTTAGTCCTCACTCGGGGTCCTCCCTGGACGGCCGGTGCAGCCTGGAGCTCCTCTCTTGCCCCGAGGGCCATCTGCTCGCACCAGTGCCGGCACCTCCTTGAGTCTCATTCGGAGGCAGTGAGGGTGACCACGCGGCCGCATGTGGCAGTTTTACCAAGCCTGCAGCGTGCGGCAGACAGGTCGAGGCCCTGTGGCTGGCGGCCCCACTGGCCCTCACTCAAGGGCTTGGGCTGACTCTTGGGAGTGCTTAGGGACGCGCCTTATGCTGGCCTGCACCTCCCGTCTCAGACAGCAGGCCTCCCTTCGTTTGTGGCCAGAAGGAAGCGGCTGACAACAGGGGAGGGGTTCTGAGGTGCCCTTGCGATGGGGAGGACGGTCCTCGCCCTGACTCCTCCCGTGCCCTGGAAATCCTCCCTCTGCTGACCTGCGGCCAGCCCCTCAGGACAAGGCCCCCTCCTCCCTGGGTCTCCCGCGTCTGTCCGTCCGTCCGCGTTCGCACTGAGGGAGCCCCTCAGTCTTTAGACCTGCCCGGAAGCTCCCAGGCCGACGTCAGGGGCGGTGTCCGCGTGGCCGCCATAATGGGGTGTGGAGCCCCTCGGTCCCCACGAGGGTCCCGTCCTTCACTCCACAGCGCCTGGGGCGCTCCCTCTACTAAGCTGAGCCAGGGTCCACCAGCCTCAGAGTGAGGCCTTCCTTGCCCGAAACCCTGCCGGGGAAGCGGATGGACTTCAGGCCTAACAGCCAGGCCTGAGCCTCTGGGGCCGAGAGCAGGGGCGGGGTGGGCGGGGCCTGTGTGGCCGCCTCTTTTCGGAGGGAATGGGGATTGGGGGTGTCGGGGGTGTGTCCCCGCACTTCTAACTGGGGTCACCTCACACCTTGACACCTGACGAGACGTGGCACTCCCCCCGCAGCTCAGTCTCGCCGGACGTCAGCTCTCAACAATGGCCTCGCCCCCACTGCGCGCTTAGGAGGACGTCACATCCGGTCATGCGCATCTGGGGTCCAGGAGGACAGCAGGGGCGGGCTGTGGCCGGGGCGGGGCGGGGCGGGGCGGGGGATCAGAGAGGGGTTCCGGGGGAGCTTCCGGCAGGCCTGGCATGAGGGCCTTTCATTGACTCTTGGCAGGTCCTGGGGGTTTTCCCTTTGCTGAGCTGAGTCAGCAGACGTTACACCTTGGCTCTCATTTCTGTCGGCACCCCCAGCCGGAAGTATCCGCGGCCCTGAGCCTCACAGCCATGCCTGGGTCCCCCGAGACTGACAGTGAGGGCTCTTTGGGGTCCCCTCTTCTATGGTGGATGCTGCTCTCAATCCTCTCTCAGTGTCTTCTCTTGACTCCCTGTAGGTGCTGGGCTACCTCCCGTCTGCTGACCTGAGGCCAAGGCCTCACATCAAAGACATCAACTCCCTGAGACGGCTGGTGTGAAGTGCAGGCACATCTCATCTGGACACTTCTGCCTGGAGCCTCCCAGAGATGGCTGCTGCAGGTAAGGTGAGCTGAGGGGAAAGGAGGCGAGACTCTCTTCTGTGGTTTGGAGCCCGTCAGGTCTCACTCAAGGTCCTCACATTGACTGCTGGCAGGGCCTGCGATTCCTTCCTTCTCTGGTATGAATCCATCCCTGTCCCCAACCGTGCCTCACAGAATCCCAGAGGAGTTAGTGAAGGGGCGCCTTAGCCTGACAGTTCTCACTGTGGTCTCTGTTTGTTGACATCAGGGGCATTGCGCAAAAGTTCAGAAATGAATTTCTGTCCTTTTGTACAACTACTGTGTTACTTGCTTTTCTCTTTTAGTCTGTGTGTGATAGTCTATTAAGATGATCATTTAAAAAGGCCAGTTGTCATGCACTAAGAAAGTTTCAGATGGTTATTTCACAGCCTGTGGACCATACTGCCACATCCAGCCCAATCTTTGGTGTGCCATGCTCCTGGCATGCGGGCTCTGAAATGCTGCCTCAGATTCCTTCAGTGAAGCAGTAGAGATTCATGGTCCCAGAGCGCAGTGGAAGAATCAAGGGCTCAACGTTAAAGGCTCTTCTCTAATCCATCCTGTCATCTGCCTCTCTTGCAGGCTACAGACCTGTCTCCAATTCAGGGCATCCCCCTACCTGCCCACACTCAGGTTCCAGTTCAGTGGAGACTTATTTTCCTTCAGGGATTATTTAGTTTTGTGTTTTTGCCTTTGTTAATGTGTTTTCTTTGTTCCTTCTGTAATTTTTCCGTGGTTGACCTTGGGTACAGGAAACAGTAGCCCATGTTTGATTGTCATCAGCTGCTATGGATAAGGTACTAGATCTGTAAATGAATTAAGGAAAATCGATATTCTTACAGTATCCGTGTCTCACAAATACACATAACATACTATTCTGGTTGAGACTTCTTTTTCCTAAGTCAATCAAGAAATTCTTATTGTGGCCTCCATGTAGATTATATACATTATTGTATGGTTTCTCTCTAGGTATATTTTTTATATTGTTGCTTTTGTCTATGGTGTATTTTTTTTCTCTGTTTTTTTCTTTTTTTAACATCTTTTTTGGAGTATAATTGCTTTAGAACAGTGTGTTAGTTTCTGCTTTATAACAAAGTGAATCAGTTATACATATACATATGTCCCCATATCTCTTCCCTCTTGCGTCTCCCTCCCTTCCTCCCTCGCTATCCCACCACTTTAGGTGGTCACAGAGCACCGAGCTGATCTCCCTGTGCTTTGCGGCTGCTTCCCACTAGCTATCGATTTTATGTTTAGTAGTGTATATATGTCCATGCCACTCTCTCACTTTGTCCCAGCTTACCCTTGCTCCTCCCCGTATCCTCAAGTCCATTCTCTAGTAGGTCTGCATTTTTATTTCCATCTTGCCCCTAGTTTTTTCATGACCATTTTTTTTTAAGATTCCTTATATATGTGTTAGCATACGGTATTTGTTTTTCTCTTTCTGACTTACTTCACTCTGTATGACAGTCTCTAGGTCCATCCACCTTGCTTCAAATACCTCAGTTTTGTTCCTTTTTATGGCTGAGTAATATTCCATTGTATATATGTGCCACAACTTCTTTATCCATTCATCTGTTGATGGACACTTAGGTTGCTTCCATGTCCTGGCTATTGTAAATAGAGCTGCAATGAACATTTTGGTACATGCCTCTTTTTGAATTATGGTTTTCTCAGGGTATATGCCCAGTAGTGGGCTTGCTGGGTCATATGGTAGTTCTGTTTTTAGTTTGTTAAGGAATGTCCATCCTGTTCTCCATAGTGGCTGTATCAATTTACATTCCCACCAACAGTGCAAGAGGGTTCCCTTTTCTCCACACCCTCTCCAGCATTTACTGTTTGTAGACTTTTGATGATGGCCATTCTGACCAGTGTGAGATGATATTGCATTGTAGTTTTGATTTGCATTTCTCTAATGATTAACGATGTTGAGCATTCTTTGATGTGTCTGTTGGCAATCTGTTTTAGTTCTTTGGAGAATGTCTATTTAGTTCTTCTGCCCATGTTTGGATAGGGTTGTTTGTTTTTTTCATATTGAGCTGCATGAGTTGCTTGTATGTTCTGGAGATTAATCCTTTGTTAGTTGCTTCATTTGCAAATAATTTCTCCCATTCTGAGGGTTGTCTTTTCGTCTTGTTTATCGTTTCCTTTGCTGTGCAAAAGATTTTAAGTTTCATTAGGTCCCATTTGTTTATTTCTGTTTTTATGTCCATTTCTCTAGGAGGTGGGTTAAAAAGGATCTTGCTGTGATTTATGTCATAGAGTGTTTTCCCTATATTTTCCTCTAAGAGTTTGATGATGTCTGGCCTTACATTTAGGTCTTTAATCCATATTGAGTTTATTTTTGTGTATGGTGTTAGGGAGTGTTCTAATTTCATTCTTTTATATGTAGCTGTCCAGTTTTCCTAGCACCACTTATTGAAGGGGCTGTCTTTTCTCCACTGTATATTTTTGCCTCCTTTATCAAAGATAAGGTGACCATATGTGTGTGGGTTTATCTCTGGGTGTTCTATCCTGTTCCATTGATCTTTCTGTTTTTGTGCCAGTACCATACTGTCTTGATTACTGTAGCTTTGTATTATAGTCTGAAGTCCGGGAGCCTGATTCCTCCAGCTTCGTTTTTCTTTCTCAAGATTACTTTGGCTATTCGGGGTGTTTTGTGTTTCCATAGAAATTGTGAAATTTTTTGTTCTCGTTCTGTGAAAAATACTAGTGGTAGTTTGATAGTGATTGCATTGAATCTGTAGATTGCTTTAAGTTGTAGAGTCATTTTCACAATGTTGATTCTTTCGATCCAATAACATGGTATATCTCTCCATCTACTTGTATCATCTTTAATTTCTCTCATCAGTGTCTTATAATTTTCTGCATACAGGTCTTTTGTCTCCTTAGGTAGGTTTATTCCTAGATATTTTATTCTTTTTGTTGCAATGGTGAATGAGAGTGTTTTCTTAACTTCACTTTCAGATTTTTCATCATTAGTGTATAGGAATGCAAGAGATTTCTGTGCATTAATTTTGTATCCTGCTACTTTACCAGATTCTTTGAGTAGCTCTAGTAGTTTTCTGGTAGCTTCTTTAAGATTCTCTATGTAGAGTATCATGTCATCTGCAAAGAGTGACAGCTTTACTTCTTCTTTTCCAATTTGGATTCCCTTTATTTCTTTTCCTTCTCTGATTGCTGTGGCTAAAAATTCCAAAACTGTGTTGAATAATAGTGGTGCGAGTGGGCAACCTTGTCTTGTTTCCGATCTTAGTGGAAACGGTTTCAGTTTTTCACCATTGAGGACGATGTGGGCTGTGGGTTTGTCACATATGGCCTTTAATATGTTGAGGAAAGTTCCCTCTATGCCTACTTTCTGCAGGGTTTTTATCATAAATGGGTGTTGAATTTTGTCGAAAGCTTTCTGTGCATCTATTGAGATGATCATCTGGTTTTTCTCCTTCCGTTTGTTAATATGGTGTATCATGTTGATTGATTTGCATATATTGAAGAATCCTTGCATTCCTCGGATAAACCCCACTGGATCATAGTGTATGATCCTTTTAATGTGCTGCTGGACTCTGTTTGCTAGTATTTTGTTGAGGAGTTTTGCGGCTATGTTCATCAGTGATATGGCCTGCAGTTTTCTTTCTTTGTGACATCTTTGTCTGGTTTTGGTATCAGAGTGATGGTGACCTCATAGAATGAGTTTGGGAGTGTTCCTCCCTCTGCTATATTTTGGAAGAGTTTGAGAAGGATAGGTGTTAGCTCTTCTCTAAATGTTTGATAGAATTCGCCTGTGCAGCCATCTGTTCCTGGGCTTTTGTTTGTTGGAAGATTTTTAAACACAGTTTCAATTTCAGTGCTTGTGATTGGTCTGTTCATATTTTCTGTTTCTTCCTGGTTCAGTCTCACAACGTTGTGCATTTCTAAGAATTTGTCCATTTCTTCCAGGTTGTCCATTTTATTGGCATAGAGTTGCTTGTAGTAATCTCTCATGATCCTTGGTATTTCTGCAGTGTCAGTTGTTACTTCCCCTCTTTCATTTCTAATTCTATTGATTTGAGTCTTCTCGCTTTTTTTCTTGAAAAGTCTGGCTAATGGTTTATCAATTTTGTTTATCTTCTCGAAGAACCAACTGTTAATTTTATTGATCTTAGGTATCATTTCTTTCATTTCTTTTTCATTTATTTCTGATATGATCTTTAAGATTTCTTTCCTTCTGCTAACTTTGGGCTTTTTTTGTTTTCTTTCTCTAATTGCTTTAGGTGTAAGGTTAGGTTGTTTATTTGAGATTTCTCTTGTTTCTTGAGGTAGGATTGTATTGCTGCAAGCTTCCCTCTTAGAACTGCTTTTGCTGCATCCCATAGGGTTTGGGTCATCGTGTTTCATTGTCATTTGTGTCTAGGTATTTTTTTATTTCCTCTTTGATTTCTTCAGTTATCTGTTGGTTATTAAGTAGTGTGTTGTTTAGCCTCCATGTGTTTGTACTTCTTACAGATTTTTTCCTGTAATTGATACCTAGCCTCATAGCGTTGTGGTCGGAAAAGATACATGATACGATTTCAATTTTCTTAAATTTACTAAGGCTTGATTTGTGACCCTAGATATGATGTATCCTGCGGAATGTTCCATGAGCACTTGAGAAGAATGTGTACTCTGTTGTTTTTGGATGGAATGTCCTATAAATATCAATTAAGTCCATCTTGTTTAATGTATCATTTAAAGCTTGTGTTTCCTTATTTATTTTCATTTTGGATGGTCTGTCCATTGGTGAAAGTGGGGTGTGAACGTCCCCTACTATGATTTTGTTACTGTCACTTACCCCTTTTATGGCTGTTAGTATTTGCCTTATGTATTGAGGTGCTCCTATGTTGGGTCCATAAATAGTTACAGTTGTTATAGCTTCTTCTTGGATTGATCCCTTGATCATTATGTAGTGTCCTTCTTTGTCTCTTCTAATAGTCTTTGTTTTAAAGTCCATTGTGTCTGATATGAGAATTGCTACTCCAGTTTTCTTTTGATTTCCATTTGCATGGAATATCTTTTTCCATCCCCTTACTTTCAGTCTGTATGTGTCCCTAGGTCCGAAGTGGGTCTCTTGGAGACAGCATATATACGGATCTTGTTTCTGTATCCATTCAGCCGATCTATATCTTTTGGTTGGAGCATTTAGTCCACTTACATTTAAGGTAATTATCGATATGTATGTTCCTGTTCCCATTTTCTTAATTGTTTTGGGTTTATTATTGTAGGTCTTTTCCTTCTCTTGTGTTTCCTGCCTAGGGAAGTTCCTTTGGCATTTGTTGTAAAGCTGGTTTGGTGGTGCTGAATTCTCTTAGCTTTTGCTTGTCTGTAAAGGTTTTAATTTCTCCATCAAATCTGAATGAGATCCTTGCTGGGTAGAGTAATCTTGGTTGTAGGTTTTTCTCCTTCATCACTTTAAATATGTCCTGCCACTCCATTCTGGCTTGCAGAGTTTCTGCTGAAAGATCAGCTGTTAACCTTCTGGGGATTCCCTTATGTGTTATTTGTTGTTTTTCCCTTGCTGCTTTTAGTATTTGTTCTTTGTATTTAATTTTTGATAGTTTGATTCGTATGTGTCTTGGCGTGTTTCTCCTTGGATTTATCCTGTATGGGACTCTCTGTGCTTCCTGGACTTGATTATCTATTTCCCTTCCCATATTAGGGAAGCTTTCAATTATAATCTCTTGAAATATTTTCTCAGTCCCTTGCTTTTCCTCTTCTTCTTCTGGGACCCCCATAATTCGAATGTTGGTGTGTTTAATGTTGTCCCAGAGGTCTCTGAGACTGTCCTCAATTCTCTTCATTCTTTTTTCTTTATTCGGCTCTGCAGTAGTTATTTCTACTATTTTATCTTCCAGGTCACTTATCCATTTTTCTGCCTCAGTTATTCTGCTATTGATCCCTTCTAGAGAATTTTTAATTTCATTTATTGTGTTGTTCATCACTGTTTGTTTGCTCTTTAGTTCTTCCAGGTCCTTGTCAAACGTTTCCTGTATTTTCTCCATTCTGTTTCCAAGATTTTGGATCATCTTTACTATCATTATTTTGAATTCTTTATCAGGTAGGCTGCCTATTTCCTCTTCATTTGTTAGGTCTCCTTCATCTGCTGTGTGTTTCTCTGTCTTCTCATTTTGCTTAATTTACTGTGTTTTAGGTCTCCTTTTCGCAGGCTGCAGGTTCATACTTCCCGTTTTTTTTGGTGTCTGTGCCCAGTGGCTAAGGTTGGTTCAGTGGGCTGCAATGGCTTCCTGGTGGAGGGGACTAGTGCCTGTATTCTGGTGGATGAGGCTAGCTCTTGTCTTTCTGGTGGGCAGGTCCACGTCTGGTGGTGTGTTTTGGGGTGTCTGTGGCCTCACTATGATTTTTGGCAGCCTCTGTGCTAATGGATGGGGTTGTGTTCCTGTCTTGCTAGTTGTTTGGCATGGGGTGTCCAGCACTGTAGCTTGCTGGTCGTTGAGTGGAGCTGGGTCTTGGCATTGAGATGGAGATCTCTGGGAGATTTTTGCCATTTGATATAACGTGGAGGTGGGAGGTCTCTTGTGGACCAGTGTCCTGAACTTGGCTCTCTCACTTCAGTGGCACAGACCTGACGCCTGGCTGGAGCACCAAGAGCCTGTCCTCCACGTGGCTCAGAATAAAAGGGAGGAAAAAAAGAAAGAAAGAAGAAGCTAAAATAAAGTAAATTAAAATAAAATAAAGTTATTAAAATAAAAAATAATTATTAAGAAAAAATTTTTTAAGCAATACAAAGAAAAAAAACAGACAGAACCCTAGGACAAATGGTAAAAGCAAAGCTCTACAGACAAAATCATACACAGAAGCATACACATACACACTCACAAATAAGAGAGAAAGGGAAAAAAATATATATCTATCGTTTCTCCCAAAGTCCATCTCCTCAATTTGGGATGATTCATTGTCTATTCAAGTATTCCACAGATGCAGGGTACATCACGTTGATTGTGGAGTTTAATCCGCTGCTCCTGAGCCTCCTCGGAGAGATTTCCCTTTCTCTTCTTTGTTTGCACAGCTTCCAGAGTTCAGCTTTGCATTTGGACCGGACTCTGCGTGTAGGTCGCCTGAGGGCGTCTGTACTTCGCTCAGACAGGACGGGGTTAATGGAGCCGCTGATTCGGGGGCTCTGGCTCACTCAGGCTGGGGGGAGGGAGGGGCACGGAGTGCGGGGATGGCCTGCAGCAGCAGAAGCCGCCATGATATTGCACCAGCCTGAGGTGGGCCGTGCGTTCTCTCGGGGAAGTTGTCCCTGGATCACGGGACCCTGGCAGTGGCGGGCTGCACAGTCTCCCGGGAGGGGAGGTGTGGAGAGTGACCTGTGCTTGCTCACAGGCTTCTTGGTGGCGGCAGCAGCGGCCTTAGCGTCTCATGCCCGTCTCTGGGGTCCGCACTGACAGCCGCGGCTCGCGCCCGTCTCTGGAGCTCCTTTAAGCGGCGCTCTGAATCCCCTCTCCTTGCGCACCCTTAAACAAAGAGGGAAGAAAGTCTCTTGCCTCTTTGGCAGCTCCAGACTCGTTCCCGGACTCCATCCCGGCTAGCCGTGGCGCACTAACCCCTTCAGGCTGTGTTCACACAGCCAACCCCAGTCCTCTCCCTGGGATCCGACCTCCGAAGCCCAAGCCTCAGCTCCCAGCCCCCACCTGCCCCGGCTGGTGAGTGCTGGTCGGCATGGATCCTCTGTGCGGGAATCTCTCCGCTTTGCCCTCCGCACCCCTGTTGCTGCGCTCTCCTCCGTGGCTCCGAATCTTCCCCGCTCCGCCACCCAGTCTCCGCCCGCGAAGGGGCTTCCTAGTGTGTGGAAAGCTTTCCTCCTTCACAGCTCCCTCCCACTGCTGCAGGTCCCATCCCTATTCTTTGGTCTCTTTTTTCTTTCTTCTTTTGCCCTACCCAGGTACGTGGGGAGTTTCTTGCCTTTTGGGAGGTCTGAGGTCTTCTGCCAGCGTTCAGTAGTAGATGTTCTGTAGGAGTTGTTCCACATGTAGTATTTCTGATGTATTTGTGGGTGGAAGGTGATCTCTGTGTCTTACTCTTTCGCCATCTTGAAGCTCCTGGTGTATTTTCTATTAACATGATCTAAGGAATTGTTGATTTTGTTTCCGCCCAGTCTCTTGATTTCGCTGTGGTGATCTTTTTTTTCCACCAGGTTTCTGAAGTTCCTTATATGTTTGACTATTTTCTGTGCCTATTTCCTTAGAGTTTTAATTAGAGGATCAAATTATTAGCATTGTTATCTTTTGCTTTTCGTTACTCATGACTCTTATTTATTTGGCATTGTATATAGCTCTGTACTGGCTATGTGTTCTTGTCCAGATTTTTTTCTAGTTTTTAAGTTAATAGACATTTTTAAAGAACAGATTCAGGACTACAGAAAATTAAGCAGATAGTGCAAAGAGTTCCCATACAGCCACTCTCTTCTTCCAGTTAGTTTCTCCTATTATTAACATCTTGTATTGGTTCAATGGGTACAAGTTCATTTGTTATAATTGATCAACTAATAGTGATACATTATTATTGACTACTGTCCACTGTTTATAACACATTTCACTTTTTGTGCTTTACATTTTTATAGCGGCTGACAAAGGCATGGCATCATCTACTCACCAAGAGAGCATCATGCAGAAGAGTTTCACTGCCCTAAAAATCTCCCGTGCTCCACCTGTCCATCCCTCAAAACCTCACTTTGAGCCCCTGACAACTCTGAACTTTTTACTCTCTCTAGAGTTTTGCCTTTTCCAGAGTATAATTTTGACGGAATCCTACAGTATGTAGGCTTTTCATTTATTTATTTATTTTTTAGCGTCTTTATTGGAGTATAATTGCTTTACAATGGTGTGTTAGTTTCTGCTTTATAACAAAGTGAATCAGTTATACATATATACCCATATCTCTTCCCTCTTGCGTCTCCCTCCCTCCCACCCTCCCTATCCCTCCCCTCTAGGTGGTCACAAAGCACCAAGCTGATCTCCCTGTGCTATGCGACTGCTTCCCACAAGCTATCTGTTTTACGTTTGGTAGTTTATATATGTCAATGCCACTCTCTCACTTTGTCACAGCTTACCCTTCCCCCTCCCCATATCCTCAGGTCCATTCTCTAGTAGGTCTGCATCTTTATTCCCGTCTTGCCCCTAGGTTCTTCTTGACCATTTTTTTTTCTTAGATTCCAGATGTATGTGTTAGCATACGGTATTTGTTTTTCTCTTTCTGACTTACTTCACTCTGTATGACAGACTCTAGGTCCATCCACCTCACTACAAATAACTCAATAAGTAGGCTTTTTAAACTAGCTCCTTTTGCTAATCGATATACATTTAAGTTTCTGTATATCTGTTTGTGGTTGGAAATGTCATTTCTTTTCATGGCTGAATAGCATTCCATCATGTGGACTACCACAGTTTGTTTACCCATTCAACTGCTGAAGGTCATCTTGGTTGATTTCAGTTTTTGGCAGCTATGAATTAGTGTACTATTAGCATTTGTTTGGAGGCTTTTGGGTGGACATAAGTTTTCAACTCTTTTGAGTAAATACCTAGGCGTTTAATTGCTAGATCATATGATAAGATTATGTTTAGCTTAAAAGAAACTTCCAGACAGTTTCCAGTGTGTCTCTATCACTTTGCATTCCCTTTAGCACTGAATGAGAGTTCCTGTTCATCCCCATTCTTGCCAGCATTTGGTATTGTCAGGTGTTTGTTTTTATTTTAGCCATATTAATAGGTATCTCGTTGTTTTAATCCCAAAGTCCCTGAAGACATGTGATGTTGATCATCTTTTCGTATGCTATTTGCCATCTGTGTATATTTTTGGTGAGGCGTCTGTTCAGCTCTTTTAACCACTGTTAAATTGACTTTTTTGTTTTCTTATTGTTGAGTTTTTTAAGAGTTCATTGTATATTTTTGATTCATGTTTATTATCAGATATGTGTCTTACAATTAGTTTTTTCTCAGTCTGTGGCTTGTCTTTTCATTCTCTTAATAGTACCTTTTACAGAGTAGAAGTTTTTAATTTTAATGAAGTTCACCTTATCATTTTTCTCTTTTATGGATTGTGCTTTTGGTGTTGTGTCTAAAATCTCGTTGCCAAACCCAAGACTCTCTCCTATATTACCTTCTATTTTTTTTTTTTTTTTCCCACTCCACATGGCAGGCAGGATCTTAGTTCCCTGACCAGGGATCAAGCCCATGGCCCCTGCAGTGGAAGTGCAGTCTTAACCACTGGACCACGAGGGAAGTCCCTGGATTTGTTTTAATTTTGAGTTTTCCATTTAGGTCTGTGATCCATTTTGAGTTAATTATTTTGCAACATGTAAACTCTGTATCAACATTCTTTTTTGTTGTATGTGGATGTCTAGTTGTCCCAGCACTGTGAGTTAAAAGACTCCTTTCTCTATTGGATTGCCTTTGCTCCTTTGTTAAAGATCAGTTGACTGTATGAGGGGTCTGTTTCTAGGTTTTCTATTCTGTGCCTTGGTCTATTTGTCTCTTCTTTTGCTAATAGTATGTGGTCTTGATTATTGTAGCTTTAAAGTCCGTTTTGAAATCCAGTAATATCAGTTCTCTGACTTTGATCTTCTTCGGTATTGATTTGAGTTGGTTATTATGGATCTTTTCATTTTTTATATAAACTTTAGATTGTTTGTTGCTATCTACAAAATAACTTGCTGGAGTTTTGAGCAGAATTGTATTGAGTATATAAATCAAGTTGGGAGTAACTGACATCTCAACAATCTTGCATTCTCCTATCCATGAACATGGAGTGTTTCTCTATTTATTTAGATCTTCTTTAATTTTTTTCAGTGACATTTGTATTTCTCATATGAATCTTATACATATTTTTCTAAGAATTATGTATAATCAATCTTTTTTTGGTGGTAATGTAAATGGCATTAGGGTTTTCAATTGCAAGTTCCATTCGTTTATTGGAAAACAATTGATAGTTGAATATTAACCTTGGCTTACTGATACCAGGAGTTTTCTTGTTGTTGATTATTTGAGATTTCCTACATAGACAATTAGGTCATCTGTGAGCAAAAACAGTTGTAGTTTTTCCTTTCAAATCTGTATATCTTTTGCTTTTCCTTCTCTTATCTTATTGCATTGGCTAGGACTTCCACTACAGTGTTGAATAGGCATGGTGAGAAGGGATATCTTAGCCTCGTTCCTGATCTTAGTGTGAGAGCATCTATCTTCTCAGTATGAAGTAGGATGTTTTACCTGTTTTTTTTTTTTTGTAGATGTTGCATTCAGTATATGAAGCTGAGCCAATGCCTCTCTACTTCTAGTTTGCTGGGAAATTTTATGATGAATGGGTATTGGATTTTATCAAATTTTTTTTCTTCTATTGATATGATCGTGTGATTATTTTCTTTAGCCTAGTGATATGATGAGTTATCATTACTGATTTTCAAATGTTGCACACCTGAAATAAAGTCCACTTAGTTGTGGTATATAATTCCTTTTATACATTTTTAGATTTGTTTTGCTTATAGTTTGTTGGGGAATTTGCATCTATGTTCATGAGAGATATTGGTGGTCAATTCTCCTTTCTTTTAATTTCTTTTTCTGGTTTTGACATTAGAGTGATGCTGGCCTCATAGAATGAATTAGGAAGTGTCCCCTCTGCTTCTGTTTTCTGGAAGAGATCATAGAGAATTGTTTTCATGTCTTCCTTAAATTTTTGTTAGAATTCATCAGTGGAATCATCTGGGCCTGGTGCTGTCTTTATTGGAAGCTTATTAATTATAGATTAAATTTCTTTAATAGATACAGACCTATTCTGATTATCTGTTTATCCTTGTATAGTTTGGGGAAATTGTATCTTCAAGCAATTTGTCAATTTAACTTTTCAACTTTGTAGGCCTAGAGTTGTTTATAATATTCATTTATTATCCTTTTAATATCCGTGGAATCAGTAGTGATGGCCCTTCCTTCATTTCTGCTATTAGCGATTTAATTGGTGTTTTCTCTCTTTTTATTTTCCTTGAGTAGCCTGGTTAGAATGTTATCTTGTTTCTTCTTTTGGATATGTTCAAAGAAACAGCTTCTGGTTTTGTTGTTTTTCTCTATTTTTTTTCCCTTTCTTCAGTGTCAATTGATTTCTGCTTTGATTTATCATTTCTTTTTCCTCTGCTTTTTTTCTCTTCGTTCACCAGTTTACTAAGGTAGAAGCTTAAATTATTGATTTTAGATTTTTCTAGTATAGACATTCAATGCTATACATGTCCCTTTAAGTACTGGTTTTGCTATATTGCACAACTTTTGATAAGTTGTAATTTTGTTTTCATTTAGTTAAACATATTTTAAAATTTCTCATTAGATTTACTCTTTGGCCCATGTGTTATTTAGAAGTATATTGTTTAATCTCCAAATACCCTTGATTTTCTTGCTATTGTTTTGTTATCAGTTTCTAGTTTATTTCCATCGCAGAATGAGATCATTCTTTGTATCATTTATGTTCTTTTAAGTTTGATGTTGTGTGTTTTATGGCATAGAATGTGATCTATCTTGGTGTATGTTCCATGTGGACTTGAAAATAATGTGCTTTCTGCTGTTGTCAAGTATTGTATGAATGTCATTTAGATCTAGTTAATTGATGTTGCTTTTCAGTTCAACTGCACCTTACTGAGTTTCTGCCTAGTGGATTTGTCAATTATGAAAAGAGATGTGTTGACATCTCCTTCTCTAAGAGTAGATGTGTCTCATCAGTGTTTGCCTCGTGTATCTTAACAGAATTTTTTGGTGCATACACATTAAGGATTGCCATGATTTCTTTGAGTATTGGCCACTTAATCATTAAGTAATGCCCATCTTTATTCCTGACTTTCTTGTTCTGAATTCTGCTTTGTCTGAAATAAATATAGCTAGAGCAGATGTTGCTTTTGTTTTTGTTTTCACTCATATTAGCATGGTAGCGTTTTGTCCATCCCTTTACTTTTTTTGTTTTGAATTTTATTTTATTTTATTTTTTTATACAGCAGGTTCTTACTAGGTATCTGTTTTGTACTTATTGGTGTATATATGTCTATCCCAATCTCCCCATTCATCCTACCCCCGCTTTGCCCCCCTTGGTGTCCATACGTTTGTTCTCTACATCTGTGTCTCTATTTCTGCCTTGCAGACTGGTTCATCTGTGCCATTTTTCTTATTTCCACATGTATGCATCAATATACGATATTTGTTTTTCTCTTTCTGACTTACTTCACTCTGCATGATAGTCTCTAGGTCCTTCCACGTCTCTACAAATGACCCAATTTCGTTCCTTTTTATGGCTGAGTAATATTCCATTGTATATATGTACCACATCTGCTTTATCCATTCATCTGTCGATGGGCATTTAGGTTGCTTCCATGACCTGGCTATTGTATCCATTCGTTTACTTTTAATCATTTCATCTCTTTATATTTAAAGTGGATTTCTTATAAACAGCATAGTGTTAGGTCTCCTTGTTTTCATTCTTTTTATCAATCTCTGCCTTTTAATTGGTATATTTAGACCATTCACGTTAAAAGTGATTATTGATACAGTTGGATTAACATTGACCACATTTGTAACTGTTTTCTACTCATTGAGCTTACTCTTTGTTTCTTTTTTAATCTGCTGCTCTCTTTCTGCCTTCTCTAGTTTTAATTCAGGATTTAATGTTATTCCATTTTCTCTCCTCTTTAGCATATCAGTTATACTTTTAAAAAACTTCTAGTGGTTTCTGTAGCATTTGCATTATACATTTCCAACATATTCAAGTCCTCTTTCAAATAACACCATCCTGCTTCACGGTTAGTGCAAGTATCTCGTAACAGTGCAAGTATACCATTTCTGCCATTCATTTCTCTTAGCCATAATGTATAATCACTGGATGCATTGCCGTTATATTATTATTTTGAAGAAATAGTTATCTTTTGTGATCAGTTGAAAATAATAAAAATAAAAGGCTTTATTTTATCTTCATTTATTCCTTGTGTTACTCTCTTCCTTTCTTTACGTCGGCCAAAGCTTCTGACCTGTATCATTTTCCTTTTCCCAAAAGAACTTCTTTTAACATTTCTTGCAAAGTAGATCTGCGTGACAAATTTCCATCAGTTTTTGTCTGTCAGAGAAAGTCTTTATTTCTCATTACCGTTGAAGGATTTTCTCCCCCTGGCTACAGAATTCTAGGTTGGTGGTAGTGTTTTTGTTGTTGTTGTTGGGTTTTTTCATTTCACTGCTTTAAAAATTTAACTGTAGTCTTTTCTTGATAGCATCATTTGTGAAAATAAATCTTGGTAATTGTTACCCTTGTTCCTCTATAGTAAGTTCTTTTTTTCTCTAGCTCGTCTCAAGAATTCTCTTTCTGTTTGGTTTTCTGCAGTTTGAGTATGATACGCCTAGGTGTAGAATTTTTTTTTCCATTTATCCTGCTTGGTGTTCTCTGAGCTTCCTAGATCTGTGGTTTAGTGTCTGTCATTAATTTGGGGAAATTCTCAGTCATTATTACTTTGAAAATTCTGCTTCTTTCTCTGTTTCTTCTCAGATTATTCCCACTATGCATATGTTACATCTCTTGTAATTGTTCCAAAATCCTTGGTTACTCTTTTCTTTTTTAAAAATTATTTTGTTTTCTCTTTGTTTTTTAGTTTGAGGGGTTTCTATCAACATATATCTTTAATTTCATTGAGTCTTTCCTTGGCCATGTGCAGTCTACTGGTGAGCCTATCAGTGGTATTCTTCATGTCAGTTACCATGTTTTTGATTTCTCACAGTTCCTTTTGATGCTTTCCTACAGTTTCCGTCTCTCTACGTACATTACCTACTATTCTTGCATGTTGTTCACTTTTTCCATTAGAGGCCTAGCGTATGAATCATAAGTATTCTAAAATCCTAGTCTGATATTCCAAATTATCTCCTACATCTGAGTGTGGTTAATTTACTTGCTTTGTTTAATCAGACTGTGCTTTTCTGCCTTTTAGCATATCTTATAATTTTTCGTTGAAGGCTGGACTTGATGTATTGGATAATAGGAACCGATTTAAAGGGCCTTTAGCATGAGAGTTTGTGTTTATCTGCATAAGAGTTATGTCGTGTTTACTGTTTGCTCTTACTGTAGACGCCTGAGATTTCAATTTCCTTGAGTGTTCTTGTTGTCTTTGGTTTTCCCTAGGAACATCTTCATAAGTAGTCTGAGCCTTGCAGTTCTTTCAGCAGGAATCCTCTGGTATTATATCGGAACCTTGTCGATGCAGTGGTAAGGTGTACGGGAAGTGTTCTATAATCCTGTGATTAGCTGTCCATGTTTTAGTGGCTCTGTGCCCCTGGGCTATTGCCTTCACAAATGCTTCTCAGCTTTTATCCCCCCTGTTACGTGACATTGGAAGTCTGGAGGGGGCTGGAGTTAGGATTTTCCCTTCATCCAAGTTAGTTGGTTTAGGAAAGTACACAGAGCAGAAACATCTGGGCCTGTGTTTCAAAATGGTTACTTTTTCCTAGGTGTATTTCAAAAGGGTTTATGTCCCCCTCATGCCAGAAGCATGAGGACATTTTTCTTGGATCTTTACGGTGAGAACCTGTTAGGACCCCAGAAGGTAAAACTCACAGAAGTGTGCGGGCTCCCCTAAGACTCGGCTCCTAGGAGTTTTGGGCTCTGAAGCTTGTCACACATAGCTTCCAGTGTTGCATCAAGTACAATGTAAATTTTTCTCCTCCTTCCTGGATGCAGGACTTTCCGCTCCCAGTGAGCTGTGATTCCCTGTATTTCCCTGCATCTTCAGTTTTGAAGCATTGGTTTTCCCTGTAACTTCAATTCTCTGATGGATCTAAGAAGAATTGTTGATTTTCAGTTTGTTCAGCTTTTTGTCATTGTGAGGATGGGAGTGATGACTTCCAAGATGTTCACGTGGCAGAGCAGGAAAATTCTTGTCAAATAGTAGAGGTGGTACCATATATCCATGTCTTCCTTCTTATTTTATTGGGAATTCTGATAATATTTCACATTTAAGTACGCTTAATACGTATAGATTTTACAGAAGAGAAATTTCCTACTGATGTGAGTTTGCGAAAAGTTATTACCATGGACTGGTGTAAAATTTTTATCAAAGGCCCTTTCTTTACCCCTGCATATAATTAAATTGTGATACTGTGATTTATACTAATAAATATATGTTTGGTCTTTGTCCCCAGAGCTGCTAAAACTGTTGGGATTTCCTAAGTGAAAAGAGCAAGAAAGGTGAAAGGAGTTCATCTTACTGGAAACAAGCCCCTTTCAACCACACCTGAGTTTATGTTAATGAGGTGACTTTTGGAAAGCCCCTAAGTGTGGGGGGCTGCCTGGGGGACCCACCATGTGATCAGGGGCTAGGAACTTTCAGTCCTGCCCTCTGACCTCTGAGGGAAGAAGGGCTGGAGATTGACTTAATTACCAGTGGCCAATGATTTAATTAATTATGCCTGTGTAATGAAGCCTGCATACGAATCCTAACCAAAATGGTCTGGAGAGCTTCCAGCTTGCTGAACGCATGTAGGTGCTATGGGGGTGATGCAGCTGGAGAGGGCATGAGAGCTCCACACCCCTTCCCCACACCTCACTCTAAGTATCTCTTCCATTTGGCTGTTAGGGAGTCACATCCTATTATAATAATCCAGTAATCTAGGAAGCACACTGTTTCCTTGAGTTCTTTGAGCCATTTTAGAAAATTACCAAACCCAGGGAGGGGGTTGTGGGAGGCCCCAATTTATAGCCAGTCAGTCAGAATTATGGGAGACCTGGGTTTGGATTAAGTGTAGGGCAATCTTGTGGGAATGAGCCCTTACCTTGTGGGGTCTGATGCTAACTGCAGGTAGATATTGTCAGAATTGAATTGAATTGTAGGATACTCTCAGCTGGTGGTAGAGAATTGGTTTGTGTGAGCAAAAGAAAACAAAACAAAAAACCCATACATTCGGTGTCAACAGGCTTGAGAATAGAAGTGTAGAGACAAATATTCTTTTCCTTTAGAAATGCATTTTCTCCTTTCTCTGTTAATGCAGTGCTTTCCAACGGTCAGTATTTTCTAATATGATATCTTTCTTTGTGTTCCTTAGTCATAGCCCATTTCTTCATTTAATCACATGGTTATGTGTGAGTATCCTTTTATTGGGGCATTCTTATCTGGACTTTGTATCAAGGAGGGCTAACCTATTAAAATGGTTGATCCGTTTTCTATCTTTTTGTATGGTTTGGAAGAATTCAAATAAGGTGGTGATTAGTTTTTCCCTGATCATTTGGTGTGAGGGGGCTCCAAACCTGGATTTTCCTGGAACATTTTGATGGTGCTCTGGGTTTGGACTACATTTTCACTTTAGTGATTTATAGTTTGCTAAAAATTGTTCCATTTTACTTGGGTTTTCAAATTTAAAGGCATGATATTTATAATAAAAAGTCATATACAACGTTACAGAGAATAAAATAATGAACCCAGTATACCTGGAACCTCAGCATCAAGAATCCTCAATAATTGTAGGAAACAGCTTGTTCAGATTAAGGCTCATTGATTTACCCGTTTGTTTATTGGCAAGTTCACTCCTGAGACAAAGCTGTGTGCTTCCGTTAGGAGATACATAGTGTCTGTTTTCTGCTTCCTGGTGGTATTGACGGTTGGTGAGGATCTTCACCCTTATCTACTAATCCATTAGGGGCTGTAGAATGGTAATTCTCTCATTCTATCTGATTCTCTCATTCCATTGATTTTACATACATACATATACCTATCTATTATATATATTATATGTATAGTGGGATCAATCAATCTATTAATTGTATTATTTATAATACTAAAAATATAACTCATTGATATATATCCACATAACATTTTAAAGTGAATAATTCAGTGGCATTACTGCATTCACAATGTTGTACGATCACCGCCTCTATCTTGCTCCAAACATATTCCTCATTCCAAAAGGTAACTGCTACCCGAAACCTGGGTTTGCCTCTTGGTGGGTGTCGAGCCAAATACACAGCCAAGTCAAAGAGCAGGAGAAGGAAGGATTTATTACTTGCAGCAAGGAAGGAGAACCCTGGGGATCTTCCCCAAAGCAGTGTTTCCCTGGACAGCAGAACTGGGGAAGTTTCAAGCTAAGGGTACATGCATATTCATGAAGGGGATTGAGCAGAGGAGAATTCAGCCTAGAGCTGGGGCAAAGGTCAACAGAGTCCGAGCTTTATAGGGGTTTGAAGGCACAAGGGTCAGAGAAGATTACCGTCTTCATTCCTTGGGTTCCAGTTGGTCTGGTGGTGGTTGATCATTCGAGGGGGGGTTGAATTCTGCAGAACAGCTGAAGATTGTGCTTCAGGCTAATCTTTACCCTTGAAAGGACTGGGAGTCTTAACAACTGATTTATTACCTTTGCTACTGTTACTACTCCTGCCTGATAACAGTCTTTTGTTGCTGCATTCTTTTATTCCCTTAAGATCATTATTACGGAGGTGTGTTCAAGGGCACACTTTGTCTCCAGGTTCACAAAATGATCTTAAAATGGCTTAGATCACAAAATGGCTTAGGCCAAAAACTGGCTTCTCTTATGTCAAGAAAGCCATGCCTGGTTCTCTTTCTCCAGGGACCGCCTATCCTATCTGCTTACATAACCTCTTACCCTTCAAAAAGTTACTTCTCATTCATACCTCTCCCTAGCCCCGGACAACCATCAATCTGCTTTCTGTCTCTATGAATTTGCTTATCCTGGATAATTCATGTAAATGGTGTCATATAATATGTGACCTTTTGTTTCTGACTCCTTTCATTTATCATTTATCATAACGTCTCCAAGGTTCATCCATGGTCTCTCAGTTATCCGTACTTCATTCCTTTTTATGACTGAATAATATTCCATTGTAAGAATATACCACATTTTGTTTGTCCGTTCATTCAGTGATGGAAATTTTGGGTTGTTTGCATTTTTTGGCTTTTATGAATAATGCTTCTTTGAATATTTGGGTACAAAGATTTGTTTAAATACAGTTTTTAAGTTATTTTGGTTATATACCTAGGACTGGAATTGCTGGGTCATACGGTAATTCTTTGTTTAAATTTGAGGAACTACCAAACTGTTTTCCAAAGAGGCTGAACCATTTGACATTCTTGCCAGCAATGTATGAGGGATCCAATTTCTTCATATCCTCGCAAACACTTGTTATTTTCCATTTTTATAACCAACCTAGTGAAATGGTATCCCACTCTGTCTTTTTTGTATACATTTCCCTAGTGACTAACGATATTGAGCATCTTTTCATGTACTGTTTGGCCACTGGTGTATCCTCTTTGTAGAAATGTCTATTCAGGTCCTCATCTCCAACTTATGAGGGAGGCTTTGGATATTGACCTCCTAGGTAAGCTCACTCATTGGTGTATTTATTCAGAGGCCAGTCTCAACACACCATTAACAGATTCCAGAGTTGGACTTGAGGGCACACTGGGGAAGTCTCAGGAGAAAGGAGCTCTAACGTGGGAAAGTGCTGGAGCTGAACACACGTGCTGGGACCAGGGCAGTGAGCTTTCAGGGAACCCTGGCGCGGGGGGCAGGAGGACTCTAGATAAATGAAGCCCACAGACAATCCCCAAATTACGGTTTATTCTTGTGTTAACCTTCCTTCATCAGGACTGTTTATAGTCCTTTGGCTACAGGGTTTTTTGTCTGCTTGCTTGCTTTTTATTTTTTAAATTGCCTGAAATACAGTTTGAAGTAGTGAGGAGACAAGTGAATTAAAGGATACTAGGTCTGCCTCCGGCCGGGAAGAGTGGAACAGTGTGGCCTCTGGACGAATTCAGACCAAGGGTCTAGTCCCAGCTCTGTCACAAGTCTTGTGAACTTGAGAAAATTGCAAGTTCATCATGTGCAAAGTGAGTCTGATAAGCCCTACCTTGTAGAGCTGTTGTAATATACGTGGTGTTTGTAAACCACTTGCAACCATGGTCTTTCAAGAATGGCATCTATTACTGCGATAACTGTGACCCCAGACCGTAATACCAACTCTTTGGGATTTTTTTCTTTAATCTCATGAGATGTCAGAAAATACGATACGCAGCACCTTTGGAATGAACAAAACTGCTTAGACAGTAAAACTATGTAAATCTTCCCCATTTGTAAATATGTCATTTGAGTGTAGAGGGATCTCTCCCAGCTGGATGCTACTCAGAGGTTCTAGAATTTGCGTCAAGGACCAACAACTTCCCTCCCAGGTGCCTTTTCATCCAAACCACCCCTATTTTCATTATAATTTCACCACCACCAAAAATTGTAGCCTTCATTTGGAGTTCCCCAGATTACACTTAAGGTAAGTAGTAGAACATCCCTTTAATGGAGTGGCCTCTGGCCCTTTGACCCCAGTGCAAAGAGTGCTATCACAGTGGCTTCTTGACATCTCACTTCAAGGAAGTATCATCCTTGTTTCTCAGAAACTCCCTGGAGGCGATGGGATTAAAACACCTAGTTTGTGCACTGTGTTCACCTGCACTGGGACAGGAACACGGAAGCCATTTCATTCCTGCCCCGGGTGGAGATTCTCTCTGTTTTACCCACAGTCCCAAAGTAAAAATTCAGGGTAAGCTTCCATTCCAGTCTTGAGTCTGTCAACTCTGAGGCCCACCATCTAAGGGTCCCACCCTCCCCCACCACAATTCACTCAGCCTCATTTAGCCCACCGTACCGCCTAACTTAAAATCACCTCCTCAAGGGAACTGCAGTGTCCCAAAGCTCCAGACTTCCTTGCTTCAGAGCATTTACACTTGACTGCTCTCATCTGGAACCTCCTCTCTTTCTCACCCCTTGTTTTAACTTGCCATTTATTTAGGTCTCAGAGTGTGTCTCACCATCTTCTTGATATGGCAGCAGCTCCTAGGCTCTGAAGGTCTATGGACAGTGGCTCAGTCTTCTTTTTCTTACCATCCCCAGTTCTGCCACGGAGCCTTCCAAAAAGTAGATGCTCAATTAATGGTTGGGAATAAGAGTGGCAACGATAAGGATGTCTACTTTATTATTGTTTAATTTCTCTCACAATCTTGAATAATCTAAGAAAACATCTTTCAGTTTTACAAAAAGAAGCACTAAAAGAATAAAACAAACCAAAAATGTACCACCATGTACTCTTTTTCTTTTCTTTTTTTACTTGACCCACATGATTTTACTGCCGAGTCTATTCACAGTTCCATGGAAATCCCTCTTCCATTGCTGTGTTTTCTTGTTCTAGGTCATAAAAAAAAAAAAAAAAGGAAGGTTTCTAAATTTGTTTTATGAAATATCAAAACTTTAACTTGTACCTGATAAAAGTAATGAATATGCGATCCATGCTGTCACCAGCAGAATGGCGATTTCCTGGGCTCTTGCCCTCCCAAAGAGGAAGAATTCAGTCGAGAGGCGTAGAGAAGTTTTAAGTAGCAAGAGTTCAGTTAAGCAGAGCAAAGGTACGCTCCCGAGAAAGCAGGAGAGCGGGCTGTCTGGAAACCAGAAGCAGCCCCGCAATGGGGTAGGGCTGTGTTTTGTAGAGTGGTGGTCCCTCCCTGTGTCCTGTGTTATTTGACTGACAAATCGATTGACAGCTTTAGGCTGTATAACTTTCCTGCTAGTATGCAGGCACTTACCCATAAGCACCCAAGCAGAACCCATGGGGTGGGGCGGGGAAGCAAAAGCCGCAATGCTAAGTTATTACAAATGAGGCGTAATGAACCCTGGGTTACCTTGAGTCACCTTGTAGGTCTTGGTGCGCCTGCGTCAACCTGTGCTGGCGGTTTTGTCTTGCTTGGTCCTGGTATGGCTGGAAACCTAGCAGTGGTCCTTGACCACGAGAGGCAGGATCTCTGGGCATGCTGCAACCACCAGTGTCCAGGTAGGGGAGGGAAAGGCGAACCATCCAGGATGGGGCAGGCCCGCTCATGAGTGACTCGCTATCTTCATCTTGGCTCTGGGCACCCTCTTCAGATCCTGGGCATGAAACCCCTGCATCACGAGAGCTCGTGTCTGGGGCTCCCTGAGGCTTCTGGTGAGTGCCAGCAGCAGGGGAGCTCGGGGGAGTACCCCGAGAAACAGAGGCAGGGGAGGAGGGCGACTCTTGTATCTCTTTTGCCGCCGCCTCAGTGGCCTGGGCACCCTTGAGACTCTGAGTCTCCCCGCGGGCCTGGTGGCGTTTCTCGCGGGCACGGCACTTGCTCTTCCGGCCCCGAAGCATGATGACACAGGTCAGGGCCAGCAGGCGGGAGTGTGGGCAGGAAGGCAGGCAACGAGGGCACCTGGGGGAGGGACAAGGAGATGCTGTGAGCACCTTCAGCGGGGAGATTCCTCCCTGGCTTTAACCAAGGCCGCCTCTGCAGGGTCCTTGAGGGCACTGCTCGAGGACCCACAGGGCTCCTGTTCTCCTGCTCAGCCTGTCCCCTGAGACCCCTGTGGAGGACGGTAGAGTGAGCCTTGGGCTACAGGCTGCCAGCCTACCTGAGTGTCACTGGGGTGACAGAAGGGGCTGCCAGTGGGACCTTCCGTGTTCTAGGGCAGGGAGTCTGCTCAGTTCATCTTCAGGATCTTTAGGTGGACGGCAGCCAGGGCCTGGGCTTCCTCCCCTCCGTTGCTCTGCAGTTGACACCTCAGTGATCCCGGGGACCCATGAGGAGGAAGTGAGGGGTGGCCCAGCTCACCGGCCTGACAGGGGGAACACAGTGTTGACAGCTCTGTGGAGTCCTTTCTATCCTGGGATCACTGGGTCCTCAGTCCCTATTCAGTGCTCTCAGCTGGCTTCACGTAGGGCCTGGGACCCACCCTTCTGCCCTCTGATGGCTTTACCTTCAGGCTAAGGGTCTCACCTCCCTTAGACCTGATGTAAAGGAGCCTCGGCCCGACTGCCCTGTCCTGAGCCTTCAAGTGCTGAAAGCAGGGGCAAGGCTAGACTCTTTGTCGTCCCCACAGCTCAGCGGGTGGGGCATGTTCCCCTTAGTCGTCACTCAGGGTTCTCAGTTTGACTCCTGGGAAGGCCTGTGGCTCCTGTCTCTTTACCTGAGGACATGTGCTCATAGAAAGGCCCACCGCTCTCTGAGAGCCAACAGAAGAAAGTGAGGGTAGCCTGATGTCCCACGTCTACCTGTGGTCTCTGAAGGCAGGAAGCTGGGGCCGGCAGATCCAGGCCTTATTATGCTTGGCCGCGCCGGTCCTCACTCAGGCCCTTCCTCAGTTTGACTCCTGGGAAGACCTATAATTACTCCCTCTCTTCACCTATTACTGTCCCCACTTCTCTGTCACCCTGGGAGGAGTTAAGGGTTGCCTCTGCTCGGCCTGACATCTCTCCAGGCGTCTCCCAGGACTGACAGCAGGGGAGAGATGATGTGCTGCCCCCATTGTTATGGTTTTCATGCTCCGCTCCAGCCTTAGGTCCTCACCCCAACTCCTAGCACAACCTGGAAATGTCCCCTGTGCTGAGTCAGCCAGCCTCGGAGCAAAGTCCTCACCACCCTGAGTCCCCAGAAGTAGAAGTCAGAGTAGGCTACGTGTAGCCACAGCTATTTCTGAGGGGCTTCTGAGGACTAACACAGAGGGCAAGATTCCCCGGGCTTCGCTCTTCTGGGGTTTGTGACCTCAATAGTCCTCACTCTGTCAGGATCTGGGACTCTTCCCTCTACCGACCTGAGTCCTCCAGAGCCGGAGGCAAGTGGGTGACACATCGAACTACCCCTGCCTGGGGCTTCCCCGGGCCTAAAGGGTGGTGGGGCTATGTGTTTGTTCCTGTCTCTTTTCGGTTGGGCGTTCCCCTTGGTCCTCACTCAGAGTCCTTACGCTGGCTCTTCCCGTGACCTAGAGAGGCCTGTGCTCTCATACTATAGCCTTTACTTCCCTGAGACCACCTAGGAGGATGTGAGGGTTGCCTCACGTGGGCATGACTGCCTGTGGTCACTCATGGCCAACAGTAAGGGAGGGATTCTGTGGCGTCCCCGCTTTTATGATTTGGGTGGTTCCCTCAGTCCTCACGGTCCTCTGCTCGACTCTTGGCATGACCTGGAATTCCTCCCTGTGCTCCCCTGAGGCTGGCCCCTGGGACCAAGTGCCTCATCTACCTGAGACGCTCTAAAAGGAAAGGCGTGGGGCGCATCATGCCAACATTCCTGGATTTGCCAAGGGGAGGTATCCAGTGGCAGGGCTCTGCTCTAGGTGGAGTCCCTTTATCCTCATTTAGAGTCACTAGATTTCCAGTCTCTACTGAGTGAGGCTGTTCCCCATAGACCAAGGCCCTCGCCTCCCCGAGACCACCCCCAGTGGAAAGAGGGGGCAGGTCAGCCAGAAAGCTTTGTCCTGGGCCTCCTGGGGCTGACCTCAGGGGCGGGACTCTGCATTCTCCTCTGTTCTGGAGTGAGTGGTCCTCTTGCTCCTCATTCAGGGTCCTCATCGTGATGCCTGCCCAGACCCAGGACTCCACCCTCCACTCCCCTGAAGCTGTGCTCCTCAGAACAAAGGCATTACCTTCTTGGGAATTCTGAATTGGAAGTCAGGATGAACCAGATCTGTCCAAAGCTGTTGGGGTCTTCTGAGGAGCAGGACTTTCCAAGGCCCCACTCTTCTGGAGTCAGTGGCCCCTCAGTCCTAACTCAGGTTTCTTACCTTGACTTCAGGTAGCATATGGGACTCCATCCTCCCTACTGTCTGTCTGCCAGCCTCAGGCCAAGGCTTTCACCTTCCTGAGACACCAGAAGGGGAGAAAAGAGACCTATTCCCGGGCTGCCCCTGCCGGGGGCCTCTGTGTGGTCCCCTTTGTTATGGGGAGTCCACTCATCAGCACCCAGTGTCCTCACCCTGAAGCAAATTAAGGCCTGTTAGGATCTCCTGCTTGGGCAGAATTGGAGATGCTGCCACAAGACCAAGGAACTCACCTCCCTGAGAACCTCTCCACTCTTGCCCCGGAGGAAAAGAAGGGGTGCCTTCAGACAGACAGCTCTGCGCATGGCCACACAAGGGAGAAAGCAGGGTAGACTTTGTGGGGCCCCCTTCTGTTCTAAGGTCCTCACCTTGAGTAACTATCAGAGGCTGGGACTCCTCCCTCCACTGACCTGAGGACACAGCTCTTAAACCAAGGCTTTTATGTCCCTGAGAAACTTGAAGAGTAAGTGAGGAGATGCTGATCTTTTCAGGGTATCTGACATTGCATATGTAGAAGACCCCATTGTCACCGAAAATTTTTCTTTTTATTCATACCATTCACTTCTTCAGCGTTACTGTTACTGTATTCCAAAACAGTGCTTTGCGAACAGGGCCCCTTTTATCCCATGAGATACATTTTGGAGTGGTGAGAAGAAAAATGAATTAAAAGACATAAGGTCTGCCTTAGGCTGGGAGGAGTGGAAGAGTGTAGGCTCTAGACTATTCCAGACCAGGGGACTAGACCCAGCAAGGTCACTTAATCAGTCTTGTGAACTTGAGAAATTTGCAAGTTATTCACCTGTAAAGGGAGTCTGCTAAATCCTATCCTGCGTGAATGTTGGAATGTTATGTACTACATGTAAAGCAGTGGCATACTCATTAAGAAATATTGGGTTTTTGATGAATGGCAGTTATGATATGATTATTATGAACCCCCAGAATACCACCCTCCCATCAGAGTTTATTTTTAATCCAGTAGGTAGCAGAGAATATGCAGTGCACTAGGGCAAAAGAAACAAATACTCACAAATGAGCTAAATCAGTCAAAGTATCTTTTATTTCTACCAAAAGAAAGTTTAAACGAAGTAAGGCAAACCATGAGTTAAATGGCTTTTACTCTCTGTTTTCTCCATTTTTTGTTTCTAAATATTTTCTGTGGTCGCCTTTCACATTTCCATGACAATGTCTATTGCAGTGCCATGTTTTCTACTTCTGGATCATACAGAAAACGTAGATGGTTCGTGAATTTCTTTTACATATACCAAAACTGTAACTTTAGAATTCTTTAAACAGCAATAAATATGCAAGCAATGTCATTCACGAATTCCTATTCTTAAGAAAACACACTATTACAAGAAAAAAACATTTGAAAAAACCTAAATCAATCAATAATATATAGAAGTTACTAGTTTAAAACAGGAAGATAAATAAGATCTATACTTTGTTCCCTCCACCCCTACTACTCTGCACTATTTAGGAGCCTGACTGCTCTCTTCCAAAACAAAGTGAGCAAACTGCCCGCGGCCTCCCTCCCTACATGTGGGAGGAGCTGCGGGCCTTGGCCCTGGAAGGGGCTCTGCCCTCAGCAACAGCTGCAGCCCTGGCCGCGGCTCTCACTGCTGCTCTCTCTCCCTCATCTTTCAGAGCCTCCTCATAGAGATCTGGGAAGGCACTGGGGACGGTACCGGTGGACTTGGCCATAAACTCCAGCACTTTCATCTTGCTGGTTTCAGCGTGGGCTCTCGGGCCCCACAGGAACTCATAGCGCGGAGGATCGCTGTTGGGCACCTGGCGGTACGTCAGGTACTTCTGCTGCACGAAATCTTTGCTGATGAGCCTCCTGGGCTCCCCAAAGATCCAGTGCCTCCTCCCAGCATACAAACCCAACGCACTGAGGAATTCCCAGATCTCCTCCTCGGTGGCACGGTTGCCCTTCTTGAAGATCAGGCCCAGGAGAACCATCAGGAGACCGGACGTGGGCGGCCCCGACTCATCACTCGGACTTCCCTCGCTGGGGAGGGCCATCTTGCTGATGAGGGCGTAGGAGTGATTGCTGGGGTCGACATCCTTCAGCTCGAGGCCAAAGACCACCTCCATGACCTCAGAGGCTCTGCTGAGGATCTCAGGGAAGTGCTTCTGGTACTTCCTGCTGATAGCCTTCAGCAGTGCTGCCTGCGGGATGGGCTCCTTCGTCTTGTACTTCTCCAGCAGGAAGTGCACCAACATTCTGACCTTCCTGGTCAGAGGATCTCTGCAACTGCTGCGAGTGGAAGGTGCTGCCTGGGAGGTACCTGCACTTTTCTCATCTTGGCTCTGGGCACCCTCTTCAGATCCTGGGCATGAAACCCCTTCATCACGAGAGGTAGTGGCTGGGGCTCCCTGAGGCTCCTGGCGAGTGCCAGCAGCAGGGGAGCTCGGGGGAGTACCCCGAGAAACAGAAGCGGGGGAGGAGGGTGACTCTTCTATCTCTTCTGCCGCCGCTGCTGCTGCCGCCGCCGCCACCGACTCCTCAGTGGCCTGGGCACCCTTGAGACTCCGAGTCTCCGCCCAGGCCTGGTGGCGTTTCTCGCGGGCACGGCGCTTGCTCTTCTGGCCCCGAGGCATGATGACACAGGTCAGGGCCAGCAGGCGGGAGTGTGCGCAGGAAGGCAGGCAACGAGGGCACCTGGGGGAGGGACAAGGAGATGCTGTGAGCACCTTCAGCGGGGAGATTCCTCCCTGGCTTTAACCAAGGCCGCCTCTGCAGGGTCCTTGAGGGCACTGCTCGAGGACCCACAGGGCTCCTGTTCTCCTGCTCAGCCTGTGCCCTGAGACCCCTGTGGAGAACGGTAGAGTGAGCCTTGGGGTACAGCCAGCCAGCCCTGCCTGGACGGTACGGGGGTGACAGTGGGGGCTGGCAGGGGAGGTAGGTCTCCGCGGTTCCCATTCAGAGTCAGGATGACAGTTGTTGGCAAGACACGCCCCCCCCATCCCCTCTGCTGCTCTGAAGTTGACACCACCATCTTCCATGACACCCAGGAGGAGGAAAGGAGGGAGCGTTCAGCGCACCACCGAAGGGTCCTGGGACCCTCCCTTCTGCTGCCTGGTGGCTGCCCCTTCAGAACAAAGCTCTAACCTCCCTTGGACCTGGCAGAGGAAATTACGGGCAGTCTCAGCCTGACAGTCCTTTCTTGGGAGTTTAAGGGTTGACAGGAGGGGACGGGCCATATTCTCTCCTGTCCCTTCTCTTCGGGGTGGGTGACTCCCTTAGTCCTCACTCGGGGTCCTCCCTGGACGGCCGGTGCAGCCTGGAGCTCCTCTTGCCCCGAGGGCCATCTGCTTGCACCAGTGCCGGCACCTCCTTGAGT
The DNA here is from genome assembly GCF_059928025.1 of Delphinapterus leucas. NCBI lineage: Eukaryota > Metazoa > Chordata > Mammalia > Artiodactyla > Monodontidae > Delphinapterus > Delphinapterus leucas. Next base: position 101,088,736 of record NC_143150.1, on the reverse strand, counting down.
CTCATTCGGAGGCAGTGAGGGTGACCACGCGGCCGCATGTGACAGAGTTTTTTACCAAGCCTGCAGCGTGCGGCAGACAGGTCGAGGCCCTGTGGCTGGCGGCCCCACTGGCCCTCACTCAAGGGCTTGGGCTGACTCTTGGGAGTGCTTAGGGACGCGCCTTGTGCTGGCCTGCACCTCCCCTCTCAGACAGCAGGCCTCCCTTCGTTTGTGGCCAGAAGGAAGCGGCTGACAACAGGGGAGGGGTTCTGAGGTGCCCTTGCGATGGGGAGGACGGTCCTCGCCCTGACTCCTCCCGTGCCCTGGAAATCCTCCCTCTGCTGACCTGCGGCCAGCCCCTCAGGACAAGGCCCCCTCCTCCCTGGGTCTCCTGCGTCTGTCCGTCCGTCCGTGTTCGCACTGAGGGAGCCCCTCAGTCTTTAGACCTGCCCGGAAGCTCCCAGGCCGACGTCAGGGGCGGGGTCCGCGTGGCCGCCATAATGGGGTGTGGAGCCCCTCAGTCCCCACGAGGGTCCCGTCCTTCACTCCACAGCGCCTGGAGCGCTCCCTCTACTGAGCTGAGCCAGGGTCCAGCAGCCTCAGAGCGAGGTCTTCCTTGCCCGAGACCCCGCCGGGGAAGCGGATGGACTTCGGGCCTAACAGCCAGGCCCGAGCCTCTGGGGCCGAGAGCAGGGGCGGGGTGGGCGGGGCCTGTGTGGCCGCCTCTTTTCGGAGGGAATGGGGATTGGGGGTGTCAGGGGCGTGTCCCCGCACTTCTAACTGGGGTCACCTCACACCTTGACACCTGACGAGACGTGGCACTCCTCCCGCGGCTCACCCTCGCCGGACGTCAGCTCTCAAAAATGGCCTCGCCCCCACAGCGTGGTTCGGAGGACGTGACTTCCGGTCATGCGCATCTGGGCTCCAGGAGGACAGCAGGGGCGGGGCGGGGCGTGGCGGGGTGGGGCGGGGCGGGTGGGGGGGCGGTGGGGGGTGGTTCCGGGGGAGCCTCCTCGCAGACCTGGCACGAGGGCCTTTCATTGAGTCTTAGCAGGTTCTGGGACTTTTCCCTCTGCTGAGCTGAGTCAGCAGGCGTCACACCTTGGCTCGCATTTCTGTCAGCACCCCCAGCCGGAAGTATCGGGGGCCCTGAGCCTCACAGCCATGCCTGGGTCCCCCGAGACTGACAGTGAGGGCTCTTTGGGGCCCCCTCTTCTATGGCGGATGCTGCTCTCAATCCTCTCTCAGTGTCTTCTCTTGACTCCCTGTAGGTGCTGGGCTACCTCCCGTCTGCTGACCTGAAGCCAAGGCCTCACGTCAAAGACATCAACTCCCTGAGACGGCTGGTGTGAAGTGCAGGCACGTCTCATCTGGACATTTCTGCCTGGAGCCTCCCAGAGATGGCTGCTGCAGGTAAGGTGAGCTGAGGGGAAGGGAGGCGAGACTCTCTTCTGTGGTTTGGAGCCCGTCAGGTCTCACTCAAGGTCCTCACATTGACTGCTGGCAGGGCCTGCGATTCCTCCTTCTCTGGTATGAATCCATCCCTGTCCCCAGCCATGCCCCACAGAATCCCAGAGGAGTTAGTGAAGGGGTGCCTTAGCCTGACAGTTCTCACTGGTTTCTCTTTGTTGACATCAGGGGCATTGCCCAAAAGTTCAGAAATGAATTTCTGTCCTTTTGTACAACTACTGTGTTACTTGCTTTTCTCTTTTAGTCTGTGTGTGATAGTCTATTAAGATGATCATTTAAAAAGGCCAGTTGTCATGCACTAAGAAAGTTTCAGATGGTTATTTCACAGCCTGTGGACCATACTGCCACATCCAGCCCAATCTTTGGTGTGCCATGCTCCTGGCATGCGGGCTCTGAAATGCTGCCTCAGATTCCTTCAGTGAAGCAGTAGAGATTCATGGTCCCAGAGCACAGTGGAAGAATCAAGGGCTCAACGTTAAAGGCTCTTCTCTAATCCATCCTGTCATCTGCCTCTCTTGCAGGCTACAGACCTGTCTCCAATTCAGGGCATCCCCCTACCTGCCCACACTCAGGTTCCAGTTCAGTGGAGACTTATTTTCCTTCAGGGATTATTTAGTTTTGTGTTTTTGCCTTTGTTAATGTGTTTTCTTTGTTCCTTCTGTAATTTTTCCGTGGTTGACCTTGGGTACAGGAAACAGTAGCCCATGTTTGATTGTCATCAGCTGCTATGGATAAGGTAGTAGATCTGTAAATGAATTAAGGAAAATCGATATTCTTACAGTATCTGTGTCTCACAAATACACATAACATACTATTCTGGTTGAGACTTCTTTTTCCTAAGTCAATCAGGAAATTCTTATTGTTGCCTCCATGGAGATTATATACATATTTGTATGGCTTCTTTCTAGATATGTTTTTATATCATTGCTTTTGTCTATGGTGTATTTTCTTGTCTCTTTTTGATTTTTTTTAACATCTTTTTTGGAGTATAATTGCTTTAGAACAGTGTGTTAGTTTCTGCTTTATAACAAAGTGAATCAGTTATACATATACATATATCCCCATATCTCTTCCCTCTTGCGTTTCCCTCCCTCCCACCCTCCCTATCCCACCCCTCTAGGTGGTCACAAAGCACCGAGCTGATCTCCCTGTGCTATGCAGCTGCTTCCCACTAGCTATCTGTTTTACGTTTGGTAGTGTATATATGTCCATGCCACTCTCTCACTTTGTCCCAGCTTACCCTTGCCCCACCCCGTATCCTCAAGTCCATTCTCTAGTAGGTCTGCATTTTTATTCCCGTGTTGCCCCTAGGGTCTTCATGACCATGTTTTTCTTTTTTTTTTTCCTTAGATTCCATTTATATGTGTTAGCATATGGTATTTGCTTTTCTCTTTCTGACTTACTTCATTCTGTATGACAGTCTCTAGGTCTATCCACCTCGCTACAAATACCTCAGTTTCGTTCCTTTTTATGGCTGAGTAATATTCCATTGTATATATGTGCCACATCTTCTTTATCCATTCATCTGTTGATGGACACTTAGGTTGCTTCCATGTCCTGGCTATTGTAAATAGAGCTGCAATGAACATTTTGGTACATGACCCTTTTTGAATTATGGTTTTCTCAGGGTATATGCCCAGTAGTGGGATTGCTGGGTCGTATGGTAGTTCTATTTTTAGTTTTTTCATGAACGTCCATACTGTTCTCCATAGTGGCTGTATCAATTTACATTCCCACCAAGAGTGCAAGAGGGTTCCCTTTTCTCCACACCCTCTCCAGCATTTACTGTTTGTAGATTTTTTGATGATGGCCATTCTGCCCAGTGTGAGATGATATCTCATTGTATTTTTGGTTTGCATTTCTCTAATGATTAATGATGTTGAGCATTCTTTCAAGTGTCTGTTGGCAATCTGTATGTATTCTTTGGAGAAATGTCTATTTAGGTCTTCTGCCTATGTTTGGATTGGGTTGTTTATTTTTTTCACATTGAGCTGCATGAGTTGCTTGTATGTTTTGGACATTAATCCTTTGTCAGTTGCTTCATTTGCAAATATTTTCTCCCATTCTGAGGGTTGTCTTTTCGTCTTGTTTATGGTTTCCTTTGCTGTGCAAAAGTTTTTAAGGTTCATTAGGTCCCATTTGTTTATTTTTGTTTTTATTTCCATTTCTCTAGGAGGTGGGTGAAAAAGGACCTTGCTGTGATTTATGTCATAGAATGTTCTGCCTACATTTTCCTCTAAGAGGTTGATGGTGTCGGGCCTTACATTTAGGTCTTCAATGCATTTTGAGTTTATTTTTGTGTATGGTGTTAGGGAGCGTTCTAATTTCATTCTTTTACATGTAGCTGTCCAGTTTTCCCAGCACCACTTATTGAAGAGGCTGTCTTTTCTCCACTGTATATTCTTGCCTCCTTTATGAAAGATAAGGTGACCATATGTGCGTGGGTTTATCTCTGGACTTTCTATCGTGTTTCATTGATTTATATTTGTGTTTCTGTGCCAGTACCATACTGTCTTGATCACTGTAGCTTTGTAGTGTAATCTAAAGTCAGGGAGCCTGCTTCCTCCAGCTCTGTTTTTCTTTCTCAGGATTGCTTTGGCTATTCATGGTCTTTTGTGTTTCCATACATATTGTGAAATTTTTTGTTCTAGTTCTGTGAAAAATGCCAGTGGTAGTTTGGTAGGGATTGCATTGAATCTGTAGATTGCTTTGGGTAGTAGAGTCATTTTCACAATGTTGAATCTTCCGATCCAAGAACATGGTATATCTCTCCATCTAGTTGTATCATCTTTAATTTCTTTCATCAGTGTCTTATAATTTTCTGCATACAGGTCTTTCGTCTCCTTAGGTAGGTTTATTCCTAGATATTTTATTCTTTTTGTTGCAGTGGTGAATGGGAGTGTTTTCTTAGCTTCACTTTCAGATTTTTCATCATTAGTGTATAGGAATGCAAGAGATTTCTGTGCATTAATTTTGTATCCTGCTACTTTACCAGATTCATTGAGTAGCTCTAGTAGTTTTCTGGTAGCATCTTTAGGATTCTCTATGTATAGTATTCATGTCATCTGCAAACAGTGACAGCTTTACTTCTTCTTTTCCAATTTGGATTCCTTTTATTTCTTTTTCTTCTCTGATTGTTGTGGCTAAAACTTCCAAAACTATGTTAAATAATAGTTGTGCGAATGGGCAGCCTTGTCTTGTTTCCGATCTTAGTCGAAATGGTTTCAGTTTTTCACCCTTGAGGATGATAGTCGCTGTGGGTTTGCCATATATGGCCTTTAATAGGTTGAGGAAAGTTCCCTCTATGCCTACTTTCTGCAGGGTTTTTATCATAAATGGGTGTTGAATTTTGTCGAAAGCTTTCTCTGCATCTATTGAGATGATCATCTGGGTTTTCTCCTTCCATTTGTTAATATGGTGTATCACGTTGATTGATTTGCGTATATTGAAGAATCCTTGCATTCCTCGGATAAACCCCACTTGATCATAGTGTATGATCCTTTTGATGTGCTGTTGGACTCTGTTTGCTAGTATTTTGTTGAGGAGTTTTGCGGCTATGTTCATCAGTGATATTGGCCTGCAGTTTTCTTTCTTTGTGACATCTTTGTCTGGTTTTGGTATCAGAGTGATGGTGACCTCATAGAATGAGTTTGGGAGTGTTCCTCCCTCTGCTATATTTTGGAAGAGTTTGAGAAGGATAGGTGTTAGCTCTTCTCTAAATGTTTGATAGAATTCGCCTGTGCAGCCATCTGTTCCTGGGCTTTTGTTTGTTGGAAGATTTTTAATCACAGTTTCAATTTCGGTGCTTGTGATTGGTCTGTTCATATTTTCTATTTCTTCCTGGTTCAGTCTCACAAGTTTGTGCATTTCGAAGAATTTGTCCATTTCTTCCAGGTTGTTCATTGTTTTGGCATAGAGTTGCTTGTAGTTATGTCTAATGATCCTTTGTATTTCTGCTGTGTCAGTTGTTACTTCCCCTTTTCCATTTCTAATTCTATTGATTTGAGGCTTCTCCCTTTTCTTGTTGATAAGTCTGGCTAATGGTTTATCAATTTTGTTTATCTTCTCGAAGAACCAGCTTTTAGTTTTATTGATCTTTGCTATCGTTTGCTTCATTTCTTTTTCATTTATTTCTGATCTGATCTTTATGATATCTTTCCTTCTGCTAACTTTGGGCTTTTTTTGTTTTCTTTCTCTAATTGCTTTAGGTGTAAGGTTAGGTTGTTTATTTGAGATTTCTCTTGTTTCTTGAGATAGGATTGTGTTGCTGCAAACTTCCCTCTTAGAACTGCTTTTGCTGCATCCCATAGGGTTTGGGTCATCGTGTTTCATTGCCATTTTTTTTGTTTTTTTTGTTCTTTTTTTTTAAACATCTTTATTGGGGCATAATTGCTTTACAATGGTGTGTTAGTTTCTGCTTTATAACAAAGTGAATCAGTTATACATATACATATGTTCCCATATGTCTTCCCTCTTGCGCCTCCCTCCCTCCCACTCTCCCTATCCCACCCCTCCAGGCTGTCACAAAGCACCGAGCTAATATCCCTGTGCCTTGCGGCTGCTTCCCCCTAGCTATCTACCTTACTACGTTTGTTAGTGTGTGTATGTCCATGACTCTCTCTCGCCCTGTCAAAGCTCACCCCTCCCCCTCCCCATATCCTCAAGTCCGTTCTCCAGTATGTCTGCGTCTTTATTCCTGTCTTACCCCTAGGTTCTTCATGACATTTTTTTTCCCCTTAAATTCCATATATATGTGTTAGCATACGGTATTTGTCTTTTTCTTTCTGACTTACTTCACTCTGTATGACAGACTCTAGGTCTATCCATCTCATTACAAATAGCTCAATTTCATTTCTTTTTAAGGCTGAGTAATATTCCATTGTATATATGTGCCACATTTTCTTTATCCATTCATCCGATGATGGGCGCTTAGGTTGTTTCCATCTCCGGGCTATTGTAAATAGAGCTGCAATGAACATTTTGGTACATGACTCTTTTTGAATTTTGGTTTTCTCAGGGTATATGCCCAGTAGTGGGATTGCTGGGTCATATGGTAATTCTATTTGTAGTTTTTTAAGGAACCTCCATACTGTTCTCCATAGTGGCTGAACCAATTCACATTCCCACCAGCAGTGCAAGAGTGTTCCCTTTTCTCCACACCCTCTCCAGCATTTATTGTTTCTAGATTTTTTGATGATGGCCATTCTGACTGGTGTGAGATGATATCTCATTGTAGTTTTGATTTGCATTTCTCTAATGATTAATGATGTTGAGCATTCTTTCATGTGTTTGTTGGCATTCTGTATATCTTCTTTGGAGAAATGTCTATTTAGTTCTTCTGCCCATTTTTGGATTGGGTTGTTTGTTTTTTTGTTATTGAGCTGCATGAGCTGCTTGTAAATTTTGGAGATTAATCCTTTGTCATTTGCTTCATTTGCAAATATTTTCTCCCATTCTGAGGGTTGTCTTTTGGTCTTGATTATGGTTTCCTTTGCTGTGCAAAAGCTTTGAAGTTTCATTAGGTCCCATTTGTTTATTTTTGTTTTTATTTCCATTACTCTAGGAGGTGGGTCAGAAAGGATCTTGCTGTGATTTATGTCATAGAGTGTTCTGCCTATGTTTTCCTCTAAGAGTTTGATAGTTTCTGGCCTTACATTTAGGTCTTTAATCCATTTTGAGCTTATTTTTGTGTATGGTGTTAGGGAGTGATCTAATCTCATACTTTTACATGTACCTGTCCAGTTTTCCCAGCACCATTTATTGAAGAGGCTGTCCTTTCTCCACTGTACATTCCTGCCACCTTTATCAAAGATAAGGTGTCCATATGTGCGTGGGTTTATCTCTGGGCTTTCTATCCTGTTCCATTGATCTATCTTTCTGTTTTTGTGCCAGTACCATACTGTCTTGATTACTGTAGCTTTGTAGTATAGTCTGAAGTCAGGGAGCCTGATTCCTCCAGCTCCTTTTCTTGTTCTCAAGATTGCTTTGGCTATTCGGGGTCTTTTGTGTTTCCATACAAATTGGGAAATTTTTTGTTCTAGTTCTGTGAAAAATGCCAGTGGTAGTTTGATAGGGATTGCATTGAATCTGTAGATTGCTTTGGGTAGTAGAGTCATTTTCACAATGTTGATTCTTCCCATCCAAGAACATGGTATATCTCTCCATCTATTTGTATCATCTTTAATTTCTTTCATCAGTGTCTTATAATTTTCTGCATACAGGTCTTTCGTCTCCTTAGGTAGGTTTATTCCTAGATATTTTATTCTTTTTGTTGCAATGGTAAATGGGAGTGTTTTCTTGATTTCACTTTCAGATTTTTCATCATTAGTATATAGGAATGCCAGAGATTTCTGTGCATTAACTTTGTATCCTGCTACTTTACCAAATTCATTGATTAGCTCTAGTAGTTTTCTGGTAGTATCTTTAGGATTCTCTATGTATAGTATCATGTCATCTGCAAACAGTGACAGCTTTACTTCTTCTTTTCCGATTTGGATTCCTTTTATTTCCTTTTCTTCTCTGATTGCTGTGGCTTAAACTTCCAAAACTATGTTGAATAAGAGTGGTGAGAGTGGGCAACCTTGTCTTGTTCATGATCTTAGTGGAAATGCTTTCAGTTTTTCACCATTGAGGATGATGTTTGCTGTGGGCTTGTCATATATGGCCTTTATTATGTTGAGGAAAGTTCCCTCTATGCCTACTTTCTGCAGGGTTTTTATCATAAATGGGTTTTGAATTTTGTCGAAAGCTTTCTCTGCATCTATTGAGATGATCATATGGTTTTTCTCCTTCAATTTGTTAATATGGTTTATCACATTGATAGATTTGCGTATATTGAAGAATCCTTGCATTCCTGGAATAAACCCCACTTGATCATGGTGTATGAACCTTTTAATGTGCTGTTGGATTCTGTTTGCTAGTATTTTGTTGAGGATTTTTGCATCTATGTTCATCAGTGATATTGGCCTGTAGTTGTCTTTCTTTGTGACATCCTTGTCTGGTTTTGGTATCAAGGTGATGGTGGCCTCGTAGAAGGAATTTGGGAGTGTTCCTCCCTCTGCTATATTTTGGAAGAGTTTGAGAAGGATAGGTGTTAGCTCTTCTCTAAACGTTTGATAGAATTCACCTGTGAAGCCATCTGGTCCTGGGCTTTTGTTTGTTGGAAGATTTTTAATCACAGTTTCAATTTCAGTGGTTGTGATTGGTCTGTTCATATTTTCTATTTCTTCCTGATTCAGTCTTGGCAGTTTGTGCATTTCTAAGAATTTGTCCATTTCTTCCAGATTGTCCATTTTATTGGCATAGAGTTGCTTGTAGTAATCTCTCATGATTTTTTTTATTTCTGCAGTGTCAGTTGTTACTTCTCCTTTTTCATTTCTAATTCTATTGATTTGAGTCTTCTCCCTTTTTTTCTTGATGAGTCTGGCTAGTGGTTTATCTATTTTGTTTATCTTCTCAAAGAACCAGCTTTTAGTTTTATTGATCTTTGCTATCGTTTCCTTCATTTCTTTTTCATTTATTTCTGATCTGATTTTTATGATTTCTTTCCTTCTGCTAGCTTTGGGGTTTTTTTGTTCTTCTTTCTCTAATTGCTTGAGGTGCAAGGTTAGGTTGTTTATTCGAGATGTTTCCTGCTTCTTAAGGTGGGCTTGTATTGCTATAAACATCCCCCTTAGAACTGCTTTTGCTGCATCCCATAGGTTTTGGGTCGTCGTGTCTCCATTGTCATTTGTTTCTAGGTATTTTTTTATTTCCTCTTTGATTTCTTCGGTGATCACTTCATTATTAAGTAGTGTATTGTTTAGCCTCCATGTGTTTGTATTTTTTACAGATCTTTTCCTGTAATTGATATCTAGTCTCATGGCGTTGTGGTCAGAAAAGATACTTGATACGATTTCAATTTTCTTAAATTTACCAAGGCTTGATTTGTGACCCAAGATATGATCTATCCTGGAGAATGTTCCATGAGCACTTGAGAAAAATGTGTATTCTGTTGTTTTTGGATGGAGTGTCCTATAAATATCAATTAAGTCCATCTTGTTTAATGTATCATTTAAAGCTTGTGTTTCCTTATTTATTTTCATTTTGGATGATCTGTCCATGGGTGAAAGTGGGGTGTTAAAGTCCCCTACTATGAATGTGTTACTGTCGATCTCCCCTTTTATGGCTGTTAGTATTTGCCTTATGTATTGAGGTGCTCCTATGTTGGGTGCATAAATATTTACAATTGTTATATCTTCTTCTTGGATCGATCCCTTGATCATTATGTAGTGTCCTTCTTTGTCTCTTCTAATAGTCTTTGTTTTAAAGTCTATTTTGTCTGATATGAGAATTGCTACTCCAGCTTTCTTTTGGTTTCCATTTGCATGGAATATCTTTTTCCATCCCTTTATTTTCAGTCTGTATGTGTCTCTAGGTCTGAAGTGGGTCTCTTGTAGACAGCATATATAAGGGTCTTGTTTTTGTATCCATTCAGCCAATCTGTGTCTTTTGGTGGGAGCATTTCGTCCATTTACATTTAAGGTAATTATCGATATGTATGTTCCTATTCCCATTTTCTATATTGTTTTGGGTTCGTTATTATAGGTCTTTTCCTTCTCTTGTGTTCCTTGTCTAGAGAAGTTCCTTTAGCATTTGTTGTAAAGCTGGTTTGGTGGTGCTGAACTCTCTCAGCTTTTGCTTGTCTGTAAAGGTTTTAATTTCTCCATCAAATCTGAATGAGATCCTTGCTGGGTACAGTAGTCTTGGTTGCAGGTTTTTCTCCTTCATCACTTTCAGTATGTCCTGCCTCTCCCTTCTGGCTTGTAGGGTTTCTGCTGAGAGATCAGCTGTTAACCTTATGGGGATTCCCTTGTGTGTTATTTGTTGTTTTTCCCTTGCTGCTTTTAATATGCTTTCTTTGTATTTAATTTTTGACAGTTTGATTAATATGTGTCTTGGCGTATTTCTCCTTGTATTTATCCTGTATGGAACTCTCTGTGCTTCCTGGACTTGATTAACTATTTCCTTTCCCATATTAGGGAAGTTTTCAACTATAATCTCTTCAAATATTTTCTCAGTCCCTTTCTTTTTCTCTTCTTCTTCTGGAACCCCTATAATTCGAATGTTGGTGCGTTTAATGTTGTCCCAGAGGTCTCTGAGACTGTTCTCACTTCTTTTCATTCTTTTTTCTTTATTCTGCTCTGCAGTAGTTATTTCCACTATTTTATCTTCCAGGTCACTTATCCGTTCTTCTGCCTCAGTTATTCTGTTATTGATCCCATCTAGAGTACTTTTAATTTCATTTATTGCATTGTTCATCGTTGCTTGTTTCATCTTTATTTCTTCTAGGTCCTTGTTAACTGTTTCTTGCATTTTGTCCATTCTACTTCCAAGATTTCGGATCATCCTTACTATCATTATTCTGAATTCTTTTTCAGGTAGACTGCCTATTTCCTTTTCATTTGTTAGGTCTGGTGCATTTTTATCTTGCTCCTTCATCTGCTGTGTGTTTTTCTGTCTTCTCATTTTGCTTATCTTACTGTGTTTGGGGTCTCCTTTTTGCAGGCTGCACGTTCGTAGTTCCCGTTGTTTTTGATGTCTGTCTCCAGTGGCTAAGGTTGTTTCAGTGGGTTGTGTAGGCTTCCTGGTGGAGGGGACTAGTGCCTGTGTTGTGGTGGATGAGGCTGGATCTTGTCTCTTTAGTGGGCAGGTTCATGTCTGGTGGTGTGTTTTGGGGTGTCTGTGGCCTTATTATGATTTTAGGCAGCCTCTCTGCTAATGGGTGGGGTTGTGTTCCTGTTTTGCTAGTTGTTTGGCATAGGTTGTCTAGTACTGTGGATTGCTGGTCGTTGAGTGAAGCTGGGTGCTGGTGTTAAGATGGAGGTCACTGGGAGATTTCCGCCGTTTAATATTATGTGGAGCTGGGAGGTCTCTTGTTGACCAATGTCCTGAAGTTGGCTCTCCTACCTCAGAGGCAGAGCCCTGACTCCTGGCTGGAGCACCAAGAGCCTTTCATCCACACGACTCAGAATAAAAATGAGAAAAAGTAGAGAGAATTAGTAGAAGTATGAGGAAAGAAAGAAGGAAAGGAGGAAAGGAAGGAAGGAAGAAAGAAGCAAAGAAGGAAAGACAGGAGGGAGGGAGGGAGGGAGGAAGGAAGGAAGGAAGGAGGGAAAGAAGGAAAAAAGACAGAAAGAAAGAAGATACAGTAAAAATAAAATAAAGTATAATATAGTTATTGAATTAAAAAATATTTAGAAAAAAAAAAGGGACGGATAGAACCTTAGGACAAATGTTGGAAGCAAAGCTATACAGAGAAAATCTTACACAGAAGCATACACATACACCTTCACAAAAAGAGGTAAAGGGGGAAAAATCATAAATCTTGCTCTCAGAGACCACCTCCTCAATTTGGGGTGATTCGTTGTCTAAAGGAGGGAAGGAAGGAAAGAAAGAAAGAAAGAACGAAGGTAAAGTATAATAAAGTTATTACAAATAAAATTAATTTTTGAGAAAAAAAATTTTTTTAAAAAACCATGGACGGATAGAGCCCTAGGACAAATGGTGGAAGCAAGAGTATACAGACAAGATCTCACACAGAAGCATACACGTACACATTCACAAAAAGAGGAAAAGGGAAAAAAATCATAGATCTCGCTCCTAAATTCCACCTCTTCAATTTGGGATCATTCCTTGTCTATTCAGGTATTCCATAGATGCAGGGTATATCAAGTTGATTGTGGAGCTTTAATCCGCTGCTTCTGAGGCTGCTGGGAGAGATTTCCCTTTCTCTTCTTTGTTCTCACAGCTCACAGAAGCTCAGCTTTGGATTTGGCCCTGCCTCTGCGTGTAGGTCGCTGGAGGGCGTCTGTTTTTTGCTCAGACAGGACGGGGTTAAATGAGCCGCTGATTTGGGGGCTCTGGCTCACTCAGGCCGGGGGGAGGGAGGAGCACGGAGTGCGGGGCGAGCCTGTGGCGGCAGAGGCCGGTGTGACGTTGCACCAGCCTGAGGCCCGCCGTGCGTTCTCCCGGGGAAGTTGTCCCTGGTTCCCGGGAACCTGGCAGTGGCGGGCTGCACAGGCTCCGCGGAAGAGGGGTGTGGAGAGTGACCTGTGCTCGCACACAGGCCCCTTGGTGGCGGCAGCAGCAGCCCCAGCGTCTCCCGCCCGTCTCTGGGGTCCGCGCTTTCAGCCGCGGCTCGCGCCCGTCTCTGGGTCCGCGCTTTCAGCCGCGGCTCGCGCCCGTCTCTGGGGTTCGCGCTTTTAGCCGCGGCTCGCGCCCGTCTCTGGAGTTCCTTTAAGCAGCGCTCTTAAACCCCTCTCCTCGCGCACCAGGAAACAAAGAGGGAAGAAAAAGTCTCTTGCCTCTTCGGCAGGTGCAGGCTTTTCCCCGAACTCCCTCCCGGCTAGTCGTGGTGCACTAACCCCTTCAGGCTATGTTCAAGCTGCCAACCCCAGTCCTCTCCCTACGCTCAGTCCAAAACCGAAACCCGAGCCCCAGCTCGCAGCCCCGCCCGCCCCGGCGGGTGAGCAGACAAGCCTCTCGGGCTGGTGAGTGCCGGTCGGCACCAATCCTCTGTGCGGGAATCTCCCCGCCTTGCCCTCCGCACCCTGTTGCTGTGCTCTCCTCCGCGGTTCCGAAGCTCCCCCCTCCGCCTCCCGCAGTCTCCGCCCGCGGAGGGGCTTCCTAGTGTGTGGAAACTTTTCCTCCTTCACAGCTCCCTCCCACTGGTGCAGGTTCCGTCCTTATTCTTTTGTCTCTGTTTTTTCTTTTGCCCTACCCAGGTACGTGGGGAGTTTCTTGCCTTTTGGGAGGTCTGAGGTCTTCTGCCAGCCTTCAGTAGGTGTTCTGTAGGAGTTGTTCCACGTGTAGATGTATTTCTGGTGTATCCGTGGGGAGGAAGGCGATCTCCGCGTCTTACTCTTCCGCCATCTTCCCAACTCCCTCTCATTGTCATTTGTGTCTAGGTATTTTTTGATTTCCTCTTTGATTTCTTCAGTGATCTCTTGGTTACTAAGTAGTGTGTTGTTTAGCCTCCATGTGTTTGTATTTCTTACAGATTTTTTCTTGTAATTGATACCTAGTCTCATAGTGTTGTGGTCGGAAAAGATACGTGATACGATTTCAATTTTCTTAAATTTACCAAGGCTTGATTTGTGACCCAAGATATGAACTATCCTGGAGAATGTTCCATGAGCACTTGAGAGGAATGTGTATTCTGTTGTTTTTGAATGGAATGTCCTATAAATATCAATTAAGTCCATCTTGTTTAATGTATCATTTAAAGCTTGCGTTTCCTTATTTATTTTCATTTTGGATGCTCTGTCCATTGGTGACAGTGGGGTGTTAAAGTCCCCTACTATGATTGCGTTACTGTCGCTTTCCCCTTTTATGGCTGTTAGTACTTGCCTTATGTATTGAGGTGCTCCTATGTTGGGTGCATAAATAGTTACAATTGTTATATCTTCTTCTTGGATTGATCCCTTGATCATTGTGTAGTGTCCTTCCTTGTCTCTTGTAATAGTCTGTGTTTTAAAGTCTATTGTGTCTGAAATGAGAACTGCTACTCCAGCTTTCTTCTGATTTCCATTTGCATGGAATATCTTTTTCCATCCCCTCCCTTTCAGTCTGTATGTGTCCATGGGTCCGAGGTGGGTCTCTTGTAGACAGCATATATACGGATCTTGTTTCTGTATCCATTCAGCCGATCTATATCTTTTGGTTGGAGCATTTAGTCCACTTACATTTAAGGTAATTATCGGTATGTATGTTCCTGTTCCCATTTTCTTAATTGTTTTGGGTTTGTTATTGTAGGTCTTTTCCTTCTCTTGTGTTTCCTGCCTAGGGAAGTTCCTTTGGCATTTGTTGTAAAGCTGGTTTGGTGGTGCTGAATTCTCTTAGCTTTTGCTTGTCTGTAAAGGTTTTAATTTCTCCATCAAAACTGAATGAGACCCTTGTTGGGTAGAGTAATCTTGGTTGTAGGTTTTTCTCCTTCATCATTTTAAATATGTCCTGCCACTGCCTTCTGGCTTGCTGAGATTCTGCTGAGAGATCAGCTGTTAACCTTCTGGGGATTCCCTTATGTGTTATTTGTTGTTTTTCCCTTGCTGCTTTTAATATTTATTCTTTGTATTTAGTTTTTGATAGTTTGATTAATACGTGTCTTGGCGTGTACCTCCTTGGATTTATCCTGTATGGGACTCTCTGTGCTTCCTGGAATTGATTAACTATTTTCTTTCCCATAATAGGGAAGTTTTCAACCATAATCTCTTCAGATATTTTCTCAGTCCCTTTCTTTTTCTCATCTTCTTCTGGGACCCCTATAATTTGAATGTTGCTGCGTTTTTTGTTGTTGTTTCTTGTTTTGTATTTGTAAATTTATTTATTTATTTTTGGCCACATTGGGTCTTTGTTGCTGAGTGCAGGCTTTCTCTAGCTGCGGCGAGCGGGGGCTACTCTTCGTTGCAGTGTGTGTGCTTCTCATTGCAGTAGCTTCTCTTGTTGTGGATAGTGGGCTCTAGGCGTGTGGGCTTCTGTAGTTGTGGCGCACAGGCTCAGTAGTTGTGGCACGCAAGCTCTAGACCGCACGCTCAGTAGTTGTGGCACTCGGGCTTAGTTACTCTTCGGTATGTGGGATCTTCCTGGACCAGGGCTTGAACCAGTGTCCCCTGTGTTGGCAGGTGGATTCTTAACCACTGCGTCACTAGGGAATTCCGAATGTTGGTGCGTTTAATGTTGTCCCAGAGGTCTCTGAGACTGTCCTCAATTCTTTTCATTCTTTTTTCTTCACTCGGCTCTGCAGTAGTTATTTCCACTATTTTATCTTCCAGGTCACTTATCCGTTCTCCTGCCCCAGTTATTCTGCTATTGATCCCTTCTAGAGAATTTTCAGTTTCATTTATTGTGCTGTTCATCACTGTTTGTTTGCTCTTTAGTTCTTCCAGGTCCTTGTTAAACGTTTCTTGTATTTTCTCCATTCTGTTTCCAAGATTTTGGACCATCTTTACTATCATTATTCTGAATTCTTTTTCAGGTAGACTGCCTATTTCCTCTTCACTTGTTAGGTCTGGTGGGTGTTTGCCTTGCTCCTTCATCTGCTGTGTGTTTTTCTGTCTTCTCATTTTGCTTAATTTACTGTGTTTGGGGTCTCCTTTTCGCAGGCTGCAGGTTCGTAGTTCCCGTTGTTTTTGGTGTCTGTCCCCAGTGGCTAAGGTTGGTTCAGTGGGTTGTGTAGGCTTCCTGGTGGAGGGGACTAGTGCCTGTGTTCTGGTGGATGAGGCTGGATCTTGTCTTTCTGGTGGGCAGGTCCACATCTGGTGGTGTGTTTTGGGGTGTCTGTGGCCTTACTATGATTTTCAGCAGCCTCTGTGCAATGGATGGGGTTGTGCTCCTGTCTTGCTAGCTGTTTGGCATGGGGTGTCCAGCACTGTAGCTTGCTGGTCGTTGAGTGGAGCTGGGTCTTGGCGTTGAGATGGAGATCTTTGGGAGATTTTTGCCGTTTGATATACCGTGGAGCTGGGAGGTCTCTTGTGGACCAGTGTCCTGAAGTTGGCTCTCCCACCTCAGTGGCACAGCCCTGACACCTGGCTAGAGAACCAAGAGCCTGTCCTCCACACAGCTCAGAATAAAAGGGAGGGGAAAAAAAAGCAAGAAAGAAAGTAGAAGATAAAATAAAATAAAGTTATTAAAATAAAAAATAATTATTAAGAAAAAAATTCTTTTAAGTAATAAAAAGAAAAAAAAAATGGACAGACAGAACCCTAGGACGAATGGTAAAAGCAAAGATATACAGACAAAATCACATGCAGAAACATACACATACACACTCGCAAAAAATAGAAAAAGGAAAAAAATATATATATATATCAGTGCTTCCAAAGTCCACCTCCTCAATTTGGGATGATTCTTTGTCTATTCAGGTATTCCACAGATGCAGGGTACATCAAGTTGATGGTGGAGATTTAATCCGCTGCTCCTGAGGCTCCTGGGAGAGATTTCCCTTTCATTTCTTTGTTCGCACAGCTCCTGGGGTTCAGCTTTGGATTTGGACCCGCCTCTGTGTAGGTCGCCTGAGGCCGTCTGTTCCTTGCTCAGACAGGACTGCGTTAAAGGAGCAGCTGACTCGGGGGCTCTGGCTCACTCAGGCCGTGGGGGGAGGAAGGGGTACTGAGTGCGGGGCGAGCCTGCGGCGGCAGAGGCCAGCATGACATTGCACCAGCCTGATGTGCGCCGTGTGTTCTTCCAGGTAAGTTGTCCCTGGATCACGGGACCCTGGCAGTGGCGGGCTGCACAGGCTCCCGGGAGGGGAGGTGTGGATAGTGACCTGTGCTCGCACACAGGCTTCTTGGTGGCTGCAGCAGCAGCCTTTTCGTCTCATGCCGGCCTCTGGGGTCCGCGCTGATAGCCGCGACTCGCGGCCATCTCTGGAGCTCCTTTAAGCGGCGCTCTTAATCCCCTCTCCTCGTGCAACAGGAAACAAAGGGGGAAGAAAAAGTCTCTTCTCTTCGGCAGCTCCAGACTTTTTCCCGGACTCCGTCCCAGCTAGCTGTGGCACACTAGCCCCCTTCAGGCTCTGTTCACGCAGCCAACCCCAGTCTTCTCCCTGGGATCCGACCTCCGAAGCCCGAACCTCAGCTCCCAGCCCCCGCCTGACCCGGCGGGTGAGCAGACGAGCCTCTCGGGCTGGTGAGTGCTGGTTAGCGCTGATCCTCTGTGCGGGAATCTCTCCGCTTTGCCCTTCGCTCCCCTGTTGCTGCGCTCTCCTCCGTGGCTCCGAATATTCCCCGCTCCGCCACCCACAGTCTCCGCCCGCGAAGGGGCTTCCTAGTGTGTGGAAAGCTTTCCTCCTTCACAGCTCCCTCCCACTGCTGCAGGTCCCATCCCTATTCTTTGGTCTCTTTTTTCTTTCTTCTTTTGCCCTACCCAGGTACGTGGGGAGTTTCTTGCCTTTTGGGAGGTCTGAGGTCTTCTGCCAGCGTTCAGTAGTAGATGTTCTGTAGGAGTTGTTCCACGTGTAGTTGTATATCTGATGTATTTGTGGGTGGAAGGTGATCTCTGTGTCTTACTCTTTCGCCATCTTGAAGCTCCTGGTGTATTTTCTATTAACATGATCTAAGGAATTGTTGATTTTGTTTCCGCCCAGTCTCTTGATTTCGCTGTGGTGATCTTTTTTTTCCACCAGGTTTCTGAAGTTCCTTATATGTTTGACTATTTTCTGTGCCTATTTCCTTAGAGTTTTAATTAGAGGATCAAATTATTAGCATTGTTATCTTTTGCTTTTCGTTACTCATGACTCTTATTTATTTGGCATTGTATATAGCTCTGTACTGGCTATGTGTTCTTGTCCAGATTTTTTTCTAGTTTTTAAGTTAATAGACATTTTTAAAGAACAGATTCAGGACTACAGAAAATTAAGCAGATAGTGCAAAGAGTTCTCATACAGCCACTCTCTTCTTCCAGTTAGTTTCTCCTATTATTAACATCTTGTATTGGTTCAATGGGTACAAGTTCATTTGTTATAATTGATCAACTAATAGTGATACATTATTATTGACTACTGTCCACTGTTTATAACACATTTCACTTTTTGTGCTTTACACTTCTATAGCGGCTGACAAAGGCATGACGTCATCTACTCACCAAGAGAGCATCATGCAGAAGAGTTTCACTGCCCTAAAAATCTCCCGTGCTCCACCTGTCCATCCCTCAAAACCTCACTTTGAGCCCCTAATAACTCTGAACTTTTTACTCTCCCTAGAGTTTTGCCTTTTCCAGAATATAATATTGACGGAATCCTACAGTATGTAGGCTTTTCATTTATTTTTTTATTTTTTAACATCTTTATTGGAGTATAATTGCTTTACACGGTGTGTTAGTTTCTGCTTTATAACAAAGTGAATCAGTTATACATATACATATATCCCCATATCTCTTCCCTCTTGCGTCTCCCTCCCTCCCACCCTCCCTATCCCACCCCTCTAGGTGGTCACAAAGCACCGAGCTGATCTCCCTGTGCTATGCGGCTGCTTCCCACTAGCTCTCTGTTTTACATTTGGTAGTGTATATATGTCCATGCCACTCTCTCACTTTGTCACGGCTTACCCTTCCCCCTCCCCATATCCTCAAGTCCATGCTCTAGTAGGTCTGTCTTTATTCCCATCTTACCCCTAGGTAAGGGTCTTTTGTGTTTCCATTCAAATTGTGAAATTTTTTGTTCTAGTTCTAGTTCTCACTTGAGAAAAATGTGTTGTCTGTTGTTTTTCGATGGAATGTCCTATAAATATCAGTTAAGTCCATTTTGTTTAATGTATCATTTAAAGCTTGTGTTTCCTTATTTATTTTGATTTTGGATGATATGTCCATTGGTGAAAGTGGGGTGTTAACGTCCCCTACTATGATTGTGTTACTGTCGATTTCCCCTTTTATGGCTGTTAGTATTTGCCTTATGTATTGAGGTGCTCCTATGTTGGGTGCATAAATATTTACAATTGTTAAATCTTCTTCTTGGATCGATCCCTTGATCATTATGTAGTGTCCTTCTCTGTCTCTTGTAATAGTCTTTATTTTAAAGTCTATTTTGTCTGATATGAGAATTGCTACTCCAGCTTTCTTCTGATTTACATTTGAATGGAATATATTTTTCCATCCCCTCCCTTTCAGTCTATATGTGTCCGTAGGTCTGAAGTGGATCTCTTGTAGAGAGCATATATACGGGTCTTGTTTTTGTATCCATTCAGCCACTCTGTGTCTTTTTCTGGGAGAATTTAGTCTATTTACATTTAAGGTAATTATCGATGTGTATGTTCCTATTCCCATTTTCTTAATTGTTTTGGGTTCGTTATTGTAGGTCTTTTCCTTGTCTTGTGTTTCTTGCCTAGAGAAGTTCCTTTAGCATTTGTTGTAAAGCTGGTTTGGTGGTGCTGAACTCTCTCAGCTTTTGCTTGTCTGTAAAGGTTTTAATTTCCCCGTCAAATCTGAATGAGATCCTTGCTGGGTAGAGTAATCTTGGTTGCAGGTTTTTCTCCTTCATCACTTTAAATAAGTCCTGCCAGTCCCTTCTGGCTTGCAGAGTTTCTGCTGAAAGGTCAGCTGTTAACCTTTTGGGGATTCCCTTGTGTGTTATTTGTTGTTTTTCCCTTGCTGCTTGTAATATATTTTCTTTATATTTAATTTTTGACAGTTTGATTAATATGTGTCTTGGCGTGTATCTCCTTAGATTTATCCTGTATGGGACTCTCTGTGCTTCCTGGACTTGATTAACTATTTTCTTTTCCATATTAGGGAAGTTGTCAACTATAATCTCTTCAAATATTTTCTCAGTCCCTTTCTTTTTCTCTTCTTCTTCTGGAACCCCTATAATTCGAATGTTGCTGCATTTAATGTTGTCCCAGAGGTCTGTGAGACGGTCCTCAGTTCTTTTCATTCTTTTTTCTTTATTCTGCTCTGCAGTAATTATTTCCACTATTTTATCTTCCAGGTCACTTATCCGTTCTTCTGCCTCAGTTATTCTGCTATTGATCCCTTCTAGAGTATTTTTAATTTCATTTATTGTGTTGTTCATCGTTGCTTGTTTGCTGTTTAGTTCTTCTAGAACTAAATGTTCTAGACATGTTAAATGTTCTAGACAAACATGTTAAATGTTTGTTGCATTTTCTCTATTCTATTTCGAAGATTTGGGATCATCTTGACTATCATTATTTTGAATTCTTTTTCAGGTAGACTGCCTATGTCCTCTTCTTTTGTTAGGCCTGATGGGTGTTTACCTTGCTCCTTCCTCTGCTGTGTGTTTTTCTGTCTTCTCACTTTGCTTATCTTACTGTGTTTGGGGTCTCCTTTTCACAGGCTGCACGTTCGTAATTCCCATTGTTTTTGGTGTCTGTCCCCAGTGGCGAAGGTTGGTTCAGTGGGTTGTGTAGGTTTCCTGGTGGAGGGGACTAGTGCCTGTGTTCTGGTGGATGAGGCTGGATCTTGTCTTCCTTGTGGGCAGGTCCACAGGTGTGTTTTGGGGTGTCTGTGGAGTTATTATGATTTTAGGCAGCCTCTGTGTTAATGGGTGGGGTCGTGTTCCTGTCTTGCTAATTGTTTGG
This sequence comes from Delphinapterus leucas, assembly GCF_059928025.1. Lineage (NCBI taxonomy): Eukaryota > Metazoa > Chordata > Mammalia > Artiodactyla > Monodontidae > Delphinapterus > Delphinapterus leucas. Next base: position 101,068,220 of record NC_143150.1, on the reverse strand, counting down.
CATAGGGTGTCCAGTGATGTAGCTTGCTGGTCGTTGAGTCGAGCTTGGTCTTGGCGTTAAGATGGAGATCTCTGGGAGATTTTCACCGTTTAATATACCATGGAGCTGGGAGGTCTCTTGTGGACCAGTGTCCTGAAGTTGGCTCTCCCACCTCAGTGGCACAGCCCTGATGCCTGGCTGGAGCACCAAGAGCGTTTCATCCACATGGCTCAGAATTAAAGGGAGAAAAATAGAAAGAAAGAAAGGAAGGAAGGAAGGAGGGAAGAAAGAAAGAAAGAAAAGGGAGGGAGGGAGGGAGAGTGAGAGAGAGAGAGAGAAGGATAGAAGGAAAGAAAGAGGATAAAATAAAATAGTAAGATAAAATAAAATAAAGTTATTAAACAAAAAATAAAATATAATTATTAAGAAGAAAAATTTTTTTAAGTTAAAAAAAACAAAAAACAAAAAAAACCCAGACGTTCAGAACCCTAGGACAAATGGTGAAAGCAAAGCTATACAGACAAAATCTCACACGGAAGCATACACATACACACAAAAAGAGGAAAAGGGGAAAAAATAATCTGTCTTGCTCCCAAAGTCCACCTCCTCAATATGGGATGATTCGTTGTCTGTTCAGGTATTCTACAGATGCAGGGCACATCAAGTTCATTGTGGAGCTTTAATTTGCTGCTCCTGAGCCTGCTGGGAGAGATTTCCCTTTCTGTTCTTTGTTTGCACACCTCCAAAGGGTTGTTTTGTATTTGGCCCCGCCTTTGTGTGTAGGTCGCCTGAGGGCGTCTGTTCTTCGCTCAGACTGGACTGAGTTAAAGGATCAGCTGAATCGGGGGCTGTGGCTCACTCAGGCAGAGAGGATGGAGGCCACGGAGTGCGGGGCGAGCCTGCGGCAGCAGAGGCCAGCGGGACGTTGCACCAGCCTGAGGCGCGCCATGCGTTCTCCTGGGGAAGTTGTCCCTGGATCACGGGACCTTGGCAGTGGCGGACTGCACAGGCTCTCGGGAGGGGAGGTGTGGAGAGTGAGCTGTGCTTGCACACAGGCTTTTTAGTGGCTGCAGCAGCAGGCTTAGCATGTCATGCCCGTCTCTGGGGTCCATGCTAATTGCCGCGGCTCGCGCCCGTCTCTGGAGCTCCTTGTAGAGGCGCTCTTAATCCCCTCTCCTCGCTCACCAGGAAACAAAGAGGGAAGAAGAAGTCTCTTGCCTCTTCGGCAGCTCCGAACTTCTCCCGGACTCCCTCCCTGCTAGCCGTGGTGCACTAACCCCTTCAGGCTGTGTTCAGTCCGCCAACCCCAGTCCTCTCCCTGGAATCTGACGGAAGCCCGAGCCTCAGCTCCCAAGCCCCCACCTGCCCCTGCGGGAGAGCAGACAATCCTCTCGGGCTGGTGAGTGCTGGTCGGCACCGATCCTCTGTGCGGGCATCACTCCGCTTTGCCCTCCGCATCTGCGTTGCTGCACTCTCGTCTGTGGCTACAATGCTTCCCCCTCCGCCCCCCCCACAGTCTCCGCCCGTGAAGGAACTTCTAGTATGTGGAAACGTTTCCTCCTTCACGGCTCTTTCCCACTGGTGCAGGTCCCGTCCCTATTCTTTTGTCTCTGTTTTTTTCTTTTTTCCTTTGCCCTACCCAGGTACGTGGGAGTTTCTTGCCTTTTGGGAGGTCTGAGGTGTTTTGCCATTGTTCAGTAGGTGTTCTATAGGAGCAGTTCCACGTGTAGATGTATTTCTGATGTATCTGTTGGGAGAAAGGTGATCTCCGCGTCTTTCTGTTCCACCATCTTCTCCAGCCTCCGTAGTATTTGTCTTTTTGTCTGACTTACTTCACTTAGCGTGATAATCTCTAGGTCCATCCATGCTGCTGCAAATGGCATTATTTTATTCTTTTTTATGGCTGAGTAGTATTCTACTGTATATATGTACCATATTTTATCCATTCATGTGTTGATGGACATATAGGTTGTTTCCACGTCTTGGCTATTGTGAATAGTGCTGGTGCTGGAAATGCTTGTGGTAGTAGGAAAGATGAGAAAGGGGCAGCTTTCATAAATATTAGGAGTAGAACTCAGTAGGAGTTGATGAATGACTACATCTTATGGGGGTGAAGGAGACAGAGAAGTCAAAGATCACAGTGGGTTCCTTGCTCTGGTGACTTAGTGGAATTTGATCCCAGTCACTGAAATACAAGACAAGGGATGATAACAGGATTTTGTTTGGGGAAGACAAAGGGACACAGCAAGAGGGCCTGATAAATTAATTTTGGTCCTACTGTATCATGGTGCTGTGTATGATTACCAGGTGGGTTGATCCTTTAGTCAGGAATTTGATCTGAATGGTAGCATGTGGTTGAGATTCTTTACTGATTTTATGACTTTACTGAGAAAGTCATAGGCATGGATGATTGCCCGATAGATCACCTGTAGAGCTGTGTTTCTCCATATATTGTGTCTAAAGCATGGGTAGCTCTAGGCATTCTTCTAAATCAGTAATGGATTGACAATTTCACTTTAAAAAAAAAGCAAGCTGTGTTGTTGAGATGAGTTTTACAAGTTAGAAATAGAAAATTGTGATTTTCACACAAATCCCTTTAGGTTCTAATTGTCTCTTTCCTAGAGGTCATTCGTGTACTTCAGGAATGCCTTTGTCAGTTCTTCTTTGCTAATAGTTTTGATAACAGGATATAGCTTGTCTTAACCAATTTGATTTTGTGTCATTTGTGTTACTTTTGCTTGTTAAATTTACGTTTAATTGTTGCTATTTTCTTGCATTATATTCCCAATGAATAAAGGATGAATATGTATGTGCTGAAAGAAGTGAATGTGATAATTTTATACAAGAATCTGGAAGAGAAATAGATGATCAGAAATAAATATCTCAATAATAGTTTTAATTAAACTGTTTATTCATTTGTTCCCAGTGTATTTTCTGTCAGAAAGGTTTTTTTTTAATAGTGGCACAGTTCTGTCAAATATATTGATATTTTTAAACAAAGAGCAACAATTTTTCTGGTTAATTAAACACATTTTCCCCATACCAGTTTAAATTCTCCCTATAATAAAATTAGAATATTTGTTGCTAAAGGAGGTAAGATATGAATTCTACTGAATATTTTAAATGAGCTTCAATAAAATATGATTGGCAGGAAAGCATAATTGGTGAAATTCTTTTATTAAATGGATTTGTAGGATGTCCCATAATGTCCCTGGAATGCAGTGTGGAAACATGATTATTCTCACATGAGATAGCAAGTATTGCACAGTTTATTTGGATTTAACCATGTATAGGGAACATATGAATAACTCTTTGCGCATCTGTAATAATTATATAGTTGCCTCTGGGTATCGGAAGGGGATTGGTTCTAGGACCCCCCACAGAAACCAAATGCTAGGATACTCAAGTCTTTTATACACAATGGCATAGTATTTGCATATTACCCAGGCACATGCTCCCATATGCTTTAAATCTCCCATCTCTAGGTTATTTGTCATACCTAATACAATATAAATGCTCTGTAAATAGTTTTAAATGCAGTTTAAATGTTATGTAAATAGTTGCCAGTGTGGGGCAAATTCAAGTTTTGCTTTTTGGAATTCTGAATGTTTTCTATCTGTTGTTGGTTGAATCCAGGGATGTGGAACCCACAATGGGGAACCAGTATATATGGAGGGTTGACTGTATATGAAAGAAGTATATGATGACATTTTCTTCTCTTTATCAGAGAAAGCCCATGCATTATGAGGAGTGATTCTTTGTTACTAAGATTAATTTGTAAGGTACTTGGAGAAAATCCACCAGTGGTATATATTAATAGAGAATGAGCCATTGGGCACAACAGAAAAGGTGTCGCAAATGAACCCTTATCCATAGGGAAATGTGGGATTAAAAATATGCTTCTGTTCTGAATTCAGTGTAAAAAGACATAGAAAAAAATTTTAAACACTGTCAAAGTAAGGCTACTGAATTACATAAGTTTATTGTGATCTCTGAATTCAACATCCTTCTTTCCAATGTTGAGATGTACTAGTTATGTAGGGATGATCACTGTCATGCATTTTTCCAATAGGAGTGAGATTTAAAATAATATTTTCATAGCACTGATGTTTTCTGTATATACCATTTCCATTATTTTAAGTGGCTGGCTGAAATGATGCATCAAATGATGCTTTCCATGTCTTGGATACACTGCATATATACCTATAGGATTTGAATATCATGGTTTTTAATGTGGTACAAATCACTAAGCATTAAGAGTTTGACCATTTCCAAAGATTTATTGGAGAAAAAACTATCCAGTTGTTGAAAGGACAGAAACTGAATATGATTGTGTAGTTTCTGTACAGCTGAATTGAATGGGTGCTGAAATCCAGTCTACATGCTGCTTTCTAAGACTGGGGACCCTGGTCTATGCTGTGTCTCACCAAAGTGAGGGGCGGGAACTCTTAATTTAAATGCAGGTACTATCAGGACATCATGTTCTCAGAGGGACTGCCATTTTCTGATCTGCACAAAAACACTATATAGTTTATTCAGGTCCTGGGAATGAAGGCTGAAGAAGCTCTTCCCCAAGATGAATGCTATTGAGGAGTATTATACTATTTGCTTTAATGTTATTTTCCAAGTTTAGTTTTTTTACCGCCTGCTTTTGAGTGTGATATGCTCATCAACCACCTTAGCATTTGATTAGTATTTGAAAGTAGATTTTAAAGAAAAATATCTCTTTTATTTCTAGTTTCATATTGGGCCTGACTGTCCATAACAATCAAAATGGGCACCCATTCTGTTAACTTATGAGTTATGATTTTCTCATTTAGTGGAAACAGAGTAAGAAAAGAAACTTACTGAATATATAAAGTGATACAGAGCTGAATATATTCATCATCTTGATAAATATATATAATTTGATAGAGATTTAACAATATCATTCATCTCAGTGATATGAAGCTATAGTTTTTCTCATTACTACCACTAACAAGTATTTTAAATATTGTGTCGAATCCTATTTTTTGAATATGCAAATTGGTGGTCTGTGTGGTTTCTTAATGCAAATTTAGTGGTTTATAGAGGATAAAATTGGGATAAACACAGCTATAAAGTGAAAAGAAAAGACAGCGTAGGTTAGAAACCCAGTGTCAAAGAAACCCATTATTTAAATAGAAAAGGAAGAGAATCCTGCAAATGTGCCTGAAATAGGCAAAAGGATGGCAGTAACACTTTATGATATCATGAAAAAGTACGAAAGAGAGCCTTTGGGGGAGGATGTGGTTAACAGTATCAGATGAAATTGAGAGGTTGCTTAAGATAATGATTAAAAAACTCTTTTGTTATTGGACAGCAAAGATGCCAAAAGACTTTCAGGGCGTGGTGGTAGTGATGAGTTACGGAAGGTCATTAGGTGTGCCTTGGTTTGATGAACAAAAGGAATAAATGAAAGTGGAGACAGTGAGGGTAGAAATCTCTTTCAAGAATTGTAACCGGTAGAGGGAACAGAAGAATCAAGGAGAATCCAATTTTGGGAGAACTCTCTAAAAGCTGAGTATAGTGAGCATGTTTTGATATGGCTGAAAAGGAATTGGTCAGAGGGAGAAGTTAAAGATCCAAAAGCTAAAAAAGACAGCTGATGTAGTACAGTAAAAAAGAAGATGAGAAAGGCTGGTGTCTAGTACAAGAGAAGGGAGCGCTCATCCATTGTGGCTGTAGAGAAGGAAGAAAAGTGAGCACAAATGCAAGAACTTTTAGACACGTGGTAGGACACTGACGTGTTTTCATTAAGATGTCATCCTTTTGCTCTTTGACATAGAGATGAGGGATTTTCTGAGAAAAACTAGCATGTAGGCTGAGAGGGGAGGAGGTTTGATAAAGATGATTAAGGAGTCAGGAGCCACCATGGATAATGTGAGTGAGAAGACAAGGGAAACGGGGATTTTTCTGGGCCTGCAGACTTCATCTTTCACTCAGGAACAGGTGCCTCTCAGGTTTCCTGGAACCCCTGGCAGTGATCCCCTGGATGATGCTGTGCACTGCTGTAGAGCTGAGATCAGATTGATGCCATGTCTTCTACCACCAGAAAGCTTCCCTGTAGCCTCAGTCTCTTCTTGGAGCTTTTTCTCCACCTCCTGTCTTAACTGAAACTTGCATCTTCTCCTCAAAGTCTCTTCTTTTGTTGTCCTCTTTAATAGGGGCTGTTGATGAACAAACTTGAATGCTTTTTAAAAATAATGTTCTCTCTTCCTTTCTTTTTTTTTTTTTTTTTTTTGCGGTATGCCAACCTCTCACTGTTGTGGCCTCTCCCGTTGCGGAGCACAGGCTCCAGATGCACAGGCCCAGCGGCCATGGCTCATGGGCCCAGCCGCTCTGCGGCATGTGGGATCTTCCCGGACCGGGGCACGAACCCGTGTCCCCTGCATCGGCAGGCGGACTCTCAACCACTGCGCCACCAGGGAAGCCCTCTCTTCCTTTCTTTTTTAAAAAAAGTTATTTTCTTTTTTGTAATTCTTACCTTATGGAATTAAATTATATTTTCTTTGCAACACATTTGTGATCTTGATAATATTTAGACTTAAATGACTAATAAGTTTTGTTATGGTGATAAACATTTATGGTGTATTCAAACATTGTTTATTATGTCATTCCACTTAAACAATCTGATCAGTGGAAATGTAAACTTCTAAAAGTTAAATCTGATCTGATTCTTGCTCACTCCTACTGAAAATAATTGTGCCCCAAAATATATTTTTGAATTAAGATTTACTACAATAATTTGTACACAGGTTAGAACATTCAGTGAAATTGTAACAGATTAGTTAAATTAAAATTTGAGCTCATGTCATGATCTACATCTTTTTTTTTTTAACGAAGCAGTAGTTCACATTTCTTCATTTCTATTCTATTTATTCATTATGAGACCAATCTTTATTTTAAAAATATTGTTTTCTTTAAACGTGGTCTAAAAATATAAGAACCATTTCCTGGTGGAATAACAGCTTGAATTTTAGACCAGGAAGAAACACTGACAAATGCAGGTGTGATAGGCCTTATTCCTTGGAAACTTTGGAAAAGGAGTTAAATTTGGTAGCATTTTTTTTTCATTCTACTTTTTATACTTTACCTTTTTTAAAGATTTTACAATTCAACCATTTAGGATTAATTATCTTTCTAAATATGCTTTAACTAGAGATTGCATTATTGTATTTGTCATGTTTCTATTTCTAAGTACAGTAACTGGCTTTGTATTATGTACTCAGTGTGTAATAATTGAATAAAGGAGTAGACATAGACCTTCTTTCCTCTTAAATAGAATATGGTTTGAAATGGTTGAAATATTTGTATCACCTCAGTATCCAGTATAGTGGTCCACAGGACTGTATACAAGCCTATTTCTCCTCTAAATGGTGCTGAGATGCTTGGATTATTATTATCTTTTTTGAGGGGTGTTCTGAGTTGGGTCTTCATTGCTGTGCGCGGGCTTTCTCTAGTTGCAGTGAGTGGGGGCTACTCTTTGTCGCGGTGTGCAGGCTTCTCATTGTGGTAGCTTCTTGTTGCAGAGCACAGGCTCTAGGCGCATGGGCTTCAGTAGTAGTGGCACTCAGGCTCAGTAGTTGTGGCTCGCGGGCTCTAGAACGCAGGCTTAGTAGTTGTGGCACACGGGCTTAGTTACTCCGCGGCATGTGGGATCTTCCCGGACAAGGGCTCAAACCTGTGTCCCCTGCATTGGCGGGCAGATTCTTAACCATTGCGCCACCAGGGAAGCCCTTGGATTATTTTTTAGCTTTTAATAGTTTGTTTCTTTATTCACATGTCATATGACTATATCCTCTCGCTTTTTATTATCAATGTATCTGCTTACACTAGTTCCTTTTCCTAGTACTTGTAACTTTTTGTGGCCTAAGAAACCAGATATCCAAGGTTATTACTTTTTTTCTATAAAATAAAAGCAAAAAGGCACTGCCTTAAAGTACACAAACAGGTTTTTTAAATTAAGTGGAAAAAAATTAACTTATAGACTTTGAGACTTCACAGATTATAGCTCAGAATATTTACATATGTATTATGTGCTTGCTGGCTTGCCTGCATGAGGTTTTCAGAGGTAGCTGAGATTTGGATAGTGAGTTATTTACTGCATGTACTTTGATTTTCATCTTTATTGCAGCACAGTAAAAACCCATAGTAGATATGATTTTTAAAAATCTACTTTATAGCCATACTTAAGGATGCTCAAGTTCTTTAAATCCTTCAAGAAAATTTCCCTCTGTTGATCACAAAGATTATGGGAAGACTCAGCTCATTGCTAACTGATCTCTAATGCCTAACTTATCCCAGTCCATAGGCAAAAATATATTGGAAATATTATCTTTTGCATAGTCAGTCATATAGGGCCTAGTCTGCTTCACCAGCAGCATGGCCTTGGGTTTGGTTTGACAATCAAAAGTGGAAAATACACTGAACTTCACATAGCAACATGTTAACTTAGCTTTAAGGAAGTGTACAAGATAAGTAAAAAGAGAATGCACAGTAACAGCAAAGTAGAGGGCTTATCACTCATATCATCACTTCTAGTGTCCCACTCACTCCACACTCAAATCAGAAATGTACACAAAGATGGAGCCCTAGTGGCCATGGACCATTTCAATTCAGGGAAGCCTTCAGTCTGAGGCCCTTTCCATTTTCTACATGCAGCACACTCAAGGGTGATGAGTTTAGGGATGGAAAAGATTTCCCTTCTTCCCTTCTAGGTTCTTTAGCTGGTCCAATAATTACATTGACATAAGACAAACAGGAGAAACAAGTTATATACATACAGAAGCCCCATAAAAATATGAGACAGACAGTTGAGGCTTATATGCCATCCTGAACTAAGAATAAGGGGGTAGGGGTCTGGGGCTTCAAAAGGGGGGAAGACAATTCACAGGAAGATGGGAAGAGCAAATGTTTGGTAAACAAATGTTTGCCCTGCCATGTAGATAAGTCTTTCTGATGGAAAAAGTTATCTCTGGTGATAGCCCTCTTCCTGGTATAGGCTCCCTATTGAAATTCTTTTAGGCAGTTAAGGGAGAGGTAAAAAGTTTTTCCTGAGTTTGCTGGGTCTCAGTTGCTTTCAGTCAAATCAATCCACATGCAAAACTGGCACATCTTGGGGTGCCTGTATTCTGTTCCCTGTCATGACTAATCATTCATTAACTAATACAAAGTCTTGAAAATGATGTCTGGGTGCTTGGTCCAGTACACAATCCTCAATTGGATTCTCAGTTAACTCGGATCTGGCATACTCCTATAAGTTCCTGCAGTTAATGGAGTAAAGAGACTCCAACCAAGTGTTAAACCATCAGGCATCCCTAAATCTAACATAATCATCATAAACTGGCAATTGATTCTTTCCTTCTGATCAACGTAAGCCAATTCGAGATGGTTCTTCAGAACAAATCAAACTATCTGAATAATCTAAGAAAATGCAGAGATTTTTTATGGACAGTGAAAAGATGAAAATTGTCATCTCTTTTCTCTGTCAATTGGCAAAATAGATTAAAACAACACATAATTTTAAAAATCTGTCATTGAAAAACATTAAGTCACATGTTATAGTGAAAGTCGTGTGGAACTAGAAGTGCGTGTGACAGTGGTTGGATAGCACTCAATGTATGTAATGAAAGAATGTTACCGAGTCCAAGCTCACTCTGCTCACCGCACGATAGGCCAATAAATTGGAGATGAGGTGTTGAGGCAAGGAACACAACTTTATTTGGAAAGCCGGCAGAGTGAGAAGATGGCAGACTGATGTCTCAAAATTACCATCTTATGGGGGTCTGGATGCCAGTTTCTTTGATAGAATCAGAGAGGGAAGTAAAGTAAAAAGGCAGAATAGAGAGGGAGAGGGGGGAGGAAGTAAAGTAAAAAGGACCATCAGTCTTTCAAAACATCTCCTGGAATGGCCAGCCTCTGGGAGGGGATGTGCTAATTTCTTCAGCCATTCACAGGTGGGTAGGATTCCCTGAGACAAGCCATTATGTATGATTATAATAACAAAAGCAATGAAAAGCAAAGGCTAGAGTCAAAGAAACAGATTCAACATGGAGTCAAAATTGGCTCGTCCATGTTACAATACTGTGATATTGTGATTTGTAATAAGAAATATAGATTTGGCCTTCATTGCCATTTCTGGCACAGAGCTCCTAAAACCCTGGGAATTTCTTAAGCGCGGAGAGTGGTGAAGGTGTTTTTTGTTATGTTAATGAGGTGACTTTTGGAAAGACTCTAGATCACCTAAGGGTGTGGGCTGGTCACCAGAGGAACTATCCATGTGATTAGAGGGTTGGAACTTTCATCCCACATCCTGACCTCCTAGGAGCAGAGAGGAGCTGGAGGTTAAATCATTTGCCAATGGCCAATGATTATTTTTTTTTCTTTTTAAATTTTACTTTATTTTTTATATAGCAGGTTCTTATTAGTTATCTGTTTTATACATATTAGTGTATATATGTCAATCACAATCTCCCAGTTCATACGTTTGTTTTCTACATCTGTATCTCTAGTTCTACCTTGCAAACCGGTTCATCTGTACCATTTTTTCTAGATTCCATATATATGCATTAACATACGATATTTGTTTTTCTCTTTCTGACTTACTTCATTCTGTATGACAGTCTCTAGGTCCATCCACGTCTCTACAAATGACCCAATTTCGTTCTTTTTTTATGGCTGAGTAATATTCCATTGTATATATATGTACCACATCTTCCTTATCCATTTGTCTGTTGATGGGCATTTAGGTTGCTTCCATGACCTGGCTATTGTAAATAGTGCTGCAGTGAACATTGGGGGGCATGTATCTTTTTGAATTATGGTTTTCTCAGGGTATATGCCCAGTAGTGTGATTTCTGGGTCATATGGTAGTTCTATTTTTAGTTTTTTAAGGAACCTCCATGCTGTTTTCCATAGTGGCTGTATCAATTTACATTCCTACCAACAGTGCAAGAGGGTTCTCTTTTCTCCACACCCTCTCCAGCATTTGTTGTTTGTAGATTTTTTGATGATGGCGATTCTGACTGGTGTGAGGTGATACCTCATTATAGTTTTGATTTGCATTTCTCTAATAACTAGTGATGTTGATCAGCTTTTCATGTGCCTCTTGTCCATCTGTATATCTTCTTTGGAGAAATGTCTATTTAGGTCTTCTGCCCATTTTTGGATTGGGTTGTTTGTTTTTTTTAATATTGAGCTGCATGAGCTGTTTATATATTTTGGAGATTAAGCCTTTTTCCATTGATTCGTTTCAATGGCCAGTGATTTAATCAATCATGACTATGTAATGAAGCCTCCATAAGCACCCCAAACAAACAGGTTTCGGAGAGCTTCCGGATTGGTGAACACGTGGAGATATGGGGAGAGTGGAGAGCCCAGAGGGGCGTAGAAGTTCCTCACTCTTTCCCACATACCTTGCCCTAAGCATCTCTTACATCTGGCTGTTCCTGCATCATATCCTTTTATAATAAACTCATGATTTAGTAAGTAAAATGTTTCTCTGAGTTCTGTGAGGCTCTCTAGCAAATTAATTGAACTCAAGGAGCGGGTCGTGGGAACCTCTGATTTATAGCTAGTTTGTCAGCAAACCTGGACTTTCAGCTGGCATATAAATTGAGTTACCAAGGAGGGTGTCATTGGAACCTTCAACGGGTAGCTGGAAGGTCAGAAACATAGGTAATAGTCTGGGCTTGCAGTTGATATTTGAATTGAGGGAGGAGCAGTCTTGCAGGGCTGAGTACTTAACCTGTAGAATCTGATGCTATCTTCTGGTAGATAGTGTCAGTTTTACATTAAATTGTAGGATGCCCTGCTGGTGTCTGAGAATTGCTCATTTCTGTGGGGAAGCTCTGCCCCCTCCACATGCTGAAATTGGGTGTTGACCCAAAAGATATACTATTAGCAGTTTTGTCACTGTTGTTTTGAGTCTTTCAAATACTTTATGTGGATTGAATGTTAAGCAAAAAATAGTAACACTTCTTACACATAGTGGATTTGGGTTTGCTTGTGATGGGGTCTTATATTTTGTATGTTTTATTCTTCATTTCATTTGTCTAGGAATTTATTTTTAGAGTATTTGACAAAATTAGCATTTTGTGGCACAGTAAAAACTAACGGGTCTTTCACTGCCGATAGTTTGAGAAGCACTGCTGTAGAACTAACTACTCAGGGTGGTGGCTCTTCTTGTGGTAAAGGTCACACGCATCCTCTGTGTGGGTCCATCATTGAATCCATATTTGTAGTCAGGGGTCACTTGTAGATCTTGTCTTATTTGCAGAGTAGAGGTAAGTGATGACAGTTGAATCCTGAGCCAGTTCAGGTTATTAGCCTCAAACATTTATCTCAACTCTTCTCAGGTGTTTCATCATTTGGTAATCCCTGAGAAGGGGAAAAGGTTCTTTTCAAAGGCTTTTAATTGCATGGTTACAGAATATGTCATTTGAAGCCTAGGAACCCTAAGTCGCATAACTACCAGAAAGAAGGAGCAAAGAAGTTTTGTTACACTTCTGTCAAAAATGCTTAAATGATGCAAATCACATTTTTGAATGACTATTCTTACTAGACATATGCCAGATAATTATTCAGAATTCAGACATGGATTTTTTGATGGAATTTTAAAATAGTTCTCATTGTGGCAGAGTTAAGAGTAGTTCTGGCACTCTTGTAAATATTTTAATACTTTTTAAACTGTAGCCATTTAAGACACTACATCGTGTAGATATGTTATATGTAAAGAAATGAGCACTTTTTTCTAAGGTTAGAATTAACGTATATTGACTAGGAAAGTACCAATACTTGTCTTAGACTGCACTCTCCTAGAAGCAGACTCGGAGACAAGGTTTGAGTCCAAGTAGTTTATTTCAGAAGTGATCCTAAGAAGCATGGGCATTAGAGTAGGGAGTTGAATCAGAGAATGTGAGGAAGGCTGATAACAGATGTGGTTTCACACAGGTTCCACTGTGGGCAACTGAGGCTCAGTTCCACAGGGGATCTGTAGGAACACTGAATCTCAGATGAATGAGATTGATGAATCTCAGAGTCATCCCAACTGAGTGATGAGGAAGCTGGAGTATTTATCTACCAGTTCCCTGACCATTCTTGGTAGGGGGCTGCTTCAAGGGTCATTAATCTTCTGGCACTCCTGGCTGAGTGTGCTCCCATGTGCCAGAGAAAAAGCCCTCCAGCAGAGATTTGTAGGTCTTTACCTACAAAGTAAGTAGGTGAGTAGCTTTCCGAATAAGAGGTGAATGCTGGAGAGATATGGTCAGTCTACCGACAGTATCACTAAAGCATATGGCTCAGATTGTGGTCTTCACACCCATGCCTGTCTATCCCAGGTTTGGGATGAACCAAGGAGCTGAGTTTGTACAGTAATGTAAACCAAATGCTCTGACTCCTTCATTGAGAAAGTCTTGCCTGTATATATGTAGGTTCTGGGTGGGATGAACAGCTTGTGATCTACTACCTCACTAGTAGAGCAGCACTTTTGAATAGCTCATTGCTATATTACACTACTGATCAGACACTGGTTTCTTTACTTAATCTTAATATTGCTTAATTATTTTTAAACTCAGATGTGTAGCTTCATGATCAAACATGTGGTCTATATGTAGTGAATGGTGCTATGATGTAAAGACACCAAATTTTATGATATAGGATACAAACATGCCAAATTACAAAATTGTATACATTTTTGTTGTCTTAAAAACAGACCTCTTAAATAAATATCATTATCACAATCAGTTATGACTTGATAACTTATTCTTTGATTTTCTAAATTTTACTTTTATAAGTTACATAAGCTGGCAAAGAAATGAGAAAGGAATTTCACATCCTTATGTTTTTAATGAAATGGCACTTGAAAAAAACTGTCCTCAAATCAGTTAATTTTTTAATTAGGTAATGCAATATTATGATTTATAATAAATATATTTGGTCTGACCAAATATATATATTTCTCATATATATTTTGTCCAAAATATGTATATTTCTCATATATATTTGGTCTTCATCCACGGTTCCTGGCTTATAGCTCCCCAAACCCTTGGGATTTCCTGAGTGATAAGAGCAATGGGAGCATCTTTTGTTATAATATTTGGTGTTTTTTCCTCAGTTCCTGAAATCCCTTCAGAGCCATAAAGTTGAAATGGATATCTTGTTATTCATAAGAAGCCCCTTTCCACCAAAACTAGGTTTACGTTAATGAGGTGACTTTTGGAGAGCACCTAAGGATGGGAGCTGGTTGCCAGGGGAACCAACCAAGAGTAGAGCATTGAGAACTTTCACTCCCATGTCCTGATTTCCAGGGAGGGAATAGGAGCTGGAGGTTGAATCAGTTCCCAGTGTCTAATTATTTAATTAATCATGCCTGTGTAATGAAACCCCCCCATAAAACCCCAAAGGAGGGGGGTTCAGAAACCATCCAACCAGAATGCTTCCACAAGCCACCATGCTGGTTCCCAAACTCCACGAGGAGAGAAGCTCCTTTGTTCAGGACCTCACCCTATGTATCTCTTCATCTGGCTATTAATTCCTATCTTTTAATTTCCTTTGTAACAAACCAGCAATCTAATGAGTTAAAGGGTTTCCTGAGTTCTGTGAGCTGTTCTAACAAATTAATTGAACCCAAGGAAGGGGTCCTTGGAACCTCCAACAGATAGCCCATTGGTCAGAAGCACAGGTAGCAACCTGGGCTTGTGATTGACATCTGAAGTAGAGGACAGTTTTGTGGGACAGAGCTCTTAACCTATGGACTCTGATACAACTTCTGTGTAGATACTACCAGAATTGAGTTGAATGTAGGACATCTAGCTGGTGCCAGAGAATTGCTTGGTGGTGTGTATTTACTCTTTGCTTGGTAGTATTTACTCTTTAAATACTAGTTTTTCTTTTGCCATTCAGGTCTAGTAAAATTTCTTTCTCTCTCTCTTACCCAAATTTTAGGTTCTGGTACTATACCGAGTTATGCCACATAGCATCAATAATCTGCCCCCTGTACATGGGCAAAATTCACCAAAAGTCAATCCTTGTTTTGCATCCAGCAACATATATTCTAATCCTGAAAGGATTCTGCTTAGTTTGATGAACACAAATTATGAGAACAGCTGACATGTTATTTGGAAAAACTGTCCCAAAGGTGAGAAATTTTTTCTTTAAATAAATTATCACAAATTGTAGTCTGACAATATAGAAGGAACCACAGAACCAAACACAGAATCCATAGATTCTAGACCTGACTACAGCATTTAATAGGATGTCCTATAACATTTTCAAGATCAGTTTCCTTACATGTGTCAGGGAGGGGGAAATTTCCCCCTCTACCTGTCTTGAATTCTTGTGGCTGGACTAATAATAAAATTAACACAAGACAGATTAACAGGAGAAAAAGAAACACATTTTAATTCATGTGTATGGAGGTCCCATAAAAATTGGACCTAAGAAGTGGCCAAAGCAGGCAGCTTTTATACTTTTTAAACAGAGAAATTGGTGATGAATTGGCAGGACAAAGAAACTTGGACTTTGGGTGCTTAATTAGTGAAGAATCTAAGCAGAATTTGGGCTTGGGGTAGTCAATTAAATAAGTAATGTTTTGTTTATACAGGTATCTCTGCCCAAATTCCCTGTCTCTTGTGATAACGGTGTCCTTCTGCCTTCAAATGCAGGGAGTGCACCTTTCACGTGATAGATTCATCTCCTACTTTCAGGGACACAAAGAGGAGGGTCAAAGTGTCCCTCTTGCATTGGCTGTTTCTTAAGTAACTTGAATTCAAAATAATCAGTATGCCATTGAGGCACATTTTGGGGCAGCCTGCCCTGGGCCCCAACACATGTAAAATGGAAATAATAAAAGATGCTTCTTCAATTTATTTTGAAGAATAAATGGTAAAAATTATGTAGAGATGCTCTACAAATGAAAGATCGCCTTAACACTGCTGGCATTTTCAGCTCTATAAAGTATTAAATTTAGGTGACACTGCTGAAACCTTGTACATAATTAGTTGAGACCAAGTGAAAATTGACTAGAAAACACCTTACATGTCATTGTGACAGTCATATTGGTAATCACTAAGTGTGAATTTTGAGGGGGTAGGTCATATTAGGTCCATATACCAAGACCAAGACAAACAGGTGATCATAGATAGACCTGCTGCAGTGTTCAGGTGGTCACTCCCTGGTTCTGTCCTTGAGGAATGAGGCTTTATAAATTTCTACCCCAAGAGGCTTACATTCTTTGAAATAGTTCCAATTGGCTAGTATAGCTGTGCATTTTTTTCTTCATCATAAGCATTGCTTGTATTGAGAAGAGGACATGTGCACATTGTTTGTTTCTTTGGCTTCCATTCAGCTACCCTCTTCCAAGTACATACAAACCTGTCATGTTCAGAGTGGGTTATGTTTTATTTTTTATACAGAACCCTCAGAGTTTAATCTAAACTTTAGAAGTAAGGGGAAGATTAAAAGTATGATTTAAAATGAGACTTTGAATTACAGTTGCTCCTAACTTAAAGGCATTAGTTTAGCAAACATAGTGACATCAAGATTGAAAGAGATATATTGATATATTGGTATTAGAGAACAGTAAACATGGAATATTTTATCACCTTCTAATTGACATGCTGATAATATCAAGCAATTTGCCTTGAAACTGCAATTTAATAAGATTCAAATCTTATAAACATGTATTTGGCCTATTCAAAAATGTAAAACAAGGACTTCCCTGGTGGTGCAGTGGTTGAGAGTCCGCCTGCCGATGCAGGGGACACAGGTTCATGCCCCGGTCCGGGAAGATCCCACGTGCCACGGAGCAGCTGGGCCCATGAGCCATGGCCGCTGAGCCTGCGCGTCCGGAGCCTGTGCTCCGCAACGGAAATGGCCACAACAGTGAGAGGCCTGCGTACCGCAAAAAAAAAAAAAAATGTAAAACAAGGTATTGATAAGCACTTTGATTACTGAGGAGTAACACTTTAACCAGAGTGTTATACGATATGTATATATATTAGAAATGAATATGTCCTTTTGTTGTAAAATTATTATGGTTCTATTTTTTACCAACAAAATGACGTACACAAGTTGTTTTCACAGAGTTTGCTGCATTTTTTAGAATAATGCATTATGGGCCCTGGCCTATTTTCTGCTTTATAAAACACTGTGTCTCATGCCTTTGCAAAGCCCTTGCACTTTCTATTCCCTCTGCTTGGAGCTTCATTTTCTTGGATATCTTCACGATTCTTTTTCCCACTTCACTCAAGACCCTGCTCAAATATCACATTATCTGAGAAGCTTTCCCAGTACCCTCTCTAAATTAGTACATCCTTCAGTCCTTCTCTTTCTTGCTTATTTTTCTCAATAGTGTTGATCCCCGGTCATATTTATACCCTGCCTCCTCCTGTAGAATGTGAGCTTCTTAACAGGAACAGTCTATACTGTTTTGTTGTTCGCTGCTGTAGTCTCAGAAAAGTGCCTGGAAAATAACAGATATCAAATACTGAGTAAATAAATAAATGAATGAAAAATGAGTGAATAAAGGGACACCCTCAGGTTTTATATATTTCTCTACCCTATTTCAGACAACTGAGTGTACATTAGCTTACTAGTTTCTACCTGCTAGTACCAATGTAGGGATCAGGTCGAATTGTTGAATTAGAAAGAGGCAGTTTCCGTGTTCAGTATGTACCTGAGTACGGGTCTGCATGGTTAATAGCTATGGTGGTCCATGAGGAGAAGCTCTCTGAAGGGCTTTACTTAGGTTAACTTGGACTGAGCAAAAGTCATACTCAGTGCCCTGGATTTTTACTTCTCAACATTGACACTTACTCCACTCATCCCTCTCCATTGGTAAAGTCTCACCATGGTTACAGCTTGGTGCAGTGGTGTTGTGCAGGGTAGATGGATAGAGCTGCACTTCACACCTTTTGATTAAGAAACTCTGAGGATGGGGCCTAGCGATCTGTGTTTTAGTAAACCCTCCATGTGATTCTGATGCACTCTAATGTATGAAGCAATTAGCCCATAGTATCACAAAAAGCAATTAGTGCTTTTAAATTGTTCACAGAATGGTACTTATTTACCAGTTATATTTGAAAAAGAAGTCCCTTTTTTTTTTTTTTTGTGGTACACGGGCATCTCAGTGTTGTGGCCTCTCCCGTTGCGGAGCAACAGGCTCCGGACGCGCAGGCTCAGCGGCCATGGCTCACGGGCGCAGCCGCTCCGCGGCATGTGGGATCTTCCCGGACCGGGGCACGAACCCGTGTCCCCTGCATCGGCAGGCGGACTCTCAACCACTGCGCCACCAGGGAAGCCCTTTTATACAATTTTTAAAGATTACTTTAAAGTTCTTCAGGTTATTTTCATTGAAATTTATCATAACGGTTAAGACTGTGCTTTTCTGTGGTTTTTCACTCTAATACCCTATCAAAAGTATTTTTCAATTAAGATAAACTTTTTTTTTCATTTCCAAAATACTGCCTCTTCATCCTATTACACATTTTTCAAAGGTGAGTTTTTGGAATAAGTTTGTATTGCTGCCTATATATTTTATGCTGTAGTCACTAAAACTGTTCAGAAGACTTTTACTGGCCTCAGACTTGGGAACCAGAGTATCCTGCCACTAGTTCTACCCTTTCCCCAATGAACACATTTCCCATCACTATAGATAGCTCTCTTTGCATCACACCCAGAGGCTGGCCCATATTCTTCATTTCGTGGGAATTAAACTCTGTATTCCATTTTTCAGTTTGTCCTTATGTTGAATAATTTTCCTATATATGTTGACTAACATTGTCCTTAGTGAAGAAATGTGAGATGACAGAATACTGATGAGAAACTTTGAGGTCCTGATATATTTCTCAGTTTCCCTCACATCATACTCACTAACAGTTTTCTACCCTGCCAAGGCTCCCCCTTTTCCCCCTAATAATCTCCTCCCCAGGCACCTTTATTGGTTAGCCTTACTGCTTATTGACAGAACAAGAAAGAATAAACCTTTGTGTTCTTTCAAAGAAGGAAAATAATGTTTTCGGGAATGTGGACTAGCAGATGATCAAAGGGGCTGTCATTATTCTGTGGTAACTGCTGCCAGATTTCAGAATCAAGTGCTTTAGTTCCACGTAACACTTTAGATATACTTAGCTCTGCCACTATTTGTGTTTGCAAGCCAGGCCCGGATCATTTTCAGTTGCTATGTGAATGTGTGCCATTAAGTCATAGTAGATCTTCATTTTTTGGAAATGTTAGGAGCTCCCTGTTGACTAACAATGACAGAGCTGCTTGTTGATCAGTGGTGTTTATATGTCTTTGAGTCTTTGCCTCAGACCAATCCCAATACTTCATTGCTGTGAATAATTCTTCCCCACTACTTCCGCCTTTCTCTAGGAGATCATAAGCACTACATAAACTGAGAGAAAGAATCCTTCCTCCTTCTGCTCCTGACTCTACATTTTGGTGTACATTCTGGCTATGTTGATTGTCCCTGCTGTTATTCCTCTCTAATTCTGGATTTTCTCTCAGATCTCTTCCAACAATCAGTACTAATTTATCTTGTTTATCAGTATAATTACATTTTCTGCCTTACTGTGATTTGTTCTAGACAAAGTACTTCCCCAGCCACCTCCCGCTGCCCCTACCTGATCTGCCCGAATTGTTGCTCTTGTGTTATTCCTTGTTCTGAAATCAAGTCCCTCACCCTGGCGTCCACACCCTCCTCTATGTGGCCGTGGCAATCCTTAGTCTTTTCTTCCACAACTGGCCCCTTCTTATCTTATGCGTGATTTGGATTGTACTTTTTCTTTCCCGAATGAACACTATACTTCCTATATCCTTGTCCTAGAGTTCTTTACCTTTCTGATAGAATATACCTTTTTCTCACTTCAAACACCAACTTATTTAAAATCCAAGCATTCTTCAAGGCCATCCCATCTGCTACCTCCTCCTTTGGGCTTTTGCTTGAAAATCTCTTGCCATCTTTTACCTTAGTAGTTTGTCTACTATTACCTTTTACCATATTATATACTTTAAGTCAGGGATGGTATCTTAATCACATTAGTCAGTATTTTTAGTGCACAGTATTTTTTCTGACTTCTGACTAGCTTTTATGACATCTTTGAGGCTGTGAGGTCATTGTTATATTTAGAATACATCTAATTTATCTTTTAACACATAGGTGAAGCTGTTCTGATTCACAGCAATATTTTGTTTGCTCATAGCAACATTTCAGTGTCAATAACATTTTAAGATGTTTTAAGTAATTCAACAATTGATGTACTGTGCTTTAGCTCTTTTTATATATTTTATCTGTATTTCCTGTAATTTATAATTCTCTTCTTTGAAACTAGGCTACTGATATCTGTGATCCCAATCCAATCCTGATGCTCATGTTTTGTGTCTGCATGTATGAAAGACTTCCTGCATATCTCCCCAAGAAGGTGGTGCCCTTTCATTGTACTCTTCATGACACTGTGTTGAGAGAGGTAAGGATATCTTTGGGGCCAAAATATACGTGGAGTTAAACATTTAAGTGGGTTTTAGATATTTCTTTCTCAACCCAAAATTAACAAAAGTATCAGTGTGATAAAATAAGCCTTAAATGTTTTTCCCTTCTAAACTAAAGGTATAGCAGAGTGAAAGAGAATTTTTCCTTAATAGTAATCACTACCTGCAATGAAATGATGCCTCATTCATTTGAGGAATAGGGTGGGGAGATGGAAAATGAAAGTTAAGCACTTTGAAGGGCAAATCATTCAGGAGACTTGAGATCCATTTCATGTACAAGAAGACTGACACAGTAAGTAGAAACTTGTGATTGGAGTATGCTTGGCTTTCCTTTAGGGAACTTTACACATCCAGATGGATTTTGTTCAAATGAGGGTATGGAAAGGGAAGTAATTATGAAAGCACTCCTGACCAGGGCCACTGTTAATCCCCACTAAGGGCTTTTATATATGCTGGAGCTGCTAAATGTGTAACAGTGAATTTTTTTAATATGCAGGAAAAATTAAAAATGAAATTTTCAGTCCTGTGACCCTGACAAAACTATATAAATATGTCCATGTTTTGCAAGTGTTTTCTTTGATTGAGAAATATCTTGTCAGGGATCATCAACAGCACTTTGGTTTTCAAACAATATGTTTCATATGAATACTTGTGAAATATGTTGAGCGTACAGTTTTATTTCTTATATTTGTTTAAGACTGTTCCTTCTACTAGTTTTCATAAAATCTTCAACCAGATTTATAGTTCTCTCCTTCTTTCTCAGGAAAGTCTGGGCTGTTAGAATCTTACTATGTACAGAAGTTAATTTACCTCTTTGGTCAGATCATTTTTATTCCTTGTCCTCAGGCTGTTTTATGTATTCCTCCTCATGTTAAGCTGGGGGGGTGGTAATTTGATACTTTTGATGCAAAACACGTCCATATTTGGTCTTCAAAAGATACATCCTGGTGTTTTGTAGATGTAACCTTCTTGAGAAAATAACTGTGCAGGCTCTGTGACTGTATGAGTGATGGTTAATAAGGATTCAGTTAAAAGTCAGGAAAAACTCAGGTCCTTGTCTCAAAGTGTAAAGGGCTCAGTTTAGGGAAAGGAAAGCCACTCCTCCTGATTTTCTGTTAGCAAACATTGAGATATGATCCCTTTTTAAAAATTTTATTTCTTTCCCTTTTTTTGTTGGAAAAAGAGATACAAAACTCTTCAGAGAACTTTTTCAACAGTATTTTGTACGGTAATTCACTACGTGCAATGATAATTAAGGGCCTTGGGTACTAACTGGCCTAGAGCTGTAATTACAATGAAGAGGACTTTTGACTTCAGAATCAAATTTCTGAAGAGTTAGAAATGCTTTGCTTAAGCCTGCAGAAGGTAGGAGAGGTCTGAATTAGATTTAAGCAGTGATTTATTTCACTTAAGTATTATTACTAGTTTTCTAATTCTGTATACGTTTGAATTTCTTTATGCCGTTTGATTATTATTTTGAAAAAGTTAATAACACAAGCTAATTTTTAAACGTAAATTTTATTTGTGATGTTAAAAATCAGATTAAAGCATATTAAAATAGAAACATGATTTCTTTCCACACTTTTTACTGAGAATAATGTTCACACTTTAAGATTATAGATGTGATTCTACATAGAGCTTTTATTTTTCACAAATATAATAAACATCTTTTGAAGGAAACAATAAAAATTAAATAGAAATGCAAAATAAAATATCAATTACAACATACTTTGATTTTAAATTTCATTCAAGAAAATCACTGATTTGGAAATTGCTGAGAATCTATGGCATAGTTTGCCCATATGCATCAACACGGTAAATGGCAGTGCCTAAGTAGTAGAATGTCATTCTTAACAACCCTTTCAACCTTCCAGTATAAAGAAAAATCTCAAGAAACGGCTACTATAATTGAAAAAGTATTTTTGTAGCTATGTGTCACAAATAGAATACTGGGACCATTAAACAGTATAATGATCAGTGAAAAAATGTAGAGTGCAGTGATTTTCTGAGATACTTTTAAAAGCAATAGAACTATCTTTTTTTTTTTTACTTTTTGAAACAAAATTTACACAGGAGCACAATAGTTAAAGAATGGCTGTCATTGCAAAAGGAGAATTGAGGTTCCAAAACTTGCTTTCTTTCCTTGAACAGCTTTCCCTTCTCCCCATCTACCACTCACATGACCCCTACATGAAATCCTGGAGTTGGGTGGAATAATCTGACCACAGATGGGCCCTATGCCTTTGCATCATTTATTTATTTATTTATTTATATATAAATTTATTTGTGTGTGTGTGAGACATAATGAGAATGAGTAGCTTTCTTCAGATCTCACGGCTGGTTATGGAAGTTCCAAAACTATAAACCAGTAACAGTTCATAGTACATCTACTATTATTTTCAACATTTCCTTCCAGAAAATGGAAATTAGCTCTCTGTGACTTAAAATCACTAGATCTGTTAATTAATACTTTAAATGCACACATACGTACATTAAAAATAAGACACTAGAGGAGTCTTGCCTCGATTGTTACTGAGATCTGTAAACAGGTAAACAACATGAGAGCCCCAAATTTGAGGGTAAACAAAGGGTGGAAACTCTTCGGCAACAACTTACTTGTCTTGGTGGTTACCAGAGTTCTTATTGAAATATAAAAGTAGTTAATTTATCTTTCAACAGATGTCTACCATATTCTATCTATGACTATAGTTCCTGGACTGCCTACGTGCTGTCACCTTTTCCTTACTCTAATTTGGCCAACCATTCACTTCCCTCAGGTCTTCTCTGTCCTCTGGGTCAGTACTTTCCATGATAACTCTGTGTCGTTCTAATGTGTATTTTTTTTAATCCCCATTATATTCTGCATAAACACTTATATACTCACATTTTTCATGAAATGCTCTCTAAAAATGAAGTAACTCACTCTCAAATATTCTCCATATCTTGGCATCAGGAAGGAAGGGACAGCCAACCCTTAGCTCTACTACCACTTCTAGATGAGGCCACCACCGTTTTCAGCCTTGACCTCTGATACTAAACCTACACTCCTTATAATGCTTTCTACACTGAGCAGCCAGAGTAACCTTTTTGTAAATTGGATTATGTAAGTTCTCTGTTTCAAATTCTTTAAAGATTTCCCTTTGCAGTACAGTTAAAATCCAAGTTGCTAACTTTGGATTTCATATCTTCAAAGATCAGGTGTTCTTACATCTGTAATTTCCTTGACTGGTAGCTCTTTCTCCCTGCCCACTTCTGGAAAAAAAACAATAATACACACACACACTATCTTTGAACACAAATTCTGCTTCCTTCCAGTTACTACCCTAGGAGTAAGTATTTTCATGATTAAAATATATAACTCTTTGATAAAAATAAGAAATGTTAAGTTATATATTTTTAAAATTCATGATCTCATTTATACTCTTCTTCAACATAGATTCTACTGAAAAATTCAAGCTTGAAAAACTTAGTGTATAATGCTACAATTATCGGAAGAGATGCCACTGACTTCTCCCTCTCCCAAGGGAATGTTGTGACATTGTCTCCAAAGTAAGTGTTTTTTTTCTTTTAATTTTGCTTCACTGAACATATCAACCGTAGAGATTTAATGTGTGTTATAATTACAAAAGAGCGAGCTGGATTTGTTTTTTTTTTAAATAAATTTATTTATTTTATTTATTTATTTTTGGCCGAGTTGGGTCTTCATTGCTGCTTGAGAGCTTTCTCTAGTTGCAGAGAGCAGTGGCTACTCTTTTCGTTGTGGTGCACAGGCTTCTTATTGCGGTGGCTTCTCTTGTTGTGGATTATGGGCTCTAGGCACATGGGCTTCAGTAGTTGTGGCTCCCAGGCTCAGTAGTTGTGGCTCGCAGGCTCTAGAGTGCAGGCTCAGTAGTTGTGGTGCACGGGCTTAGTTGTTCCGCGGCATGTGGAATCTTCCCAGACCAGGGCTCGAACTGGTGTCCCCTGCATTGGCAGGTGGATTCTTAACCACTATACCACCAGGGAAGTCCCTGGATTTGTTTTTAACAGATATATATGTGTAATGAAAAGATTGCCACTGCTGATATAGGTAAGTTATTCATATGTTACTGAGATTTCTCACCAATTTTGTTAAAACAGTTCTAACAATATAAAGCATTTACTTTTTATGTATGCATTTAATTTTAGTTTATTTTGCATGCATATGGTCCGTAGAGAATAGCCTCTAAGTTCTTTATGTACTACAGTCCCAGTCCAGGAAACTGGAACCAGTGTGTGCTAAATATATATATATATATATATATATATATATATATATATATAATATTTAGTTGTTTCTGATTATAAATGCACTTCGTGCTCATTGTAAAAATTTAGAAACTATGAAAGAATGAAGAAAAATAAAAGTAAAGACTAAAAATCTTACCTCAAAGATACCCCCAATGTTTCCATTTTTCTCTATCGCTTCATAATCATTGTATATTTATGTATGGATGTATACATACATGTACACTCCCAAATTGTGATGATATTCTATATAGTCTCATTTTTATTTGATTCTGTTCACACGATACTTGTTTAATGTTTCAATTACTAGCCCATTCTAAAAAATAAGGAACAAATGAAAGCCTCAGGGAATAGTCTTAAGAAATTAAATACGAGCATAATATATAATTCTTCCTAGATCAACAAATCCTACTTCATATATTAATGTGTTAATGATGGCAAATACTCTTATTACATATTACAACGATGATATGAGAATAGCTGTGTCAGTACCACAGGAGTTGACAGATTTGATAACCAGTAATGGTCTTTAACCAGTCTTAAATTTTAGTCATTGTCTTTGTATTCAATTACTTTTTCCTTGTACAAAGCAACAGACTATAACTGCCAATTATCTTTTTGGTTTTTGAACTATACCTTAAACTGAATTACTTTTCACATGTAGTCTTTATTACTTCTAATATATCAAACACAGAAATAATTGGAAATGGGAGACAACTTTAATAGTATTTAAAATACGAAGAAACCCAGTTACAGTAGTACATTTGACTTGTGTCATTAGCCTCTGTTCATTTTCTTCACTTGCTGCTCCATGCTAAAGGAGTATATAATTTATAAAATCTGAATATTCATTGTTGAGACTATATCCAGATTGAATTAAATATGAGAAAAACAATTCTCCACTCACCTCTATCTATATTATAAATCAAATCCCAGAATAAAACTCTTTGTAAAAACAGCCCATTTGTTTTCCAAGTTATATTTCTTATACGTCTGTTATAAAACACAACTTTGGTAATACAAATTCATTTGGACATTGTCACAGAACCATTTGTCTTCCCTCAGGACTTTGATAAATGATCTCTTCTCTGCCCTTCAAATAGGATGATACAAGTGAAAAGAATTAAGTCCCCCCTGACCCTTTGTTCACTCATAAACCTGATAGCCTCTTCCAGTATTTCAAAGTTCTCATGATGTGGAAATTCTTCCTAACAACCACACTAAACCTCTGATGTCGTAGCTTAAGACCATTTTTCTTGTTAGTTAAATTAACAATTAAATTTATAGTTTCTATTATAAATGTAAAACCTGTATACCTGCATTGTTGAAAATTTGCACTTAACAGAAAAATGTAAAGAGGAGAACAAAAATTGTCTAGAATTCCATCAGATAAACACATTTAATTTATTCATTTCTTTCCAGTCTTTTTATATGAACAAGTATGTGTTTATTATAGCATATGTATAATTAGATGTTTACAAAGTAAATGTATTATATATATAAATATTAAAACAATATATGTTAAACATTTGTTATGTATGAAATCTATATAGCATACACTTTTTTGTACCTTTTCATATTTAATCATTCTTGCAACCATACTAGTGTCCTCGTTTTACAAAACAAGACATTGGGCACAGAGACATTAAATCATTTGCCCAATTTTCCCTGCTATTAAATGGTGAAATAAAGATTCAAAACCAGCCAATGTAAATCCAGAGTTAGTACTCTTATTAAACTAACACCTGCCATACTGTGTGTCTGTGTTTGTGTATATCATATTCATACAGAGCCCTTGGCATTCAGTGAAATGTGACTTTGACTATTTGTAAGAAATCCTGAAGATCCATGACATGTAATTATATCATTTTTGCTTCTCCAGGAGCTGGTTTGTGAGAACATCTCACTTGGGTGAACGTAATTCCCATTAATTTCTCAGCGGTGCTTTTTTCTTTTTATTCACCATTGTACCTTTAATGGTCTGCATCAATATAGACATATTTATGAATATTAGCTTCTTGAGGTTTTTAACACATGCCAAGTGAACGTTAACTGACCATATATCCATGTACACTTATACATGTAATCATGAATATATGTATTCATATTTTGACCATATTGTACATGTACATATATTCTTGTTTTCAACTTCTTTATCTTTTTTAATCAAAATTTAATTTGAATCTGCTTTAACAACTCAGATACAGAAGAGTTTAACATGCAAAGGAAATCCTTCTCCCCTCATATTCCCATCTCCAGAGATCCAATTCTTTTTTTTTTTTTTTTGCGGTATGCGGGCCTCTCACTGTTGTGGCCTCTCCCGTTGCGGAGCACAGACCCCGGACGCGCAGGCTCAGCGGCCATGGCTCACGGGACCAGCCACTCCATGGCATGTGGGATCTTCCTGGACCGGGGCACGAACCCATGTCCCCTGCATCAGCAGGCGGACTCTCAACCACTGCGCCACCAGGAAAGCCCAAAGATCCACTTCTTGAGTGCCTACTTTTAACTCTTTCAACTATGTCTAATTTTAGTTCTTCCAATGGTTACCTCCATAAATATAAATAATCTATATATCTTTGCCAGTGTTTTTATTATGTCAGCTTCAGAAATAATGTCTTGACATATAGCTATATTTGATGGTCTTGCTTACTTATTCCTCTAGATGGATCACCCTCCCACCAAACATCACTAGTTTTATCCTCTGTTCATTACTGTTCCAAGAGTAAAAATGTGTTTTGTAAATATTTCTTATGCAATCAGTGTACAAAGCATCTTTTGATGCTTTTTTTAAGCTGAGAAAATAAATTCTAAAGAAGTGAGTAAATTTAATCCTTCCTTCAAGTATACCACATTCTAGAGCACTTTACCTTTCATTCTTATTTGGACTGAGTGCTTTCCAGACCTACTGAAGAGCTTAGTATTGGGCACTCTATATTTCTCTTTGGATAGAAACTAATATCCTTCTCTTTCTTAGTGTACTCACTTATTTACTAAAAACTTCCTTTATGAAACCTTCTAATAAAAAGTATGGGAGAGGTAAATTTCCTAAAATTTTTATTTTTAGGCATGTCTTTTGACTACATTTACACTTGATTTATTTTTTGCTTCCTATATTTTTCCAAGATGAAAAGGTTTTTCCTCATAACTCTTGAGATAATTGTTCCACTTGCCTCATGGTATTCAGTATTGGTGATGAGAAAGTCTACTATAATTCTGTTTTCCCACACCTCTGGACATTTTTAGGATCTTCCATTGTGTTGTGATATTGTTCCAGAATGCATCAAGGAGGGACTTTTTTTTTTTTTTTTGCGGTACGCGGGCCTCTCGCTGCTGTGGTCTCTCCCGTTGCGGAGCACAGGCTCCGGACACGCAGACTCAGTGGCCATGGCCCATGGGCCCAGCTGCTCTGCGGCATGTAGGATCTTCCCAGACTGGGGCACGAACCCGCGTCCCCTGCATCAGCAGGCGGACTCTCAACCACTGCGCCACCAGGGAAGCCCAAGGAGGGACTTTTTAAATTCACTATCTGGGTGCACAGTGAGTCCTTTAATTATGAACTTGTTTTTCATAAGCTCTGAAAAGTTCTCTTAAATAATTTCTTTCATCATTCTCTCCCCTCCATTTTCATTGTTCTCATTTTCCAACCTTTAGTTGTTGGATACTACCTGTTAATTGGATCCTCTGTATATCTTATCTTATCACTCATATTTTTCAGCTCATTGCTTTTTTCTCTCTTTATCAACAAGCCTTCTTTTCCAACTGTTTCCTTTAGGAGAGAGAGAGATAGATAGATAGATAGATAGATAGATAGATAAATAGATAGGTGATCTCCTATATATATTTGTAAGAATACTTTCTTTTGCATTGAGTATCTCTATTTTATAGCATCCTGTTCTTAAACTGGAGTTATAATATCTTAATAAGCATCTCTGATTTTTGTATTCTGACTTTTACATTCTCATCTATGACCTGTGTTATTTTTATTTTCTTTGAGATCAGTCAGTATGTTTGTTTATCTTGGTCTCAGTGATATAAAAATATCTTTTTAGACTAAATAATTTAGAAGACTTTGGTTTTTACACATAGGGTTCAGAAAATATTTTATTTTCTTTAAAAAATCTATAGGTTTATCATTATCAGATATTATATAATTATCTATGTGCACCATATCCTGTCTTAGATTCTGTCTGAATCATGATTAATAATGGCTCTTTCTGCCAGTTGTGGATTTAAATTCCCTGAGATATCATTTATATAGAAAAGATTAAACAGCTATACCAGCATATAAAAAAACATTTCTGCATCTAACTTGATGACTAAATTTAGCTCTAATCATAGAGTGACTGTCATAGAAGTGAAAGTATACTTTTAGAAAACCATTCTGTTTCTTTTTTTCTCATTATTCTCATTGAGCCATCTGGGCACTGACATTGATGTGTCATATATTTATTTTCCATCCCATCCAAAAGCCATGTTGAAGTAGTCTATGAGGTACATGTAATATAAAGGAGACTTTTTTGAATGAGGGGGGGGCAATTGGAACAAAAAGAAAATAAAAGATAAAAAAATTAAGATAAAGTCCATAATTATGATATGCATCTGGAGACATAAGATACTTACCTGAAAAGGACAACCCACTTGATTCTGAAATTTCTAACACTCTCAGGAAGGAATACTGGTCATTTCCATGCTTAAATATGACTACAAAATTTATAAAAGGAATATCTATACTCAGGAGAAGCTCAAATCTTGATGGTCCTAAAACCAGCTGTTGCCTTCATAAAAAGGATACTCTATTTTAAAATGTTTTATAAAACTTAAGTATAGTTCCATAAATTTATTTACTAAGTGCATGTTATTTAGCTTATGGTCATTCTTTTTTTTTTTTTTTGCGGTACACGGGCCTCTCACTGTTGTGGGCTCTCCCGTTGCGGAGCACAGGCTCCAGACGTGCAGGCTCAGTGGCCATGGCTCACGGGCCCAGCCGCTCCATGGCATGTGGGATCTTCCCGGACCGGGGCACGAACCTGTGTCCCCTGCATCGGCAGGCGGACTCTCAACCACTGCGCCACCAGGGAAGCCCGCTTATGGTCATTCTTGAACTCCATTTTTCATCACCTTCCATGGAGAGCCCATCCATTACCTCATCCTATTGATTTTACCCAATGTATCTTAAATTTGACATCTTTCCCCTTATCTATCTCCTCTATGCTAATTTAATGTACTATCATCTTTAAACTGGGCTACTACAATAGATTCTTAAAAGGTTTCTCTGCAATCCATTCTTTATATTAGAATGGCAATAATTTTTTTGATGTAAATTTGGTCATGTTACTCTTCTGCTTAAAATATTCCAATAGCTTTTCATCACCATTAGGATATAGACTGAATATCTCAACATGGCCCATGTGGCCTTTCATGGCTGGCTCTTAGCTACATCTTGCATCACTAACACCCTTGCCCTCTAAGCTTCAGCACCACTGGCCTTTGGTAATTTCTTCAAACACATCATAATTTCTCATTTTAGAGGCCTTGGCTTGGATGCCTTCTTTCATCCCCTACAAATTCTACCTGACTCATTCTCGTCCTCCATATCCTACCTAACATATCACTTCCTCTGATATTTCAGACTACATCACACTCTCCATTATGCGCCCTTCTATCACTTCATAGCACATACATAATTTGTAATTTTCACATTTATTTTATGATGACATAATTAACGTCTGCCATATCCTATAAAATGAAAGATCCAGGAGGTCAGGAATAGTGTATTTTTTTCCCAATTACTGCATCTCCCAAACCTAAAACAATGTCTGGAACATTATAAATTATAAATATTAATTGAGTGAATGGCTTTATCTAGTAATGAATTTTGGAATATCTAGAAAAATCCTAAGTCACTCACAGGTATCCTAACACAGAGTTTGAGCCTATACACCCAAAAAAAGATCTCAAGGTCAAATATTCTTTGTTTTCAATTAAATTTAAGCCCATGAGCTTTTCATAATAGCCAAGAAAGTATCCTTTAGCAGAGGTTGAGGAGATTAGTGATATTATATCTGAATAAAATCCTCCCCATTCCTGCTGGCTGTGAGTTGTAATTTTCCCTAAGAAACAATTTTGAGAATATTTCAATTGGTTTTGAAAGTCCTCCGTTCATTTTAGTCTATGCTGCTCCCTAAACTCACCCATTTAACAGAGATTCCTCAAAGGTTCTGGGGAAGTTAAGCCAAAGTATAATGCCGAGAGAATCTATTCCCATCTCCATTCCCAACTGTGTCTATCCTAAGGGAAGGTGACAGGTGATAGTTTGTACAAAGAATAACTGTGATATGATGTATAATGCTAACTGTGCTAAAAGCCAGTGAAAAAGCAATGGTAAAAGGTCCCCACGGTTTACCACCCACAGTTGTGGCAGCAAGGCAAGGCAGAAAGACTCAGCCATTAAAGAAACATTGAGCCCATTTTTTATTCAGAGACCTCATTACTTCTATAAACAGTGAAAGCAAGAGTTAACAAAGGGGCCAGATCTCCATGTCCCTTATGCAGAATGACACCAAAACAACAGGGACCAGGTGACTGCATCATGCATGGTAGGACACCTGTTGCTGACAGCCAGTTTCATGCTGCAACTAAGCAGTTTCTAGCCTGTAACTCTACCCTGTAGGAGGATAGGCAGCAAGCCTCAGACCTCATCAGAATGTAGGAGGCAGTGAGAAACTGTCTGGTGACAGCCTCTCAGGGAAGATAGGGAGGCAAGTGAAAAATGTTCTTGTAGCAGTGCTTCCTGAAGTTCCATGCTCTTATGTTATGGGAGGATCACAGAGCTTTCTGCCAAGACTTATATCCACTGCAGTTAAGCCTTGCATGTGTGTGGCCTGTGTTGTTATGCAGGGCTGCCAGGGTGCCATGGTTGACTCATTCCCCTAGAAACTGGGAAGTAAAATTTCCGAATCCATCGATTCTTTAACCATTTTACTATGGTTTAGACTAGAAAGTTGAAGATTAAATGAGATGGACATGTTTTCCTTATTCTTTCTTTTAATTAAGTCTATCTTTCAAATAAAAGTCATGCTACTTATATACCGTTATTTTGATTTGAGGTTCGAATTTTATTTTCAACCACAGTTTTAAGTATTTTTTGAATTCTTTGTCTTTCTCATTTTTTCCTCCCTGCAATCAAAAGTCATTGATAGGGCTTCCCTGGTGGCGCAGTGGTTGAGAGTCCGCCTGCCGATGCAGGGGACACAGGTTCGTGCCCCGGTCCGGGAGGATCCCACATGCCGCGGAGTGGCTGGGCCCGTGAGCCATGGCCGCTGAGCCTGCGCGTCCCGAGCCTGTGCTCTGCACAGGAGAGGCCACAACAGTGAGAGGCCTGCATACCAAAAAAAAAAAAAGAGTCATTGATATAACTAAGAATGTGCCTAAACAGTAGCACAGAATGTCCTGTGAAATTCACAACAAAAATACATATATGATTTCCTGTGGCTAGCTCTTAGAAAATCCAGTATTCAGTAGATTATACATACATTTGGAAGTTAACTTTAGGTTTTACATACTGGATCAAGATGTTTTGACTGACAGCAATAACTAGATTGTAGGCTTTCTAAGATCTGCAACAATCTTTAACTTTATTGTAGAAGTGAGTATTTTGCAGGGTGTGGTTACTAGGCACATACACTGAATAGATGCTTGTTGTCTTTTTTCACTACAATATTTTCGTTTTTATCTTTTGTTAAATAGAAACCAAATTACTGTTTGGTTTGAACTCTGAAATTTACCAGTCGCTTCCTCCATCCTGCTGAAGCTTCACTGCTATTAATTTCAAAACCTAAGAGTGGAACAGGAGGTACTATGCTGACTTTTGCTGTCAAGGGTGAAGTCCTCAATTTTAAAGCCATCGTAAGTAAATGTTACCTATTTTATATGTTTCTGCTTTTCTCAGGCCATGGAGTGTCCCAAGCACAGCTGTTCTTCTAAGTTTCATCTCCTGGCAGCTCTTGTTCTTTGTGATCATGTGTGTATACAGACACAGATGTGTACTTACTTACATTTGCACAGTTTTTGGCTTCTGTATCTCTGATATTTTTACTTTGATACTCTTTCTTTGGAAATAAGTCTCAATTTTATAATAGAAGTTAAAGGGACTTGTGTTTTTATAAATGTTTATACAATTTTAAAGGTTACTTTCCATTTATAGTTATTATAAAATATTGGCTATATTTGCTGTGTTGCACAATACATCCTTGAGCCTATCTTACACCCAATAGTTTGTACCTTCCACTCCCCCCCACCTCTAGTAACCATTAGTTTGTTCTCTGTAACTGTGAGTCTGTTTCTTTTTGTGTTATCGTCACTAGTTTGTTATATTTTTTAGGTTCCACCTATAAGTCATATCATACAGTATTTGTCTTTCTCTGTCTGACTTATTTCTCTAAACATAATGCCCTCCAAGTCCATCTACGTGGCTTCAGATGGCAAAATTTCATTCTTTTTTATGGCTGAGTAGTATTCCACTGTGCGCACGTGCGTGTGTGTGTGTGTGTGTATATATATATATGCTGGACACTTAGGTTGCTTCCATATCTTGGCAATTGTAAATAATGCTGCTATGAACATTGGGGTGCATGTATCTTTTCAAATTAGTGTCTTCATTTTCTTCATATATGTACCCAGGACTGGAACTGCTGCATCACATGGTAGTTCTATTTCATCACATGGTAGTTCTATTTTTAGTTTTTTGAGAAACTTCCATACTGTTTTCCACAGTGGCTGCACCAACTTATATTCCCACCAACAGTGTACAAGGGTTTCCTTTTTTACATCCTCACCAACATTTGTTATTTGTGTTCTTTTTGATGGTGGCCATTCTGACAGGTGTGAGGTGGTATCTCATTATGGTTTTGATTTGCATTTTCCCTGATGATTAGCAAGGTGGAGCTTGTTTTCATGTGTCTATTGACCATCTGCATTTTGAAAGCACTTGTATTGAGTGCTATTTTAAGTTCAGCTTTTTAGGATTGTATCTATGCTTTTTATCAAGGAGCCATTCACTATACACATAGCAATTTACATGCCCTTCTGCCATGGAGACTTGTGATTTAAGTTAAAGCAGTCCCCGGGCCTATGTCTGTTTTTGTTTGAATTAAGGTTCGGTGGTTTACACAGCATAGAAAATGTTTCTCTTATAGGTACATTCATCAATTTATCTTGAGTGTACTATGGAGCAAATCCATTAGAAAGATTACTAAGACTGGCATTTAGTGAGATTTGATGATGTTCCAGGCAGAGTTCTAAGTGTTAATATCTCAAAGGATGGGGCAGAAGGATTTTTAAACCTCTGTAAAATGGTTGTGATATTGCTTTGATAGACTTTGTGTAGCCATTAGTTTGTCTAAATATTATTTTCTACCACGGATGTATGGTAAAGAAGTAAATTTATGTTGCCCGATTTCCATATGGATTACAAAGAATCGTAGGTGTGCGGTGGCTTGAGTGGGAAGAAAAGAGAATGACTCTAGTAAAGGCCACTTGTGTGAGGAGAGCATTAAGATGCTCACCTGGACAGAATGGCTTATTCGATAAGGGCACCCAGGAGAGGGAGCAGGCATTTGATTGTCACTGAGATGTGTATTGTGATCTTCTGATTTCCTCCTGAATAATGAACTCTTACACTTCCCAAGCCTCTCACACAAATTTTCTGAAACAAAACATCTCTTTGTCACACGTGTCTAAGAGACCCATGGATGGTGTTAGCGTGTCATTATCATGGCTCTGGGGCAGAAAAGCTGACACTTGGAGCTTGTGTGATCTCTGTTTACTTCTCCATCTGGCTACTCATGGTCTTACACACCAGGAAATAGTTTGGAAAACAATGGAGAAATAAGGTAAGAATATGATTAGTCTAAAAATTTGGAATTCCTAGAATCTTTTCTTTCATGGAAGTCTTTTGGGTAATTTGAGTTTCAGTTTTATATATTTGTACTTTTATTATAGTTAAAATATGTCAGTGCAGCCACCACGTTATAAACCCAGGCATGCCACAGTCACACACATTCCAACACAGATATTCTTGCACTCACACACCAGTGTGCACATGCACACACACACATACACACCTGCCCCTTCCTTATGTCATATGTATTAGGTATATATAAGATTGATTAATTTTCAAACGGAAAATCATACTCAGTCATTAACAAAATGAATATTAAGGAAATCAATTTGGGAGACACTATTGTGAAATATCATTCATTGGTTAGCATAGTACTATGGATCAGTGATGAGGAATAATCTATTTTTATTCTTTCCCACCCAGATTTTAACAGTATAATGTTTAAATAAATTAATATCGGATCACCGGGGAAGATGACGGAAGAGTAAGACGCGGAGATCACCTTCCTCCCCACAGATACACCAGAAATACATCTACACGTGGAACAACTCCTACAGAACACCTACTGAACGCTGGCAGAAGACCTCAGACCTCTCAAAAGGCAAGAAACCCCCCACGTACCTGGGTAGGGCAAAAGAAAAAAGGATAAACAGAGACAAAAGGATAGGGACGGGACCTGCACCAGTGGGAGGGAGCCGTGAAGGAAGAAAGGTTTCCACACACTAGAAGCCCCTTCGCGGGCGGAGACTGCGGGAGGCGGAGGGGGGAGCTTCGGAGCTGCGGAGGAGAGCACAGCCACAGGGGTGCGGAGGGCAAAGCGGAGAGATTCCCGCACAGAGAATCGGTGCCGACCGGCACTCACCAGCCCGAGAGGCTTGTCTCCACACCTGCCGGGGCGGGCAGGGCTGGGAGGTGAGGCTCGGGCTTCAGTCAGATCCCAGGGAGAAGACTGGGGTTGGCGGCGTGAACACAGCCTGAAGGGGTTAGTGCACCACGGCTAGCCAGGAGGGAGTCCGGGGAAAAGTCTGGACCTGCCAAAGAGGCAAGAGACTTTTTCTTCCCTCTTTGTTTCCTGATGCACGAGGAGATGGGATTAAGGGCGCTGCTTAAAGGAGCTCCAGAGACAGGCGTGAGCCATTGCTAAAAGCGCGGACCCCAGAGACAGGCATGAGACACTAAGGCTACTGCTACAGCCACCAAGAAGCCTGTGTGCAAGCACAGGTTACTCTCCACACCTTGCCTCCCAGGAGCCTGTGCAGCCCGCCACTGCCCACGTCCTGGGATCCAGGGACAACTTCCCCGGGAGAACGCACGGCGCGCCTCAGGCTGGTGCAACGCCCCGCTGGCCTCTGCTGCCGCAGGCTTGCCCCGCACTCCGTACCCCTCCCTCCCCCCGGCCTGAGTGAACCACAGCCCCCTAAGCAGCTGCTCCTTTAACCGCGTCCTGTCTGAGCGAAGAACAGACACCATCCGGCCACCCACACGCGGAGGCGGGGCCAAATCCAAAGCTGAGCCCCTGGGAGCTGTGAGAACAAAGAAGAGAAAGGGAAATCTCTCCCAGCAGCCTCAGAAGCAGCGGATTAAAGCTCCACAATCAACTTGATGTACCCTGCATCTGTGGAATACCTGAATAGACAACGAATCACCCAAATTGAGGAGGAGGACTTTGAGAGCAAGATTTATGATTTTTTTCCCCTTTTCCTCTTTTTGTGAGTGCGTATGTGTATGCTTCTGTGTGAGATTTTGTCTGTATAGCTTTGCTTTCACCATTTGATCTAGGGTACTATCTGTTTTTTTTTTTTATAAAAAATTTTTTTCTTAATAATAATTTTTTATTTTAACAATTTTATTTTAGCTTATTTTATTTTACTTTATCTTTCTTTCTTTCTTTCCTTCCTTCCCTACTTCCTTCCTTCCTTCCTCCCTCCCTCCCTCCCTCCTTCCCTCCTTCCTTCCTTCCTTCCTTCCTTCCTTTCTTTCTTTCTTTCTTTTTCTTTCTTTCTTTCTTTCGTTTTCTTTTCTTTCTTTATTTCTTTCTTTTTCTTTTCTTTCTTTCTTTATCTCTTTCTTTCTCTCTTTCTTTCTTCTTTCTTTCTTTCTTCTTTTTCTCCCTTTTATTCTGAGCCATGTGGATGAAAGGCTCTTGGTGCTGCAGCCAAGACTCAGCGCTCTGCCTCTGAGGTGGGAGAGCCAACTTCAGGACACTGGTCCACAAGAGACCTACCAGTTCCACATAATATCAAATGGCGAAAATCTCACAGAGTTCTCCATCTCAACACCAGCACCCAGCTTCACTCAACAACCAGCAAGCTATAGTGCTGGACACCCTATGCCAAACAACTAGCAAGACAGGAACACAACCGCACCCATTAGCAGAGAGGCTGCCTAAAATCATAATAAGTCCACAGACACCCCAAAACACACCACCAGACGTGGACCTGCCCACCAGAAAGACAAGATCCAGCCTCATCCACCAGAACGCAGGCACTAGTCCCCTCCACCAGGAAGCCTACACAACCCACTGAACCAACTTTAGCCACTGGGGACAGGTACCAAAAACAACAGGAACTACAAACCTGCAGCCTACAAAAAGGAGACCCCAAACAGAGTAAATTAAGCAAAATGAGAAGACAGAAAAACACACAACATATGGAGCAAGAGAAAAACCCACCAGACGTAACAAATGAAGAGGAAATAGGGAGTCTACCTGAAAAAGAATTCTGAATAATGATAGTAAAGATGATCAAAAATCTTGGAAACAGAATAGACAAAATGCAAGAAACGTTTAACAAGGACCTAGAAGAACGAAAGATGAAACAAGCAACGATGAACAACACAATAAATGAAATTAAAAATACTCTAGATGGGATCAATAGCAGAATAACTGAGGCAGAAGAACGGATAAATGACCTGGAAGATAAAATGGTGAAAATAACTACTGTAGAGCAGAATAAAGAAAAAAGAATGAAAAGAACTGAGGACAGTCTCAGAGACCTCTGGGACAACATTAAACGCACCAACATTCGAGTGATAGGGGTTCCAGAAGTAGAAGAGAAAAAAAAAGGGACTGAGAAAATATTTGAAGAGATTACAGTTGAAAACTTCCCTAATATGGGAAAGGAAATAGTTAATCAACTCCAGGAAGCAGAGACAGTCCCATATAGGATAAATCCAAGGATAAACACGCCAAGACACATAGTAATCAAACTTTCAAAAATTAAATACAAAGAAAACCTATTAAAAGCAGCAAGGGAAAAGCAACAAATAACACACAAGGAAATCCCCATAAGGTTAACAGCTGATCTTTCAGCAGAAACTCTGCAAGCCAGAAGGGACTGGCAGGACATATTTAAAGTGATGAAGGAGAAAACCTACAAACAAGATTACTCTACCCAGCAAGGATCTCATTCTGATTTGATGGAGAAATTAAAACCTTTACAGACAAGCAAAAGCTGAGAAAGTTCAGCACCACCAAACCAGCTTTACAACAAATGCTAAAGGAACTTCTCTAGGCAAGAAACACAAGAGAAGGAAAAGACCTACAATAACAAACCCAAAACAATTAAGAAAATAGGAATAGGAACATACATATCGATAATTACCTTAAATGTAAATGGATTAAATGCTCCCACCAAAAGTCACAGATTGGCTGAATGGATACAAAAACGAGACCTATATATATGCTGTCTACAAGAGACATACTTCAGACCTAGAGACACACACAGACTGAAAGTAAGGGGATAGAAAAATATTCCATGCAAATGGAAACCAAAAGAAAGCTGGAGTAACAATTCTCATATCAGACAAAATAGACTTTAAAATAAAGACTATTAGAAGAGACAAAGAAGGACACTACATAATGATCAAGGGATCGATCCAAGAAGAAGATATAACAATTGTAAATATTTATGCACCCAACATAGGAGCACCTCAATACATAAGGCAAATGCTAACAGCCATACCAGGGGAAATCGACAGTAACACATTCATAGTAGGGGACTTTAACACCCCACTTACACCAATGGACAGATCATCCAAAATGAAAATAAATATGGAAACACTTGCTTTAAGTGACACATTAAACAAGGTGGACTTAATTGATATTTATAGGACATTCCATCCAAAAACAATAGAATACACATTTTTCTCAAGTGCTCATGGAATATTCTCCAGGATAGATCATATCTTGGGTCACAGATCAAGCCTTGGTAAATTTAAGAAAATTGAAATTGTATCAAGTATATTTTGCGACCACAATGCTATGAGACTAGATATCAATTAGAGGAAAAGATCTGTAAAAAATACAAACTCATGGAGGCTAAACAATACACTACTTAATAACGAAGTGATCACTGAAGAAATCAAAGAGGAAATAAAAGAATACCTAGAAACAAATGACAGTGGAGACACGACAACCCAAAACCTATGGGATGGAGCAAAAGCAGTTCTAAGAGGGAAGTTATAGCAATACAATCCTACCTTAAGAAACAGGAAACATCTCGAATAAACAACGTAACGTTGCACCTAAAGCAATTAGAGAAAGAAGAACAAAAAAACCCCAAAGTTAGCAGAAGGAAAAAAATCATAAAGATCAGATCAGAAATAAATGAAAAGGAAATGAAGCAAACAGTAGTAAAGATCAATAAAACTAAAAGCTAGTTCTTTGAGAAGATAAAAAATATTGATAAACCATTAGCCAGACTCATCAGGAGAAAAAGGGAGAAGACTCAAATCAATAGAATTAGAAATGAAAAAGGAGAAGTAACAAATGACAC
Organism: Delphinapterus leucas; assembly: GCF_059928025.1. Lineage (NCBI taxonomy): Eukaryota > Metazoa > Chordata > Mammalia > Artiodactyla > Monodontidae > Delphinapterus > Delphinapterus leucas. The sequence goes on along the minus strand of NC_143150.1, from coordinate 101,028,791 downwards.
TGCAGAGATACAGAAGATCATGAGAGATTACTACAAGCAACGCTATGCCAATAAAACGGACAACCTGGAAAAAATGGACAAATTCTTAGAAATGCACAACCTGTGCCAAGACTGAATCAGGAAGAAATAGAAAATATGAACAGACCAATCACAAGCACTGAAATTAAAACTGTGATTAAAAATCTTCCAACAAACCAAGCCCAGGAACAGATGGCTTCACAGGCGAATTCTATCAAACATTTAGAGAAGAGCTAACACCTATCTTTCTCAAACTCTTCCCAAATATAGCAGAGGGAGGAACACTCCCAAACTTATTCTGCGAGGCCACCATCACCTTGATACCAAAACCAGACAAAGATGTCACAAAGAAAGAAAACTACAGGCCAATATCACTGATGAACCTAGATGCAAAAATCCTCAACAAAATACTAGCAAACAGAATCCAGCAGCACATTAAAAGGATCATGCACCATGATCAAGTGGGGTTTATTCCAGGAATGCAAGGATTCTTCAATATATGCAAATCAATCAACGTGATACACCATATTAACAAATTGAAGGAGAAAAACCATATGATCATCTCAATAGATGCAGAGAAAGCTTTCGACAAAATTCAACACCCATTTATGATAAAAACCATGCAGAAAGTACGCACAGAGGGAACTTTCCTCAACATATTAAAGGCCATATATGACAAATCCACAGCCAACATCATCCTCAATGGTGAAAAACTGAAAGCATTTCCACTAAGATGAGGAAAAAGACAAGATTGCCCACTCTCACCACTCTTATTCAACATAGTTTTGGAAGTTTAAGCCACAGCAATCAGAGAAGAAAAGGAAATAAAAGGAATCCAAATAGGAAAAGAAGAAGTAAAGCTGTCACTGTTTGCAGATGACATGATACTATACATAGATAATCCCAAAGATGCTACCAGAAAACTACTAGAGCTAATCAATGAATTTGGTAAAGTAGCAGGAGACAAAATTAATGCACAGAAATCTCTGGCATTCCTATACACTAATGTTAAAAAATCCGAAAGTGAAATCAAGAAAACACTCCCATTTACCATTGCAACAAAAAGAATAAAATATCTAGGAATAAACCTACCTAAGGACAAAAAAAACCTGTATGCAGAAAGTCATAAGACACTGATGAAAAATATTAAAGATGATACAAATAGATGGAGAGATATACCATGTTCTTGGATTGGAAGAATCAACATTGTGTAAACGATTATACTACCCAAAGCAATCTACAGATTCAATGCAATCCCTATCAAACTACCACTGGCATTTTTCACAGAACTAGAAGAAAAAATTTCACAGTATGTATGGAAACACAAAAGACCCCGAATAGCCAAAGCAATCTTGAGAACGACAAACGGAGCTGGAGGAATCAGGCTCCCTGCCTTCAGACTATACTAGAAAGCTACAGTAGTCAAGACAGTATGGTACTGGTACAAAAAGAGAAAGATAGATCAATGAAACAGGGTAGAAAGCCCAGAGATAAACCCACGCACATATGGTCACCTTATCTTTGATAAAGGAGGCAGGAATGTACAGTGGAGAAAGGACAGCCTCTTCAATAAGTGGTGCTGGGAAAACTGGACAGGTACATGTAAAAGTATGAGATTAGGTCATTTCCTAACACCGTATACAAAAATAAGCTCAAAATGAATTAAAGATCTAAGTATAAGGTCAGAAACCATCAAACTGTTAGAGGAAAACATAGGCAGAACACTCTATGACATAAATCACAGCAAGATCCTTTTTGACCCACCTCCTAGAGAAATGGAAATAAAAACAAAAATAAACAAATGGGACCTAATGAAACTTCAAGGCTTTTGCACAGCAAAGGAAACCATAAACAAGACCAAAAGACAACCCTCAGAATGGGAGAAAATATTCGCAAATGAAGCAACTGACAAAGGATTAATTTTCAAAATTTATAAGCAGCTGATGCAGCTCAATAACAGAAAAACAAACAACCCAATCCAAAAATGGGCAGAAGACCTAAATAGACATTTCTCCAAAGAAGATATACAGACTGCCAACAAACACATGAAAGAATGCTCAACATCATTAATCATTAGAGAAATGCAAATCAAAACTACAATGAGATATCATCTCACACCAGACAGAATGGCCATTATCAAAATATCTAGAAACTATAAATGCTGGAGAGGGTGTGGAGGAAAGGGAACACTCTTGCACTGCTGGTGGGAATGTGAATTGGTACAACCACTACGGAGAACAGTATGGAGGTTCTTTCAAAAACTACAAATAGAACTACCATACGACCCAGCAATCCCACTACTGGGCATATACCCTGAGAAAACCATAATTCAAAAAGAGTCATGTACCAAAATGTTCATTGCAGCTCTATTTTCCGTAGCCTGTAGATGGAAACAACCTAAGTGTCTATCATCGTGTGAATGGGTAAAGAAGAGTGGCACATATATACAATGGAATATTACTCAGCCATAAAAAGAAACAAAATTGATCTATTTGTAATGAGGTGGATGGACCTAGAGTCTGTCATACAGAGTGAAGTAAGTCAGAAAGAGAAAGACAAATACCCTATGCTAACACATATATATGGAATTTAAGAAAAAAAAAATGTCATCAAGAACCTAGGAGTAGGACAGGAATAAAGACACAGGCCTAGTAGAGAATGGACTTGAGGATATGGGGAGGGGGAAGGGTAAGCTGTGACGAAGCGAGAGAGTGGCATGGACATATATACACTACCAAACCTAAAATAGATAGCTAGTGGGAAGCAGCCGCATAGCACAGGGAGATTAGCTCAGTGCTTTGTGACCACCTAGAGGGGTGGGATAGGGAGGGTGGGAGGGAGGGAGCTGCAAGAGGGAACAGATATGGGAACATATGTATATGTTTAACTGGTTTACTTTGTTATAAAGCAGAAACTAACACACCATTGTAAAGCAATTATACTCCAATAAAGATGTTTTTTTTTTTTGTTTGTTTTTTTTTTAAAGCACTTGTTATCATTTAATGAATCTCCCACCACGTGGCTTCAAGCTACCAGGACACAAGCCCCACCGACACCCTTAATCTTCTCCTCAGCTCTTCTGCTGAAGAATTTGGCTTTCACGATGACAGGCTGCTTTGGGAGCTTTCCCTTCCCCAGAACTTTGTAATAACCCAATCCACTCCATCTAGGGGCCAGGGAGAGCATGTTTCTGATCTGGGCACTCCCGGGGGCACTGACTGCCCTCGCCAGTGAATCAAGACCAGCAGATTCTCTCCGAGGACTCTAGCACACCAGGACAAGATCCAATAAAGATGTTAAAAAAAAATTGATATCACTATGTTATTTAAATGGACAGTTTTTTAGGTACTTTAAGTTTGTTTTTTATTTATTTTTTATTTTTTTTTGTGATACGCGGGCCTCTCACTATTGTGGCCTCTCCCTTTGCGGAGCACAGGTTCTGGATGCACAGGCTCAGCAGCCATGGCTCATGGGCCTAGCCACTCAGCAGCCATGGCTCACAGGCCTAGCCGCTCTGCGGCACGTGGGATCTTCCTGGACCAGTGCACGAACCCGTGTCCCGTGCATCGGCACACGGACTCTCACCCACTGCGCCACCAGGGAAGCCCAAGTTTGTTTTTTATAACTGAGGTTATTATTTTTTGTTATTATCATATTGTATGTTTTATATATATTTTTTACCTTAGGCAAGTATAAAATGCAGATCTCCGTGTTATAAATGGAAAGAAATCATTGTGAATGTTAAAAATCCCTTCCACACTGCTTGGGACTTCAGGTAAGTTATTGTTTTGACATAAATTCATTGCAATTAGCCATATTGAATCTTAAGAGAAGTATGTATTTTTCTTCAACATGAACTGTTTTGAGGAGAAATTTTATATATTTACATTGCTATAAATTTATAAGCATCAGCAGGTAAAATAGAACAAATAATGAAGGTAAATCAGTTTTCCTTGAAATGCTATTTGATCTCTACAAAGATAAGGCTGACGATATCAAATTTATGAATTTTGTCTCTAAGCTTTCTGTTTATTGACATTTACAGTTCTTTCATTTTTTAAAATTTATAATTAATAGACTTTTTAACTTCTAATTTTATCCTATCTGTTAATTTCCAAAAGTGAAATGTTGATTCAAGCGGAAAATTTATTTTTACCTAAAGCATCATGATTAATTCAAACTGCACATTAAACGTGCATTTGTGCATCTTGAGATTTAGCAACAACAGTAACAACAGCATATATTTGAAATTAAAAGACAATAAATTGCTTAAGTATTATTTAAGGTCGCAAGTAGAAAAATGTCTTTCTATAAATTTACATATAAATTTACCTTACGTATCACTTAAATTATGAACTCTGTTTCCACCAGCTTTAAAAATCAGATCCTTACAGCAGTACTTGTGTTGAGACTAGAAGTTGTATGTATGCTTATTATTTTAGTAGTTGATAATTTCCAGTTTTTAAATCACTATATGTCTAGGCTTTTGGTAATTTCTTATTAACAATATCATTTATTGTTTACAAAACAAAAATTCTTTTTTTAAAACGGCTGGTGAATTTATGGTTCCCATGTTCAGTGAGGGAGAATTTTATTTACCGTAATTTCATTAAAGTGTTATATCAGAATGTAAGGAATAAAAAATACCAGAATATGTGGCATTAATCCAGTATTAAAATATGCCCTTAAGTAAACCAGATGACTGCAGTTCTTTGGAGGAAATCAGGATCAAACATGTTTAGACTTATTCTAGTGGTAGAACTGAAAGTAAATCTCAAAGTTCCTAGAATTGGTAGAATATTATAATTGTATGTTTCTCAAAAAATTATAATATTTTATTGTTATTTTATGGTTTATCTCAGATTGAATTAAAATTGTTACTTCTTGTGAGGAATGCATGGTTTGGTAAAGGACAAGATTGTTAATTGGGGACTTTTGACTCCTTCCTCTCTTATTTGAATGTGGCCTTCAAACTTAGGCAATGGGAATATGAACTGAAAAATTTAAGGCCAATCATAAAATTTATAAAATTAATATTTTAGTGTAAACATATATTACTTTTAAAGGTAAAATATAATAAATGAGAATGAATAAGAAAGGAAATTTAAAGCCAAATAATTCATATAGAGAATATTTTAATGTTATAAACAATATAACAATAAGTGACCTAGTTTTTCATATTACACTTAAAAAAATGATCAGGATTTGCTTATTATTAATGATCTCATATTAAATGTACTTTAAAGTAAAATTTTAAATTTCATAGATTTTCCAAAAATTTATATGCAGCGCAATGATCAGATTTGATTCTACTTTGTCAAAATTTAATATTCTTTTTAACAAATAAGGTGACCCAGTCTAGATTTTAAAAAAAAAAAATTATTGAGCTGTGCTTGATATACAATATTATATATTCTGGTGTACAGTACAGTGATTCACAATTTTTAAAGGTAATGCTCCATTTATAGTTATTATAAAATATTGGTTCTATTCTCTTTGCTGTACAATATATCCTTGTAGCTTATTTATTTTATACATGGTAGTTTGCACTTCTTAATCTCCTATCCAGTCTAGATTTAACAGAAACAGGATTAGCTCCCACACCTCTGTGTACCAGATCAGTAGTTCTCAAATTCCTCTTTAGCAGGATGCAACTATTTCATGCTGTATAATTCTTTTTTTACGTGTTGTAAGGTTTGGTTTAGTAGTATTTTGTTGAAATTTTTGCATTTATAAAAAAAGGATTTACTAGTGTAATTTTCTTTTCTTGTGATGTCTTTATCTGCTTTTTATATCATCAGTACTACCCTCAGAGAAAGATTTGGGAAATGGTCCTTTCCATTCTATTTTTGGGGAGAGTTTGTGAAGGATTGGTATTTATTCTTCTAATGTTTGGTAGAATTGAAGCCATCTGGGTCTGAGCTTTGCTTTGTGGAAACTTTATTACTAATTTCATCTCTTGTTATGGCATACTCAGATTTTCCATTTCTTCTTGAATCAGTTTGGTAGTTTGTGCCATTGTAGGAATTTATACATTTCCTCTAAATTATCTAAGTTGTTGGCATGGAAGTTTTCACAGTATTCCCTTATAATCCTTTTTTTCCCCCCTGCAAAGGCAGTAGTGATGGCCCTTCTTCCATCCCTTACTTTGATTTTTCTCTCCTTTATTCTTGGTCAATCTAGGTAAAGATTTGTTAATTTTATTGATCTTTTGAAAGACCCTTCTTCTAGTTTCCTTGATATTTTCTATTTATCTTTTTTTAAAAAACATCTTATTTTGAGGTATATTTGATATGCAAAAAAACCCTATACATTTAAAGTATACAATTTGATGAGCTTGGACATATGCATATACCATGATACCATCACGACAATGAAGGCAATAAACACATCCATCACTTCCAAAAGTTTCCTTGTGTTCCTTTTCTCTTTTTTTTTTTCCTTTTTTGTGGTGAGAATTCTTAACATGAGAATTGCCCTCTTAACAAATGTTTTAGTGCACAATACCATATTGTTATAGGCACTATGTTGCCTATAACATTTATAGGCACTATGTTGCATAGAACATCTATAGTACTTATCCATCTTGCATAACTGAAACTTTATACAACTCCCATTTCATCCTCTTCCCAGCCTCTAGCAACCACCAGTCTACTCTCTGCTTTATGAGTTTGACTATTTTAGATACCTCATGTAAATAGTAACTTAATTCCACTGAGATTCACAAAGTTTTACTCTTATATAGCTCTATTCCCTTCCCCCTATTTTGTGTTTCTTTTGGTCATATGTATTATATCAATAATGTTACAATAATCAGTAATATTACATAATATTTATGAATATTTCTTTTTATTTCTTTTGTATATTTTTTTATGATTTTAAGAAAACTGAGAGAAAAAAGGACAGTATATCAATTTGCTAGAGCTGCCAGCACAAAATACCGTAAGACTGGGTGGCTTAAACAACAGAAATTTATTTCTCACAGTTCTTGAGGCTAGAAGTCCAAGATCAAGGTGCTGGCAGATTAGGTTTCTTCTGAGGCCTCTCTCCTTGGCTCACAGATGGCCCCCTTCTTTGTGTGTCTTCACATGGTCTTTTCTCTCTTCACATGGTCTTTTCTCTCTATGTGTGCATGCCTCGTGTCTCTTGTATGTCCACGTTTCCTCTTACAAGAACACCAATCAGGATGAATTAGGGCCCACCCTAATGGACTCATTTTAACTTAATCACCTTTAAAGGCCCTGTGTCCAACTATAGTCACATTGTGAGGTACTAGGGGTTAAGGCTTCAACATACGAAGTTTGTGGGGGGGGGGGCACAGTTCAGTTCATAACAGAAAGTACGTATTTATAGCCTTCATTATATTAGCCTTCTTATTTATCATTTTTGTTTTTCTTTAATTGTTCTTATAGATTCATGTTACCTTCTGGAATGATTTCCATAGCCCAATCCAAGTTTGCTCTCACCCACCTCACTCCTTCCTTCCTTCCTTCCTTCCCTCCTTTCCTCCCTCCCTTCTTTCCTTCCTCTCTTTCACAGAAAAACAAATGTATTATTTAATAAACTATTATAAGGTAAACACTCTTGTATTTGAGTCAGGAAATAGGACTTTGTCAACCATCCCCAAATCTCTTCTTTCTTTCTTGAATAAACTGCTATCTTGACTTTCATGGTAATCAGGGAAGTGACACACACAAGTGTGAATTTCTGGGCACTGGAGTTTACTCTTGCTGATTAAAAAAAAATCATGTGCCTTTTAAATGATTTACAGGTTCCTCCTCCATTTCTTTCTTTTCCTTACAATCATCAGTTGAAGAACATGAGCTGATTGAGCTGCGGTTTCCCATGTCTGGATTTTGCTGATTTCATGTTTATGGTATAGGTTCACGTGTTCTTTTTTCAGTTGTATATTTTTTAAATTCACAGCTGGATACAGAGGAATGGATACAGAGGAACTCAGGTTCAGTTGCTTTGGCAAGATTAAAGGAAATGACATATTCTTTCTTTAGGAAGCATATAATATCTTGTCTCTTTTTGGAATGTTAGTAGCCATTGATACTCAGTGGGTACCTCATTATTCGTGGGTGGTTACAAAATGGTGATATTCCATTTCTATCATTTATGAAATGTATTAGTTGGAATATTTTTACAAGGAGAACATCTTCTCATCTCTTTGGTTATCCAGTGGTACAGTTCATATAAGAAAAGTAAAATAAATGTTTAATTGTTTCCCTTTATTTTTCTTCCTTTTAACCTTTTGACCCCCTTCACCCATTTATCCCACGCACCCCATCCCCCAAGTCTGCCATCCACAGTCTGTTCTCCATATCTATGAGCCCGTTTATTTCAAGATTCTACATATGAGAGAGATTATATTGCATTGTCATCTTCTGTCTGACTTATTTTATTTAATGACCTTGAGATCCATCATGGTTTTGCAAATGGCAATATTTCATTGTTTGTTATGGCTGAGTAATATTTCATTGTATATATACACCACAATTTCTTTATCCATTCATCTGTGAATGGACACTTAGGTTGTTTCCATATCTTAACAACTGTAAATAAAGCTGCAGTGAACATGGAGGTGCATGTATCTTTTAGAGTTAGTGTTTTTGTTTTCTTTAGATAAATACCTAGAAATGGAATTGCTGGATCATATGCTAGTTCTATTTTTAATTGTTTGAGGACCCTCCAAACTATTTTCCATAGTGGCTGCACCCATTTACATTCCCACCAACAGTGCAGAAAGGTTCCTTTTTCTCCACAACCTCACCAACACTTATTACTTCTTGTCTTTTTGATAATAGCCATTTTAACAGGTATAAGTTATATCTCATTGTGGTTTTGGTTTGCATTTCCCTCATGATTAATGATGTTAAGGATTTTTTCATGTGCCAGTTGGCCATCTGTATGCCTTCTTTAGAAAAATGTGTATTCAGATCTTCTGCCCATTTTTTAATCAGATTGTTTGGATTTTTGTGATTTAGATATTGGGTTTTTTATATTTTGGATATTAGCCCCTTATCAGATATTTGATTTGCAAATATTTTCTCCAATTCATTAGATTGCCTTTATATTTTGTTGATGATTTCCTTTACTGTGCAGAAGCTTTATTTCAGTTTGATGTAGTCCCATTTGTTTATTTTTGCTTTTGTTGCTTTTCCTTTTGGTGTCAGATTCAAAATATCACTAAGACCTATATCAAGGAGTTTACATAAGCCTGTGTTTTCTTCTAGGAGTTTTATGCTTTTAAGTCTTATGTTCAAGTCTGTAATCTCTTTTGAGTTAATTTTTGTGTATGATGTAAAATAGTGATCTAGTTTCATTCTTTTGCATGTGGCTGACCAGTTTTCCCAGAACCACTTACTGAAGAGACTGTCAGTACCACATTGTATATTCTTGGCTCCTTTGTTGTAAATAATTGACCATACAAGTGTGAATTTATTTCTGGGCTCTCCATTCTTTTCCATTGATCTATGTATCTGCCTTTATGCAAATACCATACTGTTTTAATTACTCTAGCTTTGTATTGTTTGAAATTGGGGAGTGTGACACAGCTATGTTCACCCATCTCATTTTTCAAATGGTTTTTATTTTCCTTTCTCTTTCTCCTCTCTTTCTGTTAATTTCGTTAAACATGTGTTGGTCCATTTAAGTGTATACCATATATATGTGACTGTTTATTTTTCTTTTTCTCTCTGTTTTCAGACTGCAAAATCTCTATAAATCTTGAAGTTTGTTAATTCTTTTTTTCCTGCCAATTCAAATCTCTTGAGCCCCTCTAGTTATTTTTTTTATATCTGTTATTGTTGTTTCCAAATCCACAATTTCCATTTGGTTCTTTATTAATTTCATTCTGTTTTGATATTCTCTATTTGATGTTACATTGTCATCATGCCTTCCTTTACTTCTGTAGTCATAGTTTCCTTCGTTTTTGAAGACACTTACAATGGCTATTTTGAATTAGTGTTCTGTTAAATATGGTAGTTGATCACTCCAACAGGCAGTTTTTCTTGCATGCCTCTTTTATTGTTTCTTTGCTTGTTTCATAATTGTTATGTTGGAAACTGGACGTTTTTGAAAATATATTGAGTTCTGGTCCCACTTCCCACAGGATTGTTAATGTTGTTTGGTTGTTTGTTTACTGAGTAGCTGGCTTATTTTAGTGATGTCTACTCCCCATTCCCCCGTCCCCCCCCAAAAAAAAACCCACATACATAGTGTGAACCTTCTAATGTTGCTTCTAGGGGATACAGCCTTGGGTATGCTCACAGTCACTCTGAGTTAACAGTGGTTTTGGCAGGGCTTTCTTTGACTCTCTGTGTCTCTGTCCACACCTAGCTATTAAATTTCCCTAATTCCAATTCTATGGAAGGCATAAATTGCTCCTCAGGCCAGTTCAATCAAATCCAGGTCCTTTGAAATAATAATTCGTTAGGTCAGTGTTTGAGATTTATTCTGTCCCCAGGAGGGCTCCTCCCAGTGGTCTCTTGCCCCAGGTTTCTCCAACAAACTAGCAGGGATCCTCCCAATTGCCTTTCACTACAACTGCACTATTTTTTATTTTTTTGGCTGTGTTGTGTCTTCATTGCTGCACGCAGGCTTTCTCTAGTTGCAACGAGCAGGGGCTACTCTTCGTTGTGGTGCGTGGGCTTCTCATTGCAGTGTCTTCTCTTGTTGTGGAGCATGGGTTCTAGAGTGCAGGCTCAGTAGTTGTGGCGCATGAGCTTAGTTGCTCCGCGGCATGTGGGATCTTCCTGGACCAGGGCTCGAACCCGTGTCGCCTGCATTGGCAGGTGGATTCTTAACCACTGCACCACCAGGGAAGCTCCACCTGCACAATTTTTAAGGGCACCCTTGATCTTCACGTTTTTGAAAATGGAATCAGTTCCTTTGTGAAGAGATTAAGAACTATATGCTTTAAGGTCAGCTTCTCCCTCTAGGCAAAATCTCTGAGCCACAGCTCTCTTGGTGGAACTGGGGACACTGGTACACTTTTCTTGGAGAATCAGTCCCATATTAGGAGCTGAGTGCTAGGTGGGATGGGGGACAGTAGCTTCAGGTCTTCCTGGCTTGCTTCTTCCAGCATAGATCCACCACTTTATAAGGTAGGGCAATGGCAATTTCACATCCATGTAGAGCCTGTGGTCCATGATTTGGTGCTGGGCAGAAGAAGGGAGCCCCTTGGCTCCTCTCAGCTGCATTTGCCCAGAACTTAGCCTTAGCAATGTGTACTTGGGGCAGGATGAGAAATGTTGATGTCACACATCTCTCAGAAAGATAGTTCTTTATCTGGGAGGTAGGGGAGGAATGAGCCCTATATTCTTAGCTGTACTTGTCTGGAGTAGAGTTTATGTCTTAATTGGGTGAGGAAGGAGGAGGAAGAGAGTGCTCTTGGTTCAGGTGCCACAGACTGCATCTTTTCTTACTGAATTTAGTAAATATTACTGAAGAGGTGTGTGTTTTTTGTTTTTTGGGTTTTTTTTTTTTTTTTGCTATATGCCCTCAAGATCATTTCCAGAGAGTTTATATAGTTGATTTTTATATTTTAACTCATTTCCTTGGTAAGTAGTCCATGGAGCTCTCATGCTGTCATGCTGGAACAATGTTTGCTTTAAGTTCTATTTTGTCTGTTATTAGTATAGTCACTCCAGTTCTCTTTTTTTTTTTACTGTTTGCGTGGTAGTTTTTGTTTGTTGGTTTGTTTAATTCTTTTGTTCCCAGTCTGTTTATGTCTTTGAACCAATGTTTGTCTTTTTTCTAAGCTATTTTTTCCATTTCGTCAATCTCTGCCTTTTGATTAGAGTGTTAATCCCTTTACAATTAATGTAATCTCTGATACAGTAGGGTTTATGTCTGCCATTTTGATACTTGTTTCCTATAAGTCCTGTGTCTTTGTTCATCTCTTTCTTTATTACTACTTGATTTTGTTTTAAATATTTACTTTTAGTGTGCCTTTTAAAATTTTTGTTTCTTTTACTGTATGTTTTCTTAGTTTTTTTCTCAGTAGTTATCCTGAAGATTATAATTAGCACCCTAATATAAAATAATCTAGCTCAGATTGATACCAATTTAATTTCAGTATAATTCAGAAACTTTGCTTCAGTGTATCTCCTTTTCCTAGCCTGTTGTTAGTTCTATTATTGTTATACCCATTACATCTTTATAAGTTATAAGCCCTTAAAACAGTTTTACATTTATTGTCTCACACTATTTTATTTTAAATCAGAAAGGAGAACAAAAAGGATTGCAAATAAAGTACATTTATAGCCTATTTGTTTTATGTATTTACCTATGTAGTTACCTTTACCTATGCTTTTTATTTCATCATGTGGTTTAGAATTAACTTCTAGTGTTCTTTTCCTTTAGCCTGAGGAAATTCTGCTAGTATTTCTTGTAGGGTAGGTCTGTTAGCAATGAATTCTTTCATTTTTTTGTTTGTTTGGTAATATCTTAATTTTTCCCTAATGAAGGATAGTTTTGCTGTATATAGTATTCCTTATTGATAGTCTTCTTTCAGCATACTGTATATACATCATCTGATTGCATTCTGTTCTTTAGGGTTTAAATGGGAATTCTATTGTTAATCTTACCGAGGAGCAACATAGGTATTGAGTCAATTTTGTTCTGCTTCTTACTGTGTCTGGGCCTTTCAGTGACTTGACTCTTATTGTCTAGCTATGGATCACCTTGGGTTTATCTTGCATAGAATTTTTTGTACTTCTTAGATGTGTAAATTAATATTTTTCATCAAATTTGGGAAGTTTTCATCATTTATTTCTTCACATTTTCTGTCTGCCTCTTTTTCTCTTTTCAGGATTCTGATTAGGCTTATGTTTGTCTGTTTGAAGGCTTCCCACAGTTCTCTGAGGCTCTGTTAATTTTTCTTCATTCTTTTCTCTTTCCATTCTTTAGAATTAATCATTTTACTTGACCTATCTTCAAGTGTACTGGTCCTTTTGCCACCTCAAACCTGCAGTTGAGTCCCTCTAGTGCTTTTTTATTTCAGGTATTGTACTTTCTAAGTCCAGAATTTATAATTAGTTCTTTTGTATAATATCTCTTTATTGATATTCTTTATTAATTGTCTCCATAAGTGGGGTTGAAGGTCTTTGACATATTTTGGGTCTCTACTAAGCTATGGCGACTCTGCCTATGGGCATCTTGTCCCCAGATCTTCCTTTTATGCTTTGTCAGGCTCTTATTTGATCCAGTTGCTGTTGCAGCCTCAGGCATAATTGCTACTGATTGTTTTCAACTAACATCTTGGGGATAGGTGTTTTTCTTTGAGTCAGTTTGATTAAAGACAACACCTTGCATATTGAGCTCTTCGAGGGTACTGTGAGATGGGTTACACAGGAACAATGATCAGGGATGGATGGGACTTTTTTGAAGAGCTCCAGTCTCAGTCTGTTCCCTCCTGTGGCTGCAAGCCTGAGCATTTTTTACAACTACCTTGGTTGCAAGGCTGTTAGTTTTCAAGGCTACTATAGAGCTATGGAAAGGTGGAGGGAGAGTTACAACATAAAAGTTACAAAGCCACAAACTACTGTTCTTGCCAAGGTTTGGCAGCTTTTCTTGAATAAACACTACTTAGATTGCTGCAAGCCTTTCTTTAGTGAACTAGAATTCTGAAAAAGTTAATTTGGACAAATTTTTCCAGTGTTTTTGTTGCTTTTATACAGTAGTGAATATATAGTCGTTCTAAACCATTCCCTGCTTTTCTTTTTCTGGTGGCCTGGTTTTATTATTTAAAATATTTGGGTTGTTTTTGTTTTAGATTATACTCGTGCTTCTCAAAATGTCATCCTTGAGTCAGCAAAATCAACATCATCTGGGGGCTTATTAGAAAAACAGACTCTCAGGCCCACTCCAATCCAATTGAGTTAGAATCTGCGTTTAACAACATCTCCAGAGTATTTGTTTGTACATTAATGTTGGAGCAGTGCTGGTCTAAGTCAAGATTACTCAGAGTTTAATCCATAGACAGGCTATTTTAAAAACACCTGGAGATCTTGTTTTAAATGGAACCCATGCCAGACTAAGTCAGAATTCATGCAAATAGAAGCTTGGGAATCTGCATTTTGAACAAGCACTCCGGATAATAGTAATGCGCATTGAAGTATGAGAACCACTGATTTAGAAACTGCAGTAATGAAACAGGATCTTTTTCCATTTTAATGACAGTTTATATTTCATTTTACAATTAATATGTCTATTTTGAGGAAAGCATGTTCATTGTAATTAAGCAGGGACTTTTCAAACAAGCATACAGAATGCTATTTTATCTCAAAATGGTACATGTATAGTATATGAAAAATCTAATATTATAGTGGTTTAGTTTTTTATTTGTGTGTCAAGTAATATTATCCGTGTGATTGTTTTTTAGCCAGAACAAATTATTACCAAAATAAATTGCCCAATGATTCACCATGGATTTATAGAAATAAAAGGAAACATTATGTTTTGTGCCTCATAATTTTATGATATTTAAATGAGAATTTAGTGTATGATTTTATGTTTAAATTGCTCTCTGGAGAGGAATTATTCCTACATTTGCGTAACTGTAACTTTACAGTGATATAAGCAAATCTGCTAGTTTGATACATAGCTTGCATTGTTCATAGTTTACATTTTACTACAGTTAATTTTGTCTGTTTAAAACTTTTTATTATTTAATATTTATAAAATTCCTTACAACCCTTATATGAAGGCACCAGAAATATCAAGTTAAAACAAAAGGACAAAAACTGATGTCAACATTCAAATGTTAGGATATATAAATGTGTTGCAGTTTAGTTTGTATATGTGTATTTGTGAATGTGTGTGTGTTTTAAGACTAAAACATTTGATTAATTTTATTACTGATGTGTTTTTCATTGTAAAGCTAGTATTGTAAGATATTAATAACTGTTACATAATAAAAAAGGTTTCCTTTAACAAATCAAGTTTGGATAAATCTGTTCTTAACAATATTATACAAATTCTGTTCAACTCTGCAGGAGGGATTAGGCATTCCTGACATGACTCTTCATGATATCTTTCACCTGCCGTTAGAGTATCATTTCTCTACATTGTGAGGGGCTGAGAGGATAACATATTCATGTTTGTACTTTCCAGTACCTAGTCCCACACCTAACACACAATGGAGTCTCCAAAACTGTTTCTTGAAGGAATGAGCATTATTATATAGGAAGGACGGAATTTCTGTGTGATTCCAGATGATGGCATGGTTATTAATGCACTGATTTAACTAGGTACCCAAATCTCATGTCCAATCCTGAAAGAAACGTTTCTCTTTTCTGGAAATAGGATTAGAAATTATTAAATGTATATAACTATGACAGTGTATTAAGACCAGTGTGTAATTTCCTCTTTCTTTCTGGAATATAATTTGGGTGGTCATTTTTGCTCTAAATTTCCTTGTTATGAGAATTCAGTGTTGACTTTCCGTATAAAAATAGCATTTTTTACCTATTTCCATTCCAGATCTTTTCTTTCTAGCATACGTTTTGAGTTGCAGAATGAGAGCACATGGACTTTTTGAATTGTAATTTATTCTGATTCTAATTATAGTTTATGAATGATGGAAAATAATTTAAAAGAAGAATGTTTTGTGGTCATCTGAAATATGTTACAGTAGAATTCAAAATAATCCTTTTTTCATTTATTTTAGTGTCATTTTTGTGGAATCCTCAACATTTATCTCTTTGCCATCCCAATTAACTGAAGTTGGAGAATTTGTTGACCACATGAATGATGGGTAAATGTCTATATATTTTATGCTCATAATTATCTGAGGCAAATTTCTGAGAAATTAGCATTCAAGTAAACTTGTTATATAATTACATAGTAGTTTTCATTTATTTGAAATCTTTAATTTATATTATATATATAATTTATATTATTCACACTTATTCTTTTTATAAATTTCTAGGTTTATGTGCATGAAAATTGAATACATATGCACTTTATTAAATGCAGTGGATTCTCATTATTCATGGTAGTTATTTTCTATAAAGTTGCCATAAACACTCAATTAGTGAATATTGCACCATTACTCCGAGGAGAAGTATATTTAACCACATAGATTATAATTGTAAATCCTAAAAACAACCTATCCTGGTAGATTCCACTTTTTTTACTTTACACAGAGAAAATGAAGTTCAGAAGTGTTAAATGACTTACCTGAGGCAGTCCCACTAACAGGTATAAGAGAAAGGTTTTAAAGCCTGTCCTCCTGACCTCAGAGCTAGAGCGGCTTTGTGCTTCTTTTTTTTTTTTTTTTTTAATTTATTTATTATTTATTTGTTTTATTTTTGGCTGCGTTGGGTCTTCATTGCTGTGCGCGGGCTTTTTCTTTAGTTGCGGTGAGCGGGGGCTACTCTTTGTTGTGGTGCGCGGGCTTTCTTATTTCAGTGGCTTCTCTTGCTGCAGAGCACAGGCTCTAGCGCATGGGCTTCAGTAGTCATGGCTCTCAGGCTCTAGAGTGCAGTCTCAGTAGTTGTAGCACACGGGCTTAATTGCTCCGCGGCATGTGGGATCTTCCTGGACCAGGGATTGAACCCGTGTCCCCTGCATTGTCACGTGGATTCTTAACCACTGAGCTGCCAGGGAAGTCCCTTGGCTTGCACTTCTGTACTTGTGTACTACCCCCTACTGTCTCCATCCTCTGCTTATCTATGCTGGAAAACTGAAATAGAAAAGCCCAGTGTCACCTTATTTGACCTCAGCTGGGAACTTGTGTGACCAGCTACTGGAACTTTCCACCGTTCTGCACATGCCTGCGAACAATTCTGAAAGTGCCATGAGTATTGATTTGTGGGTTACAAATCAATTTTAGTGAGGAGGTGAATTTGCAAAAATGGAATTGGTGGATAATGAGGATTGACTGTATTTAAGCTTATTTGACCCATGTTATGAAGTCTGTATTTAGTTTAGAAAGGAACTTTGACTTCTCAATAGAAAAGTAGAATTTTTTAAAGTTAGATTGCCTCATATGTCTCATCTGTTTTAAACTATAAAATAGCTATTTAAAGTGAAGTAGAATAAAACAGTGTTATAAAGGTTGAAGAAAGTCAGGCAGAAACAAAATAATGCAGGTTTCTATTATAGAAGTGCATTTGACCGTTACTACTGTGTTGTTAGTTTATTTTATACCATTGTCTCTGTGTAATGCTTGACAGCATCAGTGTCATCCTTTTAGCTGCAAAAATATTGCAAGAGGCAAGGATTTGGCAGTGTTGATACATTGAGCTATAAAGCAGCATTATAGATATCATAGGAATGCAGTATTGTAGGCATTTATGTTAATTTCTTTGTAGTGTGAAATGCTAGTATTGGCAAAAAAACTTCGGTAAACAGTTCTCCTGGATTCTTTTTTCAGTCCCTTGCTTCTTGATCAAGAAGTTGCTTTGTGGTCACAGATTTTGCCTGAATGGCTTTGAAACAGTTTCTTCACATTAATTGCAAATAATTTATAGTATCACGTAATTAAACTAGAGTCAAATCTCAAAGAAATGCTGTAGGTATCTGTGAGCAGAAGTAACTCAAAATGGATCTGTTTAATGAAGAGCAAGAATAATGAGTCTACCTTCATAATTTGGAACACAATATGGAAATTCTGTATCCAGATTTTAATATGATTTTTCTTCATGCAATGTTCTGAAATGGCTTTAGTTAGACCCAAAGTTCCAGAATTATTGAAGCCATAGAATCTCAAACTACAGGTAAAGATATCTTTTTAAGTTATGCCTTTTAAATCAAAAACAAAATAGAGTCAACAAGTATGAAAGCATTTGTAATTTAATTTAGGAAAGGAAGGAAACTTTGGAAATACTCATGCAAAATAATTCCCAATTCAGCGTGAAGTATCGCTTAAGAAGTGTGTCTATCACAGTCTCAAACTTTATTGATCATTATTTCTCATATAGTCTCTTCCATTTGTATTTATAATACTGTACTGTCTTAGTTCTTCTCTCAAGTCTTCCTGTGAGGAAAGAAACATAAAGATGCAGTGACATTGAGTGTTGGGTCAGGGAGAACATAGAGTAGTCAGGCTTTGGCAGATTAGCTCTCAAAGAAAAATTCAGAGCCGTTAATTTAAAGGATCGCAGATTTACTCCTGTGCACCTCTTTAAAGACTGTCTCCCAGATCAAAGGCAAGGGTGAGACAAAGGCGAAAGCCACACAGTTCCTCAAGGAAAAGGGCTGGTCCTTGGTATGTCATTTCAGCATTGACATGGATTGAATACTGAGCCCCAAATCCATATGTTGAGTTGTGATAGAATAGTCTCAAGTTCACCAAAAAGCTTGCTTTTCTGACAATTCTGAACAGATTTATTAGAAGCATTACTGTGGCTCCTTCTTCTAGGGTCCTGACTGCTTTCTGTGTAACACCTCCAGGCTCCGGTTCATGTAACAGGCAAGCCTTTATTCATTTTCTCAAGGATCAGCTGAAGTATCCAGAACTCCAGCAATCAAGTCCACTTTATAGGCAGCAGAAAGGATAAGAGTGTACCCTTTTTCTGTTAGGGAAGCTTCCCAGAAATACCACATAGCACTTCTGCTTGTAGCCATTGATCCAATCTTAATCAGATAACCAACCCTAGCTGGAAGGAAGACTGAGAAACTGCCCTTCTCCACATACACATCAAAAGAAAATGAGGGTTTTGTCAGGGAGGAGGGAAGGACCAGGGGTTATTGGGATAGGCAACCAACAAGTTCCACCGTGAGGGGAGCACAAAAGAGTGTTTTTCTTCCAAATAGCACGACATTATCTAATATTTCATCAATCTGGCTTCATCAGCATAATGAGGCCTTTTGATCTTTAAATATAATCTTAATAAAACAATACTTAATAATGTGACACATCCTGTTTTTATTAAAGCTCTCCTTAATGTTTGTCTTGAACAGATTTCCAGACACAAAATTTAAGAACATGCATTTCAGTCATGACCAGAATGGAAGTCTGGTGCAGTACCTCTATGATTAACTTTCATATGTAATACACGATATAATAAGTATTACATTATCTCAGTAAAGCCCTGGTCTGGTCTCTAGGTTTAATCATCAAGGTAACATAAGAGAACAAGAAAATGTTTTTTAAAATCTCCATAAGCTAACTGGATTATTTTTAGAGCTTTGTTACAAATATCCTTGTTTTCTTCTTTTAGGCACATGGTAATATTGCACTTCCCCACTAATGTTGAAGTTATCCATGAACACATAACTCAATCGGCCAATGGCATGTGAGAACTGCTGACTGTTTTTTCCAGGTGGTAGCTTTAAGACCCAGTGAGCAATTTTTCTTGTCCCCTCTCCCTGCCACAGTTATTAGAGAGGCACATTTAGAAATGGAGGCCTCCTTCACCAAAGATCACTACATGTGTGAGCAAGAAATAAACTATTGTGTTAATCCACTGAGATGTGGAGTTGTTACTGTAGCATGACCTAGCGTATACTAACTGATACTCCTCTTCAGAGTCACTTCTGTTAATATCTCCCCACATGATAAATAACCTCTTCTCAAATGAGCCGTAAAGTGCTGAAATTATCTTTTAGATGGCATAAAAAAGGATCTCCTATTTAAAAATGTAAAATGTCTCTGTAAACTGGTCTTCTTAAGCAACAGATACATATAAAACAACACAGTTGAAACCACATGGATGAGGAAACTTTATGTTCATCACATATTTTACTTTATGTGAACATGATCCCTGAGCATAAGCAAGAGTAGTTAAGAAGTTTTTATTCTAGTTAAATCCCAAGGATTATCAGAAAGGATCAGGATAGGAGACTGATTTTAGCCGCACTTTAAAATTGAGTGATGGATCATCAGTGCTCAGAAATGGGCAATTTGTAAATAATTTCCTACAGTGATATGACTTGCAATTTTTTCCAGCAATTTTGAATTACTTATCACTCAATAAATTTTTACTAAGTGGCACCTTAAGTACTGTTCTTAGTACTGGAGAAATATTGGGATAAATAAGTCACAGATCCTGGCCCTAAAGTTGCCAACCATCAAGCAGAGAAGAAGAAAAAATCTACACAAATGGAAGCAATTGTACAGGGCAGAATGCATTCAGTAGTATGTGTTATACCAAAAAATAATATATATATATATGTGTGTATGCTCTGTGAGCTGATTGGCAAGGAATATCACTATGTAGATATTTTTGAGATCTTCGTGAAAGATAAAACATTGAAGGAGAAAAATGAGGTCCTAGTAACCTTTTTTCCATGTGTACACCATGTTCTCCTTTATCATATACAAATTGGGATCTGAAATATGAGTATGATCTTGACGGCCAGAATCTAAAGCAGGGGCAGAACTTTCCTACAAATATCCTACAAATATAGAAATATCATAGGAAGAGGGAATCGCAGAAGCATTTGGGGGAGTGGGGGACAGGCAGGCAAGGGGAAGTACAAGGCATACGCTTATAAATGTGGACTATAGGGTCAGCATAGGAAAGTGTGAATTCAAGTTGAAGAGGTATTGAAGTGTTTATCATTCTGCTTTGTACTTATTTCTTGTAGAGCTACTTTGCATGACAGACTGGATACTCTGTGAACTGAGGGGTTTCATCATTTGTCATTGTTCCCAGTATAGCTTGGCCCAGAATAGCCACCCAAATGAAAGAAGGCCCTGGTAGAGAGATGTTTCTGAGTCTTGTTTTAAAAAAAAAGCTGGGTTCTGGAGAGCCATGATTTTAAAATATTTCATTCTGCTACACTGAATAATTAGTAACAGTTAGAATTAGGCAAGTCTGTAAGGAAAGCAGAGTGAATCAAAAACCAGATGTATATACTAAGAGTAACAATCTGCCATGATCCTCTTGCTCTCGATTAGGGTTTCATATGAGGTTTTAATGTTGTCAAGCTCTTTGGTAGTCTTATGAAACCTATTCTACTTCACAGAATAGTGTTTTATAAATACATAAAATAAGATGCAAGGATTACAGAGTGTCTTAATCTACTTGGGATGCCATAACAAGATACCATAGACTGGGTGGCTTAAACAACAGAAATTTATTTCTCACAGTTCTGGAGACTGAAAAGTCCAAGGTGCCAGCAAGTTAGGTTTCATTCTGAGGCCTCTTCTTTTGACTTATGGGTGGTGGCCATCTCACTGTGTGCTCACATGACCTCTTCTTTGTGCACACATGGAGAGAGAGGTTGAGCTCACTGGTGTCTCTTTCTGTAAGGATGCTAATTCTGTCTTATTAGCACCCCACCCTTATGATGTTATTTAACCTTGATTCCCTTCCAATATGCCCTCTCTCCAAATGCAGTCATTTTGGGAGTTAAGGCTTCAACGTATGAATTTAAGGGTGACACAGTTCAGTCCATAGCATAGAAGAAAGTAATAGTCTAGTAGATTATCAAAATATTTAAAAATTGTAATATGTTAAAATATATACTTCTTCATTAACACAATACATAGTAAGATCTACTGGTAGAGATTAACTACCATACTCTAAAAGTAGCAATGAAATAAATGACAGCTCAAGATATGTGCAAGAACTGAAATGTGATGTATACATATTTGTGATTGTTTGGTGATCAATTCATAGTATAGTTAACCACTACTACTGTGGGTTGGTTTAAATTGCTATTAAGAGTTAGTGGACATAAAGGTGAATTTTTCCCCATTTAAATTCACAGATTCACTCTGTCCTTGTACCACAGGTTAGCACCCCTTGCTTTAGAGACTCCTCAACTGTTCAGGAGCCAAGGTAGTACAAAAGGCAGCAAACATTCCATTTTAACAGCCCTCCAGATGGCCATGGGGCCCTATTTTGACAAACTCATGGAAACATGGAGGATGTAATGCATCTAAAAATTGATCCTCTTATATTCCTTCCTGTGATGCATAAAAACTAGACTTGAACAAGATCATTTGCTGTTTGGTTTGGATGCAGCCCTGAATGCTAACCCAGAAGTATGAAAGCTTATAATAAAGATCTTCCTTCCCTGTTGGAGAAGCTTGAGAAGGAAGCCATTCTTGGAGCTGATTTATTCATGCCCTGACTAGAATCAGTTCAATATCGTTTTGATTATTTTAGCTTGAAAAGAGCTGTATTACAACTATTGCAGAGGAAAAAGTAATGCCATCCCATCCCACCTCATAAGTAGGTTCTACTCCCTGACTTTGGCCTACTACTAAATTAGCAGAAAATATTCCATTACTTGATCTACAGTGTTTTGTATAATTTTAGCCTCTTTTGATGCTATTCTTCCTTAAGACCAAGGCTTTGAAATTCTCCCTCTGCCTTAGCTTCAACAATAATCAATGAGCATTTGGGAAAGTGATAGCATGGATTGAGGTATGGGGATTAACAAAAAGGTAAGTGAGTTGTTTTCTTTTCTGTCTTTGGAACATGCAAGATACTGGTTTTGTAATCAAATTGGGTTTGTCATCAAATTTCTAGGGTAAAGAACACTGATCAGGTAAATTAGAATTTTCCTGAGCCAGATTATTTTATTAAATTATTTTCTGATGTCTCTGAATTAATCATGACAATCATTAGCTTTATGAGCAAGTCAATCAAATTCTTAGATCTGTAAATTATTTTTATTTGTCTTTATCATAAATAGTACAGGTAACTCAATTTTTCTGGGTTTGAGACTTTCCTTTGAGGATAAGGCAACTCTGATTTATTCAAAAAGGCACTTTCATTAGCTGTTCTCCAACAAAATAGGTAAAGAAAAGAAAAAGGAGACGAAGCCCAAATTGTTCTGCTTTTCTATTCACTATGAAAAAACAAAAATGACTGAAGGTCTAGTGATTGCAAGTATTGAACAAAATGAGGTTTGGAGATTATCTGAGCATTTTAATCAGGCATTCTACCCAGAGTTCCATTATCAAAGAGATGGCATCAGAGCGGTACATTGAGAAATAAGCATTCTTTGTTTTTCTTTCCACTCTTTGTATTGTCTCTCTTATAAATGCTAAAATATCCATCTACTATGTCTATCATAGCCTTTAGGGATCTATCAAATGCTCAAATGACATAAGAGTATTAAATGTTCTTTTTAAAAAAGGGAATTACTGAAACCAATAGAATGCCTGTGAGTAGAAGTAAAGCACAGAATAATGACAAGAGGTGGTAAATAACCTTATTAAGAATGTGGTGTAAAGAATAGACAGTGTTTGGAGAAAAGGAATGGATATGGTTGGAAGAACATTACTTAGAAATAGTATGTTTTTACAGCATCAAACTCAAACAAATCAGCTGGCAAGGTGAGAAAATACGGGATTTTTATATTCTCAGAAAAAAATCAGGCAAACAGTGTCTTAGAGCCTAGGTCCTAATTGACAGCAAAATAATCATGTATACCAAGAGGAGCAATTTGGAGAAAATTGATGGGTTCTGGAAGACATGGAACCTTCCAAGGGAGGCCCTTGCTTCAGACTGTGATTAGCTAATTTTCAGAAGTGCAACAAGAGATTAAACAGCTGCCCAAGTCTCCTTCTACCTTTATGAGAAAGAAACAAATGTGGGAACAGTTAGCTTAGAGAAGAGAATTTTTCAAGAAATCAGGTTCTAGAACCATTTTTGGAGAGACTGCCTATGTAGTCCTAAGTTGAGACACCCTCCTTTGGAGTCTGAGGATTTGGGTTTTTATTATTATTATCAACTGTTTACTTCTCTACAGTATTTGCAAGTAAAAAGGAATTGTTTTTACCAAATTTTTTAAAAAGCAATGGTGAAGATATAAATGATTTTTCTTATTTTTAAAATTTCTAACACAATATAAATGTAAAAATGATCTTGGAAATACATCTGTGGTCTTTGCATATCATATTGTAGGTAGCCATAATTTTTAAGGATGTGTAAAAGATTGAATTAAGATAGAATATTGTTTTTGAGTCTTGTTTGTGCTGTTGATGTTGTCTTCCTGTTCCCTTATGACAGCGGTGCTGTGAGTAGCAGTGAACATGATGTTGCTGAGGGCTGTTCCCAGGCCCCAGATGCCTTAAAAACCTGTGAGTGCTGCAAATAAAAGCTTTTATCTTTTTGCATATAGAGAGCATAATATGAAATGAAATAGTCAGTAAATGCGACTGTAGACAGAACGGTAAGCCCTGGGGATTGCTAGCCACATGGGAGCCCGAGGTGTTGGTCCTCAGCTTTTTCTGCACCATGACCCTTTGGAAAACTCTGTCCACATCTTGCCTTTCACTGCTGAGTTTTAGTTTCCTCGCCTGTACAATGAATGTATTTCAATAAGGGACCTTTATGTTTCCTTTGGCTTATTCTGAACTGTTTAAACCTATTTAGGTGACAGGTCTCACCATGTTTAAAATGTTAAGCAGAAGACAGATTTACTTTGTTTTATGAAATAACTATAGATTTAGAAAATGTAGATAGAATGATGGATAGGAAAATGGATATGGGGATGTTCTGGTGATCTCTAGCTACAGAACAAATCACCTCAAATGTAGTGGTATTAAATAACAAAAATGCCTTATATTATTATCTCTCACACTTCGGGGGTGACTGGCCTCAGCTAGGTGACTCTTGCTCAGGGTCTCTCAGGCAGCTGCTGTCAGATCGAGGGTGGGGCTGTTGTCTTGGACGCTTATATGCAGCCTGTCTATGTGGCCTTGGCTTCTTCACAGGATGGCAACTTGGTTCTAAAAGCAAGTGAACCAGGAAGGAGAGATGATTAGGAAGAAGTTGTATTACATTTTCTGATCTAGTGTCAGAAGTCATACTGCTTGATTTTGCTGCATTCTAGCATACTCTCCGTTAGGATCAGGTCACTAAGACTGGCCCACCGTATCTCCACATTCAAGACAGTATTGAGGGGGCTTCCCTGGTGGCGCAGTGGTTGGGAGTCCGCCTGCCGATGCAGGGGACACGGGTTCGTGCCCCGGTCCGGGAGGATCCCACATGCCGCGGAGCGGCTGGGCCCGTGAGCCATGGCTGCTGGGCCTGCGCGTCCGGAGCCTGTGCTCCGCAACGGGGGAGAGAGACAGTATTGAGGAGTTTGTGGATATGTTTTAAAAGCCAACAAAAAGATAAAACTATAAACAGTCCTTTATTTCCAGTTTAAGTTGTCTGTTACACCCTGTAATTTGAATCATTGCATAGTCCACAAAAAAGCTGAAGATTCTGGAATGATCTCTTTGCTATTTAGTTTTATATGTATATCTAGGCTAATTTTAAACACTAGTGAAGTTCCTTTTGTTTTTTAAGGAATCTTTAATAGAGGGTCATAATTACACATTTTTATTATGTCAAGCTTGGGCTGGGATCCCCCATACTTTCATTAACAAATGCATCATCTAATTTTGTGTGCTAATGCTTTGAACATTTTAAAAATTCATCCCCAAACTCTAATCACTAATTGAAACAGCTGCTTTATTTGAACAGCACTTATGAAATGATACGTAAACAAGCCCTACTTCATGTTTTGGCAGTAATTAAGTCCAATTTCATCAAAGAGTTCTTCTGCTCTACACATACTCTTCACCTGGGGGCGAAAGGGACTTCAAGCCTGGAGGTCTTCTTTCTCCCCTTTGGCATGCACACCGGCTACTGTGTCATCATCCTCAGCGACAAAAAGGTGAGAATGGAACTGTGGTGTGTGCTTTCATCAAGGGCTGGCACTTTAATGGAATAACCAATGCAGGCAACTTGAAGGCAGCTGAAGACTATAGGAACGTAGATAACAATGTCAGCCCTCTAGTTGCTAAACAAAGATCTTATCCTCAAGAATAAGCAAAGAGTTGCACTAGTTGTAAATTTATTGGGTTGGCCAAAAAGTTCCTTCGGTTTTAAAGTAAAAATAAAAGGCACATTTTTCATTTTCACGAAGAACTTTATTGAACAACGTATTCACCGTTTTGTTCCACTACCTTCTGCCGTTTTTCAGGCAACTTCATAATTCCATCTTCCCAAAACTTTTTTTTTTTTTTTTTTTTTTTTGCTGTACGCGGGCCTCTCACCGTCGCGGAGCACAGGCTCGGGACGCACAGGCTCAGCGGCCATGACTCACGGGCCCAGCCGCTCCGCGACATGTGGGATCCTCCCAGACCAGGGCACGAACCCGTGTCCCCTGCATTGGCAGACAGACTCTCAACCACTGCACCACCAGGGAAGCCCGTCTTCCCAAAACTTTTTATCTTTTTGAGCAAAGAACTGTTCCAGGTGCCTTTTACAGTCTTACAGGGAACTGAAATTTTTTCCATTAAGAGAATTTTGTAAAGACCAAAATAAATGTAAATCCGAAGGTGCAATGTCTGGTGAATATGGCAGATGAATCAGAACTTCCCAGCCATGCTATAACAGTTTTTGCCTGGTCATCCAAGAAACATGTAGTCTTGTGTTATCCTGATGGAAGATTGTGCGTTTTCTGTTGACTAATTCTGGATGCTTTTCATTGAGTGCCGCTTTCAGTTGGTCTGACTGGGAGCAATACTTGTTGGAATTGTTTGGTTTTCCGGAAGGAGCTCATAATAGAGGACTCCCTTCCAATCCCACCATGTACACAACATCACCTTCTTTGGATGAAGACGGGCCTTTGGTGTGGTTGGTGGTGGTTCATTTTGCTTGCCCCACGACCTCTTCCGTTCCACACTGTTGTACAGTATCCACTTTTCATCGCCTGTCACAATTTGTTTTAAAAATGGAACTTTTTTGTTACGTTTAAGTAGAGAATCACATGCAGAAATATGGTCAAGAAGGTTTTTTTTGCTTAACTTACATGGAACCCAAACATCAAAGCAATTAACATAACCAAGCTGGTGCAAGTGATTTTCAACAATTGATTTGGATATTTTGAGTATGTCAGCTATCTTCCGTGCGGTATAACATTGATTGTTCTCAATTAATGTCTTGATTTGATCACTATCAACTTCAACTGCTCTACCCAACCTTGGAGCATCGTCCAGCCAGAAATCTCGAGCACGAAACTTCACAAACCACTTTTGACACGTTCGATCAGTCACAGCACCTTCTCCATACACTGCACAAATCATTTTTTTTGCATTACAGTTGCGTTTTTACCTTTCTTGAAATAATAAATTGTAATATGCCAAAAATGTTGCTTTTTTCTTCCATCTTCAATATCAAATTGGCTACACAAAAATTCACCAATTTTGATAAGTTTTTTTTTTAATGCACTCTGATATGACAGCTGTCACAATACAATCTAACAAAATTGTTTCTAATGAAGTTAAAGACAACTAAGCACTTACTAGAGTCATCTTATGGAAAAAACCAAATGAACCCTTTGGCCAGCCCAATATAATGGTTGGATAAGGAAGTCCCATGGGAGCAGAGTGGAGGCAAGCCTGACCTGCTGGGCCCTATCTGTATCAGTTATCTACGGCTGTGTAACAAGTTGCCAAACATGGGGCTTAAAACAATCCGTGTTTATTATATCACATTTTCCACGGATCAGAGATCCAGACATGACCTAGATAGGTCCTCTGTTTTAGGTCTATCAAGTCTTCAATCAAGGGATTGGCCAGTGCTGGGTTCTCCTCAGAGGCTCAATTGAGGAAGGAGCTGCTCCTAAGCTCTCTCAACTTGTTGACAGAATTAATTTCCTGGCTCTGGGATCCATGCATCTTGCTTCTCTAAAGCCAGGGAAGGAGAGAGCCAGGGAGAGGAGAGGAGAGGAGGCAGGGGAGGAAGGAGAGAGACAGAGACAGAGACAGAGTGAGAGAGAGAGAAAGAAAGAAGACAGGCTTAGAGGAAACGTTTTACGGCATTATTCCCTTCGAGAAAGACACTGCCATGTGTTGATTTGAGGAAGGAATTTATAACCCCCAGGAGACAGTCCCAAATGTATAAGTTATGTGTCAATTATGTACTGTATTGAATGCATGTTCAATGAAATAATGGTAACTGGAAAGAGGTATTATATTGACCTGTTTTCTATAGGATTATTTACACCTGAAAAATAGTATAGCTTCTTAAACATGTAAAAAATAGTTTAATTTTACACTGAAAATTACCATTTAGGAAGAAAAAATGCTATTTTATAGTAATGCTAAATCTTGTTCTTCATTTCTTTTAAAAAAATTTAGGATTTAACTGAATTCATCTATATCAAAATTTGTGAAAAATAATAGCTATAGGTTGACCAATAGTTAAATAAAATGTTTCACAATCCCTTTTTTTATATCAGTTTATTATATAGCCCTAGAAAAATGCTAGGGTTAATTCTCAATAGCATGGTAAGGAGTTTGATTTTATTCTTCAAATTTTTTTTTTTTTTTTTTTTGCCCACACCTCACGGCTTGCGGGATCTTAGTTCCCCAACCAGGGATTGAACCCAGGCCCTCAGCAGTGAAAGCACCAAGTCCTAACCACTGGACCTCCAGTGAACTCCCATTATTCTTTTAATTAGACTATTCGAGTATTAATCTTCCATAAATTTTATCTAAATTAATCAAAATATAATTACACTTAACGTGGCATCTCAGTTTATTAAAACAGTCTTTTGATTACATATATTTTGTTCTTATCAGAAAAAATATTAAGAAAAACAATGATCATGAAATTATATTGCCATCAATTGAGAAATAATGCCCCTAATCTAAAGTATTGCATTGAATTACAATTACTTAAGTGGGGAAACACATCTATTAATTTACACATTCAATTTTATTGCTAATTATATTGAAAAATGCAATTACACGCTTAAATAGATAATCAAACATCCAAGTCCACCTAGTTAGCTCCTTTTCTTATTGAATGTGTGATAACTGCCTTGCCATTAAGAACCACCTGTTGAAAACTGTAAAGTAATTAGGCCCCAATTTGATAGCTGTCCAAGTGTAAAACAGAAACGTTTCTACTAAAACTGCTATCAAGGGTCAGCCATTTGTTTCATTTTGGTTGTTCCTTTTGAACTTTCAAATAAAACGAAATGACGTATGTAATAGCTGTTTGAAAGTAGAAACAGTTTTACAAAACTTCCATCAGTGTTCATAGAAATTCCTCAATTAGGGGAAAATCTACAGAAGCCCTAAAAATTCATGCTCTTAAATGTAGAAATCCAAAGAGATTTCTGCTCATGTGTAGACAGGGGCAGATTGAATGGAGGAAGCTGGAGCAAAATCATGACCCAGTCCCTGAGGAAATGCACTTTCCGGGAGGAGGGGTTGACAGACACCCACAAAGAGCACACAAACACTGCACAGCACAAAGCCATGTACTGACACATGGGACTCTGTCTTCACAGTGGTGCCCGTGGGAACATCTGCTCTGTGTAGTCCTACGTTCCAAAGTCGGAAACCACCCAGCATTGCTGGGATCATCCTTATGAGAGAGGCAGGGGGATCGGGCAGGGATCCTTGATGTGGGGCCTGGGTTAAGAGAGGACTCCATCTGTAGCTACTTACTGTGGCCTGACCAGCCCTTTTCCATCAACACATGAGCCTTTTTATTGAACCACACCAGACTCCTTCTCCCCCCCCCAGTAGATTTATCTTCTAGTCCTACATTGTCCTTTTTTTGTCTACAGAATTTGGCCAAAACAAATAGAAACCAAAGTCCATATCTTGCTGACTTGAGTAAATGGGAGTCAGCATCCCTGAGCAACTTATGCAATGCAGATTGGTCCTGTTCCACACCAAAGAGAGCTCCAGCCTTGCCAGGTCAAATCAAGAGTTGAGAGGGCGAGGGTGCCCACTGCCTGGTAGAAGACCCCACAAGGTCTTCTTGTTGATTTATGGTTTACAACAATTTAGTCTAAGGCCGTGCCATACCAGTTGTTAAATATATTGTATGGGGCTTTCCTGGTGGCGCAGTGGTTGAGAGTCCGCCTGCCAATGTGGGGGACACGGGTTCGTGCCGCGGTCCGGGAAGATCCCACATGATGCGGAGCGGCTGGACCCGTGAGCCATGGCCGCTGAGCCTGCACGTCCGGAGCCTGTGCTCCGCAAAGGGAGAGGCCACAACAGTGAGAGGCCCGCGTATCGCAAAAAATTAAATAAATAAAAATGTGTGTGTATATATATATATATATATATAGTATGTCACTCTGTCCATCTCCCTTAGATTTGTGTAAATAAGTGGAACCCCTCGCGTGACTTTTTGCACTGTCACTCGTCTCATTCTCCCTCAGTCTCTCTGTCTCTGCTGATGCAGAGATTAAGCTGGCAGTCTCTGTTATGTATATTTGTAACTATTCTGCAATCAGTGTGCAACTTTTTCAATCATAATTTAAGATGCAGACTTAAATAATACTGATTTTTGCATAATTTTACAGACTGTCAAGGTAAAAACCTTAAATTATATTATGCTAAAATCTTTGTATAATTTAACATTTAGGCAAACTAACTTCAGTTTTATGAAAGTTATTTTTATAGCTGGAGGGACCGAGTATTATTTGCGGGCGGTTTCTTTTATTTTCCATGATTTTTAACAGCAAGCCATATTTCATTCGCCCTTTGATTTTTCTTTCGATTTGTTACAACTGCATTTTTTTTTTTTTTCTATTGGTAACTACACTCCTTCCCACAGGCCATACCCCTGATTTGTTCCCTGGGAAACAGAGAGATGAAATCCCGTCTGGCTCATAAACACTTTGAAACATTTATTAACCACAGGATGCCTGCTGGCAGTATGGTGGCAGGTTAGGTGAACTTTGAAGTTTTCACCAATGTGGTGAATGTTCTCAAATATATGCATAGCTTGAGCCCCTCCACACTGCAAGGCCTTCTCCTGCTTCACCTACCTTCCTTACCCCTGTTACTGTGAAACCATCAGCATACAATAAGCACTGCAGCCTTTTTCAAGCAAACTATGAGAAGAAAATCTGAAAATGAGAATTTTGTACCCAATGGTAGTTATTTATTTTGGGGGGGTCTCCTCTGGGCTCCTTATCAATGATACAACCAATTAGTCTGTAAAGATTCTGCATATCTCTGGGGTACCAGTATATTAGCTCCAGCGGACTGCACTTCAAATGACATCTAAAATATGAGGAAACAGTAATTACTATTTTCCCAAATCCATGTTAACTTTATCGACCCTCTCATCCTTTTGTTTTTACTGAGATATAATTGACAGATAACATTCTATAATTTTGAGGTGTACACCATGTTGGTTTGATACATTTCTATATGGCAATATGATTACCACAGTCACGTTAGCTAATGCCTTTATTACATCACACAATTATTGTTTCTTTTTGTGTTGAGAACAACTAAGATCTAGTGTCTTAGCAACTTTGAAGTTTATAAAATACTAATTTTGACTATAATTACTGTGCTATGCATTAGATCTCTCGAACTTATTTATCTGATAGTTGCAGGTTTGGAACCCTCTCCTTCTTGAAGGAAACTGTAGAATATGGAGTATGGCTTATTGTAAGTTAAAATTTGACACCCTTATTGTAAGTTAAAATATGACACCCTCAAGCTATTTTTTCAGTAATTTCGTTTTATCATTCAGTTCACTCCGCCCAACACAGTTTAATTCACCAACTGTATAAAGCCAATTTTCTAGGTATGGAGAGAGTGAACACACAGAAAAGGCAAGAACACAACTCAAGGGACTTACATTCCAGTGGAGAAAACAAACTTGCACAAGGCTGGCCCAGCTCACACAGAAACTTTGTGTTAATTTGAAGTAGGTGCTCCCTCCAGGTTTACAAAAAATGCTTGCTGAACATATGGCACATTCATGAGAATTGGAAAAACGCATTCCTTCCTTCGATGGATGCAACCTTATGCTGGGACGACCTTGCCCTCAACAAGATGCCCCTTTCAAGATATACTCTTTTCTTGTGTGCGTGGTGTCCTGGAACATGTCCACCCATTTCTATAATATAGATTGTGACCATTTCTAGAATAGAGGGAAGAATGCATAGCAGAGGCAGGGATAATTGATTAATTGAGGTGTTTGGTTAAGAAGGGTGAGTAGAAATTTGCCAATAAACAGAGTTTGGGGAGAGAAGTGTGCTCAGGAGAAGATTCTAAGAACATTAGGTAAAAGAACTAAGCATGAAATTTCATGAATACTTGAATTGCCAATTCTGAGCATGGAATGTTGGAAATGACAGAAAATGGATTGGATGGGTAAGTCAGACTGATAATGAGGAGCACAGTGAATTTTAAGTTGAATAACTTAATTTAGTAATATTATTATTATTATTGAAAGCGGGAACCCAATAGAAAGTTTTGAGCATAGGCGTGATCTGATTTCATTTTGTTTTAGAAAGCATCTCTGGAGCCAAAACAGAGAGTAAATTAAGAGTTGGAGACAGAAACTGGAGACCGAGAGACTGGCTAGGAGACTCCTGCAGTCTATTACACTACTCCACACACCTCCATTTTTTACTGCCCTCTGCTTTTCACTTACCAGCAATCAAATAAAGAAAAGGATGTGAGAAGCAATGGGGAAAGAAGAGGTGATGATGTCGGAATTGGGGGAAAGAAGAGGGGACAAGAGAGAACTGTGAAGAATATTGTTATAAAGATCAATCTTAATGGCAGTTTCAGTGATGTTCACACTTGAAGGGAAAGCAAATTTTCATTTATCAATACTTGCAGAGCAAATTGGTGGCAAAAAATTTGAATAGAAACTTCTGAAAAATATGGTGATAAAGGCAAAGAGAGATTGTTAATCTCATTGCCACAGTAGCTTCTAGAGTCTAGGCCCAGCTTCCTGTTTACTTGAGAGATGTTTTCCTACAATATACCATGTGTTTTTATCAATCATTTCGTATTTTATGCCATTTAAATATATGTTGCCTCCTCAAAATGTCTGTGGAATAATCTCTCGGGCATGCAATTAACAGTGTGTTAAAACTGTGTTTAAAAAGTTGAAATTTTTAGTGCAGGCAAATAAATCTTTTCATATGCCTTCTTCTCACCCTCACTGAATCTTCAACCTCCATCATTCTATGAAAAGTAGTATTTTTTTTAACATCTTTATTGGAGTATAATTGCTTTACAATGGTGTGTTAGTTTCTGCTTTACAACAAGATGAATCAGTTATATATATACATATGTTCCCATATCTCTTCCCTCTTGCATCTCCCTCCCTCCCACCCTCCCTATCCCACCCCTCCAGGCGATCTCAAAGCACCGACCTGATCTCCCTGTGCTATGGGGCTGCTTCCCACTAGCTATCTACCTTACGTTTGGTAGTGTATATATGTCCATGCCTCTCTCTCGCTTTGTCATAGCTTACCCTTCCCCCTCCCCATATCCTCAAGTCCATTCTCTAGTAGGTCTGTGTCTTTATTCCTGTCTTACCCCAAGGTTCTTCATGACATTTTTTTTCTTAAATTCCATACATATGTGTTAGCATACGGTATTTGTCTCTCTCTTTCTGACTTACTTCACTCTGTATGACAGACTCTAGGTCTATCCACCTCATTACAAATAGCTCAATTTTGTTTCTTTTTATGGCTGAGTAATATTCCATTGTATATATGTGCCACATCTTCTTTATCCATTCATCTGATGATGGACACTTAGGTTGTTTCCATCTCCGGGCTACTGCATATAGAGCTGCAATGAACATTTTGGTACATGACTCTTTTTGAATTATGGTTTTCTCAGGGTATATGCCCAGTAGTGGGATTTCTGGGTCATATGGTAGTTCTATTTGTAGTTTTTTAAGGAACCCCCATACTGTTCTCCACGGTGGCTGTATCAATTTACATTCCCACCAACAGTGCAAGAGTGTTCCCTTTTCTCCACACCCTCTCCAGCATTTATTGTTTCTAGATTTTTTGATGATGGCCATTCTGACTGGTGTGAGATGATATCTCATTGTAGTTTTGATTTGCATTTCTCTAATGATTAGTGATGTTGAGCATTCTTTCATGTGTTTGTTGGCAGTCTGTATATCTTCTTTGGAGAAATGTCTATTTAGGTCTTCTGCCCATTTTTGGAGCGGGTTGTTTGTTTTTTTGTTATTAAGCTGCATGAGATGCTTATTAATTTTGGAGATTAATCCTTTGTCAGTTGCTTCATTTGCAAATATTTTCTCCCATTCTGAGGGTTGTCTTTTGGTCTTATTTATGGTTTCCTTTGCTGTGCAAAAGCTTTGAAGTTTCATTAGGTCCCATTTGTTTATTTTTGTTTTTATTTCCATTTCTCTAGGAGGTGGGTCAAAAAGGATCCTGCTGTGATTTATGTCATAGAGTGTCCTGCCTATGTTTTCCTCTAAGAATTTGATAGTTTCTGGCCTTACATTTAGGTCTTTAATCCATTTTGAGCTTATTTTTGTGTTTGGTGTTAGGGAGTGATCTAATCTCATACTTTCACATGTACCTGTCCAGATTTCCCAGCACCGCTTATTGAAGAGGCTGTCCTTTCTCCAGTGTACATTCCTGCCTCCTTTATCAAAGATAAGGTGACCATATGGGCGTGGCTTTATCTCTGGGCTTTCTATCCTGTTCCATTGATCTATCTTTCTGTTTTTGTGCCAGTACCATACTGTCCTGATTACTGTAGCCTTGTAGTATAGTCTGAAGTCAGGGAGCCTGATTCCTCCAGCTCCATTTTTCGTTCTCAAGATTGCTTTGGCTATTCGGGGTGTTTTGTGTTTCCATACAAATTGGGAAATTTTTTGTTCTAGTTCTGTTTAAAATGCCCGTGGTAGTTTGATAGCGATTGCATTGAATCTGTAGATTGCTTTGGGTAGTAGAGTCATTTTCACAATGTTGATTCTTCCAATCCAAGAACATGGTATATCTTTCCATCTATTTGTATCATCTTTAATTTCTTTCATCAGTGTCTTATAATTTTCTGCCTACAGGTCTTTTGTGTCCTTAGGTAGGTTTATTCCTAGATATTTTATTCTTTTTGTTGCAATGGTAAATGGGAGTGTTTTCTTGATTTCACTTTCAGATTTTTCATCATTAGTGTATACAAATGCCAGAGATTTCTGTGCATTAATTTTGTATCCTTTCACCTTACCAAATTCATTGATTAGCTGTAGCAGTTTTCTGGTAGCATCTTTAGAATTCTCCATGTATAGTATCATGTCATCTGCCAACAGGGACAGCTTTACTTCTTCTTTTCTGATTTGGATTCCTTTTATTTCCTTTTCTTCTCTGATTGCTGTGGCTGAAACTTCCAAAACTATGTTGAATAAGAGTGGTGAGAGTGGGCAACCTTGTCTTGTTCCTGATCTTAGTGGAAATGCTTTCAGTTTTTCACCATTGAGGACAATGTTGGTTGTGGGTTTGTCATATATGGCCTTTAATATGTTGAGGAAAGTTCCCTCTGTGCGTACTTTCTGCATGGTTTTTATCATAAATGGGTGTTGAATTTTGTCGAAAGCTTTCTCTGCATCTACTGAGATGATCATATGGTTTTTCTCCTTCAGTTTGTTAATACGGTATATCACGTTGATTGATTTGCGTTTTTTGGGTTTTTTTTTTTTTGTGGTACATGGGGCCTCTCACTGTTGTGGCCTCTCCCGTTGCAGAGCACAGGCTCCGGACGTGCAGGCTCAGTGGCCATGGCTCATGGGCCCAGCCACTCCGCGGCATGTGGGATCTTCCCGGACCAGGGCACGAACCCATGTCCCTTGCATCAACAGGCAGACTCTCAACCACTGCGCCACCAGGGAAGCCCTGATTTGCATATGTTGAAGAATCCTTGCATGCCTGGAATAAACCCCACTTGATCATGGTGTATGATCCATTTAATGTGCTGTTGGATTCTGTTTGCTGGTATTTTGTTGAGGATTTTTGCATCTATGTTCGTCAGTGATACTGGCCTATAGTTTTCTTTCTTTGTGACATCCTTGTCTGGTTTTGGTATCAGAGTGATGGTGGCCTCGTAGAATGAGTTTGGGAGTGTTCCTCCCTCTGCTATATTTTGGAAGAGTTTGAGAAGGATAGCTGTTAGCTGTTCTCTAAATGTTTGATACAATTCACCTGTGAAGCCATCTGGTCCTGGGCTTTTGTTTGTTGGAAGATTTTTAATCACAGTTTCAATTTCAGTGCTTCTGATTGGTCTGTTCATATTTTCTATTTCTTCCTGATTAAGTCTTGGCAGGTTGTGCATTTCTAAGAATTTGTCCATTTCTTCCAGTTTGTCCATCTTATTGGCATAGAGTTGCTTGTAGTGATCTCTCATGATCTCTTGTGTTTCTGCAGTGTCGGTTGTTACTTCTCCTTTTTCATTTCTAATTCTATTGATTTGAGTCTTCTCCCTTTTTCTCCTGATGAGTCTGGCTAATGGTTTATCAATTTTGTTTATCTTCTCAAGGAACCAACTTTTAGTTTTATTGATCTTTGCTATCGTTTCCTTCATTTCTTTTTCATTTATTTCTGATCTGATTTTTATGATTTCTTTCCTTCTGCTGACTTTGGGGTTTTTTTGTTCTTCTTTCTCTAATTGCTTTAGGGGCAAGGTTAGGTTGTTTATTCGAGATGTTTCCTGTTTCTTAAGGTAGGATTGTATTGCTATAAACTTCCCTCTTAGAACTGCTTTTGCTCCATTCCATAGATTTTGGGTCGTTGTGTCTCCATTGTCATTTGTTTCTAGGTACTTTTTAAATTCCTCTTTGATTTCTTCAGTGATCACTTCGTTATTAAGTAGTGTATTGTTTAGCCTCCCTGTGTTTGTATTTTTTACAGATCTTTTCCTGTAATTGATATCTAGTCTCATAGTGTTGTGGTCGGAAAAGATACTTGATACAATTTCGATTTTTTAAGTTTACCAAGGCTTGATTTGTGATCCAAGATATGATCTATCCTGGAGAATGTTCCATGAGCACTAGAGAAAAATGTGTATTCTGTTGTTTTTGGATGGAATGTCCTATAAATATCAATTAAGTCCGTCTTGGTTAATGTATCACTTAAAGCTTGTGTTTCCTTATTTATTTTCATTTTGGATGATCTGTCCATTGGTGTAAGTGGGGTGTTAAAGTTGCATGAACTTTATTGTTTGAGGACTTCATTTAACTAGATACACAGGAAGAACAAAATATCTTTTGTGAGGCTTTCTTACAGTTGACAATGGGCATTGGCATCTTTCTGGAAAATATAAATTCAAGTAAACCTGCCGACTGTAAAATATGAAATTAAGAGCAGAAAGGAAATTTAGTAGGTGACTCTTAGAATAGCTCACATTGACAAGTACCTATTATGCATCGGATAATAGGTACTGACGCATACTGTCAGTATCCTTGTCTCTGCCTCTAGACTTGAAATGAAAAGTGCATCTCCACTTTAAAAGAGTTCTTTATTGCATTTGTATTCTTTCCTGGTCTGATTTTATTTCAAGAAAAGTGGAGGGAAATAATTAAGTGATACTACAAATGACTTCCCTAAATAATTTGCTGGAACAGGCATTATGTTCAATCAAATTGTTTCTTTTTAATAAAAAAGAACTTTGAAAGTGAACAAGTTAGACATACTGTTTTGAGAAATGATAACATATTGTCTGTTTAAGATGTAGAGCTGAATTGAATGGAGTCTTAGTAACTGACCTTTCAAGTGGCTAATCAGTGGCAAGGAAGCTGTTTATAATTTACATTTTAGAAAAATATTCTGGAAAATAACAGTTTACTCCTTTTGTATTAAATCCTGTGAATTGGTATTCATTTTTATGGAGTAGACAAGCTATATAGATCTGGTTTCATTCAGGTACACATTACAAAAAATGCAATTATGGGCTTCCCCGGTGGCGCAGTGGTTGAGAATCTGCATGCCAATGCAGGGGACGTGGGTTCGTGCCCCGGTCCGCGAAGATCCCACATGCTGCGGAACGACTGGGCTGGTGAGCCATGGCCGCTGAGCCTGTGCATCCGGAGCCTGTGCTCCACAGCGAGAGAGGCCACAACAGTGGGAGTCCCGTGTACCGAGTAAAAAAAAAAAGCAATTATTATAATTCTATACTCACCAAGTCTAATTTCTTACGAAGACTCTGTCGACACAAATCATCAATTAACAATCTATAATAGGAAAGGAAAAGAGTTTTATTTGAGCTAAACTGGGGACTGTAGCCTGGGACACAGATTCAAGAGGCACTTGAATTGTGTTCTCCCATAGTACAAAATGTGGGAGGCTAATATAGGCAAAAATCAAAAAGTTACATAAGTTGATTGTCAAGAATTAGGATTGGAGCTGGCAAGAAGTAAGGATCTTGTTAAGCAAGGATTTGTTGGACTCTGAAGTGTTTTCACGGTTACAAGAGGAGACCTTGAGATCATAAGGTTGCAGCTGGCAGCTGCTAGCAGGTATTGTTTTGAGAATGGCTAGTGGTGTCCTTAAGTTTGAAACATTCAGAAAGGTCAGTTTCTCAGTGATGCAGGAATGTGTCTGAAACTACATCTGTAATAGCCACCCGCATCCATTTTGAATGCCTGAACCACGATTACTCCAATGATTTTTATTCTTTTCTTTAGTGGTTAAGGCAGATGTAAAATTCGTGTTTCACAGGCCATAAGACAGGCTATTCTAGTTAGCATAAAGTTTGAGCCAAATCATATATAAGCCAGAATGATTTCCCCATACCTCAACGTGTGAAAATGTCTTCTGTCAACTACACTTTGGGTAAAACAACTGATTTTTAGATAAAAATAAACATGAGAAAAAAATTAAAAGTAAAATATTAACATATTGTTTTCTCCAGTCTCTGGTGAACTGATACATTTGCACTCCAATTATCATTGAGAAAAAATTTTTTTGGCCGCACTGTGCAGCTTGCGGGATCTGAAAATTTTATAACGTTAGTATCAATCATTCAGTTGTATGTAGTAAAACACACACATACACAGTAAACACATTTCAGATTGCTAGCTTGCATTTATGTTTGAAAAGTACATGGCTGCTTAGTAAAAATTACTCTATGAAAATTATATATAACATACTATTTATTACTAGGAGTGCACAGATTTAAATGCTAAGCAATTTAAAACATTCAAAGTTTTCCATATTCCATTTTTCAGCAGGAACTAAAGATAATTGTGGATTGTAATTAATAAAATTGTATTGAACATTATCGTGAAAGTAGAAGACAAAATTAATTTTATTATAAACAAATCTCATTTGGGGAGGGATAATGAAGCTGTAAATAAATTGTCCTCACAATCAGAAATTGTTCATTCTTATATTGTTTCCAGATTTTTACTTCACTTGTTATCAAAGATATTTATAACATTTTGGTATATTTTTATTATGTGATCAGTTTACTTTTATATAATTTATGTGTGTATTGCTTGTTCAAAGATATCTTTGGAATAGTCTCTCAAACATACAGTTGAGATTATTTTAAGACTGTGCAACAGTTCAAACTAGTTACAATCTCAGCTTCGAAGTTAGGTTTCCTTTTGCTTGCCTGGTAGTTAGTTGCATGCCTGTCACAAGCCCATTCTGGTACAAGATTATCCACTGTGTGGCTTAAACCTAAATTTGTCAGTCCATGTTTTCACTCATCCTCTCAAGTCTTGGCTCCACCCTAGATCTTTTTTTTGGTTTTTTCTTAATTTAATTTTTATTTTAAACCCTCACGTGATTGACATGCACGTGAAATTTGGGAAGCCTGCTCTCACTCTATTTAAATGGATCTCTTAAGTGCCTGGTACGTGCCAGGCAAAGGGTTAGAGATTATTCTAAAGTTGTGTTTGAACAAGCAATGTATATGTAAATTATATAAAAGTAAACTAATCACATGATAAAAATATACCAAAAAATTGTAATATCTTAGATAACAAGTGAAATGGCAACAGTTGTTGCATGATCTCCTGTAGTCCTCACCACATCTTTACTATCATTCTACTTCTTAAAATATCAGCATTAAAAAAAAGGCTTTCAGACAGAGAAAGATAAATACTGTATGATATCACTTGTATGTGGAATCTAAAAAATACAACAAATGAATGAATAGAACAAAAAGAAACAGACTTACAGATACAAAGAGCAAACTAGTGGTTACCAGTGGGAAGAGAGAAGGGGAAGGGGCAATATAGGGGTAGGCAATTAAGAGGCACAAACTACTATGTATAAAATAAATAAGCTACAAGGATATATTGTACTACACAAGGACTAGAGCCAATATTTTATAATAATTATAAATGGAGTATAACCTTTAAAAATTGTGAATCACTGTGTTGTACACCTGAAACTTAATATTGTAAAGCAAATATACCTCAATTTAAAAAAAAGAAAAAGAAACAAAGAAAAGACTGTATTATGGAACATATAAAATACACAGAATTGTAGAAATAAAACTGTAGTATATCACCCCCTGTATCCTTTGCTCAGTTTCAACAGTGCATTGCCAAGCAAGTTTCATGAAGCAAATCCCAGTCATCACATCATTTTGTCCACAAATAATTCAGGAAGTGTCTCTACAACAAAAAGACTCTGGGTTTGTTTTTTGTTTTGTTTTGTTTTTTTGACATAACCATGATACCATTACTACTAAAAATATCGTATTTTTTTAAATAGCATCAAAAATCAAGGCATTCTTCGTATTTCCCTGATTGTCTCATTATTGTTTTTATGTTTGTTTGTTTGTTTTTATCATTTCATTTTAAGTTTCTTTGTTTGAAATACAGGGGAGGAAAAATAATCTTCCCTCTACTCCTCTGAGTTCTTCTTGACTAAGACCCCTGTAATAAAAGACAGATTAACAAGAGAAAAACAGAAGTGTATTAACATGTATACCTCATATATACATGGGAGATACCCAAGGAAAAAGGAGTTAATTCCTTGAGGTGGCTTAGAATTCAGGCTTAAATACCATCTTAATAAGGAAAGGGGAGGGAGGGATGTCAGCCACTTAGAGGAGAGTAAATGATTTTTGGGAAAAATGAATAGGCCCTTAGAAGACTACTCTTAGAAGAGTAGATGAAAGATATGATAGTTTGTGACAACGTTTGGTTGTGGTGTCAACTTCTAGTCTCTTCGTGTGACAAGAGTCAATATTCCCTAGTTGATGAAACTCTCAGGGAGGGGATTTACAACAATCGAGTTCCTTTTGGAGTATCTGTCTTAGGCAGATAAGGGAAGTTCATAGAAAGCTCTCCCTGTTTTTCAGGTGCCTACAGCTCAAAAGAATCAATATACCAAAGCAGCATATTTTGTTGTGGCACATCCTGAACTCCTACAGTCATGTTTTGGGATAGCATAGTCTGCTGCACTGAAGAATCAAGATCTAGATGATATTTATCCATTGTGATTGTATGATGTGTCTTTTGAGACTTTCTCCCTCTCCTTTTTCATTTAATCTCTGGGTTCATAACATAAAAGTGTTGTTCATCCCATTTTATAGAGGAAGAAACTGGAACTCAGAGATTCAGTAAACTTGCCTGAGGCTTATTAGTAGGTGGTAAGTGCCAGTGCCAGAATTAAAACCAGGCTTGTCCACCTCTGTTGGTCTTTCCCTATATCATGTTGTTGCCCTTGCATTGTTCCCACTTTTATTTTCATGCTGTTTAGTCTTTTGTACTTCTTGCCTAATCACTTATTCTAAAAGATCTTCAGACCCTCACATGCACATTTTGAAACCCCCCACTTTAAAATATAGACTCTTAGGGATCCAGA
Organism: Delphinapterus leucas; assembly: GCF_059928025.1. Lineage (NCBI taxonomy): Eukaryota > Metazoa > Chordata > Mammalia > Artiodactyla > Monodontidae > Delphinapterus > Delphinapterus leucas. The sequence goes on along the minus strand of NC_143150.1, from coordinate 100,987,271 downwards.
CACCCTGCAAAAATGATGTCACTCCCTTCCAACAATAAATCACAGAATGGAGGAAAAAATTTTCTCATTTGCTTGAATTCATTTGTTTTAAGCTAACAGTCTTCCAAGGATATTTGTACCTATAACGATCAACTGCTGTCAGTGCCGCCCTGAGACCTTCTCAATCCATCTCTGTTCTAGTTGCATGCAAAGTTTCCCTCATACTATGGTAGGCTGTATTTCATCCTTACCTTTCTCCACCCATTTAGGGCCTATGTTGCTTAGTAATGCACTATACATGTTTTTATAGTACAAAGATTTTTCTCATAGGTGAAAGATTTATCCTAATCTTTTTCTGAACTTTTAAAATTTAATATTATTGTGTTTTAGATTGGAGAATTAATATATGTTTTGGCAGGAAGAAGTATGATCCCCTTGCCTTCCAGATTCTTTCCAATGGATTCTTCAACTCCGCTTGACCATAGCAGTTCTCCAGAAGAAGGTAGAGTATCTGTGCATTTTATTTCATTTCTAATGTTGAAGGATGGTACCATTCCTCATATAGTCACCTAAGCACCCTCACAGCACATTTTTCCAATATATGATTACATTTCTGAAGGCTCCCTTTTAACTTTATTATGTCAGCATACATGGAATAGAGTACCATTTTAACAATTAAGAAAATGTCGATGGTGATTCTTTTTTAAATCTTTATTTCTTTTAGTCTTCAGGTAAATATTATAATTTGGCATTCAAAATATTTACTCAGCAAAATTTTCCATTTTCCAAGTAACTTGGAAATAACTACAATGTCAAATTCTATATACTATAATATAACCTGTACTTCTACCCAGTGTCCTAGTTTAAAGTGTAAGGTTATTACTGAAAGAAAATGGCAATTCTTGCCCGTCTTTGAGAGGCGTCTTTCTTTACATTTCTTTCTGTTCCTCCTACCTTCTAACCACTGATAGGAGCACAATGGCCACTGAATTTTTAGCAAGTTGATGATGTTTCTACGAAAGAACCACTTGACTAGAACTCTTTGTAGAGAAAAATATCTTTAATTCCTGAAGACTTACTCTTGAATTACTGAATTAGGACTACTAGAAATGTGTTGCCTATTTCTTTCTACTCTGGTTAATAAAGGCCATAACTGCAGTGTTATATTTCAGACCTCCCAAGTCCACCCTGGATAACAACGTTAAGGGTGTAACTGATCATTGGAATCATGAATGTTTTTGCTTCCCCTAGTGCTTAATAAGGAAGATCCAGTTCTGTATTTGAAATGTAAGCTCCGTCAAATCCTGGATGTGGACCTTAAATTGCCACTGACTAATGAAGCCAAGGAGAAGGCCTTGGCTTTTGCAGCACAGCAGCAGATGTCGAAGATAGAGTATGAGAGAAGGTTGATCACAGGCACTCTGGAGAGCAGTAGCATCCGCTTGGCCATCGCCCTCCTGGGGCTGACCAAGATCGAGGTGGGAATGGAGGACAGAGGATGTGCTGAAATTAGTCTCTCTTTAAAAATGTACAGAGATCATAACAATGTTTTTACATATAAAAATGATGAAAGCTGCTTTTCCTTAGAAAGACAGTTCAGTAGCTTTTTTCTTTTTTACCTCATTAAATAATAAATCTGAAACAAATTGTTCTGCTAGGTAATTTTAGGCATTACAGTATGGTTGATATTTCACAGTAGTTCTCAATTCTGCCTCTACATTGGGATGCCCTGGAGAACTGATCCCAGTGCTCAGGCCCCACCAGAACAATTCAGTATCAATCTCTGGAAGGGGGTGAGTGGGGACATATTCTGCAAGTTGTCCAGGATATTCTGTTGTTCATCCAGAGAGGATCATTTCTGGGGTCAGATTACCAGGCTGAGAATCCAGACTCTAACACTGTCCAGCTATGTGACTGTGAGCTGGTAACTTAAAACTCCTCCCGCCTTGATTTTTACATTTGTAATAAGGAGATAATGGTCATTAATGAAAACTAAGTGAGATAATTATATAAAATGCTTAACGTAGTACCTAGTATATAATTAGTGCTCTCTAGATGTATGGCATTGTTGTTGTTGTTGTTACTGTAGACTCTACTGTATTACAGCTTGAACTCTATCTTATAATTGAAATAAGGTACAGTCGAGTCGCCACAGAGCCACAAAAGCGATTCTTCTAAAATGGAAACCTGCACACTTTGCTCCTTTGCTCCCCTGGCTTTTCTAGCTTGTGTCAGAATGAAAACCAACATCTTTACGGTGGTCTTCATGACCCTCCTGGTCAGGCCCATCCCCTTTCCTGACCTCAGCATCTCCACTGGAGCCCATTCACTCCTGTCCCTCCCTGTGTACAGGCCTTCTTGCTGTTCTTCCAGCGCCCGAAGAAGGCCTGCTCCCTGCGGCCTGTGCACGTCTGTCCTTTGTTGCTTTTCTCTGGACGTGAGAGGCTGCGTCCCTCAGTTACTTCAGGTCTGCTGGAATGCTACCGCTGAGCTTCTGCTTTACCAGCTTGCATTTTTAAAAGAATCCCTTACTTCCGCCAGCCACTTTCCAAACCCTAAACTTCTTTCAGTTTTCTCTGTCGGTAGCATTTACCATCTGAGAGTAGTATATTTATGTGTTTACTCTTTATCTCCAGCAAGGGAATTTGTGAGAAGATATTTGTTTAGTTAACTCTCATACCACCAGTGCCTAGAAAAGTGTGCACTGTACCAAAGGTAGTCACTAAATCTTTGTTCACTGAAGGAATAAATAGTAATTTTTAGAATCCTGCTTGTTTAATGTTAGTCTTGATTTACATAGGTTACAACAAAACCATTGGCATTGTAGGGGTGATTTATTTTTTTATTTGTCATAATGCTAGAATGAAGATAGTCTAAGCACCAATTTCTAACAATTTGTGCTGTTATTTTATGGATGACCTGGATTTTTAAGTTCTGATAAGGTCAAAAATATCAAGGCCCAAGGCTCTGATATCCTCCAGACTGACCTGTACACACTGTGCATCTAAGAAGCCAATGGCTCTCTCTTCAGCTCATACCAAAATGCTTACTTCTGCTATAGAGCAGCGCATTTGGGAAGGTTTATGTTCAACTTTCAGTGCACTATTACAATAAAAATGTTCAATAGGTGGCTTTTTTCAAAATTCATGCCTATTATAGTGCTCTCTCTCTCTCTCTTTCTCTCTCTCTTTTCTTTTAAATTGTCTTCATTCATACCTCTTGTCGAAAATTTTATGTAAATGAAAAAATGCTTGAGGGAGATGGATTTTGTCTGTGGATCCCTTTTCTATTATTTATGCATGTATGTAGTTTCTATCTTTCTCCCTCTTCTTTAACTTTCGCCCTGGAACCCAGCACACTTTTTGTTTCTTATTGCATTTATCAAATTATGTTTTGTATATGATTTTTTTTAATTTACCTATTTTCCCCATCAGATTGTGAATTCCTAGAAATCTAAAAACTTTTGTCATGTGTTTTTTTGTCTATCCCTCAGTGTCTTGTGCATGAGAAGTGCTGTCATTGTTTAATTGGATTGAACATGTACCTGACAAACAAATGGTACTTTAAACCTGTAGTCTTCGTTGTATAGGCTAATGTCAATCCAGGTTGCCTCATAGCCTGATTTTTCACAGAGTCATCTTGCTGTTTACTTATCCTTATTTCCCTCCCACCTTTGCAGGATGGGTATATGTATGTCTCCACTTCTCCAAAATTGTTGGTGGAAATAGTAATAATTATTATTATTTATGATTAAATCTTGACTTCTTTAAAATTTAAATGTTTTAAGCAGTCTGTAAATTTAAAATGAGAAGTTTTTTTCACTTGAAGATTACAGTTTTCTTTGAAGTCTACAAATATCATGAATTTTTTTTTATTTTGGCAAAAACTCTCTAAATGCAAAAAATAACTACAGAAGTGTTGAATATGCCAGTCTAAGAAAATCAGCTACACCAAATCAGAACGTATAGGCACATCTTATTCTGTTGATATACATGTAGTCATAGAGTTTTCTTTTCAAGTGCAATTATCACTGCACTGTTGAAATATAATAATGCTAATACAGCAGAACAGTAAACAGAATTGATTTTAAAAGTTCTCTCTCCTTGTGTAGTATTTGACACCTTTTTTTCCCCAAATACTTTTATGTACACTTTTCAAATTATTTCCATGACCCCATGGAGAAGTGGAGAGAAGATAGGATTACACTTGTAATACAAAACAAGTGGAATGACTGAGGCATAAAAAGACCTAAGTTGCCCTCACTGACAGGGCAGAGATTACAGCCTAGATCAGGGTAGAGACATTATTGTATTTTAAAGCTGGAAAATAAATAATGCTGAACACTCAGAGACACATAGTACAACCTCTTACTTTTACAGACCTATTAACCAAGACCCCAAAATAGTAAGATAGTAGCCCAAGGTGACACCACTGATTTGTGACAGATTAGAAATGGGCCTAGGTTTTTACCTCCCAGAGTCCATTACTCTTTTCCTTGCCCTGCATAGCCTCCAGATCATATGTTCATTTCTTAGTTTACTGCCATGAAATTGTATAATGGAATAAATGAAAGTCTAGAATTCTCTGTTATAGCATAAAATAACTATATAACAAATAAAATCTAAAATTATCCTTGAAATAAATCTGTTTAGAGCAAAATCTAATTGAATAAATGTAATTACTTTTCCACCAAAGAAAAGTGACATGTCTAATTTTTTATTATACAGCCATGTGCAATTTGAATTGTTGAAATATTTATAAGGTAATAGCATTATGATGTATCTACTTTATATACTCTGAGAGACAGGATCTTTTGTCAGGAGCATGAATAGCTGGCACTTTACACTTAGCGCTCATGTATTGAATTCATATTCTCCTGGCCATTAATAAACTAACTCTAGTGATATACTCATTGGTAGTAGGAAGATTCAGAGCTTGCAAGGGAGTTTCCTTATGTTTTCTATTAACTTCCTCAATTTTATGTTTTAAAAGCCATGCTTTGTACTCTGGGATAAATGGTGAGGAAACTCATTGAAATTTTGAAATTTGACATTTTTAAAAAGGAAATCTAAAAGATCCCCCTTGGTGAGGATTCGGTAGAGTAGAGAAAAGGTTTTTGTATTTGAATAATTTAAGTGCACTTCAAATCGTGAAATAAGTACCTGTCGACACTGTCAAAGATAAACAAAGCCAGACACTAGTTAAAACAAGCATAGACTTTATTCAGTAACTGTTGCATCAGGGAGGAGGATCCAGTATGAGCTGAACTCAGGAGAGAGAATAAGCTGGGGCCTGAGAAGTGTCAGGGACGTGAAGTTTACAAGAAGCAGGAGGGAGTTGGTCACAGCAATCTGGACTTGTTAATTGATGCTTATAAAGAGAAACAAACTTCTGGAATCTTTGTGACAGGAGGGAGGTAGTGATGCAAGTTAGAACTAAGTACCTACCTGGCTGGGAGCATTATCTCCTTGAATTTTTGCATTTCAAAGGGAGGGCTCTGAGGTCCATGAGAAGAAGACAGTTCTGGGTGGTAGACTTACATCTCAAAAGGAGAGAGAAGGGAGTTATAATTGCAAGCTTTCTAAAGTAACTGTTCTAGGAGGGGTTCAGGAGCCCATCTACCTATCACCAGATTTTGACTGGAACAAACAGTAAATTATCCTTGCAGCATTGAACTTTCCCAGATAGGGACCTTAAGGGGGACTGGAGTCGTCCTAGGGATATGGCCTTGAGCTGTTAGAAACGTTGTTAGTGCTTGTTCAAGTCTCTTAGTGTGTGTGTGTGAGGGAAAGGGGTAGACAAAATCATTTGTGCTGAGAATCTGCATTTTTTATAGGCTAAAGTTGAGGCCTGGTTGAGAAGATGGCTTGGAGGAGCCTGACTAGAGTTTGATCAAGAAGAGAGTGTGTATCCGTACATATATATATATATATATTTTTTTTTTTTTTAATAAATTTATTTATTTATTTATTTTTGACTGCCTTGGGTCTTCGTTGCACTGCGTGGGCTTCTCATTGCAGTGGCTTCCCTTGTTGCGGAGCACAGGCTCTAGGCGCGCGGGCTTCAGTATTTGTAGCTCGTGGGCTCTAGAGCGCAGGCTCAGTAGTTGTAACCCACGGGCTTAGTTGCTCCGTGGCATGTGGGATCATCCCCGACCAGGGCTCGAACCCGTGTCCCCTGCATTGGCAGGCGGATTTTTAACCACTGCGCCGCCAGGGAAGCCCCGTGCATATTATTTTGAATGACTTGCAGATATAGAAGGCAGATGATCCACTTTGGGATAAAGAACTAGTTGCTTATATGAATAGATAATTTTTTCATGATAACTAGAAAAATAAACCAAGCCAAAACAGTGGTAAATGAATTAATTTACCTTTCTGCATTTACATGATTTTAATTGCCGAAATAAAGTAGGTGGAAAATATGGCTTTGTGAGGAAAAAAAAAAAAAAAAACTTGTGGATTTTATAGATAATGAACTAGTGAATGGGATAATTGCCAAAGGAACTAAAGCTTATTTTTGCTGAGTAATGATATCATGGTTACAATCATGTTGATGACAAGAACAACAATGGTGATGATACTGACAGCCAGCATTTATTGAACTCTTAAAATATGCTCCAAGGACCTGGCATTTGTTTATACTTTAAATATACCAGGGATAGGCAATGTGTACTATTATTGCCCATGTTTCCCAAATGAAGACTTTGTGGCTTTGGTTAATAACCTGGCCAGGCTTGTTTAAAATTGGGGTATAAATTCAGGCAGTCTGGCTTCAAGAAGACTTGGTCTAACCCTTAGGCTCTACTACGTGTTTAGCAGTAGAAGGTCCAGATAAAACGAAACGATTGCCTACTTCTATGCTCTGCATTGCTTAGTTCATACTTAGGGAGCTGGGTTTATCTTCAGGGTCCCATTTTAGGAATGACAGTGTTGAACTAGATTGTGTCTAGAGAAGCATATGCATGGGGGTAAGTTGTAACCCACATCATATAAGTAAAGGTTGAATGGACTAAAAATATCAGACCTATTTGAAAGGGATGTTTGGAGGTTTGTGGAGGGATAGGACCTAGTTTTATAGATGCATATTTTTTCCCCCAAAATTGTCATTAGCAAAAGAGAGGGGACTAACTGTACTGCTGATAAGAACTAGAGCTGATGGGAAGATGTTAAGGAACACCAGGTTCGACTCACAGAGGGAAGTGCTTTCTCAGTACTGTTCACTAGTGGAATGACTTCTTCCTGAGACAATGAATTCCTCATCACTGAAAGGATTAGAGCGGGTGACATTGAGCATCTCTCAATAAAGGATGACTCTTTTGAGTCTATGAAACATGTTAGTGTTGTCCTCTACCAAGTAAACAATAGTATGTCTAAAGAAATGAACAAATTCAATCCCTTGAGGGATTTTTTTCACCCAAATATGGAGTCTAAGTACATAATGCTGTCTTTTTTGTTTGTTTATTTTGGAGGCAACGGGTAAGAGGATTACATTCCAATTTTAGTTTCTATTTATTTGCAGATTTGTATGCTCTTTAATATCTCAAAGTTGAAGAAGCCAAAGTCCATTTTATACAAAACAGAGCTGAGCCTTCCAGAACATTTTGATATCCCCAAGACAATCTGCATTCCTTGGATTCCGGAAACTCAAGCTAAATTGATTCAATATCAAGGAATTAAATCTGCAGAAAAAACAGGTAACCAATAATGTGTACACTGCAATATCTAGCACTGTCTCAGGTACCTGCAATACTAAAATACAAAGAAGAGATTATGTTAACTAATAGGATGTTCGTAATATAATTGAAGAGATAGTCCAGCTACATAAATACCAATTGTTGAATGGTACTTTACATTATAAATAACCAATGTACTACATCATAGTAATTTAAATTACATACTGAATTTGGGTGCCAAATACTGGTACTGAAATTTACTGAAATTTGCCAACCTGTCTTTGGTAAAGAGTGGTTATCTGATTAAGACAATAAGTGCTCTTTGAAGAAGGTGAGCTCTTGCTTTCACAGGGAACTTGGTTACAAAGTTGCCCTGGAGTTGAGACTTAGGCTGGCCCTAAAGGATAGGAGGGATATTGATGGCAAGAACATATCAGAGGAGAAAAAAGCCATTTATGAGCAATTTATCTTTCATCTGGACAAGGGCCTTTTTTAGTTGAGTACCTACTTTTGGTCTCCTTTATTCTGTGTATTTGTGTTACTTACTGCTATACAGCAATGTGATTGTGTGTATGTGTATGTTTTTTTAATATTCTTTTCCATTATGGTTTTTCATAGGATATTGAATATAGTTCTCTGTGCTATACAGTAGGACCATGTTGTTTATCCATTCTATATATAAAAGCTTACGTCTGCTGACCCCAACTTCCCATTGCATTTCTCCCCCATCCGCCTCCCTGTTGGCAACCACCAGTCTGTTCTCTATGTCTGTGATTCTGTTTCTATTTCATAGATAGGTTCATTTGTGTCATATTTTAGATTCCGCAAATAAGTGATATCGTATGGTATTTGTCTGTCTCTTTCTGACTTACTTCACTTCGTATGATAATCTCTAATTGCATCCATGTTGCTGCAAATGGCATTATTTCATTCTTTTTTATGGCTGAGCAGTATTCCATTGTATATATGTTGCACATCTTTATCCATTCATCTGTCAATGGACATTTAGGTTGTTTCCATGTCTTGGCTATTGTGAATAATGCTGCTATGAACATTGGGTGCATGTATCTTTTTGAATTATACTTTTGTCTGGATATATGCCCAGGAGTGGGATCACTGTATCATATGGTAATTCTATTTTTAGTTTTCTGAGGAACCTCCATAATGTTTTCCACAGTGGCTGCACCAACTTACATTCCCACCAACAGTGTAAGAGGGTTCCCTTTGGTCCACATCCTCTCCAGCATTTGTTATTTGTAGACTTTTTAATGATGAGCATTCTGACTGGTATGAGGTGGTACCTCATTGTAGTTTTGTTTTGCATCTCTCTAATAATTAGCGATGTTGAGCATCTTTTCATGTGCCTGTGGGCCATCTGTATGTCTTCTTTGGAGAAATGTCTATTTAGGTCTTCTGCCCATTTTTGGATAGGGTTGTTTGTTTTTTTTGTTGTTGAATTGTGTGTGCTATTTGTATATTTTGGATATTAAGCCCTTGTCAGTCACATCATTTGCAGATATTTCCTCCCATTCTGTAGATTGTCTTTTCATTTTGCTTATGGTTTCCTTTGATGTGCAAAAGCTTGTAAGTTTGATTAGGTCCCATTTGTTTATTTTTGTTTTTATTTCTATTGCCTTGGGAGACTGACCTGAGAAAACATTGGTATGATTTATGTCAGAGAATGTTTTGCCTATGTTCTCTTCTAGGAGTTTTATGGTGTCATGTCTTATATTTAGGTCTTTAAACAATTTTGAGTATTTTCATGTATGGTGAGAAGGTGTGTTCTAACTTCATTGATTTACATGTGGCTCTCCAACTTTCCCAACAGCACTTGCTGAAAAAACTGTCTTTTCTCCATTGTATATTTTTGCCTACTTTGTCGAAGATTAATTGACTGTAGGTGTGTGGGTTTATTTCTGGGTTCTCTATTCTGTTCCATTGGTCTGTATGTCTGTTTTTGTGCCAATACCATGCTGTTTTGATTACTGTAGCTTTGTAGAATTGTCTGAAGTCCAGGAGGGTTATGCCTCCTGCTTTGTTCTTTTTCTTCATGATTGCTTTGGTGATCCTGGGTCACTTATGGTTCCATATGAGTTTTAGGATTATTTGTTCTAGTTCTGTGAAAAATGTCATGGGTAATTTGATAGGGATTGCATTAAATCTGTAGATTGCTTTGGACAGTATGTCCATTTTTACAATATTAATTCTTCCAATCCAAGAGCATGGGATACTTCTCCATTTTTTTGAGTTGTCTTCAATTTCCTTTATTAATGTTTTACAGTTCTCAGCATATAAGTCTTTCACCTCCTTGGTCAGGTTTATTCCTAAGTATTTTATTTTGGGGGGTGCAATTTTAAAAGGTATTGTTTTTTTACATTCCCTTTCTGATATTTCATTGTTGGTTTACACCAACAATGCAACCAATTTCTGTATGTTAATCTTGTATCCTGCTGCCTTGCTGAATTTGTTTATCAGTTCTAGTAGTTTTTTTGTGTGGGATCTTCAGGGTTTTCTATATATAGTATCATATCATCTGTATATAATGACAGTTTTACCTTTTCCCTTCCAATTTGGATACCTTTCTTTTTTTTTTTCTTTTCTGATTGCTGTGGCTTCCAATACTGTGTGAATAGAAGAGGTGAGAGTGGGCATCCTTTCTTGTTCCAGATTTTAGCAAGAAGGCTTTCAGCTTTTCACCATTGTGTATTATATTGGCTGTGGGTTTGTCATAAATAGCTTTTATTATATTGAGATATGTTCCCTCTATACTTTGGTAAGAGTTTTTATCATGAATGGATGTTGAATTTTGTCAAATGCTTTTTCCACACCTGTTGAGAGGATCATGTGGTTTTTGTCTTTTTCTTTCGTTAATGTGATGTATTACATTGATTGATTTGCATAATGTTGAACCATCCTTGTGAACTTGGGATGAATCCCAATTGGTTATGGTGTATGATCTTTTTTATGTCTTGTTGGATTTGGTTTGCTAACATTTTGTTGAGAATTTTCACATCTATATTCACCAAAGGTATTGGCCTGTAATTTTCTTTTTTGGTGGTGTCTTTGACTGGTTTTGGTATCAGGGTGATGGTGGTTTCATAGAATGTCTTTGGGATTGTTTCCTCCTCTTCAGTTTTTTGGAAGAGTTTGAGAAGGATTGGTATAAGTTATTTGTGTGTTTGATATAATTTGCCTGTGAAGCCATCTGGTCCTAGACTTTTGTTTGTAGGGAGTTTTTAAATTATAGATTCTATTTCACTTTTGTGATCAGTCTGTTCAAATGATCTATTTGTTCTTGATTCAACTTTGGTAGGGTAAAGTATTCAAAAGTAATTTACATTTTTTGTTCACTTTTTTCCTAGTTGGTGGATAATAGTAGGAATATAATTTCTTTACTAGGGCTTTTTATTTGTTATCTTCCTATGGCTTTGTGTTAACTATAAAGTTTTTCTAAATCTGAAAAGGTGATTGCAAATAATAAGGTACAGGGTAATCTGTTCACTTTGCCTTCCTAGGAGATCTGAGAACCCAGATTCAAATGCCAAATGGCCAAGCAGGTAACAAGGATTTATGAATTGGGTCTGGTCTATGGCAATAGGGATGATGGGGCCTATGACAAACTGAAGAGTAAATGCCCTGTCTAGACATTCAAATTCCAAAAATAAAAATAAAAATAAAATCCTGAGCTAGACAAACAAGTGTGAGGTCATGTTTGACTGAACAGCTGTCAGTTTGAGACCTTTCAGGTTAAGTTGTTGTCTTTTTTTTTAATCTTTATTACCTCCAGCTTTTCTGTGTGCTATTAAATTTTTAAATGAAGAATTTATTTTCATAACATTTTAATCGCTTTTGAGATAACTGGATAAAGCTGTGTGCACTATAAACCTGGCTAGGATTGTCCGTTCAGGCCATTCATTTATTCAGCTGTTCATTCAACAACACTGTTCTGCATTGATTCTTTTGGGCAAAATGATGAAAATTCCTGTATTCGTCCCTTTGAAGGACTAATAGATAAGTAGCTCTTGTAATACAATGGGATAAGTACTGATAGAGAGGCACCTATATAGAGTATGTTTACAAATAAAACTAACATTAATACAGTTGATTATAGAGGGTAATTCAAATTTAAAAGAATTTTCATTTTGAGAAAACAAATAACTAAGGATACATAGTGTAGGCTTGCCATGAAACTCACAGTATAGTCTTACAAATGAAGACTGTGGCATATTAAGATGCTGTTTAATTATAAATAAGCATGAAGTGATTTATATTTGAAAGTCTTTCACTCAGATATTTTTCTAAGACTAATATGTGTCTTTCATATCAACTGTTAACTATCCATTTTGGTAAGAAAATTATTGTGAAAATTAAGAAAAAATAGAACTGCAAACAATTTTAAAGGATTATCATAAAACTTTTACAATGTAATTAGCCAATCGTGGTTCATGTCTAACTTAATTGTCTGTGCAGTTGAGTTTATAGAGGAACTTTTGAGCCCAAGTTTCTGTTTTCATTTCCTTCAGCATACATTTAAATAAAGTAAGTTTACATAAACAGAATATTCTAACTCAGGATAGTAGCAGGTCATATAAATACATACCCTTAGCAATGTACATTCTGTTGTGAAGCAGTGGACTTGATTAATGAAAAGGAAAAGAATGTAAGCATTTTTACTTTAATAAATAACCTATTAGAATTTGAAGCAAAGAATATTAGATTTAAGGGTTTAAAAAATTATTTTTATGGTATAAACTAATTTGAAGAGAACAAACCAGCAAATTCCTAGCAATAAGTATAGTAATGTAAAAGCAATTTTTTTTTTATGGGTGGCTTAGAGAAAGAAAGAAATGACAAGTGTTTATGTGGAGGAGTAGAGGTAGCCCAGTCTTCCTGCTAATTTCAGGAAAGGGGTGGAAGTAGAGTCATATAATCTCTTGAAGTTCTAAACGCATTAAAAAGAACTAGTTTTGATGTATTAAAAAATGGCTGTCTTCGGCCCCCTCATATTAATGTTGCCTATCAGTCTATACCTTTTTGAAATTCGTAAATAAAATTCCACAATTCTGCTTACATAGCTATTACCAAAATTATTAAAAATAATCTACTTAAATCTGTATTTATTTCAGCCCCATCATTTAGAAAAATATTTTTTTCCACTCTACCATTTAATTATAATGCTTTCATCAGAAGGAAATGAAACTGTAAAGAAAGTGCATGTGCACATAGTAGGTGCATCCATCTCTGTAGATGTGACAGATATACATATATGACAACAGTTTCCCATAGAAAGGAGACATCGCTTGTCCCGCTTCACGGATCTCAGAGATCCTATGAGTCCTTTATGATAGTGGACTGGGGTGGGTCTAACATTTGTTGAACACCGACAATACACAAAGCACCGCAAGGGTTGGTTTGTGTACATCTTCTTTTTTTTTTTCCTCCAATTTATTTATTTATTTAAATTTATTTATTTATTTATTTATTTATATTTGGCTGCATTGGATCTTCGTTGCTGTGCATGGGCTTTCTCTAGTTGTGGCGAGCGGTGGGGGCTACTCTTCGTTTGCGGTGTGTGGGCTTCTCACTGCAGTGGCTTCTCTTGTTGCGGAGCATGGACTCTGGGTGTGCAGGCTTCAGTAGTTGTGGCACGTGGGCTCAGTACTTGTGGCTCGCAGGCTCTAGAGCATAGGCTCAGTAGTTGTGGCGCATGGGCTTAGTTGCTCTGCAGCACATGGGATCTTCCTGGACCAGGGCTCGAACCCGTGTCCCCTGCAGTGGCAGGCGGATTCCTAACCACTGCGCCACCAGGGAAGTCCTGTGTACATTTATTCATTTAATTCTCCTGATAGATATTTCTGTCTCAGACCCTATTTAGGCATTAACTTCTATTTGCTAATTTGTGTACTCTTGTATTTCTCACAGCAATCTTTCCAAAGTGTTATTAGTCTTTTCAGACATCCTCTTCACTCCAGTCTTTTCCCCATCTCCAGCCTCCACTGGACAATGACTGCATCTATTCTCTCATGGAGGAATACGGGTTTCATGAACATATACTCTTCCTTAACCCGCTTATTGCTTTCACCCCATTCTCTGAATAATAGGAATCTACTCTATCAGCCTTCCAACGTGTATCTTTTATCTTATCTCAGAACCTGTTTTTGGGCTCTTCTCCATCATTTATCATAGCTTTGTCTTCTCTGAGAATAGTTCCTTCACTTTTGGCTCCCAAGTGTTGTCAAACTTCAAAAGCTAAAGAAACTCCTACCTTTCCCTTGGCAAACATATTTCTCAGTAGAGGGATCTGCATTTGCAGTTTCTATTCATGCATGACTTTCTCAACTTCTCAAATCTGGCTTGTGCTACCACTGTAGCAAAACAGCTAGTTGCTTTCAGTGGACCATTCTCCGTCTACATCTTACTGGACCTCTATAGCATTTAACCTGGATGATTAAGCATCTACTCTTAGAATTCTAGGCATTTGATATCAAGGCTTTATCCTTGTTTCCTGCATTTCTTCTCCATCCCCTTGACAAGATTTCTTCTTAGTCTCTTTGTGAGTTCTTCCATTTACCCCATCAATATGGGAGTCTTCAAGGTTCTTCTTGCCCTAATGGGGCTATTATTACTTTTTACCCATCCCCTAGGGGATTTTGTACACTCCCATAGTTACAACTACCATTTACATCACCAGTATTTATTTCTATTCCTAACCTTTTCCTTCTGTTTCCAACTTATATATTCAGAGGCAGACTAGTCATGCCTACCTAGATATATATGCAAATAGATATACAATTAGATAGATAGATAGAAAGATATAGAGATATATTCCTCTAACTCAAAATGAATGCATTATTATTCTCCATTTATTTGTTTCTCACTACATAATCTTTATAATTTCAGATGGTGGGACTTGACCTGTCTCTTATATTAGAAATCTGGGCACACTACTTGAAGCTTTTTTCTTCTGAGCCCATACCTGAAATTCATCTTGTAGTCCTAAATTTTCTGTAGTTTATTTCCTTTTCTTTTTCTCTACTCCCACTGTTATGATTCAGGTGTTCATCATCAGTTCACAAAATGAGAAAATAATCACATCTCTCTCTTCTCTCTTTGGTGCAAATTTAAGGAGATAACATGTCAAGAATGTAAATGCCTTATGGTATACCTAATAAATGTTGGCTATTAATAATATTCTAATCCCATCACCCTTTTTACACTTCATCTCTAGGCACAAGAATGATTAAATCTGACTGTGAAATATTACTGAAACATTTAGTGATTTTAGGTACAGACTTACTCTGATTCTAAAGGAACATAAACTTTATGAGTCTTCACTTTTTCAACCCCCCTTTCTAGACCCTATACCTACTTTTATATTTGTAATTTTACATTCTTTCTCTTGAAGAAGGCCCCCTAAATTGTGAAAGCCTCAGGCTGCAGAAAATCTGGACTTTTCCCTGGTTGTAGATATTGACTTAAAATCTCATGTACTTGTGGTTCTGGGGGTGTTGAAATTTATGAACAGGAAGAGTTCCATGGACCTTAAATAGATATAGGTAAGCAAGAAAACTCCAGTGGATCCAGGAGCACTTATCTGAGTCAGCTCCCCAATGTCGAAGGTCCTGTGTGTTCTGTGCCACCCATGAAAACTCTGTTCAAGGGCACTCAAACAAAATGCTCTGGGCTGATTTTGCTGATCACGTTAAACAGAGCTCATACCCTCATTACTAAAGATTATCACTTCAGTTTCTAGCACTTTGTGCTATTGACCCAGTTTCTTCTTCTCTCCCAAGGGATACATGGCAGACATATTGGAAATGCATATTGTAGGAACAGTGTTTTCCTTCTTTCCTTCCCCCCATCTAATTCCAGTTTTCCTAATTTTCTAATATTTACTAATAATTAGCAGTCAAATAGGTGACAAATATCCACTAAATCCTTCCATGACAATGATCATGTAAAGTGATCATAAACATGTAGTAAACATTTGCTAGTAATAACTAACACTATAGGTAGTTCTACCCATTTTACAAAGATTAAATGCATTATTGTAATGCCTAAATTATCCTTCAGTATGAAAAAGACTGTAAAATTGTTGCAATAGAATGAACCTAAATTCCTGCTTAAAATTTATTAAGTATTCTTTGAAAAATAAACCCTACATCTGCATTATATCAAATAACCACAAATGTATTTCAAATAGAATAAAAAATAAATTTCATTTAACAGAGTATCATTTAAAATGTTAGTTTTAGTGATTAAACTTAATTGAAACAATCTACTATATTGTCAGCATTGCCAGTGGTCACCTAATTTCAAAAGTGTGCTTTAATTAATTTTCATCAACATATCTTGAGTTAAACTTGTATTATTATTATATTACATTTGGTTTTGGCAAAAACTGTTTTCAAATTTGCAAAGGCTTTTTGAAATAAAATTACTTTAATTCACTTAGAAATATAATTCAAATCCTCTGCATTTTCCAAAGAGGATCACCACAATAGTAAGCCATCAAGTTCGATTACAGTGTATAAAAGAATGGGAATAGATTTTGGAAGGAAATTTGTAATCCATATACTACATCGAAATCTCTCAAGAAAGGCAAGGGACACACAGCTCTGTTATTGGTCTTTAAATTTATATTTAATTATGAATATAATAGGTTCTGTTATAGTCTAGCTTCTGAGAATACTTGCAAGTATAGTCATATAAGTTAATACCTGTCACTTGAATTTACATCAAGTGAAAACTAAGAGGATATTCACCTATATTCATTCTCAAAACTTTATTCTCCTATTTATTTAGGTATTCCATTTCTAGCAGCTTTATTGAGATACCATTCACATACTGTGCAATTTACCAACTTAAAGTATATAATTCAGTGGTTTTTAGTATATTTATAGATACATGTTACCATTGCCACATTCAATTTTAGAACATTTATATGACCTCAAAAAGAAACACAGTAACCTTTAGCTATCAACCTCTTATCATTCATCCCTCCCGCTAGCCCTAAGCAATCGTTAATTTACTTTATCTATATATAGATTTGGTATTCTGGAGATTTCATATAAACGGCATCATATAATATGAGGTATTTTTGTGACTGGCTTCTTTCACTTAGCATAATGTTTCTATAGTTCATCCATGTTTTATCATGTATCAGAACTTCATTCCTTTTAATGACCAAACAATATTTCATTGTATGACTATACCATATTTTGTTTATCCATTCATCATTTGATGGGCATTTGGGTTGTTTCTACCTTTTAGCTACCATGAATAATGTTGCCATAAACATTAGTGTACACGTTTTTGTGTGCAGATGTTTTCATTTCTCTTGGGTGTAATACATATACATATACATATACACACACACACACATGCACACATCCATAGCTGGGAGTGGAATTGTTGAATCATATGGTAACTCTATGTTTAAACATCTGAGGAACTGCCAGACTGTTTTCCAAAGTGGCAGTTCCATTTTTACATTACACCAGCATTGTATGAGGGTTCAAATATCTCCATATCAACAGTAACACTTGCTATCGTCTGACTTTTTTATTGTTGCAGTCCTTGTGGGTGGAAATGAAATCTCATGTGATTTTGATTTGCATTTCCTTGGTGTCTAATGATGTTGACCATCTTTCCATGTGCTTATTAGCCACTTATATATTTTATTTGTATAAATGTCTAGTGAGATCCTTTGCCTATCTTTGAGTTGCCGTTTTATTATTGAGTTGTAAATGTTCCATGTATTCTAGATACAATACCTTATCAGATATATGATTTTCAAATATTTTATCCCATTCTTTTGGTTGTCTTTTCATTCTCTTGATAGTATTCTCTGAAGCACAAAGTTTTTAATTTTGATGAAGTCCAGTTTATCTTGTTTAGTTGTTCCTATTGTTCTTGCTTTTGATGTCATATTTAAGAATCCACTGCCAAATTTGAGGTCATGAAGATTTAGTCCTCTGTTGCTTCTAAGAATTTTACAGCTTTAGTTCCTGATTTAGTTCTTTGATCTACTTTTGTTAATATTTGTATATTGTTTGATGTAATGTCTAACTTCATTCTTTTCATGTGGCTATCCAGTGGGCTTGTCACCATTTGTTGAAAACACTGTTCTTTTGGCATTAAATGATCTTGGTACCCTTGTTGAAAATCAGTTGGCTATAGATACATTGTTTATTCCTGAATCCTGTTTTATCCCATAGATCTGTAGGTCTATCTTTATGCCAGTACCACACTTTTCTTAATACTATTGCTTTGTAGTAAATTTTGAAATCAGAAACTGTGAGTCCTGCTGCATTGTTCTTTTTGAACCATATTGTTTTGGCTGTTGTGGGATCCTCACATTTCCATATGGATTTTAGAATCAGCTTGTCAGTTTCTACAAACAAGCTGCTGGCATTCTGATAGGTATTGCATTGAATTTGTAGATCAATTTGGGAAGGATTGTCATCTTAATATTGTCTTCTGATGCATGACCATGCAATATCTTTCCATTTCTTTAGGTACTCCTTAGTTTTTTTGTAGTTTTAAGAGTGGAAATTTTGTATTCCTTTTGTTAAATATCATCCTAAGTATTTAATTCCTTTTCATAACATTTTAAATGGAATTGTTTTCTTAATTTCATTTTTGGATTATTCATTGCAGATGTATAGAAATACAGTTGATTTTTATATATTGAAATTATATCATGTGACCTTGTTGACCTGATTTTTTATTCTAATATGTTTTACTGGATTCCTGAGGATTTTCTATATACAAGATAATGTCATATGCATATAGAGATGGTCTTACATCTCCCCTTCTAAAATGAATTCTTTTAATTTCCTTGCCTAATTGATCTGGTTAATATGCCCAGTATGTTAAATGTAGGTGATAAGAGGGGACATCCTTGTCTTCTTTCTGAGCTTAAGAAGAAAGAATCCAGTCTTTAAATTCTCATGATAGCTGTAGGTTTTTCATAGAGGCCCTTTATGAGACAGAGGAACTTTCCAGCTATTCCTAGTTTGTGTCATTTAAGTTATCTAATTTTTGACATACAGTTATTTATAGCATTCTCTTACATTCCATTTTTTTTCTGTAAAACAGAATTAATGCCCCCACTTTCATTTCTGATTCTAATAATTTGAATATTTTCTCTTTTTTGGTCCATTTAGCTAAAGGTTTGTCAATTTTGTTTATCTTTACAAAGAACTATCTTATAGTTTCAGTGATTTTTCTCCATTGTTTTATCTTCTCTATTACATTAATTTCTCCTTTAATCTTTATTATTTTTTTCATTCTACTTTTTTAAAGCTTAGGTTGTTCTTCCTTTTCCAGTATCTTAAGGTGGAGGGTTAGGCTTAGATTTTAGATCATTCTTCTTTTTGTAATAGTCATTTACAGCTGTAAATTTCCCTTAAGCATTGCTTTAGCTGAATCCGATAAGTTTTTGTATGTTCTATCTCCATTTTCATTAATTTTAAAATATTTTCTAATTTCCCCGATTTCTTCTTGACTCATTGATTAAGAGTGTATTAAGAATAATAATAGAGGGACTTCCCTGGTGGTGCCGTTGTTAAAAATCCGCCTGCCAATACAGGGGACACAGGTTCAAGCCCTGGTCCAGGAAGATCCCACATGCCACGGAGCAACTAAGCCCGTGTGCCACAACTACTGAGCCTGCACTCTAGAGCCCATGAGCCACAACTACTGAGCCCACGAGCCACAACTACTGAAGCCTGTGTGCCTAGAGCCCGTGCTCCGCAACAAGAGAATCCACCGCAATGAGAAGCCCGTGCACTACAACAAAGAGTAGCCCCCGCTTGCTGCAGCTAGAGAAAGCCCGTGCGCAGCAACGAAGACCCAACTCAGCCATAAATAAATAAATTTATTAAAAAAGAAAAAGAATAATAATAGATATTTTGAAAGGCAGGTTGAAATATTATGAGCCATGCAATATATAAGTTAGATAAATGGAAAGCTTCTCTGTTCAAAACTAGAGAAGATGCTCCAGAGCTCTGTTTGCTTGTCCTTCCCTGCCTCCTATTGTATCCCCAGTAGTGGTTCTTGAAGCAGATTCTCATAAGGCTGGGGTTCTGGTGAATACAGGTTTTAAGCCACTGATTTGCTCCAGCCTCCACATTTATAGATGAGGAAATTAAAACACAGAGAGGTTCAACAATTTAACTAGAATCAAGTAGTTAGTGACAGAATTTGTTACCAAGTCCAAGCTCATGCTGCTGTCCCCTCAACAGGCCAGTAAATCAAGAGACAAGTTGTTGGGGAAAGGAATAGCAACTTTATTCAGAAAGCCAGCACACTGAGAAGATGGTGGACTAGTGTTCCAAAGAACCATCTTGCCTGAGTTAGAATTCAGGCTTCTTTTATACTGAAAGAGGAGGGAGCAACGTCAAACATTTCCTGGTTCTGGTCAGCCTAAGGAGGGGATGCATTAATTTCTTCCTTCCTGCAGTTATTCACAGGTGGACCTGGTCAGGATGTTTCCTGTGAGCCAAACAAAGGTATTTTAACTTAACACTCATTACATGGGATGCAGGGTTCCCAGAGATGGGCCATTATGTGTAATTTAAGCTTATAGGTATAATACCTTTAGTGATTAACTTGTAATAGAATACCAAGTTTCTTCCCTATTACAAATTCACTCTTTTTGTTGTTTTTTTTTGTTTGTTTTTTGTTTTTTTTTCGGTATGTGGGCCTCTCACTGTTGTGGCCTCTCCCGTTGCGGAGCACAGGCTCCGGACACGCAGGCTCAGTGGCCATGGCTCACGGGCCCAGCCGCCCGGCGGCATGTGGGATCTTCCCAGACCAGGGCACGAACCCGTGTCCCCTGCATTGGCAGGCAGACTCTCAACCACTGCACCACCAGGGAAGCCCACAAATTCACTCTTGAACATAAGTCTTCACCTTCTTTGAACAAAGATGCTAAATGATGTGATACTTTATTCAACAAATATTTATTGAGAGCCTGCTGTGTGTAAGCAGTGTTCAGGCACCAGAGATATAGCAGTGAACACAATAGAGAGGGTTCTTGTCTTCTAGAAATTTGATACGAAAAGTTGTCCCTAGTGTTTGCCATCCTTGGGACATATGTTTTGAATGGCACTTTCAGTATTGGTTCCTGCTCTTCTGTGACTCATTCTTTCATTCCATCTTTTTGACTGAGGGTATACTTTTTTGGATAATTAGCCAGTTAGATATACTGAAAGTGGTTGTAGCATAGAGAAATATGATGAGCCACATGAGAACTTAACCCAAATTTTTACTTCAGTAACATTGTTTTTTTTTTTAACATCTTTATTGGAGTATAATTGCTTTACAATGGTAGTAATATTGTTTTAATAAAAAGGGTATTGCCTCTGGTTTTCAATTTTAAATGGTCTACAAATTATTAGTGGCTAGGTTGACCTATTATATGTGTATAATTATCAGCTCTGTTCATAACTCTCAGCCATTTATATTTTAAATCAGTTGTTTTTACCACATAATATCTGATTGAAAATAACTGCATGCTCTTCTTCCCCTATTTGATCAACTTTTCATGGAATGCTTGAAGGTTCTGGTGCAATAGTCACTCTTTATTTTTCAGAAAAACAAAATGAAGGTGCAATTTTTTGTGAAGTCCATTTTATATTTTCATGCATGGTGATTCAAAAGGGATTTTAATTAAGGTGTATTAAATTTCATGCACAAGACTTTAGTATAGTGACATTTAGCAATCAGAAAAGTAGTTAGGTAAGTTAACTGTATTAACATAGTTTGGAAAATCTTCTGATTTTGCTTGTCACTGCTATATCATTTTATTTTTTGGTGAACAGAGTGTAAAACTTTTTTTCATTTTTTAAAAATAAAAGTCAGTAGAAAAATAGTGGCTGAACCAGAATTTTGTTTTTAAGTTTGTGGGTGATTGTATATTCAGTTGAATGCACAGGATGCTAGCTAGTGGCACATTCCATTGTAATATACACATGGGTATCATAAAGTGCAAAGAAGGTATATGAAGTCAGTTTCTTTTAAGCATTGTGTCTATGATAATTTACCATTCCTATGTTTAGTAAGTTTCTGGATTTTACCACTAAACAGAGAATCTTAGAGACTTTTTATTTGTCTTTTATGCTTCAAACATTTTGATCTTTGTCTTTCGTGTTTTAATAAGTATCATGACAGATACTGTCATGATAGTTCTTGTGGAAGGAAATCATAATGCTGTCTTTCCTCAGAGAGGTGCCTCTTGACCACCTCTGGGATGTGAAGGGCTTCCCCAGGTGCACCTAACCATTAGACTTCATGTTGAAGCGTATTTGGATCTAACATTAGGAAAAGGGGGGTCTGGTGATGCAGTGGAAGAGGGGGTGATGTTAGTTTCAGCAGCTGGTAGGTGAGTAGTTACTTAAAAGGTAAAACCATGAGCACCTTATCTACACATTTCAAAGTCTGACCATTGATACTTATATTTTAGTGATTACTCTGCTTTCTGTCATGCTTTTTATTCTAATCTGAGTCAATGACATGCATTACCTTTGGAGAATATGTTCAAGGGCAGTGACAATCCTCTGTTCCCATTCCCTAATCATGCTTCAGGTTGCAGGGGTCAGTCCCATTGATCAAAGTATTGTCCTCAATTCACAAGGGTGTTTAATGTCACTGCTCACCCATTCCTTGGCTGAGACAGAAAATTGGTCATGTGCTTTTGTAATCTGGCCTCAATGGTAGATAAATGATTGAGCTGCTGAGAATGATCACTCCCATCTCTTTCCATTTCAGGGTTACTCTTTTCCATTTCATTTCTTTGCCTCACCTGTGGGGACACTGAGTTTCTCCCTTCTGTATGAACTCCCTTTTACAAACATCATGTTGTTCTTTTCACTTTATTTCTAGCCATCAACCTTGGTGTTTCTCAGAAAAAATGGTTTTAGACTTGGAGTTAATATTGTGATTTTTGAGATGAATGTTATACGATAATATATAAATCTTTACCAAAATATGTGAGCTGCAATTATGCGATTCCAACAAATCTTAAGATAATAGGAAAGAAAGAACTGGAAATGCTTACTGAAAAAGTTAGGAAAGAATTTCTGTGGAGGATTGACAACATGGATTGACTTGGCATACTACATGTTATCTCACTTATAAAAATAATTTAATCAATAATCTGTACCTATATTCATATCTAATCTGTGTTCCATTTCACTTAATTATTTGTCCTAAAAATTTCTCATTTAATTGTAGTATTTGTACCTCTTCCATTCTTCACGTTTCGTTACTTTAAAAAACTTATTTTTGTTAGAAATTTCATTTTATTTTATTGAAATTAAAAAGAGTTTCATTCATTCATTTGGATTTGTTTTCAGGGGATTCAAATGATGAAGAAATCTAAGTTCTTATCCTCAGGAAGCTTATAGACTAGTGTAAATGACAGCAGTGGGCACATAATAACCATAATATGCAATTCAAAGTGATAAATGCTTCTCTGTTACCCAAAAACTGGGTTCACCTCTTGGTGGGTGTTGAGTCAAAAGACACAGCCAAGCCAAAGATGGGAGAAGGAAGGATTTATTACTTTCAGCAAGTGAGGAAGACACCAGGGATCTTTCCCAAAGAAGTGTCTCCCTGAACATCAACATTGGGGAAGTTTTAAGCTAAGGGTACATGCGTATTCATGAAGGGGCTTGAGCAGAGGAGAATTCAGCATAAAATCTGGGCAAAGATTGACAAAGTCCAAGCTTTAGTTGACTGAAGTCATAAAAGGTCAACATCTGTCTTAAAGGACACTAGTCCACACTTCGCCAGCCAGAGGGGCCCCCTGGATTTCCGGGCTCTTGCAGTGATCTCCATGCACCTATAGAGGGGGCCAACCTGGCAGGCTTCAGTGATGCTGTCAATAAACACTCCTTTGGCAGCCCACCCATGCCAAAGAGAAATGCCTTTTCAACAGTTTTTATTCTTATTCAATTAAGCTCTTCCTGACTTGAAAAATTCCTCTCCTGCCAATGAAGTGTCCTCTTCCTTCCCACGCGGTGTGGTCACTTGCTGTGAAAACTGGTCACGTCAGAAAAGGTAAATCTGGCTGTCCACGGACCCCCCCGCCCCCCTTCCTCCCTCGGGGAGACAACCATGGTGATTTCAGTGTGTTTTGTTTTTAATTTTCACAAAGCTTTTATCTGTGATTCTTTCCTTTCAAATACAGTGTTGTGATCATTTTGAAAAAAAAAAAGAAAAGGTCAACATCATTATTCCATCCTCTACCTGGGAACTCAAAGATATGTATCATATTGTTATGTTGTTATGTATATCCCTTGAGGAGGAACTAGAACTCTGATCACTGAACTATTGTTTCCTGACTGCTTTTCCTTTGTTCCTGCATTCCCTCACTTCCCTTAAGAAAATTAATTACGGAGACCTGTTCAAGGGTAAGCATTGTGGCCAGGCTTACATCACAAAATGGCTTAGGCCAAAAATGGCTTCTCTTATGTCAAGAAAGCCATGCCTGCTTCTTTTTCTCTGGAGACCCTCTACCCCATCTGCTTACATCTCTTCTTAGCTTTCTGGTCACTGGAGTGTTTATTCACCTGGTTACAGAAATGGTTTCAGGGCTTGAGTTGACCACATTTGATTCAGGGAGAGGCAAACCTGGGACTTTTGCTGGAACTTTGGGAAAGGAATGACGCTTTTTTTGCCAGTTTTTGGTAGGATAAGTTGGGAGAGTCTACAAGAATGAGGTCAGCACAGAGGAAAGCAAAGTCAAAAGGCTGAGAAAGAAAGATGATATCTCATGATCTCAGGTGTGTCCCTGGATGCTCTCATTGTTAAAGTGGCCATTCCATCTGTACATGCCAGTTACTGAGTCAGTAAATTACCTCTGTGGCTCCTGCTAGTTTTGGGTGGGTTTCTGACACTTATAAATGAAAGTGATTTGAGAAATGCAGAATCCAAAGCCTGTGCTCTTTCCACATTGCCAGTAGTTGCCAACCCTGGTTGTACATCAGTGGCTCCTGGGTAGCTTTTAAAAAATACAGATTTCAGGCCCAAATCTAGACCTACTGAATCAATCCTAGGTTGGAAAAGGTATAGGAATTTGTATTTTAAAAGTTTCCCTCCAGATCACTGTCATTGTTAATCCGCATGTTAGAATTGGGAAACCACTGCTCCACAGCATAATGCTACCACTTTACAAGTGGAGAAAGTCAGACTCAAAAAGTTTAAGTCCTTCAGGAGGCCATGTAAGATGGTCACATCAGGTCTCCTGAGTAAGCACTTAAGTCTACTAAGTCTTTGTCTATTGCTGTTTCCATTGTGCTATGCTATATAAAATAGTCACATTGCTCTTTCTTCTTAGGTT
This sequence comes from Delphinapterus leucas, assembly GCF_059928025.1. Taxonomy (NCBI): domain Eukaryota; kingdom Metazoa; phylum Chordata; class Mammalia; order Artiodactyla; family Monodontidae; genus Delphinapterus; species Delphinapterus leucas. Next base: position 100,962,264 of record NC_143150.1, on the reverse strand, counting down.
AGTAATTGTCTTAGTTTGAGTCCCCTAGAAAATGAAGTCTGAGGCAAGAATTAAATACTGATGCTTTACTTGTATGGTGCTATCTGGGAGTAAGAAATTTTCTTTTACTCTTCTAGGTTATTCTGGCTGGTCTAAGCATTAAATTAACATGAGACAGATTAACAGGAGAAAATCAAAGTTTGATAACATGTAGACATGGGAGAAACCCAGGAAAACGGAGTAACCCACCAAAATGGCCGAAGCCCTCCCCTTAAATACCATCCTCAGCTAAAGACAAAAGAGGGTATTGAGGGTGGGGAGAGTCAGTTGCGTGAGGTGACCTGGAAAAACACAGTAAGCAAGGGTGACTATGATGCAGACTTAAGTCATTGCCTTTTCCATTGATAAAAGAGTTTCTAGAGATTTGATCTCCTTCTCTTCCAGTTACAGAGAGGGAGACACCCTTTCAAACGGAGATTTCCCTTACCATGTAAATGTTTCTTACAAAAGGGCAATTCTTACTTGGTTTTCAGAGCCCATAGCAGGTCTGCTGTGTCTCAGAAAATAACCAACTTAAAACAATTAATATGCTAAAGAGACATATTTTAAGGTGGTAAAATTCTGCTCCCCTACTGTGCAGACTCAGGGTAGTGCGTGTGAGAAAAAAGAGAAACAAGGAAGGGAAGAATGGGAAGCAATGAATGCCACATGGCTAATACCTTAGTGTCCACTACTTACCTCTAGGATGAGATGCAACAGGTCACTCAGCAAGTGTCACTTTTGAAAATCTATGTGAAAAGAAAGTGCCCATGAGCAGTCAGTGTGAGAGAGGAAGGAAAGGAATATCTCCTGTCTCCTGCTCTTGTTTGCCAGATTTTACTCTATGGGTGTTAAAGGTCCTAGGCTTCAAGGTGGCATTCCCTGGCCCCATGGAATGCCAGGTTCTATGCCCTATCATGGCAAGAGGAACCCAAAATTCCGAGATTGGGACTGATCTACCTGTGTGTAGAGCAGCAGCCAAGGGGTTGACTTCATTAGTTCTAGAGGAAGTTACAGGTCATCTTCAGGCAGAGGAACACAGAGGTGGGACAAGTGGTTGAAGTTGCTGGAGGTGGTGGAACCAAGGGAATCTCAGGAAGCACATAAAATGTACCCATTATACCAATGTTATCTTACTATTAATATTTTAGAGAATTCTACTATATAAACTGTCTGCAGCTTTCAAGAAAGACACTGTCCAATTTCCTTCCCTTTCCCCTACCATCTCTGCTGACATGGTTCAATTACAGGCCCTGAGCCAAATCTCTTCTCAGACCCAGCACCTAGGGGCTCATCTATGCTGACCCTCCCACCCCCACCCCAGTCTCCAGTGTCATCCACGTTGTCTCATGAGTAATATTTCTGTTACTGAGCTGAACTTGAGTCCGTTCACCAGCACAGTAAAGCCAATCTACTGACAGCAGGTTGTGGTGAAGGAAATGCAGCATTTATTGCAGGTGCCAAGTAAGGAGTCCAGGCAACTCATGCTCAAAAGACCCAAACTCCCTGATGGGTTTCAGGGAAGGGGTCTTAAAGGCAAGGTGAGGGAGAGAGTCACATGGTACACGATCAGCTTGTGCACAATTCTCTGATTGGTTGATGGTGAGGTAACAGGGCAGTGTCACAGGGATTAATGTCATCAATCCTCAGGCTCCAGCTGGTCTGGGGACATGTGCTCATAGTCATCATGCAGTTAACTTCTTCCATCTCGTGGAGGTTTTAGTATCTGCAAAACAACTCAGGAATGTGCATCAGACTGTAATCTTTGTCCTTTAGGGAGGAACTAAAGATTTTGTGACCATTATATGACCGATTTATCATTTAAATTGTTACCGGTTCTCCTGGCCTAACTGCTGTTTTTTTTTTGTTGTTACTATATGTCCACATACTTTCAGTCATTAATTCTTGAGCCAACCTTTTGTGACTCAGGGCAGGCCTGGGAAACTAAAGCTTTTCTACAAACAAGAGGCAGGTGGAGGACATGGTGGGGGGTGGGGGGGGTGTCTGTCCTGGGAAGTCCCCATAGGGTCCCTCTCAGTTCCATTCTGACATTAAATCTGGCAGCCCTGGCTCCACATTCATATGCTGTCATCCTTGTGATGCATCTCTCTCTTTCTGGTGTGTTCCACTACCCAGGCATAGGTTTCTACTTTATTTCTTAAAATCCAAGTGTGTTGTTTCCAGACTCCTTCCCTGGGTACTGGTATACTTTTCCTGCCATCCACCCTTGTTCTGACAGCCCAAAGCCCCTCAGACAAGAATCTTGCCCCTGAACTTGGGATCCTGGGTCTTTCTTGACTGCAGACTGGCCTCTGACATCAGCCTGACCTAGCTCCCCTTTTCTCTGGACCACTTACGTGATTATAATTTCACTTCCTACTTTTGAAAATCTGAGTCATAACTATTGTTTGACTAAAATGACTTTCTTATCTGGCTACCTTCCTATACCTGTCCTCCCATAGTCAGAGTTTACAGCTTGTTGAGTTGCCTATACGTGTCCTGTCCTAACGCTTGGGTTTTTGCCAGCTCCAGCTTCTTTCTTTTTACTCTGCACCATGCAGTAATGAGATATGTTTGTGTCCTATGTTATCAACGAAAATATACTTTAAGTCAAATAATTTGCATAACCAAGTCAAAATAATTATAATATCCATGAGTGTGTATTCTTTATCCTTATAGTTTTAATATAAGATATTTTCAGTTTGATAAATGTCTTACTTTGGCTTTTATTGTTTTATAGCTGTGGACATAAAGCCTGCAAGTAAAAAAAAAAATGTGAACTTTAAGCAGTGTCTTATTCTTCCTATTTGGTGTTCAATAGTGAATATATGCTGTGCAATAGTACGTTTAGGGAGACATTTAATCAAAAATTGTATAACCTTTTCCCCTGGTCTAAGTCCTAGAGAATGTGCTTTTTATTGGCTTCCTAACAGTTCATTCAGACTAATTTACACACTTAGTAAATCAATCTATTTAAAACTCAACTCTGTTCAAAACATTTTATATTTAATACAAGACAATTAGAGAAAGTTTATGGTATTCAGAATTAAAAATGCAAAACACAAAGTTAATTTGCTGTCTGCAATCTCTTGCTTCCATCCCCATGGAGGGGTTAATTAGAAAGGGAAATCTTAAATTTATTTATTTATTTATTTTGGGCTGTGTTGGGTCTTCGTTTCTGTGCGAGGGCTTTCTCCAGCTGCGGTGAGCGGGGGCCACTCTTCATCATGGTGCACGGGCCTCTCACTGTCGTGGCCTCTCCCGTTGCGGAGCACAGGCTCCAGACGCGCAGGCTCAGTAGTTGTGGCTCACAGGCTTAGTTGCTCTGCGGCATGTGGGATCTTCCCAGACCAGGGCTCAAACCCATGTCCCCTGCACTGGCAGGCAGATTCCCAACCACTGTGCCACCAGGGAAGCCCATAAAGTGAAATCTTATTTTAGTTCTCTTCTGTTGGAAATTTTGTCTTCTGAGAAAAGTTATATGAAAAAGACAACTTCCTACTTTAAATACCGGCAAGCTACAATTCCATGATAGGCTCTCTCCTAATTTTCCGTTAAATGATCCCTGAAGACATACAGAAATTCAGAAATGCAATATCAATGTAAAGTAAAGATAACAGCTATTCATTTGCATAAATCCTATGAGGAATTCCCAGTAGTCACTGAAAGGATGTGGCCTGATTGAAAAACACATTTAATAACCTCCATAGGCTCATGCTCAATTAAAACGTAATTTAGGTATAAAAAGAAAACAGTTTAGTCCCATGATCTGCCTTTTCCTCAGAAATTTATTTTCTGCAACATACCAGAAAACTAGGAAGCTGCCTCCTAATTGCATACCTCCTGGTACATAGTAGGTGTTTTAAAATATTTTTCTAATGAATGAATATAGGTGAAATACTCTCCAAGGTGATCCTCTATTAACACTTCTTTGTTTGCACCTCTTTTAAGAAAACAAACCCCCTGAACTTAAAATGACTGTAACTGTATGAGGAAAATGTGGAAGAACATCATTCTGTCATAAGGATGTATAGAATCTACCATGTAGATCTGGTGTTGGTGACAGAGATTGGAAGAGTCCAAGTGATTTTTGGTACATGTTGTTGGTGGGATTAGAGTTTATCCAGTGACAGGAAGTTCATGAAATTTTCTAAGATGTAAATTTTCCCTTAGGTGATTTGAAACCTGCCAGTGGATATAAGAAATATCCCCCCTACATCTAACAGACATATGCTTGTTTGATACAGGAAATTGACCCAAGGGTATGCATTGAGCTACCTCCACATTTAGATCTAAGAGATCGCTGCAGAATGAAAGGCGAGTGAGACCCTGTACAAGTGACCACTTAGGAAAGATAACCCTCTCCTAATTTATAGAAGCAAATGAAAAAGAAAAGACAGAATGGTTTTTTAAATGCTAGAAGTTAACAGAGTGACACCTAAATTCATACTTAGTTTATCGTGAAACAGTTGAATGGCAAAAACAAGATAAATTCTGAAAAGCAACAAGAGAAAAAGACATACTAGTTTCAAAGGAACAAAAATTATACTGAAGGCAGAATTACCAATAGGAAAAATAGAATCCAGAAGACAATGGTATTGTAGTACTGAAGCAAATTAACTGTCAGCCTAGAATTTTAAGTCCCAATAAACTATCACTCAAGGGCTTCCCTGGTAGCGCAGTGGTTGAGAGTCCACCTGCCGATGCAGGGGACGCGGGTTCACGCCCCGGTCTGGGAAGATCCCACATGCCGCGGAGCGGCTGGGCCCGTGAGCCATGGCCGCTGAGCCTGTGCGTCCGGAGCCTGTGCTCCGCAACGGGAGAGGCCACAACAGTGAGAGGCCCGCGTACCGCAAAAAAAAAAAAAAACTATCACTCAAGAGTAAGATTGAAATAAAATTATTTTCAATTCAACAGTGAAATTGGGACAATTTAAAACTCACAAATAGTTGCTAAAAGAACAAAGGAGGATCTACTTATGGATGAAGGAAATTGAATTCAGAAGAAAAACTTGGAATCAAAGAGCTGTAATTAATAAAATAATCACAAAATGAGATATTAAACATAAATATGTCATTAGTCATGATAAATATAAAAGTTGATATTTTCACAATGGAAGGTGAAATACAGCTTTATGCCGTTTACAAAATTACCTGGTAAAATATCCAAAAACTTATGCCAGGTATTAGCTAATCAAAAAATAGCTGGCATAAATATAGAATAAGTAGACTTTAGAGAATCCCCTGGTGGTCCAGTGGCTAGGACTCAGCACTTTCACTGCCAGGCCCGGGTTCGATCCCTGGTCAGGGAATTAAGATCCCACAAGCCATGCAGTGCTGCCAACAAAAAAAGAATAAGTAGACTTTAAGGCAAATAAATGTGTTAATTTAAAAAGGAATACTTGAATGTAGAGAGAAATTTTGAACTTATTTCCACCTAATCACATAATCTCAAAATGTACAAAGCAAAAATTGGCAAATATGGAAGAAAAATGAACAAATCCACAGAGCGGGAGATTTTATTACACATCTCTCAGTAATTGATACATCAAGCCAACAGAACATTAGTAAGGCCCTACTAGTCTTGACCAACGCAATTAATAAGATTAGGTATTCCTGTACCTATTAAACCTAGCTTGACTGTGCTGGAAATAATTGGCAGTTCTTGCCATTTGCTTATTATAGCACTTTGATATCCCTCTCTGGTCTTTTTCCTGTGCTTTAGAGCACCTGGGGGGATGTATAGGTATTGCCTTTCAGCAAAATCTGACAGGGAACTGCATACCAGTCTTTTCTGCTTGCAGATACTTAGAAACTTCATGGGGCAACAAGTCTGATGCTCTCAACCATTTGGAGTTGGTTAGGAAAGGTCACATGCCATTCTCTTAGCATCCCCCAAACATTCTTTTTCCTTCCTCAATTCCAACTTCCCTTTTTCCTTTAGTTTTGTCCTCCTTCCATCTTCCTTTCTTCTTCTTTTTTTTTTTTTTTTTGCGATACGTGGGCCTCTCACTGTTGTGGCCTCTCCCGTTGCGGAGCACAGGCTCCGGACGGGCAGGCTCAGTGGCCATGGCTCACGGGCCCAGCCGCTCCGTGGCATGTGGGATCTTCCCAGACCAGGGCACAAACCTGTGTCCCCTGCATCGGCAGGAGGACTCTCAACCACTGCACCACCAGGGAAGCCCCCTTCTTTTTTTTCCTTTTCCCCTTTCCCTCTCTCTTCCTATCTCTTTCTTTTGACCCTTAAATATTATTTTAGATCTTCCTGGTGATAGAAAAGCAAAAGTAATTCAGCCAGCCTCTTTTGAAGTGATAAGACCCATTTTAACCAATATTTCAAAAATTGAATTTGTCAGTAATTAGTATGGGTTTCTATCATTTTAAATTATTGTTATTTTATTGAATAGTATACTAAATTTGACAATTTAAGCAGTGAACCATTTCAGAAAATGGTTTTACCTGAGTGGATGATGCTAATGAAAACATTTTACAAAATAAATCAAGCACACTCTTAAATTGCAATTGCTGAACTTTTTTCTTTTTTATATGAAGTCTTTTGGCACACTTCATGATTTTGATATTAAATGAGTAAACTCAGTAATGAGAACTTGTTAGCACACAATGAATCTATCACTTACTTTGCCAGAGTATTTGTGAGGTAGATGCTCATGTGCCGAAAAGAACATAATAAAGTAACTAAAATGGGTAAAATTCCAACTGGCAAGTGATTTGGTCCTTTACTTGTGTAATGGGAAAAAAAACTACGCTAAATCTTTCCAGTAGTAGATGGAAGTGGGATTAGCAAATAGGCCAAAACATGATTTGAAAATATAATTACTCATACATTAATTTATAACAAATATCTGTTTATTATAAGTTCATTTTATAAATGAATTCATATCATAAATTTATTCATTCTCCCGATACCTCATTTTCTGAGTTAAGGATTTCTGACTATTGTTTGCTAGTAATATCCTTATATAATTAACTATAGAAGATAATGACCAATTTACTGTATTACTTAGTCTCTTCCACTTTTCTGATGTACTTTCATATAATCATGGAATGTTAAAGCAGAAAGAAACCTAAGAGATCAGTTAATCAAATTATATTCTTTAGAGCTGTAACATTCTTCTGAAGTGCTTTGGTTTGTCTATAGGAAGGCTGTGGAAGTGAATCGGAGCTTCTAGTGTCTTACTTCAACCAGATTGACTCTAGGTTAATTTGTTTTATATACTGAGATTCTGTCTTAGGTATTGTTCAGATACATTCCCCACCCCACCCCGCCCCACCAAGCCAAAAAATAAAATGTTTGAAAGCTACTGATCAAATCTCACTCCTTAATTTAAACAGATTAAGAACTTGAATTCTGAAAAAGACCTCTAAGTTGTTTGCCCAAGATCACACAATGTAGAAGAGGAACTAAAACTAGAAAACAGAGCTTTTAACTGTTAGTTGATTGCATCTTTCACCTCACCAGTTTAATGCATGTATCTTGCTTTGGAGTTAAGATATGGTAGATTGTTTCAGTAAAAGCCCAGGTGGATCCTATCTGCCTGTACACATGTTATATGTGGTCTCAGCTCCCTGGTCTTGGCCATGTGACTTGCTTTGGCCAATGGATTGTTAAGGAATTCGAAAGAAGCAGATATATATGATAACCATTTGTGCACAAGGCTCTCATTCTTTTGCTACTGGTCATTCTTCTGTACTGTATGAAAAATGTTGGGCTCATCTCATAGAAGGTTAGAGAGCTCATGGACAGAATTCCCAGTTGAGGTCCTAATGCATGAGTGAGCCCAGCCAATACCACATGAAGCAGGTAAGCTTTCCCAAATGAGGTTAGGCCACAGAATCATGAACAAATAAATGGTGTGTTTGCTTTTTTTTTAACCACTAAGTTTTGGAGAGTTTGTTATGCTGTTTTAGCTGACCAAAACAGCAGTATTGATTTATTGTCCCAACCATGACCTATTCTAGGATCTGAAATTGCACATTTTTTTTAACAGCAAAATTTTGCAATTTGTTGGAGAAGACTGAATATAGGAAATTTAGGAAATCCTGACAACGTCAATACATGCTTCAGGAAAAAATCATGAAATACAAAGGCATGTTCTATATAGAGAGAATGCCTGGAAACCCTGTGACCCATGGACAGCCCTCAATCCAAGCTCTTTCTCTTACTGAATTTTTTTTTATATTGAAGTATAGTTGATTTACAATGTTGTGTTAGTTTCAGGTGTACAGCAAAGTGATTAGTTTTATATATATATATTTTATATATTCTTTTTTTTTTTTACATCTTTATTGGAGTATAATTGCTTTACAATGGTGTGTTAGTTTCTGCTTTATAACAAAGTGAATCAGTTATACATATACATATGTTCCCATATCTCTTCCCTCTTGCGCCTCTCTCTCTCCCACCCTCCCTATCCCACCCCTCCAGGCGGTCACAAAGCACCGAGCTGATCTCCCTGTGCTATGGGGCTGCTTCCCGCTAGCTATCTACCTTACGTTTGGTAGTGTATATATGTCCATGCCTCTCTCTCGCTTTGTCACAGCTTACCCTTCCCCCTCCCCATATCCTCAAGTCCATTCTCTAGTAGGTCTGTGTCTTTATTTCTGTCTTACCCCTAGGTTCTTCATGACATTTTTTTTCTTAAATTACATATATATGTGTTAGCATACAGTATTTGCCTTTCTCTTTGTGACTTACTTCACTCTGTATGACAGACTCTAGGTCTATCCATCTCATTACAAATAGCTCAATTTCATTTCTTTTTATGGCTGAGTAATATTCCATTGTATATATGTGCCACATCTTCTTTATCCATTCATCCGATGATGGACACTTAGGTTGTTTCCATCTCTGGGCTATTGTAAATAGAGCTGCAGTGAACATTTTGGTACATGACTCTTTTTGAATTATGGTTTTCTCAGGGTATATGCCCAGTAGTGGGATTGCTGGGTCATATGGTAGCTCTGTTTGTAGTTTTTTAAGGAACCCCCATACTGTTCTCCATAGTGGCTGTACCAACTCACATTCCCACCAGCAGTGCAAGAGTGTTCCCCTTTCTCCACACCCTCTCCAACATTAATTGTTTCTAGATTTTTTGATGATGGCCATTCTGACTGGTGTGAGATGATATCTCATTGTAGTTTTGATTTTCATTTCTCTAATGATTAATGATGTTGAGCATTCTTTCATGTATTTGTTGGCAGTCTGTATATCTTCTTTGGAGAAATGTCTATTTAGGTCTTCCGCCCATTTTTGGATTGGGTTGTTTGTTTTTTTGTTATTGAGCTGCATGAGCTGCTTATAAATTTTGGAGGTTAATCCTTTGTCAGTTGCTTCATTTGCAAATATTTTCTCCTATTCTGAGGGTTGTCTTTTGGTCTTGTTTATGGTTTCCTTTGCTGTGCAAAAGCCTTGAAGTTTCATTAGGTCCCATTTGTTTATTTTTGTTTTTATTTCCATTTCTCTAGGAGGTGGGTCAAAAAGGATCTTGCTGTGATTTATGTCATAGAGTGTCCTGCCTCTGTTTTCCTCTAAGAGTTTGATAGTTTCTGGCCTTACATTTAGGTCTTTAATCCATTTTGAGTTTATTTTTGTGTATGGTGTTAGGGAGTGATCTAATCTCATACTTTTACATGTACCTGTCCAGTTTTCCCAGCACCACTTATTGAAGAGGCTGTCCTTTCTCCACTGTACATCCCTGCCTCCTTTATCAAAAATAAGGTGACCATATGTGCGTGGGTTTATCTCTGGGCTTTCTATCCTGTTCCATTGAAAAGATTACAAGATACTGAATATAATACCCTGTGCTATACAGTAGGACCTTGTTGCTTATTTATTTTACGTATAGTAGTTTTATGTATAGTAGTTTGTATCTGCTAATCCCAAACTCCTAATTTATCCCTCCCCTACATTTCCCTTTTGGTAACCAGAAGTTTGTTTTCTATGTCTGTGAGTCTGTTTATGTTTTGTAAATAAGTTCACTTGTATCATTTTTTTTAGATTCCACATATAAGTGATATCATATGATATTTGTCTTTCTCTGACTTACTTCACTAAGTATGATAATCTCTAGGTCCATCCATGTTGCTGCAAATGGCATTATTTCATTCTTTTTTATAGCTGAGTAGTATTCCATTGTATACATATACTACATCTTCTTTATCCATTCATCTGTCGATGGACAGTTAGGTTGCTTCCATGTCTTGGCTATTGTAAGTAGTGCCGCTATGAACATTGGGGTGCATGTATCAAATTAGAGTTTTCTCCAGATATATACCCAGGAGTGGGATTGTTAGATCATATGTGCTGGATGCCCATTTTTATGGGTTATTTTAAAAACGGTAGGTCACACTGACTTCTTCCAGTAGCTAAAGTTATATAAAATTAAGTGTTTTTTCATTAGAGAGATTCTCTGTTTATGTTCCTTTATTTTCTTTAGTAACTATAATCTGGTAAATTTACTTATCTTTGGTTATCTTTAATTACAGAACCCTAGCAACTCCCATAGTTACTAGGATCACCTGTAGAGAAAAGGCCCCAGGTGAGCTACATCTAGTAGAGTAAGGATGGAAGGGACAGGTCCAGATTGTCCCTGACATTTGTAATGCCCAGGTCAAAAGTACAAAGGGAAGCCCATATACCATATATCTAAATTTTAAAAGTGGTAAATCAAACTAACAAATTTTTAAATAGAATATAGTCTATTATTCCACCTTGAGAAATAAAGCTTTATACCAACCTAGAAGACCAAAGTTGAATTTAGAATTCTTGGCCTCCTCAGAGTTTTGCACTAGAACATGAAAACACAGGATAGCTGGGCCCTGGGCATGTGCCCACCCCATTCTCTTTTTTCCTTCACATCTAGCATGTATTATAAGAGGGATTGTGTACAAATTTGTAGGAACCTCAGCCCACATAATTAATCTTGGTTGACATCTTCCCGTTAATAGCCACCTCTTAGTTAGAGGTGGCTATTCTAACTTAGAATTCTTCAATTCTAAGAGTCTTCCAACAGGGGGACTGACATAGGGAAGAGCTCTGTGCAGGCACTGGAAATGGGATCAAAGCACTTTGGATTGTGGATTGTGACATCCCATGAACTTGGAACAAGGATGGGGCTGGGCTCAACATAGGCCTGTCCCAGTGGGCCCATGTCCTCCTTGCATATGCAGAGAGACAATGACAGGAGATTCAGAGTAAGGTTCTAGAAAGCATGAGGCCCAGGACAGCAAGCTCTCTTTCCTTGGTCTAAGGGTATGTGTTAGGTTGGGGATCCCCAACAGCAGACCCTGAGACCAGGTCTTGAGAGCAAGTAGTTTGAGAAGTGATCTCAGGAACCGTAGGTAGAAGTGTGAGAGAGTGAGAGACAGTAAAGAGAGGAAGCCAATTCAGGGAGTGTTAATGAGCAGTTGCCACTGTGAGCAATTTGGGCTCAGTTGCACTGGGGAATCTCTGTGAGTTGGTGTAGAATTCACCTCAGAGTTATTCCAACCCAAGGATAAAGAAGCTGGGTTATTTTTCCACCAGTTTGATACATTATTTGTTGAGGACTGCAACTGCAGGCATTAACTGTCACTTCTGGCCTGATCCATGCGAGGGTTAAGCACCTTCCTATGACTAGAGGAAGCCCTCAAGGAGAAAGGAGCTGTTTTCCATAAAGCCACTGGCCCGCAGGGAGGATTAAATGCTAAGGGGACATGGCAGGGCATGGATGACATCTGCTACAGAGCAGAATTGGAAAAGACTTTGAGAAAACATGTCCCTAAAGGAGAATGATGTTAAGGTAGCACAGTGTGGCCAGGAAAATTTCCAAGTTTCTAAATATGAAAAGTCTCTACCTCTGCTATTTTACATCTAAGGTGATGCGGATACTGTGTGATGAATACCTTAATCCACAAGTAGCTTCATGTTGGTAATATATGATAATATTCCTACTCTTTTTGTCTAGCATGAATTAATTAAATTATTTCAGATGTTTAAGTAAAACAAATATTGTTTTATCAATATATCTTCAACAAAACTATCATTTCCATGAATTCCACTATTATGATGAATTTCTTTTTGGACTTGTAAGGGAGAGGGGCTTGCATGGCTTATTTCTTAGGGTCTTTGCTCATGAACATTTCATGAGTTGGAAAATGTACACTGAAGAATGTCCTTGGCTTTCACTTTCAGACTCAGTATCAATAGGAAGTGCATATTTTTAGGGAAAAGGAAATAGTGTATAACATAAAGCTTTTGATAGAAACTTTATACTTGAGCTTGTGCATTTCAGTTATTGTTTACCATGAAATGGCTAGTTATTCTTTATTGATGATGTAAATAATAATTACTGTTGTAAAGCAATTATACTCCAATAAAGTTAAAAAAATTACTGTTAAGTTGATTAAATTTCGTATTCTAAGAAGTTTAATTTTATTTAAATTACCTAATCTAAGTATTTTCATTTCAATGTGTTCATGTAAGAGAGAAATGTGGTTTCTTCCTTTCTGATAATAAAGCAACAAATTTTAATCAAATAATTATCTCACCTGTTTTGTTCTAATGGTGTTGCCACAATTCAAATACTTTTCTCAGAATGAAAGTAATCAGTGAACAACAGATGATAAAATGTGCCTGGAGTCCTTTTTGACAAGAAAAAAACTTATTCTAAAATTAGATTTGTACTTGAAAAGGACGAAATAAAAATTACAACATTCTGACAGCCTTTGTTTCCTCCTTAGACCAGCTGAGAATCTTGGACTTTGGTTAGATGTAATATAGATTTCAAGTGTGATCCACTGTCAGTGTTTTTTAACATATAACTATGACATTATACATAATATATGCCATATACAACACATAATACATTCTATATAACATATGATGAATATATTTTTAAAATGTGTAGCACAGAACGTATAACACATACATACACATCTTCAATATGTTTTAAAAATGATTTAAAACAGTTAATGTTCTTGCAAGAATGACTGGTCTTCTTGGCATATAGACTTCAGTGTATTTGAAAACAAGTTTGCCATTTTTAACATTGGAGGTGTTAAATGTGAGTGAATTAAAATTATAGCCAATTAATGTCATAATACTTGTCTTGTCCATTGGTTGATAAGCTTGATTTGTCTTCTTGGTTTTGGAGAATTTCCTTGAACAGAGTTAGGCTTCTAAACATTTTTTAGCACTTGTTTCTCATCTATAACTTAAATACTTTGGCTTTAGCAGTGAAATTTGTATTATAGTATTATACTGCATCCTACTTTAGGGTTGAGAGATTTTTATAACTATTTTCTCATTTCCTGGAGAATAAGAAAACGGTGACCTTCAGAGAAAAAGTAGTATTGCTTGGAAGGAAAGGACCAGCATAGACAGCCTGCCCACCATAAGAAATGATATTAGCTATTAACTTAAGGTATATGGTATAACAAGGTGATATGAAAAGTATTCATTGGACATGCCTCTTTTGGCTTCCCTTGGTTATTAACTATGAAAAATTATTTCTATCTGCTGGTCAAGTTGCAACTTATTTTGATTGCTATGGGACAGAGCATTTCTATGTCATAGAAATGTGGCAGATAATATTGCTTGCCAAATATTCCATATATCTCTCAGTTCTCAGCCCCTGTCAGCTGAGAAAGAACCCTGTGGTTGGGTCTGACCAATTAACTGTGATGTGTGTTAACTTTGGGCTGAGCACTAAAAAGCCCTTGAGCAAACTTTCAGTTACTCTTCCCTGACCTGTAAATGAAGAAGGAGTGGTGTGCCTGGGTCCCTCAGTGGCTTTATGGAGCAAACCTTCCTCTGACCTATGCAGGATATATTCTGTCATTAATAAAAAATAAGCTTGCTTGTAATGCCCAGGAGACTGAGGGGTAATGTGTTATCTTGCTATAACCTAGTCTCTTCTGGATTATATAATACAATTAAATCCAAAAAATAAAATATTGCTGTACCTGAAAATGAATCTTAGGATTTATACCATCAAAAATGATTAAACCATTTTTTAATTGTTTTGATAGTTACAGATGGATCTGTTCCAGTTCCTTTACGATTTGTTCCTCTCAGTCCTGGACGCTACCCTTGTAAAATCTTGTTGACATCAAGGTATGATGTGCATGTCTATTGCATTGAAGGTGTGGTAAATGAAGAACGTCCAGAGGCCAGATTTGATTTTGAAACACCAGCATTTGAAGCCCTTACCCAGAATATTCCAATAGTAAGCACAGACTTTTTTTTTCGTACTTTTCTTCATTCCCACTGCCACTGTCTCAATTAAAGTCCTTCAAACCTTTCATCTGAATTACCAATTCCTAATTACATTATGTGTGGCCATTTGTTTCTCCATATTGATGTCACAGTTTTTATTCCCGAATATAAGTGTTATCATATTACTCACCTGATTAATCACTCCTGCTGGATCTCTTTGCTTAAAAAATTAATTCTAACTTCCTTAACCTATCATCAAACCAAGCAGAGTCGTGGTGTCTCAGATCACTCTGCTCCAGATTCAGTTGTGATCTTTACACTTGATTAAGATGTGCTCATAGGCACTAAGAACAGTGATTGGCTGTAGCTTGGCTATTAGTGGGTGATAATAGCATCAAGGAAGGTAATATAATTGTAAGGAATTTTGAATTTTTTACACTGATATTTTTCTATCTGATATTTTTCTGTCTTTATTTTCATGCTTTAGAATAATAAAACAAAGAATGAATGGAAATGTCAAGTTGCTATAGAAGGAGAATGGTTTTATGGACCTCCTGTTTTACATGTTGGACCAAGTGAGACTGTGAATTATCCTCTCACATTCAAACCTATTTTGGAATGTGAGATTATGGTATGAACTCATTGATTTTTTTCCCTAGCTTTAATATGTCGATTAACCAATGTGTGATGTTAACATATATAATTTGTGATAAATTTTCTTGCAGAAAAGTTATATTTTCTGGGGGGTGTGGGGTGGTGGTGTGATGAATTGGGAGATTGGTTGGGATTGACATATATACACTAATATGTATGAAATGGGTAACTAATAAAAACCTGCTGTATAAAAAAAATAAAATTAAACTAAAAAGATTTTTTTAAAAAGTTATATTTTCCATGAATTTGATCATTAGTGTTCACTCTGCTTGAAACTTTAATAAATGTTGTAACTTGAGGGATAAATATTCTGAAAGTCAGAATGTCATAGGCTGTCAATATTTATGTCTAGATTATTTTTACATAATATGTTTAACAAAGTAAAATCATTGCTTTTTTTGTATTCAGTAAGGAAGTTTGTACTTCAGAAAATATTTTCTTAAGTCATATTTCTTTGACAAGGATGTAAACAGGCATATAATTGCTATGTATGAGAATGCCTATTAAACTGTCACTTAGAGAAAGTGAAAAGAAATGAAGAGCTTTTCACAGGAAATTCATCTTTATTCGTTCAGTAGAAGTATTTATATATAAACTGGAAAAAGTAATGACTAGCACCTCCTTGAAAGCTCATTTCATCGATCAGATTCAAGATTACTAAAATAGAAGAGATGGTTGGCATCCAACTGTCACTCCTATAGAGCTGAAATTTGGCTGATTTGTCACAGGGCAAACTTACTCTACAAAATGAAGTAGATGGTATGGAGCATATCTTTGACATAAAAGGGATTGGAAAAAGACCGCTGGCCTTGGAACACATCACCGTAGACTGTCAAGTGGGGGAGATAACAAATAAACCCATAATGATGCCCAATTATACAACAAGCATCCTAACATTTAAGGTAAGATTTTGGTTTGTTTTTTTTTTTTTTGGTATGAAAGTGTTTTCAGAAGGAGTATATTGAATTATATGATATTTTAAAACATTTAATTTTACTTAACTAGGTGAAGCAGTGTGACATAAGGAGATGGTTAGAATTCTCCTATTAGTCCAGCAGCTTTTAAAATGCCATTTTGATTATAAAGTTGAATTAGCACCAAACAAGTTTTATATCTAAATATTAGTATATAATCATAAAACACATTAAAATTTACTTATTTGAGTCATGTGTATTTTCACTTGAAGAAATTGTACATGACAATGAAAGATTTTTTTTAAAAACTTTTAAACAGCTTTTAAAATTGTAATGTGATATCTGCAGGCATGAAATTTCAAAAGTGTATCCTATCATTTACCAGTGTAAATAATAGTGGGAATGTGAAGAAATGCATAATTAGTTACATCTTTATTTTTTATGAGGTTTTGTACTTGGCCCTCCTCCCTTGATTTGTTTAAGCAAATCTGAAAATAAATTTTTCTACTCTCCACTCCCATATTTATCTACAAATTATGTGCCCAATAGAATCCTCAAAGAAGCTTCATATATCTTCCATCATAGATGCCTGAATCTAGTTTTAGAGGGTACATCAGAAGTTTAGAAATTCTCTGGGTTTGTCCTCTGCTTTTTTTGGTAATCTTGAAAAATATGTGCATTGATTTTCTTCTTTTTTCCTTACTGGATTGCAAATAGAGTGAATATTATGAATGAAAATCTCATCTTCTCACTCCCCTGCTAAAACTCTTCACTGTCATCTCTTGCCTTCAGGATTGAGTCCAGGCTCCCTGAAGTGGCTTTCACGTGTTTCAAAAGCCTATCTGCTCAGCTTTCTCTCTTAGCACTCCTGGCTCCGGCCACACTTAGGCCATTGTATATAGTATTTCCTTTTACTACTGCCTGGAAATCTCTATCCAATTCCCTATCTTCCACTTCTCTGTGTATGTCTAACTCCTTTTCATTCTTTATGACAAAGCTTAGATGCCACTTTTCCAAGACTTCTTCTACATCCCCATAAACCTGGATTAGATGCCTTTCATGTGCTTCCACAGCATTTTTTTTTTTACTTTTCCCACCATCATGTACATTACATCCTATTGCTATTACCTGTTCTCCACCAGATTATTCTTCTCCACCAGATTATGAACTGTGAGAAAAGGGGCATGCCCCTCGTATCCATACTTTTGTACTTAGCATAAATCATAGTATCAAGCACATAATAGTTTTTCAAGAAACATTTGTTTAATGAACGGATACAAACATAATGGATGGCTTTTCAAATGGAAGGAAGGAAGGAGGGAAAGAAGGAAGGAAAGAAAAGAAAAGAAAAGAGCATGACTACTTGCACTTGCTATAACTAAGGAAAAAAATCATTTTTCCACCACTCCCTTTCCCCTTCCAGAATTTTCTGGTGAGCAAGAAATCCTGTCTTATGAGTTTGATGAAAACAGGTTAAAGAAAAAATTGCTTAATTTCTTAACATTGGTTATTTCATTTTGTTGTTTTGGTAGAGGTGATGTCTGTAGGTTTTTAAAACTTTTATTCTTCAGAATGAATGCATTTTTAAAAAAATGTAGGCCTTTAAAAATAATAATTATGCTATATTAACTATATTTTTCTAATTAAATGTAGAAGTGGAATTCTATTCATAGCAGAATTGTACTTACAGGAAATAATCAAAGTCTATATTTATATGGTTTCAATACACAAGTAAAACTGAAGAATCTAGTTAATTTTACCTTTAGAGTGTAAGTTTTCAGTGAGGCCCTTTCTGTAATTAAAGATACTACATATTAAATTAATTAAATGTCATTTCATTAAGATATTAATAATACTGTTCATGTATTCCAGTTCTTCTATATTTCTATATTTAAGTAGCACCAACAATTATAAAAGAACAGAAACATGTTTAAGACCGAAGAAACATTTGTCCCTAGAGATATTATGAATAAAATATCACCTTTCTTAATTTGAAAATCACCATTATTTTTAATCAGCATGTACTAATGAGCATTACCAATTTGCCCTTTCTTTTCATTCATAATATTTAGTTTATTGCTGGTATTTCAATGGAAATTCTATTGAGAAACAACTGAGGTGCTGCTAAGGAGAAAGGCTAGACTGAGAAACTTTGCTTTATAGTGTCAGGATTCATCTTGCACTCCCTTTGAGACTACTGAAATGCTTCTGATTCTCCATCTTCATTCTTCAATGTGTAAAATGAAGTTGGCCTCTGGGCACTCAAGGCTGATTCTCATTCTTTTCACCCCTTTCTCTCTTTCTCTCTCTTTCAATACCTTCCTCATTGTTGGATTATTTTTCTTAATCTATAAATATTCTCAAAGATTTTCCATTATAAGATAAAACTTGTCTCTAACAATAGCCTTTCAACTATTACCCTCTATATTTTCTGTGATTGCTAAACTTCTTGAAAAAGCAATATTTACATGATCACTTCTTATTTCATGGTGGTCCATTTGTATCTCCTCTACTCTGTTGAAGCTTCTGCCACAAAGATCACCCATAACTTTTGGTCAAGAAAAATCAGTTCTTTTCCCAAGTTATCTGCCTAAAAACTCCTATAATGTTTGGCACTGTCTGTCTGCCTTCTTAACACTCTTCACCCTTTATTTTACATCATTCTATAGTCCTCATTTCCATGCTATTTCTGGATTGTTACTTATCTGGTCCTTTTATTCCTCTAGCCTTCTCATTTCTTTTCAAGTTTCCACCTTCTAAAGCATTCTTATGTCTGTACAACATCCCACTTGGCAGTTTCTTGGCTTCAAACTATCAACTAGTTACAAATGCCAAATTCATACTTTTACTCAAGATGTATTAGCTTCAGCCCCTCATTTCTGACTGCTTGCTGTACACCTCCACTTTGACAGTCTGCTGACAACTCAGACTCACTATATTCTTTTCATGTCTTTTCCTTGTTCTATTTTTCATTGCTGTTAGTATTGATTTTTATGATACTTTGTATTTTTTTTAAAAAGCCTTTTAACATATATTTAATCTCATTGCTACAAGAATAGTTTTCAATAGAAGGTTGAGACTTCCCTAACAAGAAAGAGAATATAAAAAAATCAGAGAATATAATTGAGATACAGGTAAAATGCTATGGCATTTTATCAAAGTGACCAAGGAGTAGGAAATAGTTATGCAATAAAGAAAACAGGAGACCTGGGACTTCCAAAACGGTGGAGCAAGGGGTTTCATAAATCTGTTCCTCCTTAAAAGCAATAAAAACACTGACAAAACTTGTCAAAACTTTTAAATCTTGAAATAAAACAAAGATTTCAAACAATCTGAGGAGTATTTACTCAAGAAAAACTCTGAATCCTGGTAAGAGCAGGGTGATTTGTGACATTTTGACTTGACCCATTTCTATCCCCCTCTCCTCAGCTCTGCAATCTTGCAATCACAGTAGCTATGAAAACTGTAACCTTGCAAACAAAGGAAGAGGCAGACTGAGTATGGCTCTCCTCACAATTCCCATCCCCAGTACATTGTCACAACTTGACCTTTCTCGTAGCTTTCTAGCAACACCCCACCCCACGAGCAAGGAAGCCCCTTCGCGGGCGGAGACTGCGGGTGGCAGAGGGGGGAAGCTTCGGAGCCGCGGAGGAGAGCACAGCAACAAGGGTGCAGAGGGCAAAGCGGAGAGATTCCCGCACAGAGGATCGGTGCCAACCAGCACTCACCAGCCCAAGAGGCTTGTCTGCTCACCCGCCGGGGCGGCCGGGGCTGCGAGCTGAGGCTCTGGCTTCAGTCGGAGCGCAGGGAGAGGACGGGTTGGCGGCGTGAACACAGACTGCAGGGGGTTAGTGCACCACGGCTAGCCGGGAAGGAGTCCGGGGAAAAGTCTGGACCTGCCGAAGAGGCAAGAGACTTTTTCTTCCCCCTTTGTTTCCTGTTGCGCAAGGAGAGGGGATTAAGAGTGCTGCTTAAAGGAGCTCCAGAGATGGGCGCAAGCCGCGGCTAAAAGCGCTGGACTCCAGAGACGGGCATGAGACGCTAAGGCTGCTGCTGCCGCCGCTAAGAAGCCTGTGTGCGAGCACAGGTCACTATCCACACCCCCCTTCCGGGGAGCCTGTGCGGCCCACCACCGCCAGGGCCCCGGGATGCAGGGACAACTTCCCCAGGAGAACGCACGGCGCGCCTCAGGCTGGTGCAACGTCATGCCGCCCCGCACTCCGTACCCCTCCCTCCCCCCGGCCTGAGTGAACCGCAGCCCCCTAAGCAGCTGCTCCTTTAACCCCGCCCTGTCTGAGCGAAGAACAGACCCCCTCCGGCCACCTACACGCGGAGGCGGGGCCAAATCCAAAACTGAGCCCCAGGAGCTGTGAGAACAAAGAAGAGAAAGGGAAATCTCTCCCAGCAGCCTCAGAAGCCGCGGATTAAAGCTCCACAATCAACTTGCTGTACCCTGCATCTGTGGAATACCTGAATAGACAACGAATCATCCCAAATTGAGGAGGTGGACTTTGAGAGCAATATTTATGATTTTTTTCCCTTTTCCTCTTTTTGTGAGTGTGTTTGTGTATGCTTCTGTGTAAGATTTTGTCTGTATAGCTTTGCTTCCACCATCTGTCCTAGGGTTCTATCCGTCCGTTTTTGTGGTTTTTTTTGTTTTTGTTTTTTTATAATTATTTTTTTATTTTAGTAACTTTATTTTATTTTATCTTACTTTATTTTATTTGATCTTCTTTCTTTCTTTCCTTCCCTCCTTCCTTCCTCCCTCCCTCCTTTTTTTCTTTCTTTCTACTTTTTCTCCCTTTTATTCTGAGCCGTGTGGATGAAAGGCTCTTGGTGCTGCAGCCAGGAGTCAGTGCTGTGCCTCTGAGGTGGGAGAGCCAACTTCAGGAGACTGGTCCAAAAGAGCCCTCCCAGCTCCCCATAATATCAAATGGCGAAAATCTCCCAGAGATCTCCATCTCAACACCAAGACCCAGGTTCACTCAGCAACCAGCAAGCTACAGTGCTGGACACCCTATGCCAAACAACTAGCGAGACAGAAACACAACCCCACCCATTAGCAGAGAGGCTGCCTAAAATCATAGTAAGTCCACAGAAACCCCGAAACACACCACCAGACGTGGACCTGCCCACCAGAAAGACAAGATCCAGCCTCATCCACCAGAACACAGGCACTAGTCCCCTCCACCAGGAAGCCTACACAACCCACTGAACCAACTTTAGCCACTGGGGACAGACACCAAAAACAACAGGAACTACGAACCTGCAGCCTGCAAAAAGGAGATCCCAAACACAGTAAGATAAGCAAAATGAGAAGACAGAAAAACACACAGCAGATGAAGGAGCAAGATAAAAACCCACCAGACCTAACAAATAAAGAGGAAATAGGCAGTCTACCTGAAAAAGAATTCAGAATAATGATAGTAAAGATGATCCAAAATCTTGGAAATAGAAAAGAGAAAATGCAAGAAACATTTAACAAGGGCCTAGAAGAACTAAAGATGAAACAAGCAACGATGAACAACACAATATATGAAATTAAAAATACTCTAGATGGGATCAATAGCAGAATAACTGAGGCAGAAGAACAGATAAGTGACCTGGAAGGTAAAATAGTGGAATTAACTACTGCAGAGCAGAATAAAGAAAAAAGAATGAAAAGAACTGAGGACAGTCTCAGAGACCTCTGGGACAACATTAAACGCACCAACACTCGAATTATAGGGATTCCAGAAGAAGAAGAGAAAAAGAAAGGGACTGAGAAAATATTTGAAGAGATTATAGTTGAAAACTTCCCTAATATGGGAAAGGAAATAGTTAATCAAGTCCAGGAAGCACAGAGAGTCCCATATAGGATAAATCCAAGGAGAAATATGCCAAGACACATATTAATCAAACTTTCAAAAATTAAATACAAAGAAAACATATTAAAAGCAGCAAGGGAAAAACAACAAATAACACACAAGGGAATCCCCATAAGGTTAACAGCTGATCTTTCAGCAGAAACTCTGCAAGCCAGAAGGGACTGGCAGGACATATTTAAAGTGATGAAGGAGAAGAATGTGCAACCAAGATTACTCTACCCAGCAAGGATCTCATTCAGATTTGATGGAGAAATTAAAACCTTTACAGACAAGCAAATGCTGAGAGAGTTCAGCACCACCAAACCAGCTTTACAACAAATGCTAAAGGAACTTCTCTAGGCAAGAAACACAAGAGAAGGAAAAGACCTACAATAACGAACCCGAAACAATTAAGAAAATGGGAATAGGAACATACATATCGATAATTACCTTAAATGTAAATGGACTAAATGCTCCCACCAAAAGACACAGGTTGGCTGAATGGATACAAAACAAGACCCGTTTATATGCTGTCTACAAGAGACCCCCTTCAGACCTAGAGACACATACAGACTGAAAGTAAGGGGAAAAAAGATATTCCATGCAAATGGAAACCAAAGGAAAGCTGGAGGGCTTCCCTGGTGGTGCAATGGTTGAGAGTCCGCCTGCCTACACATCACCATAGACCCTGATAACACAATTCCCTATATTCTACACGTATGCCCTTGGAAACGTGGTGTATTCAAAGGTAACAAAATTGTTAATGAGATATTATTAACTACCATACTGGGAAAGATGCGTGATGAGAATAAATTAAAAAGTAACTTAAAAAAAAAAAAAGTAACTTAAATTTCCCCTTTCTAATAAATAACCCAGAGGGAAATTTAGTTTTCCATTTCAGTCATTACCTTTCTAAATAATCAGAGCTTTGGGGCATACATTTTATGTCTATAGTGCTATACTCTCTTGTCCATTTTTTAATATTTATTTGTGGGGCAAATTCCTGGAAGTAGAAATATTTAGTTAAGCCATTTACATTTAAAATTGTGGTAAACACTTTCAAATAGTTATATCAGTTTATGAGCCAGACAGTGTCCTATGAGAATATCTCTTTATAGGACTAGGTATTATAAAAACATGTACATATAGTTAATTGAACATGAAAAATAGGTTAAAGGCTTTGGTATATGTGAAGTTTTCTTTGTTTCTCTCTAGTAAAACATTCATTTATGCAAATTGCCTGATGGTCCCTGAAAATAATTGCTTGCTTGGGAATGGGAGTGAGGAGTATTCCTACAAAGCTTTTGATGAGAGAGGAGGTGAGAGGTGTAGAAGACTAACAGGGAAGAACTGAGGGACTGTAATTCATCAAAGGAATAATTGTTCTATTCGGGAGAGAATTCAGTGTCCCATCGTGGTTAGATCCTGCTGAGGAAATTATTAAAATGTTGGTAAATGGATACAATTTAAAAATGTAGAAAGCATACAGCCAGTAGCAATCTTGTACTGCCTGGAAGTACTAGCCCCTCATCCTTGCTTGCCTCAACAAAGAATGTTTTAGGAAAAGGTCTGTACCTAGCATAGGAGGTGTAGAGAGCTGCTCCAAATAAGAAAGTACATAGAGAGTAGGATGAATGCCAGCGCTGTTAACAAGCAGAAGGGAAATTTCAGAATGGCAACCACAGTGATCCAGTTACCACCACTGTAATAGAATATGCTATGGGTGAAGAGCCAACCCGCCCATCCCCACTCTCTACTTCTAGTTGGCTTGACCTCAAATGTCACCATAGTCATAGCTGTTAGCATCTTGTGAAATGTTCCTGTCACTTTTCAGACATTTGGCTTTACAAAGCCCATTAACATTTCTCCATGTGATAGGTAGATTTTGAACTAGAGTGAGCTTATTCCAGGCATTTCAATAAAGTAGCATATTTTTTGCCATTTTTAATGTAATTCACAGGATAGAAATGTAAATTTCAGTTTTCATTTTAATCATCAAATGACAATCCTAATGTTCCTTAGTTCTGGAATTTTAACTAGTCTTTTGTAAAGGGTAGCAAGTGAATCAAAATTGCCATTATTATTTTTTATATAAGTAATAAATCTGAGTTTCCTGTTCTATAAAAGGCAGTGAGGTCTGCTGTGTGTGAGAAGGAACGTAAGAGGAACTTCAAACGGTAGAACATTGTTGAATTAGGAGTGTTTATGACTCCTTTAAGCAAAACAGAGCTGCTTATCCATGAATCAGACTCTTAAAGTTATAGAAAGGGAGCTAAGAAGAATTAAATAATCAGATTTAATATATCTTACCTTTGTATAGTCATTTTTGTTGATTTTGGCAGCATTTCTGAGACCATAAAACTTCAAAACGTATTTTCACTGATCAGATAAGCACTCTTAGCATGCTGATTTGAAGGACTTTAGAAGAAATTTGGGGAACTTAAAGGCAACTCAGGATACATCGTTAGGTGAGGATGAATTGGTAAATATTGCTGGCTACACAAGAGCTTTTGCAGGCTTCATAATTTTGAAAAATATTTGCAAGACATGTTCATGATTGTTCTTCCCAGGGCGGTCCCTTAAATTTGAATTAATGTTGCCATTATGATTTGGACAAGCTGAGCCTGTAAAGAAGGCAAAGTCCATTTTTATTGATATTACTGTTGGAAGGCTGCTACAATATTTTAAGCAGTATAAATGTAATTGCTTCTGAACAGTTGTTAATCTGTTGTAATATAAAGAAAACTAGACTAAAATTTTCATACATATATGAGAACGTTCCTGTTTGTGCTGGTTATGTATATCATGTATATCATCCATCTTAAAAAGAAAAAACTTTGTGCACATTTTCAGTTCTGTCCTCAATTGTATAAACAATTATTTACAAAAGGCCTATAATTTGGAAAGTCTTGATAAATATAGTAGTTATAAACAAAGCTGATCTTTAACCAATTACGCTCTGTTTGTTAAAATATTTTCACAGATGCTTTTCCTCATATGTTGGCAAATACTCAATTGTTTGAGCTCCACTTAGGTGTAACTTTTGATCTCTAGCCACCACAGCCCCTCCCTTTGGCCCCCCGGACTTCCCAACAATTCAGCAACAAATAAAGTGTTAACACATGCCTCAGGACTTGGATCCTGTGTCCTTCCTGACTGGTCAGAGCTGGAATATAGGTTTGATAGTTATTTCAAATATTACCACTGGATACAAAGATAGATGTCATATGGTTCCTGCTTCCTAGGAATTCATATCTGGTGATAGAAATAGATATCCATAAGTCATCTCAGTACAAGGTACACACTGATGTACCACGAGTTTAAACATGGCACTGCAGAGCATGATATTGGGAAACGTTAACCCTAACAGTGGGAGTCCAAGAGGGCATCTTAGGGGATAATGGGTTTATCTGGACCTCAAAGGATGAACTGGGATTTATCCGCCGATACGGTGGGGAGCACATTCTAGCAGAGGAAACAACCTTATTGAAAACACAGAGAAGTTACTTTCTGTAAATAATGAATAGAGGGGTGTGTCTGGAGTGTGTGTTTGTGGTAGCCAATGCAGAGTGACATACAGTTAGAAAAACAGGCAGACTTAGCTGGACAGAGTTGTGTTTTACTTCTTACTGCAGTTGGAGCCATTGAAGATGTCTGAGGGGCATGAGTCAACTGAGTTTTAGGAAGAAAAGTCTGGAGGTAACATAAAATGGATAGGAGGTACAAGAGAGGGTGCATAGATCTGAGAGATCATTTAGGGGCCTTTAGCAATATTCTGGTTGATTAGTTCTCAGTATTAGTTTGTGCCTCTTCTCCCAAAAGCAGACCCTGAGAAAAGAGTTTAATTGCAAGTAGTTTTCTTGAGAGGTGATCACAGGAAGCACGCTGACCAAATGGGGAAGTAAGATGCTGAAGGGAAAAAGTCAGAAAATGAGCTAGATATCAGATTACTGCTGAGACCTGGGGAACCTCACTGGAAGCTTTCTGAGAGAATTGTCAGACTGAAGGGTAAAGAAATTGGGGTAAACATCCTCTACCTCCTTTCCCTCAATGATTAAAGTTTGTTCTTAGGGCAGATTCCCATGGCAGTGAATTCCCACTGGAATAGTCATAGCAAACCACTGGTGTGAATGCGAACTGTCTGCAGAGGGGATTTTCATGGGGCACTGAGTCATATGTGGCATATACTAAAGTAGGTGTCATGGCATATTAATTGGTAGGTAGAAATTTTGAGAAATGGATGGAACTGGAATTATCACAGGAGCCTGCAGTGAACTGCAATCATGTTTCAGGCGTACCTATGTGGAGGTTTAAATTTGAATGCCTCTTTGGCCATGGAACAAAAAGTTAAGGTTGACCACTTTAATGAACATTAAGGGCAGACCAAACTAGGCCAGTGATAGTGGGTTAAAAAAAACAGAAGTGAAGTTTCAAGAAAAGTAACAATGGAAAATGATGCTGTAGCAGCTTGGGTTTCCAGGGAATCAGACTCTGAGATGGGAGATTAGTTTATAGGACATTTATTAGGGAATGTGTTGTGATCAACACTTGTGAAAGGAAAAGGTAAGAAAACATACTGACCAGAGGGAATAGTTGAGTTTCCGGACAGGCGGAGTGAAGGCTTTTAGTCAACTCACTGGGCCCTCTGAAGCTGGGATGGTCCTCTGGACTTGTCCCAAGTTAGGAGAAGGGGACTGGGCCTTTATGCTGCTGTGCTGATCAGTCATTGAAAGTGGACTACATGTGGAAGGAGGTTTGACCTTGGGTGAGGCTTTTTTGTTTTTTCTCTCAAGGCGCCATGCCTAAAGAGGGCTTGACCAAATAGTCATTTTCCAGCATTATTCCTAGTAGCAACAGAAATAAGTCCTTCATTCCTGAAAAGGAAAATGGTTGATGTAGTATAATGTCTATCACAGCTGCATTTGATGAAGATCGAATAAGGAGAGAGAAGGGAGAAAGGCGAGTCAGGTGTACTTCTGATAGTAAGCAACTCTAAGGAAGGTGATACCATTAACTGTGAGAGAGAGATCAGCAGGATAGATTTACTAGTTAAGGAGGGAAAGCCCAGTTCTATCTTGATTTGAAGATTATCTTTTTTGTGTCAGTAAATTTCAGAAAAATGGAAAAATATTGAATCAGTCAACCTAGATATGAAAGCATAGAACCTTAAAGGGAAACAGACACACAAAATCAAGCAAACAAAAACACCGTGTGTAAAGGCAGAAATGTGTTAATGACTAAATGCATTAAAATGTAATGGCCTAATTCTCTCCTTAACAACCAGAAAATGACCTCTCTGGTCATTAGAATGCAAAAAGCTAATATTACTGTCCATTATTACAGGATTAGTATGTAACAAAATATAGAAATGTAGTAATGGCCTGTGGCTTATTTGTAGTAGTGAAATATGCAACTAAATTTCCATTCGTCTCAGGTAGAAACTTGATTTTTTGTACAAGGCCAATATTTAGTGAAGATGATTAGGCATTAATGGTTAGCATATACTTTAGTAACAATAATCCTTAAATTTATTTTGATTGCAATAACATGATTCACAAATATGATTTAGAGATGTCTATAAACATGCATGTTCACAACATAGAGCAACTCACTCCTAATATAGCACTAAGAAAATGAACTTGTAAGAATTAAGGTTATACAATTGGATGTAACCTACATATCATTTTTTCTAATAGTTTGCTCCATTTGCTCTTCAGTAATCTACATGGAACACATATGTCTCTGGCATAACTGTTCTGAGTTTCTTATGAGGAAATCACAGTAATCAGCTCAGTGCCCTCCAGCTTGTGAATATCAGGGTGATAATATAACTTTAAAAAGCAGATTTTAATAAAAACAAACAGGTGACTGTCTAAACTTGTGGGGATACCACTAGGGCCCCCTTTCTGTGAAGAGAAATGAAGAGTTATGAAGCTAAATAATTAATTTGGGGTTTGGTAGTCCAAAAATATAATGTGAAATCGGGACCCCAAACCGTGCAAGCCTGGGCTCTTTGACAGGTTTGTTTTCTGATTCCCAATTATGACCCCGAAAGGCAAGACTCCAGGATACCACAGAGTAGTTCATATTCCAGAACAGATATCTCCAGTGATGGCTCAGTGCAGTGGATTCCTGCTTTCTTAGCTTGTATGTGTGTTTAACTTAAACTTGTCGGTTGAGAGAGGATTCTCTGAACATCTCTTCCAACATATTATGGAAATGGCGATCCCTAGATATCTTTAAACAGCTTTTATCTTACTGTTAACCAATGCAGTTGATTTATCTAACCTAAGCATAAGACTTCATAATTATCCATTATGATCCCCCAGTTGTGAGGAACATACTTTCATCTCCAGGGAAGAAGTCTTTAGAAATCCTTCCAATTTTTAATGACATTTATTTGTGATCCAAAAAAAAGTTGGGGCGCGGGGACTTCCCTGTTGGCGCAGTGGTTGAGAGTCTGCCTGCCGATGCAGGGGACACGGCTTCGTGCCCCGGTCCGGGAAGATCCCACATGCTGCGGAGCGGCTGGGCCCGTGAGCCATGGCCGCTGAGCCTGCGCGTCCGGAGCCTGTTGCTGCACAACGAGAGAGGCCACAACAGTGAGAGGCCCACGTACTGCAAAAAAAAAAAAAAAAAAGGGTGTGGGGTGGGAAACTTGGGTAGTTGAATATCTTATCTTTGTCTGCAGAGTCGTGGAAGTCCACAAGGACTATTTATTGAACTATGAGTCATTTAAATTTATGAACTAAAATCAGCCTGAAATAATTTAATATGTTGATCATGGCATGGTAGCCTAAAATGATCTCTAAACATTAAACAAGAGTATTTTTACACCTAAAACTAATATAATGTTATATGTCAGTTTTATCTCAATTAAGAATAAATATTTAAAATTTTAAAGGATATTTTCATAAACCATTCACTTACAGTGTCAAGTATTTAATTGTTCAGGATACTACATGGACACAGGTTAATACTGCGCTTTAACTGTTTATTCTACAGTAGAAAACTAAATGCTGAGAATCCACGTTTTTAAATGGTTTCCAGTCATGTTAGTAAATTTAGTCTCTACCCTGAACATTCACGATAAAGTAGTCTTAAATTCTCTCTTATATCCATGCCCCTTGACAAGCTGATAGCTCTAGAAAGTTGGTAACAATGGTGATTTTTATGTAGCCCACAATTACCTTGTATTTTTTCAGCAGCAGCCGAAAGTGCTTTTTCACTTGCTGAAAAGTGATTGCATTCATTCAGTTCAGCACAACTGTAAATTAGAGCTAAGATTTATTTCTGAAAATTTGCAATTCAGAAGTCCTTATGCTAGAATGAGGTCTATTATGACATTGGCACAAGAAAGCCTACTCTAAATGATTGCAAACAAGCTTTTAGTCAGCTTTGCTAAAGATTTTTAAAAATTTCTTTTTGATGAACTTCTGCTTAATGTCAAAATGGAATGTTTAATGTGAGCATAACAAAGTTCTTATGTTAGGCCTATGTTTAAACAAGATAGGAATAGTTTTTATAGCTGGTGTCCTGCTACTCTTCACTATCTAGACAGATATGTATTACCAGTTGCCATCTTTGAAATAGAAATTCAGTTCAAAATTTGATTTCTAATATTGTATGTGATGAGAAGCCTGCTTGTCATGTGTATTTTCAGAATGTGATGCTGAGCAAAAATAGTGCTATTTAAATTTGCATTTTTTCATTTAAAGTTTGGGCAGTATGTTCATGCTAACCAGCACATCACAATGGCAAAATTGAACATCTTTTCCTTTGCTATCTCTTATCTTACTGCTATTGTGTTGCAAAGGAACACGTTCTGAAGTCACTTGTGACTTCAACCTCCAATTATATCATTCTCTGGTTGGGCGACCTTGGTAGTATACTTAACATCACTGATTATCAGGTTTCTTACATGTAAAATATAGATAATACTTAACCTTTCCTTAACCTTAACCCAGGGTAGTTATGGGCAAAAAATGGGAATATATGAAAAGTACTCATCTAGTAGGTGCTCAACTAATGTTTATCACTCTTATTTAATATGCTAGCTCCCATTTTTAAAAATTCCCTAACATGATATGTATATATGCAAGGATTTAGGGCTTCTTTTGTCTCCACTCTCTCCTAGTTTGTCTCAATGAAAATGCCAGAGAAAGTGCTATCAAAAGCTTGGCTAAAACTGAATTTGGATCTTGCTGGCCTGTTCCCACCAGTGTTGTAGACTGTGCACAGTTATAGGAGCATAAAAACCAATTAGATGCCATTGGTCTTTCAAAACAAATGTTGGCTGCTTTAAATGCCATAAAGCATTTTCATGCTCTTTTAGGTGAAAAATATGGTTTACAAAAAAAAAAACAGGGCCTTGAGGCACTGCAGAGAGAATGAATTGGGTTTGTTTGTATCCTCTCATGGTCTTCTGGGAGTTCCTCTTTGCTTTCACCATCTCTGCTTTCCCAGACAGCCTCTGCTCTGATGTTTCGTAAAAGCTCTAGCCACCTGCATGGTATTACCCTGGGGGGCTTGTGAACACTAGATTTGTTTTTCCTGCCCCTGACCCCAAAATCAAAATCAGTATTAACTCTAGTCTCAAGGTCTACTCAGATGATTGGCTAAAGGTAAATTCATGCACGTTAATAGATCAATGAGCGACAACAAATCCTGCATTTTCTGCCTTTACATGGGATGATCTGTCCTTTGAGTGCCAGACTAGCATTGGCCTGCAGACCAACACCTGGCGTATAGCAGCAGGTGTCCGGTCAGTGTCAAATGGAAGAAGCAATAAATTTCAAAAATAAAATTATTTCTAAAATATTTTTAAAATTGCTTAGTAGTGCAGTAATAGGAGTGCAGTAAAATATGAGAACAAGGAAGATTTAAAAACTTGAAGAAAAACATAAATTTGAAAACTGCATATATTCTGTCAAACTGAAGGAAGACACTCTTACAATTCCAGTGTTTGCCGTGGGGTCATGTGTCAGAGATATAGTTCTCCCTGGGAGTGCAAGGTAGGCCGTAGATGCTCTATTGAATATGAATTTAAGTTGCTTTCAGAAGAAGGCTCTAGTGGCTTCCCAATCCACCCATGATATTCTGGTTAAAAGCTTCATATTTGAATTTTGAATGAGTGATATATATATATATGTATATGTATGTATATACACACACACATATATATCATTGTTATTAAGAAAATAAAACTTTCTGCCTCATTTTGCCACCTCTCTCTCTTATCCCCCCTCCTGTGTTTGTGTATGTTGTGTGTGTGTATGTGTGTGTGTGTGTGTCTGTGTGTGTGTGTGTATGTATGTATCCTGCTTTACTAGTTAAAAGAATTTGTGTATTTTGTAAGGAGTTATTTATAGTAAAATGAAAATATGATTTGGCAAGTCATTGGCTTTTTGTTAAATTTATTTATCATTTATTTAATTTTTGGCTGCATTGGGTCTTCATTGCTGTGTGCGGGCTTTCTCTAGTTGTGGCGAGCGGGGGCTAGTCTTTGTTGCGGTGCTCGGGCTTCTCATTGCGGTGGCTTCTCTTGTTGCAGAGTATGGGCTCCAGGTGCGCGGGCTTCAGTAGTTGTGGCTCACGGACTCTAGAGCGCAGGCTCAGTAGTTGTGGTGCACAGGCTTAGTTGCTCCACGGCATGTGGGATCTTCCTGGACCAGGGCTTGAACCCGTGTCCCCTGCATTGGCAGGTGGATTCTTAACCACTGCGCCACCAGGGAAGCCCCCAAGTCATTGGCTTTTCTCAAGTAAAACTTTTACTGAAGAATCTCAGAGAGAGGGCTTTATTGTAAATAATTTATTCATACACTTTTTAAAAAAATTTTCAAATTCAATGCATCCTTCAAAGAGGCTTTCTAATATGTGAGGAATTAAACATAACCTCTTGGAATTAGAAGGGTTAGAAAAACATTCAGAAATTCTGAAACTTTAAAACTATTTTTTGTCTTTTAAATATTTTTTTCTTTTTTTATTGAAGTATAGTTGATTTACAATGTTGTGTTAATTTCTGCTGTACAGCAAAGTGATTCAGTTATACATATATATACATTCTTTTTTTAATATTCTTTTCCATTTTGGTTTAACACAGGATATTGATTTTAGTTCCCTGTGCTTGCATCTGCTAACCCCAGACTCCCATTCCATTCCTCCCCACTCCCCACCCCAGCAACCACAAGTCTGTTCTCTATGTCTGTGAGTGTGTTTCTGTTTCAGAGATAGGTTCATTTGTGTCATATTTCAGATTCCACATATAAGTGATATGATATGGTATTTGTCTTTCTCTTTCTGACTTCACTTAGTATGATAATCTCTAGCTCCATCCATGTTGCTGCAAATGGCATTATTTCATTCTTTTTTATGGCTGAGTAGTGTTCCATTGTATATATGTACCACATCTTCTTTATCCATTCGTCTGTTGGTGGGCATTTAGGTTGTTTCCATGTCTTGGTTATTGTGAATAATGCCACTGTGAACATAAGGGTGCATGTATCTTTTTGAATTATACTTTTGTCCAGATACATGCCCAGGAGTGGGATTGCTGGATCGTATGGCAACTCTATTTTTAGTTTTTTGAGGAACATCCATACTGTTTTCCATAGTGGCTGCACCAATTTACATTCTCACCAACAGTGTAGGAGGGTTCCCTTTTCTCCACACCCTCTCCAGCATTTCTTATTTGTAGACTTTTTATTGATAGCCATTCTGACCGGTGTGAGATGGTACCTCATTATAGTTTTGATTTGCATTTCTCTAATAATTGTCGATGTTGAGCATTTTTTCATGTGCCTCTTGGCCATCTGTATTTAAATATTTTTTCTTAACGTGGATCTACTTCAAAAAGTTTTGTGAATACTGGTGAACATTTCCCTCTTAACATTCTGCAGTTTTATAAAATATGACTCCTGTTTTTATTGTGTGGATGGGGTCTAAGGATGCTTTTTAATGCTAAAATCCATTTTTATCTCATGCAGAAATTAATCATAGAAATAAGTTGAAAATAAAATGAAAAAAAAAATGAGGGCTTTACATGGAGGCTTAAGAAGCCACCTTCACAGTGCAGTGAATCCAGACAAATGAGCAAACAATTATATTTGATATCAACAAAACATGCATGGCTTTATGGAACAAGAGGAGATAGAGATTTTAGATAGATAGATAGATGGATAGATAAAAGTCTTCTGGCTATTTAATATGATGGCTTCATTAATTATCCTGTATTAATTATCTTGCACATGACATTGCCTTGTGCTGGAAAGATACTCATTGGTGGCTGTGAACTTCTCTTAAACACATCCTTCTTATACAGTACTTCCAATTTGGGGTGACAGTTCTCAACTTCTGTCAATATTCTGCTCAGAAGTGGTGGGTATAATATCTGAAATACACTGTATTTTTTTAACACCTTTATTGCAGTATAATTGATATACAATAAGTTGTACATATTCAAAGTACAATTTGAGAAGTTTTAACATGTGTACACCCATGAATCCATTGACACAATTCAAATAATATATTTTACCCCCTGAAGTTTACTTGTGTCCATTTTTAATCTTTTTGCCTCTGCTCCCCTCCTGCCCAATGCCACCATTGCCCTGGACAACCATTTATCTATTTTCTGTCACTTTATATGCATCTTATAGCATTTTATATATATATATATATATATATATATATATATATATATATATATATATATACACACACACACACACAGAGATATATATACACACGTACACTATATATATAACTATATACATATATATACTATATATACACACAATTTGTAATATTTTATATATTATACTAAATATATAATAAATATTTATAAATAATATATTTATATAAAATTATATATAAATATGAATATTTATAAATACATAATATAATTATAATATATATAATAATATATTGTGTATATGTATGTTGTGTATTGTGTATATTGTATATATGTGTATATATACACACTATATATATTGTGTATATATATATTATATAATAACACATTGTACACCCTTTTTTTGGTTGTTTTCTTTTGTGCATCATAATGATTTTGAGATCCATCCACACAGTGTATCTATCAATAGTTTATTCCTTTTATTAGTGATTAATACTCCATGGAATGGATATACCACACTTTGTTCATCTATTTACCTATTGATGGACATTTGGGTTTTGGCATTTTTTGGTAATTACAAATAAAGCTGATATGAACATTCATGTATATGTCTTTCTATAGGCATATACTTTCATTCCTCTTGGGTAAATCACTTATATGTTGGATGGCTGGGTAACATGGTTATTGAATTTATAACGTTTAAAGAAACTGCTAGACCGTTTCTCAAAGAGATTGTTCCTTTTTCCATTCCCACCAGCAGTGTATGAAAGTTCCACTTTCTCTACATCACTGACCATACTTAGTAGGGTTAGTCCTTTCAATTTTTTCCATTTTAATTTGTTGTAGTGTTATTATAGTGTGGTTTTAATCTGTATTTCCATAATGAATAATAAATAATGTTGAATATCTTGTGCTTGTTTGTCATCCATATGCCTTCTTAATTTAATTTTTTTTTCACGTCTTTTGCCCAGCCCCCCCCATTGAGTTGTCTGTTTTCTTACTGTTGAAATTTTAGAAGTTTTTAAAAATATATTCTGGATATATTCCTTTTATCAGATATGTGCTTTATAAGTTTTTCTCCCATATGTAGTTTTCCTCTTAATTTGATTAACAGTGTCTATTAAATAGCAGAAGTTTTTATTTTTTCCAGCTTCATTGAGGTATAATTGACAAAAATTGTATATATTTAAGATGCACAATGTGATGATTTGATATATGTATACATTATGAAATAATTATAGAAGTTTTTAATTTTAATGAACTGCAGTTTATCAGTTTTTTCTTCTATGGATCAGGAAGAAGCATGCAGTTTTAATTGCAATCTAGACTATCATTGCTTGCCCCAGAAATGAAAGCATAGGTTCTTGTTAAAATTAAAATGTAATCAGCCATTCTCTACAACAGAAATCTGAATCCTATAGATTTTAATAATCCTTTATAATCCTTTCCTGTTGTCTTTAGTGTCTTGATATACTCATGCCAAAATGTATTATAGAAAGAACAAACAGTATAATTCCACACACAGAGAAAAATGGAGCCTTTAGGACTACCATTGGGTGCTAAACTGCTGTACATTTTATCGTTAAAAATTAAGCATTTAGAAAGAGTGGGAGACAAGAGCTCTATTTATGGCAATTGTGACCACAGCACCGGGTTTCTTTATCTCTGTTTTTTATCAGTACATAATTTTGTTTTTCCACCTTGCCTTTTGGTCCCCTAATGAAGGGGAAATAAAACAATATATGGTCTTATATAGGGCTTTTGGGTCGTTTTACAAGTGATTGTCCAATTTCTATTTGCTATGGGATAATAAAAATGCAAAAATGTTTAAATGGGTGTGTTGGAGGAAGAAAAATATGCGGGGTATATAAGTGAACTGAAATGAGAAAGAATGGAGAAAGTGTACTTTTAATTCTTGAGAATATTTCATAGTATTTGAAATATTGATTAGGTTTCCTTATTATTCAGTGCACACGTATTAACACATATAAGGTTATCCAAATAATGGTTTTATTTAACTGAATTGTTTCCTTAGTTTTCTAATTGTTCATTGCTAGTGTACAGAAATTTACCCTTCATTCATTCATTCATTCATTCCTGAAATGAGTCTCATTTGATTATGGTATGTAATGCTTTTGATATACTGCTGAATCCAATTTTCTAGTATTTTATTGAAAAAATTTGCATCAGTGTTCACCAGGGATATTGGATTTTAGTTTTCTTACACTGTCTTTGTCTGGCTTTTGTATCATGGCAATGCTGGCCCCCTAGAATGAGTTAGGAAGTTTTCCCTCCTCTTCAATAATTTGCAAGTGTTTGAGAAAAAATCTTGTAAATTCTTCTTTAAATATTTGGTAGAATTAAACAGTGAAGCCATCTCGTGCTGGGCTTTTCTTTGTAGGGAGGGTTTTGATTACTGATTTAATCCTCTTGCTAATTTTATGTCTATTGAAGTTTTCTATTATTCGTGAGTCAGTTTTAGTATATTGTGTGTTTTTAGGAAATTGTCCATTTCGTCTAAGTTATCCAATTTTTGGCACATAATTGTTTATAATATTCTCTTTACATATGTATACTGCCTTTTATTTTGGTAAAAACAATAATAATGTCTTACTTTGAGTCTCCTCTCCTTTTTTCCTAGTCACTCCAGCTAATGGTCTACCACTTATGTTGATCTTTTTAAATATCCAACTTTTGGGCTTTTTGGTTTTCTCTATTGTTTTTCTATTCTCTATATCATTTACCTCCATGCTAATCTTTATTATTTCCTTCCTTCTGCTAGTTTTGGGTTTAATTTGCTCTTCTATGAACTCTACTAGTTTGTATAGTGTACATTTAGGTTGTTGATTTGAGGTTGTTCTTTTCTTTTAACAAATTCATTCACTGCTATAAATTGCCCTCTTAGCACTGCTCTTACTGCATCCCTTAAATTTTGTATACTGTGTTTTCATTTTCAGTTGTCTCAAGATATTTTCTAATTTTCATTGTGATTTCTTCTTTGAAATATTGGTTGTTTAAGAGTATGTTGTTTAATTTCCAAATTCATAAATTTCATTCTTCTGTTATTGATTTATAATTTTTCCATTGTAATGAGAAAAAATGCTTTGTACAATTTCAGTATTTTAAAATTTATTAAGATTTGCTTTGTGGCCTCACATGCGATCTCTCCTAGACATTGTTCCTTGGTCATTTGAGAAGAACGTGTACTCTGCTGTTGTTTTGTGGAATGTTCTTTGTAAGTCAGTTAGGTCTAGTCATGTTACAGTATTGTTCACCTCCTCTATTTCCATATTTGTCTTCTGTCTGGTTGTTCTGTCCATTAATGAAAGTGGGGTATTGAGGTCTCCAGCTATTATTGTAGGATTGTCTATTTCTCCTTCCAGTTTTGTCATTTTTTGCTTCATATATTTTGGGCCTCTGTTTTTAGGTGTGTATAGGTGTATAATTTTTATATATTCTTGCTGAATTGAATCTTTTTTTTGATTTGATAATTGTTTATATTGTAAAATGATCACCACGATAAGTCTAGTTAACATTCATCACTACACATAATTACATTTTTTTTCTTGTAATGAGAACTTTTAAGATCTATTCTCTTAGGAACTTTCAAGTATGCAATACAGTATTATTAACTGTAGTCATCATACTGTACATTACATCCCCATGACCTATTTTTTAACTGGAAGTTTGTACCTTTTGACCCCCTTCACCCATTTCACTTATCCCACCCCTGCCTCTGGCAACCACCAATCTGTTCTCTGTATCTATATATAAGCTCAGGTTTGTTTGTTTGTTTTTTGATTTTTTAGTTAATTGAATCTTTTATTAATATATAGTATCCTTATTTGTCTCTTGTAAACTTTTTGGATATCTAATAAACGAATGGTATCCAAAATATGTTTTAAAGTACTAAAGATCAACAACAGTAAAATAACTCAACTTTAAAAATTGGCAAAAGATCTGGAGAGATACCTCACCAAAAAAAATATTCTGATAGCAAATAAGCATACAAAAAGATGTTCAACATCATATATCTTTAGGGAACTGCAAATTAAAACAACAACGAGATAACACTACATACGTATTAGGATGGCTAAATTCAGAAGCCCTGACAATACCAAATGCTGACAAAGATGTAGAAAAATTGGAACTCTCATTCATTAATGGTGAGAATACAAAATGGTACAATGGTACAGGTGCTTTAGAAGACATTTTGGCAGTATGTTACAAAACTAAACATATTCATAACATGATCCAGAAATCACAAGCCCATTTGGTATTTACCCATATGAGTTGAAAATTTATGTCCACACAGAAATCTACACATGAATGTTTATAACAGTTTTATTCATGATTGCCAAAATGTAGAGGCAACCATGATGTCCTACAATAGGTGAATGGATAAATAGTGGTATATCCATACAATTGGATATTTTCAGTGATAAAAATAAATGACAAAAAGACAGGAGGAAGTTTAAATGCATGTTGCTTAGTGAAAGAAGCCAATCCGAAAAGGCCATCTATACAACATTCTGAAAAAGATCAGTGGTTGCCAGTCCTTTGGGGACGTTGGGAGGGAGGGATGAATGAGTGGGGTACAGGGGATTTTGGGGGATATGAAACTATTCTCCATGATACCGTAATGGTAGATAGATGAAGTTTTACATTTGTCAAAGCCATAGGATGCATAACACAAAGAGTGAACCAGAATGTAAGCTATGGACTTAAGTTAATAATGATGTATTGTTATTGACTCATCACTTATAAGTAATGTACCACCTGATGCAGGATGCTTATAATAGGGGAAACTAAGGGAGGTATATGGGAACTCTCTGTACTTCACACTCATTTTTTTGTAAACCTAAAGCTGTTTGAAAAAAAAAATATATTAATTCAACAAAGAGTATGGACTTTAAATCACAATGCTCATGTTCAAATTCCAGCTGTATTATTACAAGCTGATTGACCTTGAGCAAGCTACTGAACTTTCTTGTGTCACAGTTGCGTTTCTTTAAAATGAGGATAATAGTAGGACTAATTTCAAAGGTATGTTTTGGAAAAATTTGTCAATTTTTGTAAATCCCTAGAACAATGCCTGACATACAGTAAGTCCTACATAAGCATGAACTACACTCATTTAATCCTCAAAACTACTAGCACCATTTTACAAATGAGATAAGTAACATGTTCAAGGCTAAGTTAGCCATAGGAGAACAAGAATTTGAATCCTCATTCTGTCAGAAGCCTGTGTTCTTTCCACTAGATACCCTGTCTTTCCACAATGTGTTTGTGAGCATATACCAAGCTCCTGTGAAAACTAAGAAAGCCATGTTTATAGTAGGACCTGAAATTTAACCTATAACTTAAGTGACTGTCATATTTCAAAATAAAGGAATTGAAAATGATAAGATAGTAGTGACATCAGCAAGATGGCAGAGTAGAAGATCCACCAATTGTATCCCTCTTCAGCACAGTCATTTGGAAGCCATCCAAGGACAAAAGTGCCATTGTGGGAGCTTTGCGATCCAGGTAGGAGTCCATGAAACCTTGGTGGAGTCCAAAACCGAGGAGGGCCATTTTGAAAAGGCAGGCTCATGCTCAGATGACGGACTTGCCAAATGTGGTCCTGGCTACAACCAGGAAACAGCCCCGTGGACCGTTACAGTCCCATTTGACTTTGGTCCTGCCATCAGCACTATCTGCCAAGGAACCTGTCAGGAGTCATGCCTGTCCATGCCCTGTATAACAGGCCCACAGAATTCAGTCCCATGTGTGGACCCTGAAGTGGCCCATGACCCAGCTTCAGCCCCTCTTAGCCATGATTTCTACCCATTTGGGGACCAGGTGGAAGACACACCTGTCTGCGCCCCTGTGACAGGCCCTCCAACTTTGTTCCAACTGCAGATCCTGAAATGACCCTGTAACGTAGCTCCAGCTACTCTCAGCCATGGTCTGGGAACACTCCTACCGTGAGACAAGCTTGTCCATGCCCCAGAGGTAGGCCCACTGACTATGTTCTGTCTGTACATCTGGAAGCATTCCTATAATCCGGCTCCAGCCCCTCACAGCTGCAGTCTGGGAGCAGTTCTGCCTGCCCAGGGACCTAGTGTCTTAACCACTGATATCTGTTAAAGTGATCCTATTTAGAATAGGGTCTTTGCAGATATAATCAAATTAAGATGAGGTCATGCTGAATTAGGGTGGGCCCTGAACCAATATGACTGTTGTCCTTATAAGAAGAGGAAAATAGACATGGATAGATATGGGAGAAAACACCATACAAAGGTGAAGGAAGAGACTGGAGTGATACGTCTACAAGCCAAGGAATGCCAAGGATTGCTGGCAAACAGCAGAAACTAGGAGAGGGGCATGGAACAGATCTCCCTCAGAATTTCCAGAAGGAACCAACTCTGCTGGCACCTGGATTTCAAACATCTAGCCTCCAGAACTGTGAGAAAATAAATTTCTGTCCAAATGCCAACTCATATTTGTATATATCTTTTAAACACACACACACACAAATACACACACACACAGTCCCACACACACACAATGGGCCATATGAGACATAAAACTCTGTAAGTGGCTGCTTTCACTCAAATTATCATGGATGTATTTTCAGTGCGGTTTTCATAGGTTTTTCTTTTGACTAGATGAACAATAATCCAAATAAATGTTTATCTGAATTCATGTAACTAGTCATGCATAGGTGGAAATCAAGTTCCTCTTTTTTTTTTTTTTTTTTGTAATTACCGATAATATTGCAACAGCATCTTTGTAAATAACTCTGCTAGTTTACCTATGGGGTAAGATTTAAGATATAAGGTATTTATAGCATAAAAAAACAGAACTGACATGTCAAAGGAGATGTGCAACAACTTGGTGGATGTTGAAAAATTACCCCCCAAAATATGTAGTACCAATTTTTACTCTTGCCAGCAGTATCTGAGATGGGGGTTGTTACTGAGCACTCTCATCAAAAATTAATGTTATCAAAAGTGTTAAAAGTTATCAATTTGAAAGAGCAATACATTTTTTTCTTTTAATTCCTGGGCTTTTTTGGGGGGGATAAGATTTTTGAATCTATATTCCTATGTGTTATCTCTATTAAATTTTGGTATGTGTTATTTTAGCTTTAAACATTGAACTGTGGGACTTCTCTGGCAGTCCAGTGGTTAAGACCTTGCCTTCCAATGCAGGGGGTGAGGGTTCAATTCCTGGTCGGGAAGCTAAAATCCCACATGCCTCGTGGCCAGAAAACCGAAACATAAAACAGAAGCAATATTGTAACAAATTCAATAAAGACTTTAAAAACGGTCCACATCAAAAAAATCTTTAAAAACGAAAAAAAACTGAACTGTAACTTTATCTCCTATTTGTCTTTATATTTAATTATCTCTAAAAATTTAAATATCATGACAGTATTTTATTCTTTGACAATTTGAAAGTCATTGATTAAACCTGCTTAGATCGGTGCCAAGATATCACTTTGAGTTTTTTTTAATGTATATATTTTATGCCTTGAATCATTTTTGTGATTTATGTTGGGTATTTCATCCTGATGTTAGTACTAAGCCTAACATGGTATTATGCAGTGTGTGCGTGTGTGCGTGTGTGTGTGTGTGTGTGTGTACACAAAAACATATAAAAATACATAGATTTACACATACACATTCGATGGAGAGAAGGCTTTTTGGAAGTTGGGTGTTATTACAGCATGTTTCAGAGGGAGAATTGAAGATGCAGAAGGGAGTGGGGAATGTTACAGTAGCCAGATCCTTGGGTAGACTAGAGTTGATGGGATCTAGTGCACAGGTCCAAGGGCTGGTCCCAGGTAAAAGTGTATCAATCATTCTTACAAGAGGAAAGCCAGAGGATGAGGTCACCATTGTGGAAGAATTGTTCAATGTGGTGGTGGGACTGTGAAGGAATTCTTTCTTGGAAGTGTCCAGTTTCTTAGTGAAATAGAACCAAGATAATCAGCTAGGAATGAGGAGGGAGAAGGAAGTATTGGAAATTGAAGGGGAAAGAAGATTTGAACCATCCTCTAAACATGGATAGTAAGACTGTGAATATAGCAAGCTGTTATTGAGATATCAGGGCCAATTTCTGAATTATTTCCATATGTATGTTAGCTTCAATTTAAGAGTTAATACCAATCTTTTATAAGTCAATTTTAGTATAACAAAAATTCCAGATAAAGAGTGCCGATTTTTGACACTAACAGTTTTTTGTAACAAAATTTAGTATTTTACATATTAAATGTTTAAAGGAAAGTTCATGCTTAGAATATTGTATTAAACAAAGTATTTTAATGAGGTAATAAATGAGTGTTAAAAATGACTTAAGAAGAAAATATGTAAGAATACTCACCCAAGACCAGTACGTTTTCTGAAAGCTGTTACAGTTCTATTATTTCCTGCATTTTCTTAATTACTATGAGAAAGCAGTTTAAAAATTACCATTTTAATGGACATTTAAAAATATTTCCTTGAACTTTCCATTAAGTTGTTCTGTTTAATTGTTAGTTTAGAAAACGAAACACTGGTTAATCTGACATCTTGCACCTATGTGTTGTAGGTACAATTTCGTTTTCCGTTAAAAGCAGGAAAAATGGTGATTCTCAGGAAGACTCAAATGAAGATAAAGATAGAGATCTAATACCCTCCTTTGAGAAGTCATTATCAGAACCATCTGACAAGTTTGATGAGGAGAAACCAGGTAAATTTATTATTATGGAGAGTTTTATGATCAATTTTCATAAACCCTCATCATTTACTTATAAATCAATAGATACTTTACTTTCATAATACGTATACAAATGTGTATTTCATATATCATCCATAAGAATTGTATTATTTCAGGATTAACTTGATGTAGTTTACTTTCTGGATTTGTACTGCTATTAAAATTAGTAGATTATAATACTTCAGCTTGAAGGCTGCCTAATCTTTCATAAGTGAAAAACTTTACAAATATTTCTGTTACTAAACAAAAAATTTCAGTCAATTTCTAATAAAATGTTAATAAGTATATTATTTTAACAATGTAATATGTTCTCCTTTTTTAAATATAGGAGATGATAGCAGTCTCCCTCATATGCAAAAGAAAGCAAATGCTATTATTTCCCTTTCCCTTATAAAGCTTTATTTGAATGTTGTTAAACATCATATCGTTTCAGTAGAAATTCAAAGTAAAATGAGAGTATGGAGAGTTGGAATAGACAGGGCAGATTTCTTAGAGAGTGGGTAAATGAGTTCTCTTATGGGTGAGTAGCAGGGATGGAAGAGGGCAATAGAGAAGAGTGGGTCAACAGGGGCAAAGTTCTAGAAACAGAGGTGTACCAAAGAAGAAATCTTTATTGAATGAATTTCTGTTTAATCAGGATTCTTCAGAGAAACAGATACCACTATAATATAATATAATATAATATAATATAATATAATATAATATAACATAATGTAATACAACACAATATAATGCAATACAATATAATATGGTACAATATAATACAATAACCTATATCTGTAGAGAGACATTTTAAGGAATTGGCTAACATAACTATGGAGACTGGCAAGTCCAAAATCTGTAGGGCAAGCGAGCAGGGTAGACAATTAGGTAAGAGTTGCTGTTGCAGTCATGGGTCCAGATTCCCCAGGGCAGACTGGGCAGGCTACAAGCTCAAG
Source organism: Delphinapterus leucas (assembly GCF_059928025.1). Classification (NCBI taxonomy): domain Eukaryota; kingdom Metazoa; phylum Chordata; class Mammalia; order Artiodactyla; family Monodontidae; genus Delphinapterus; species Delphinapterus leucas. The sequence continues at coordinate 100,919,300 of NC_143150.1, read as the reverse complement.
CAGGGTTTCCATGTTTCAGGCTTGGCTAAGAATTGCTTCTCCTTCAGGTCACTTCAGTCTTTGCTCTTAGGGCCTCCAACTGACTGGAGTTGGCCCATTCACATTAAGCAGAGTATTCTGCTTTACTCAAAGTCTACCAATTAAAGTATTCACATATTTTTTTAAAAAAATACCTTCCCAGCAACATTTAGATTGGTGTGTAATCAAACAACTGGACACCATCGTCCAGCCAAGTTGACACATAAAATGTACCATCACAGAATACGTGGATTAAGAGTGATATTTAGGCACTATTCAAAATAGTTTGGGAAGGGAAGAGCAGTTGGGGCAAAAGCTAGGCCACTGCAACAGCTAACTGGGTTTGAAGTGAAGAGGAGAATGTCTTTTAGGGTGGTGATGGGGATAGAGAAATACCATGAAAGATGGAAAACATTTCAGAGACTAGCATTAGATGACTCTCTTGAGAGAGAAGACAGGAAGTGAGAATTGATTCCAAAGAATAACAAGTTTTCTTTGTATCTTGGGGATCTTATCTAAGGGGCACACAAGGGGAAGGCACGAGAGGCAGGGGAGAGTGCTTCTCAAAGACTACTGATTAAAGTGTTCTTTGCAGGGGAGGTTGGGGGAGTCATGTTAGAAATTACATCTACTTGTGACTGTGTGGGCTGTTAAAATTTTTTTAAATTAAGTTTCAATTATTCAACGTAATAAATCATATAAGAAACATTCTTATATTAAAATGTTTGTGCATATCATCGATTATTTTATTCCAACAAATTTCTTAGAATGAAATCATTGGCTCGAAGGGGATAAGCAATTCTTAAACATTTTAAACATGTTAAAGCGCTCTTCAAATTTCCATTATAATGTATAATATTATCTCTTTCAACCTGACCCTCATTAAAGCTGGGTGTTACCATTATTTTTCATATTTCCCTATTTGGAAGATTAGAAAATTCTTATTTAGTTGTTTTCATTTCTTTCTGTCCCAGCGTTACTGAAATACAACTGAGTATTAAAAATTGTACATATTTCAGGTGGACAGCTTGATTAGATATACGTATACATTGTGAAATAATCACCACAATCAACCTAATTAACATATTTATCATCTCACATAGTTACCACTTTTTCATGGAAGACGATAAAGACACTTAACGATCTACCTTCTAACTGAATATTGTTAAAATGTCCCTGCTATCCAAAGTGATCTATATTCAATGTAATGACCTATCACAATCCCAATGGCATATTTAAAAATATTTAATTTTTAGAGCAGTTTTAGGTCCACAGCAAAACTGAGAGGAAGGTTCAGAGTTTTCCCATATACATCCTGCCCTAACACATGGATTGTCTCCCCCATCGTTAATATCCCCCAGCAAAGTGATACATGTGTCACAATTAATAAGCCTGTATAGACACATACACACACACACACACACACACACACACACACACACACAAGATCTACCTTCTAAGCAAATTTCAAGTATACACTACCACCCTATTAACTATAATTACCTTGCTGTACATTAGATCTCCAGAACTTACTCATTTTGCATAACTGAAATTTCCCTAATTGAAAAGAAATGTACTACGGAGCAATCAGTAAGAAAAAGACCAAAGTATTACAGGGAATGGAAAGGTTAATTCTGTTTGAGTAGGAATATGGGAAGGCCTGTCTGAAGAACTGCGGATACCTGTAGATACATTTTTCCTAGCTCTTACTCTATCTTGCAACCTGTCATCACACAGCTTAGATTTTTTTAAATAAAATGATCAGTGATATGCACAAATATTTTAATATAAGAATTTTTTATATGATTTATTATGTTGAATAATTGAAACTTAATTTTTAAATTTGATTAATTTTTTTTTTTCTTGGCTGCTTTGGGTCTTTGTTGCTGCACGCAGGCTTTCTCTAGTTGCGGCGAGGCGGGGCTACTCTTGGTTGCGGTGCGCGGGCTTCTCATTGTGGTGGCTTCTCTTGTTGCGGAGCACGGGCTCTAGGCACACAGGCTTCAGTAGCTGTGGCACATGGGCTCAGTAGTTGTGGCTCGCAGGCTCTAGAGCACAGGCTCAGTAGTTGTGGCGCACAGGCTTAGTTGCTCCGCGGCATGTAGGATCTTCCCAGGCCAGAGCTCGACCTGTGTCCCCTGCATTGGCAGGCAGATTCTAAAACAATGCGACACCAGGGAAGTCTCGATTTAAAATGTTTTTGAATAGGTATTACCTGCCCATAAATTTTTTTCCATTTTTATTGAAAAATAATTGTCATACATCACTGTATAAGTTTAAGGTGTACAGCTTGATGGTTTGATTTACACATATTGTGAAATGCTTACCATAATGGGTTCCGCTAACGTCCATCTTCTCATATAGATACAATAAAAAGAAAAGAAAGAAAAAAGAAAAAACAATTTTCTACTTATGAAGAGAACTCTTAGAATTTACTCTCTTAACTTTCCTATGTATCATACAGCAGTGTTAACTATAGTCATCATGCTGTACATTACATCCCTAGTACTTATTTATCTTACAACTGAAAGTTTATACCTTTAGACCACCTTCCTTCATTTCCCCCTACCCCTACCCTCTGCCTCTGGTAACCACACGTCTGATCTCTTTTTCTATGAGTTTGGATTTTTTGTTATTGTTTTGTTTGTTTATTTTAGACTACACATATAAATGAGATCATACAGTATTTTTTCTTCTCTATCTGACTTATTTCACTTAGCATAATGCCTTCATAGTCCATCCACGTTGTCACACATGGTAGGATTTCCTTGTTTTTTAATGGCTGAATAAGATTCCATTGAATATACTATAACGTCTTTATCCATTCATTCGTTGATGACACTTAGGTTGTTCCCATGTTTTGGCTATTGTAAATAATGCTGCTTTGAACAGGAAGATACAGATATCTTTTCCAGTTAGTGTTTTCATTTCCTTTGGATATATTCCCAGAAGTGAGATTGCTGGATCGTATGGTAGTTCTATTTTTAATTTTATGAGGATCCTCCAGACTGTTTTGTATAATGGCCATATGAATTTACAGTCCCACCAACAGTGCACAAGGGTTCCCTTTTCTCCACATCCAAGCCAGCGTTTGTTATCTCTTGTCTCTTTGATCATGGCCATTCTAACAAGTGTGATATCTCATTTTGGTTTTAATTTGCATTTCCCTAATGACTAGTAATGAATTTAAATTTAATAGTGAATATTCTCTAAATGATAGAAATGTGTATATACAAATGCACACATATATATGGATCTATTAATTATATATGTGTATATCCCAGTGTATTTATATATGTATATGTCTGTATATCTATGTCTTTATTGATATATTACTCTTGAAATTTTATACAAAAAAATAAGTACTCTTGGTCATGAGATGGTGAATAATTTTTAGTTTCTAAAGTTTTTCAGTAATTTCTTAAATTGCTATAGTGAATACTCCTAATTTTAGAATTAGAAACAAAGTTTTAATATGTTTAAAGCTTGTAGTTAAGCAAAGTTTAATAATTATTATTTTTGTTGTTCATCTCATTAATAAATTATCACTAATCCCACTCTCACCAATAAATTCATATTCATTGTATATTTTTAGCTCTGTAGGAATTAAATTAGCTTCATCACAATACTACCTTATGTGATAGACACAGCAATTACAAATAGGAGGTGTTCTTGTCCCCGTGATTGTTAATTTTATGTGTCACCTTGGGTGGGTCATGGTGCCCAGATATTAGGTTAAACATTATTCTGGATGTTTTTGTAAAGGTGATTTTGTATGAGAATTACATTTAAATCTTTAGACGTTCAAAGAAGGTTGCCCTCCATAATGTGCGTGGGTCTTACCTAACCAGTTGAAGGTCTTAATAGAACAAAGACTGACCTCTGCAGAGCAAAAAGGAATTCTACCCATAGACTGCCTTTGGACTTGAACTCCAACTCTTCCCTGGGTCTCCAACCTGCTGGACTAACCTGCATATTTTGGACTTACTGAGCCAATTATTTGAGCCATGCAATACAATTCAATATATTCAATGTAATTCAACAATTCAGCATAATACAATGCAATGCATTGCAATGCAGTGCAAAACAAAACACTTTTTCAGAAGAGAGAGTCTGAGAACTGCACTGGTTTGGGCCCCTTATTTCATAGATAAGGAAATTAAGGCCCAGAGAGGCTTAGTGATTTACCTAAGTAAGTTAATCAAACATTGCAGTTCTTGGAATCTTTAAAACTTGACAATACTGATATGATATGCAAACAATTAACTGAAACTGAAGGTCATCTTAAACTGTAATCTAGCTCAACATTGGAGAATAAAGAATATCAAAGTGAGAAGCTGAGCAGATGAGAACAAATAGAAAACATGTGGGTTTGATGCCAGTACAAACCCTGCTACACAGGGCTTTTATGGTTGACCAGGGTTCTGGTTTCAGGATTTAAGGGTGTGATTTTGGACATCACTGGCAGCAGAAAGGCCTGTTTTTTTTAAAAAAAAAAGAGTTGGAAAACCCAGATGTAAACATTACTTTCTCACCGCTTAGTCCTGTTAAAAAACAAAATTCAGCTGAGTAAATATGAAGATCTAATTGGCCTGATTCATCAATTCATTAATCAGACGGCATCCCATCTAGCAAATAGAAAGCTACTCCCAGGTTTTATAGAAACGCTGGCGGAGGGGGTGGGGTATGGACAAGGAGGTTATTAGCAGGACAAAAGAAAGGATTGTTTCAGGCAAGTTTACCTCACTAGAGCTGACCAGGAAATTGCAAAAAGTCCATTCCTGGGAGAGGTTGAAACTGAAGTTAAGTCTTGGTTTACTGTCCCAGAGGCAAGTGGCTCCACCTTGGGCCTGTTCTTTCTTTCTTCTTCTTTTTCTTTTCCCCCTCCCCGCCTTCTCCTTTTTTTCCTCTTCCTTCTTTTTTTTTTTTTAACAGTCCATACCCCATTTCAGCTTTTTTTGGGCTAAATTGCTAGGATCCTCTTTCACACTCCCAAAAACCCAGAAATTTCATAAACTATTTCTGATTTTTTCCTTAGGCTAAATTTTTATGGTACTAGAAATGTAGTCTTGTTTATTGTAATACCATAGTTAGGTATTTCTGCGTATAATATGTGAATACTTTGGGAATTAAGCGGGAAAGATTAGTTATTTCTTTTGAAATATTAATCCTTAAAAGTAAAACACTCTTATTTTCGTGGGGAACTTAGTGGGTTATGGGGCAGGCATGAGGCAGGGAGCTTTCACAGCCCATTCTCATGGCCGTGCAGGCTGGGGCTTCTCTTATTGCTCACAAACTGTGATGAAATCAGCTTTTCACCTTCCTCACAGCTCTCTTGACAAATGAGTCCATCAGAAAGAGTTTGAAAATGATATCTAATTCATGTTTCTCAAATTTTTATGTTAAATATGGTTTTCTGAAACCTAAATTAAGATGTGCTATGTTTTTTTTCTTTTTTCAGATGATGCTATTAGCAGTTTACAAATCTGGTATTATCTTGAAATCCATAGTGCTCCTGGACCACCCTTAAACACTATTGAAGTGAAATGTATTGCTCTGGTAAGAACCCCATTAATTGTTCATAGACTCCTTTTCGCAAACAGTTGGGGCATTTATTGTAAACCTAAATTGCTATTCCTAAAAAATATCTATATTAAATGAGCATTTTGGGATAAATTATTCAAATTACAGCAATTTTATTTTAAATCCAGTAAAATGTACCTTAAATGCTTATAGAAAACATCTTTTAGTTCAGTGGTATCATAGTGGCTGCCCCGATAAGCATTTTACCTGCATGTCTCAAGAATTACTAGAGCAAAATTAGCCTTAGCCTACATGCTTTCCTCACACATCTGATAAAAGCAGGACTGTGCTCTCTGGACTCTTTCAGTATTGATTCTTCCTGGTTTCTATAGCAGGCCTTTCACTCTGAAATATATTTCGAGCAACTGGCATAGATTTGGGGTTTTAAATAATACTGAAAAAGAATAGGATTGTCTTATGTGAATTATTAAAGTATTACTAAATCCATGTCCAGAATTATTTGATAAAGTCAAATATTGAGTCTTCATTTAAATAAAATATGAGGACAATATTAATTGTTGTTAATTGCATTTTAATTTGATTTAATTAACTTTCAATTATTGTTAGTACTCATTTATTTAAATCAAATATTTAAACTTATGATAAATAATGGTTATTTTCATTTTTAAATATGCAGATGAATTTCTTCATAGAATGATTATTTAGAATCTTCAACTTTTGCTCCAACGGAAAATAAATTATTTCTGTCTGTAAATCAATTATTTGCTCACCTAATCTCTGGGTAAATCTCCATTGAGGCATAGAAAATGGATGGTTAAACTATTGAAATGCACTCAAGTGCCACTTGCAAAAGCTTTCTCTTCTACCTAGAAAATTATTTAATGGGATGATGATAGGATCATTTCACTCAGTGAAAATGTCCTATTTCCATGACCCTTTTATCACTGCAGAATAAAATCTTTATTAAAGATTATTTTTAAATGACATAACTTTAATTATGAGACCGCTTACATCTTTAGCTATAGGCAAAAGAGGATGTTAGGGTTAGTGTTTTGGAACTTCTCAGAGGAGGAAGGACATTCACATGAAGATAGAAAAGCAAATGTTTGGTAAATAAGTATTTGCTGGGCCATGCAGAGACAATTGGGCACAGAGAGAAATTTTAACAAACAGACTTTGCTAGGTTCCTCCTGTCTACACACCTAGTTCACGCTAGTCTATGGTGATAGCTCCCTTCCTGGAATACGTCCTCTCTCTACATTCTTTTAGGCAGTTAGGGGGAAGGTCAGAGTTCCTTCCTGAGTCTTTTGGGCTTTGATTGGTTTCAGTTTGAAATAATCCACATGCCAAAGAGACATTTTGAGGCGGCAAATTTTGCTTGAGTACAATAGTTATCTCTTTATCAGGACACAGGAGAAAAAAAAAATTTTAAACGGGTCCAGGAGAAATTGGGACCATGAGGTGGCACCTCAAAAAGGGAGACATTGGCTTCCTTACTAATAAGGAGCAAGACTTAGCACCACTAGATTGCTCTCTTTGCGAATACAGGCAGATGTGCTGTACTAATTAAATGTTCACTTTCAACAGAAGTTGGTGGAGAAGGGGAGTCATTTTCAAGTAACTTTGCCCAAATAGGCTACCAATGACAGTGATGTTGCCAAATTACTAAGTTTTCCCACCTTTCTTATAGTAATTACCTAAGGTAAAAACTTGTTAGCTCTATAACTTTCAGACATGAAGATTTAGTCGTTGGAGATGGTATGGGTTGTTTTAAATAATCCCATCAAATAAACCTTTGTGCACTTCTTGAAGAACATGCTTTCTGAATACTTTCAGAAGTACACTAAAATGGCTATCCACACCTATGTATAGTTTCCTCATATTTTTGACTGCATTTGCTGTGTTTGCTAAACTTTTGACAAATACTATACTTAATCCTTAGATCATCAGATGTGGCAATGAAGGTTTCAAGACACTAAGTCTTCTCTGATTTTCCATCTGTATCTCAGCTTTGGTTACATTCAACTCAATTTCCACACCTTCCCTAGAGATGAATGAATGGTTAGAATCTCTTTAAATAGGGTTTTTGTAAGAAATATTTACATCCTCGAGGCACATAAATTTGCTTACTTCTTACAGCAGGTTCCAAAAATCAGGTTATATTTATAATAAACAACAATTGGCTGATAGTAGTCTGTTCTCTTTTGTGTAAAGTATTTAGGATGTCTTTTTGAATCTTTTTTCTTCCAGTTTTATTAACATATAATTGACATACAGCACTGTATAAGTTTAAGGTGTACTGGATAATGGTTTGACTTACATACATTATGAAAGTTTAGTGAACATCCATCATCTCAGATAGATGCAAAATAAAAGAAAAAGAAGATTTGTATAACTGAAAATAAAGCAAACAAACATACAGAGTATGTGTGAAAGTGGAATCCTGTATGAGCTTTTAATTCTTTGCTTATTAATGACCTTGATCATTGTTCTCTCTGTACGATTGTTGGGCATTTATATTTCTAGTTGTGTGAATTTGCCTTTAAATTTTAGGTTTCACTTTTATAAGTAATCAAACAAATTGCTCTTTTCCTACGTGATTTTTTCCCTGGCTTTTCCTGTTAAACATGGAGACCCTTGCCAATCTGGAGATTTAATAAATATTCATATTCCTTAAAAAAAAAAAAAAAGTAAAAGAAGAAAATTTTTTTCATTGTGATGAGAACTCTTAGGATTTACTTTCTTAACAACTTTTCTATAAAACATACAGTAGTGTTAATTATCTTTCTCAGGTAGTACATTACATCCCTAGTGCTTATTTACCTTATACCTGGAATTTTGTACCTTTTGACCACCTACATCCTTTTGCCCCTCCCACCACCCTCTGACTCTTGTAAACACAAATCTGATCTCTTTTTCTATGAGTTTGTTTGTTTGGTGTACAACATAGGGATTCAATATTTTTATACATTACAAAATGACCACTACTGTCTTGGAAATTTTAATGGGTAATAGCTGCTCTTCCATTTTCTTTGAACACAAAAATCTCTTGTGTATCATAGTTTGGGTGTGGGAGAATGATGAGCGTAATCTACTGTCTTCCCATTGACAGTCAGTAATTTCAATATATAGCAATGAGCTGAAAACAAATCTTAAGTTTGTGAGTAAAACCTTATAGGCTTTAAATTTTAGGTCAGTCATAGCCTTCATAATATTTGTTCTCTTGTCAGTGAAAATTGCATGACCATTTCTTTACGTATTTTTTCATTCTGTAATGAACCTTCAATTAAATTCATTATATTGTTAATGGTGAGGCCCAGAAACCTCTCCACAAGTTAGTAAGAGAGAAGCAGAGTTAAAAACACTATTAATCCACTTGGTATCAAATATAACAACATGTATCAGTTGCCAACCATTTCCAATAAGTTTTTAGTTTAAAATTTTAGCCTCCATGATATGAAAACTGTATTTTGAGGTTTTCATTTTATGTATTTTCTTCTTTCCTTCAGGTTTTTATATTCTTAATTTTTTCTGTGTTAAAAATAATATATCATGAGTATTTGTACATGTTATTGAAATTTTTAATCCTCATGAAATGTTGAAGTAGCAAAAAATAGCATTCTGCTTTGAATTTATCTTGACAAGTTGTGAAAAATTCTTAAATAGGATTTAAAAAAAATCTCATGGCCTATTTATATTAAATCATATATATATATATATATATATATATATATATATATATATATAGCTGTGCCATAGATAGAGAGAAACATAGATACTGTCTCTCCATATATAGGTAGATAGATATATGCAGGTAGATATGAATATATCCTTATATCTAAATCTTTTTTTTAACATCTTTATTGGAGTATAATTGCTGTACAATGGTGTGTTAGTTACTGCTGTATAACAAAGTGAATCAGCTATACATATACATATATCCCCATATCCCCTCCCTCTTGCATCTCCTTCCCCCGCCCCAATCCCACCCCTCTAGGTGGTCACAAAGCACCGAGCTGATCTCCCTGTGCTATGCAGCTGCTTCCCACTAGCTATCTAGTTTACGTTTGGTAGTGTATATATGTCCATGCCACTCTCTACTTTGTCACAGCTTACCCTTCCCCCTCCCCAAGTCCTCAAGTCCATTCTCTATGTCTGCATCTTTATTCCTGTTCTGCTCCTAGGTTCTTCAGAACCATTTTTCTTTAGATTCCATATATATATGTTAGCATACGGAATTTGTTTTTCTCTTTCTGACTTACTTCACTCTGTACGACAGACTCTAGGTCCATCCACCTCACTACAAATAACTCAATTTCGTTTCTTTTTATGGCTGAGTAATATTCCATTGTATATATGTGCCACATCTTCTTTATCCATTCATCTGTCGATGGACACTTAGGTTGCTTCCATGTCGTGGCTATTGTACATAGAGCTGCAATGAACATTGTGGTACACGACTCTTTTTCAGTTATGGTTTTCTCAGGGTATATGCCCAGTAGTGGGATTGCTGGGTCGTATGATAGTTCTATTTGTAGTTTTTCAAGGAACCTCCATACTGTTCTCCATAGTGGCTGTATCAACTTACATTCCCACCAACAGTGCAAGAGGGTTCCCTTTTCTCCACACCCTCTCCAGCATTTATTATTTCTAGATTTTTGGTGATGGCCATTCTGACCAGTGTGAGGTTATACCTCATTGTTGTTTTGACTTGCATTTCTCTAATGATCAGTGATGTTGAGAATCCTTTCATGTGTTTGTTGGCAATCTTTATATTTTCTTTGGAGAAATGTCTGTTTAGGTCTTTGCCCATTTTTTGATTGGGTTGTTTGTTTTTTTGATATTGAGCTGCATGGGGTGCTTGTAAATTTTGGAGATTAATCCTTTGTCACTTGCTTCACTTGCAAAAATTTTCTCCCATTCTGAGGGCTGTCTTTTTGTCTTCTTAATGTTTTCCTTTGCTGTGCAAAAGCATTGAAGTTTCACTAGGTCCCATTTGTTTATTTTTGTTTTTATTTCCATTTCTCTAGGAGGTGGGTCAACAAGGATCTTGCTGTGATGTATGTCATAGAGTGTTCTGCCTATGTTTTCCTCTAAGAGTTTTTTTTTTTTTTTTTTTTTTTTTTTTTTTTGCGGTACGCGGGCCTCTCACCGTTGTGGCCCCTCCCGTTGCGGAGCACAGGCTCCGGACGCGCAGGCTCAGCAGCCATGGCTCACGGGCCCAGCCGCTCCGCGGCACGTGGGATCCTCCCGGACCGGGGCACGAACCCGTGTCCTCTGCATCGGCAGGCGGACTCTCAACCACTGCGCCACCAGGGAAACCCCCTCCTCTAAGAGTTTTATAGTGTCTGGCCTTACATTTAGGTCTTTAATCCATTTTGAGTTTATTTTCATGTATGGTGTTAGGGATTGTTCTAATTTCATTCTTTTACATGTAGCTGTCCAGTTTTCCCAGAATGACTTATTGAAGAGGCTGTCTTTTCTCCATTTTATAGTCTTGCCTCCTTTATCAAAAATAAGGTGACCATATGTGCATGGGTTTATCTCTGGGCTTTCGATCCTGTTCCATTGTTCTATATTTCTGTTTTTGTGCCAGTACCATACTTCTTGATTACTGTAGCTTTGTAGTGTAGTCTGACGTCAGGGAGCCTGATTCCTCCAGCTCTGTTTTTCTTTCTCAAGATTGCTTTGGCTATTGGGGGTCTTTTGTGTTTCCATACAAATTGTGAATTTTTTTGTTCTAGTTCTGTGAAAAATGCCAATGGTTTTTTGATAGGGATTGCATTGAATCTGTAGATTGCTTTGGGTAGTAGAGTCATTTTCACAATGTTGATTCTTCCAATCCAAGAACATGGTATATCTATCCATCTGTTTGTATCATCTTTAATTTCTTTCATCAGTGTCTTATAGTTTTCTGCATACACATCTTTTGTCTCCTTAGGTAGATTTATTCCTAGGTATTTTATTCTTTTTGTTGCAATGCTAAATGGGAGTGTTTCTCTAATTTCTCTTTCAGATTTTTCATCACTAGTGTATAGGGGTACAAGAGATTTCTGTGCATTAATTTTGTATCCTGCTACTTTACCAAATTCATTGATTAGCTCTAGTAGTTTTCTGGTAGCATCTTTAGGATTCTCTATGTATAGTATCATGTTATCTGCAGTGACAGCTTTACTTCTTCTTTTCTTATTTGGATTCCTTTATTTCTTTTTCTTCTCTGATTGCTGTGGCTAAAACTTCCAAAACTATGTTGAATAATAGTGGTGAGAGCGGACAACCTTGTCTTGTTCCTGATCTTAGAGGAAATGGTTTCAGTTTTTCACCATTGAGAACAATGTTGGCTGTGGGTTTGTCATATATGGCCTTTATTATGTTGAAGTAAGTTTTCTCTATGCCTACTTTCTGGAGGGTTTTTATCATAAGTGGGTGTTGAATTTTGTCAAAAGCTTCTTCTGCATCTATTGAGATGATCATATGATTTTTATCCCTCAGTTTGTTAATATGGTGTATCACATTGATTGATTTGCGTATATTGAAGGATCCTTGCATTCCTGGGATAAACCCCATTTGATCATGGTGTATGATCCTTCTTAATGTGCTGTTGGATTCTGTTTGCTAGTATTTTGTTGAGGAGTTTTGCATCTATGTTCATCAGTGATATTCGCCTGTAGTTTTCTTTTTTTGTGACATTTTGTCTGGTTTTGGTATCAGGGTGATGATGGCCTCGTAGTATGAGTTTGGGAGTGATGAACACCATTTATTGCGAAGAATATTTTCCCCCACTGAGGGCTCCCTTATCAAATAATTGACCATATATTCATGGGTTTATTTGTGGGCTCTCAATTCTGTTCCTTTGGTCTGTGTGTCTGTGGGTAAGGTTGGTTCAGTGGCTTGTATAGGCTTCCTGGTGCAAGTGACTGGTGCCTGTGTTCTAGTGGGTGGGAGTGGATCTTGTCTTTCTGGTGGGCAGGGCACTTCCAGTGGTGTTTTTTGGGGTGTCTGTGAACCTATTATGATTTTAGGCAGCCTCTCTGCTAATGGGTGGGTTTGTGTTCCTGTCTTGCTAGTTGTTTGGCAATGAGCGTCCAGCACTTGAGCTTGCTGGCTGTTGGCTGGAGCTGGGTCTTAGTGTTGAGATGGAGATCTCCGGGAGAGCTCTCGCCGATTGATATTATGTGGGGCTGGGAGGTCTCTGGTGGTTAGTATCCTGGACTCAGCTCTCCCACCTCAGAGGCTCAGGCTTGACACCTGGCTGGAGCACCAAGACCCTGTCAGCCACATGGCACAGAAGAAAAGGAAAAAAAAAAAAAAATCAAAAAAAAAATTAATAATAAAAATTTTAAAATAATAATGAAATTATAAAATAACAAAGTAAAAAAAAAAGCGAGCAACCAAATCAATAAAGAAATCCACCAGTGATAACAAGCACTAAAAACTAAACTAAGATAAAGATAAAAATCAGAAACAAATCAGTCACAGGCAACAAACCCCAAGTCTACAGTTGCCCCCAAGTCCATCACCTCAATTTTGGGAACATTCGTTGTCTATTCAGAACATTCGTTGTCTATTCAGGTATTCCTCAGGGTTCATCAGGTTGATTGTGGAGATTTAATCCGCTGCTCCTGAGGCTGCTGGGAGAGATTTCCCTTTCTCTTCTTTGTTCGCACAGCTGCCAGGGTTCAGCTTTGGATTTGGCCCTGCCTCTGCGTGTAGGTCGCCTTGAGGGCATCTGCTCCCCACCCAGACGGGAGGCGGTTAAAGCAGCAGCTGATTAGGGCTCTGTTGCTCAGAGGCTGGGGAGAGGGAGGGCTACGGTAGTCATAATTGGAGTGCGGGGCAAGCCTGCAGCGTCAGAGGTCAGCGTGATGTTGCCACAGCCTGAGGAGCACCATGTGTTCTCCCAGGGAAGTTGTCCCTGGATCACGGGACCCTGGCAGTGGCGGGCTGCACAGGCTCCTGGGAAGGGTGTGCGTTGTGACCTGTGCTTGCAAACCAGATTCTTGGTGGCAGCGGTAGCAGCCTTAGTGGTTTATGCCAGTCTCTGGGGTCTGAGCTGATAGCCGCAGCTTGTGCCCATCTCTGGAACTTGTTTAGGTGGTGCTCTGCCTTCTGTGGGCACACGAGGAAGGAATCCCGTCTCCTCACACACCCGGAAACAATGGTCTCTTGCCTCTTCGGCAGCTCCAGACTTTTTCCCGGACTCCCTCCCAGCTAGCTGTGGTGCACTAACCCCTTCAGGCTTTGTTCACGCCGCCAACCCCAGTTCTCTCCCTGGGATCCGACCGAAGCCCGAGCCTCAGCTCCCAGCCCCTGCCCGCCCCGGCGGGTGAGCAGACAAGCCTCTTGGGCTGGTGAGTGCTGGTCAGCACCGATCCTCTGTGTGGGAATCTCTCCGCTTTGCCCTCCGCACCGCTGTTGCTGTGCTCTCCTCCGCGGCTCCGAAGCTTCCCCCCTCCGCCCCCCACAGTCTCCGCCCGCGAAGGGGCTTCCTAGTGTGTGGAAAGCTTTTCTCCTTCACAGCTCCCTCCCAGTGGTGCAGGTCCCGTCCCTTTTCTTTTGTCTCTGTTTTTTCTTTTTTTCTTTTGCCCTACCCAGTACGTGGGGAGTTTCTTGCCTTTTGGGAAGTCTGAGGTCTTCTGCCTGCGTTCAGTAGGTGTTCTGTAGGAGTTGTTTCACATGTAGATGCATTTCTGATGTATTTGTGGGGAGGAAGGTGATCTCCATGTCTTATTCCTCTGCCATCTTGAAGGTCCCCTCTATATCTATATCTTGAGACAAGAGAGAGCCTATATTGAACAGGCTAAGCAGGAGGGTACTTCCTAGGTATTTGTCCCTGTAATTAGACATGTTTCTATTTGTCACTGCTTTTCATAGTTTTTCCCCCTTCAAGGTTGTGGGAAATGTCTGAATACACGTGAACAAACGTATAGACTCTGCAGGAGTTTCTGGCTTTTTCACAACTCCTCAGTGCCTGTCAGTGCATCCTCACCCCACATCACTCCCAGCCTGGAATTATCTCCCACTTTGATTGCACCTCTGCAATCTGTATGACTCAGATTGGATGGCAAAGGACTGGAGTTGGTGAGGGGGGATGTGAGGCATGACTTCCATAGACACAGTGACATGTAGATGGCAGTAGCAGAGGAATGACAATGGTGCTTGTAGTTTACAGCTGTCTACCTGATTCCTCTGAGTCCTGAACTGCTAGCACTGACTTTTCAATTTAGAAAAATTACTAGGACAAACTATAGTTATCACTTCTTCTGAATTACATGGTACACTTCAAAATCCCCTTTGGTACAATTTATTTATTGACTTGATAATGTTTTCAAGTTGAATAAAATTAAAATTCCTCAATAATATGCCTTATTTAAATTAATATTATTGTGGTTTTGGACCTCAGAAATAATCCTTTTATAATGAACTCATGATTATCTTCTAGGAGAGGATATGGTGAAAAATACTTCCTGCTAGTGCATATTGAATTGTCATTG
Organism: Delphinapterus leucas; assembly: GCF_059928025.1. Lineage (NCBI taxonomy): Eukaryota > Metazoa > Chordata > Mammalia > Artiodactyla > Monodontidae > Delphinapterus > Delphinapterus leucas. The sequence continues at coordinate 100,904,244 of NC_143150.1, read as the reverse complement.
ACTCAATTAGGCTTTTATGGGCAAAAATAATAATAATCTTCATTTTCTATGACCCATTAAGCATAGGAATTGATGAAGTTTTCGGTAGAAATACTCAGTGAATTAAATTATTCCTGTTCAGAGAAGGTGTGAACCAGCAACCAAATGATAAAGTTAACTCAGTGTCTTTCTCCCATCTGAGGTAGCTGTTCTTTCCCAATAACTTTCATGAAAGAGGTCAGCCTGAGTTAACTTGATATTTTTAAACTCCTCCTGAGTCAGATTTTATGAGTGTTTTTGCTGTATTATTTAGTTCAGTGTTGTGATTATCCAGAATATTAGACGTATTAACAACTAGATTTATATACAAACAGTAAAGCCTCTTAAAAATTGCATATTTTCTTATTTAATGAATATTTACTGTCTCTTGTATCCCTGGCACTATTCTAGATGCTGAGGAAAGTGATGAACAATACAAACAAGGCTCCTGTTTGCATGGAGCTAATATTTTAGTTGCGTTAGAAAGGAAACAAAAATAAAATTGAAATGGGATACTCTATGTGAAGTTTTTCTGTTGTCTTAGATTTTCAAGTAAAATACAAACCTGAGAACTATAGATAATTGTTTCTCCATGCTGTGAAAGGTTTTGCTATGCCACTTAATTAGGACTCACTAAATGTATAAGTTAGGGCATCTCTAGCTGATATAACAAACTCCAGAATTTCAATGGTTTAACACAATCAAAGTTTTTAATAATTGTAACAGTGTGGTTCATTTGTTCCTGGTTAGTGGCTGGCGCCCTCCATGTTGAGATCCCAGGATTCAGACTCCTCCCATATGGTGAATCCATCATCCTTTAGGGACTCAAAGGTTCTTGCACATGGGTGGAGAAAGAGAAAAGAGAGGAGAGAATTCCCGCTAGTCACATAGAAGTGGCACACATCACTTCAACTCACATACTATTGGAGTGAACTAGTCACACAGCTATTCCTGGGTGCAGGAGGGTCTGGGAAATGTAACCTCTGATTGGATAGCTGCTACCCAATGATATCTTTATATTATGAAAGGGAGCACAGAATTTTGCTAGAGAAATGATATTTCTGCTGTGTCTAGGGAGATGAGAAATCTTTAGCCTATCATCCACTTTCTAGCCTGTGTATGCCACGGCCAGAACACAAAGAGAGTGGCGGTGTTTTCTTTAAGGAGTGGAAACTGACAGTTTAATGCCCATTAGATTTTGGTGCGTTCCTGCCCACAGATTGGACCGTATGTAAAGGGAAAATGGCTAGAGTGAAAGCAGCTACACTTCCACTGACACATGATAAGACCTTCTGGATCAAAATGGATTTTACTCTGTGGAAGGAGACTGGGCTTGGACTGTTTTAAAAGAATCTGCCTCAAGGTACATTCTACTAGAGTGAGAAGAACCCAGAAGAGTCTACATGGGGGTAATGCTAGAAAGAGTAAGAAAGAGGGACCTAGCAAGTCAGCTGGAGAAGATCACCCAGCATCAATTAAATAAATGGCCTTTGTTCTTTTACCTCTCATCCCATCTACATCCTGTAACCTGAAGGATCCATATTAGCACAGTGATTGCAGGAGGGGAGGAAGTCAGAGCAGGGAACTGAAAAGAACAGATCATGTCTACCTTCTTCACAGGCAGTCTGAAAAATCAGTAGATAGTCCTGGAAGTGGGGACGGTGTGCCAGGGAGAGAAATCAGGAAAAGTATTTGTTGGATGTGAGATGAAAGTGTTGATTGATTTTGTATTTCTTTATATATCTGACAGTGAGACTGCTCTAGCATTGCGAACCATCCTAAGATAACAACAGGGGTGGGGAAAGGGAGATCCTGCCTGGTTTGGAGAGCAGCAGTGGAGGAGAGAAACCATTTTCAGATTACACTCCACTAAGTTTAGTTCACCAGGTGAACCCATTACCATGACAATAAATGGACAAGATGAATTTAGACAGTACTAATTCTACAAACGAAAATAGTCCAAGGTTTCATTGAGGATGACACAAAGACTGAAGCAGTACAACCAGGTAGAGAGACTAACCAATGTATAAGCCCTTGGGACAAAATCAGCTTGGTGGGAAGGGACCTGCCAGGAAGGAGCCCAGGCACTCCAGGAACAGAAAAGAGGCTTGTGAGGCTGGAGCTTGGACAGAAATGGTAAAGGTATGATTTGCGATCAGAGGTGTCTATAGGACACCATCTTGTAGGACCTCAAAAGGCAAGATGAGAGTTTTTATTCCTTGTGCAATTAGAAGCCACTAGGAGGTGTGAAGAAGGGAATGACCTGATCTAATTTATGTTTTTAAATCTCTCAAAATGTTTCTTCTGTTTTAAGAAAATAATAAACATATAGCATGTATTTAGATGCCGAAAGTATTTTATATTTGTTTTAAGATGAACACAGTCAAATTCCCTCTGAAAAGGTTTATAACTTAACAAAATTCAGTTCAATTGTTTGTACATATTTTAAAATAGTATTCCAGACTTCTCTGAGTATTTAAACTTTTTCAGTAGTCTAAATTTCAGCATCTTATGAATGTTCTCATGCTTTAAAATCTTTACCTATATTCCACAGGATTAAATATACCCAATTTGGTCTCTCTACAAAGGATTGTGAGAAATGGAAGCAGTTTCTTTAAACAGTCATTATGTTAGCTAAAATATTCCTTAAGTACAATCAAGAGAAAAATACTAGACAACTTATGAAGGAATACTCTCTATCATTGAACCTAAAAGAGGCCATGTGGAGATGAAAGACAACTTTTGAAGTCACCATATACAGTCATTACTATTTTTCAAAAAAAATAATCAGTCAAAACTGATTTATATTTAATTCTAAACATAAACTGAAAAAAATCCACTCATCAAAGTGGAGTAAAATGCCATTGGCAAGATATACAGTAGCCCATTATTTCAAACTTTTTTAATATATCAAGTATTCACAGAAATTTAACTGACTTTGTACTTCCTATTGAATAACTTATTTATCAAAAAATGGAATGGAGGTAGTAGGATACCTTAGGCAGCAAGACTATTAACCATTTTTGCAGAGTAATTTTTTATACATTTTGTTTTGTATGTTATTTACTCAAAATAGTTATGTATTTCTGGATTACGTAGATAACTCAAAGGAGGTGTTCCAAGAATAAATTTACAAATTTTGATCATTTGGTAAAATGGTGAATGACAAAAATTTCCTTTCTTTAACTTACTGAATGCATCAGATATTTAAAGAAATATCTAATTTTTATGGCCTTAAGAAATCTAGTTGGAAAATTAATCTTGTCCAAATTAATTTTGACATTATTTTGGCAGATGGATATTTAATAGAAATTATTTATATAATACCATATATGAAAGGTATCATTTAGGGATTTTTATCTGTTTAAACTTTGAAGAAAATAATATTCAAGCCTTAATGAAAGTTAGAAATTATTTTTTATAATATTGTAGTTAAATTTGACATATATTTTACCATGGGAGGAGTACAGAACAATTAATTGGAAACTTCAGTCATTTTAGTATAATGAAATTTTCATTTCTATTGAGTCTGTTGCTATTTTCAAGACTCCAGAGAATTTGGTTGCAGGGATTCTCCAGTGACTGCAGTGGTACTTAGTGCTTGTAAGCAATTGATGATTGCTCTCTGGAAGGCTGCTCTGTGAAGAATTTTGAGGGGGCATCCAGTCCTACTGGATAAGAGTGAAATGATCAGGTAGTGATACTTGCAATGGATGTGTCAAGGAGGAGCTGTGACAGAGGTGCCCCTTAGCTGCCATCCACATTTCCCAAGAGATTTGGCCAACTGTGTAGAATGTCATCACACATTTGTAACACAAAGCATGCTTCTGTTATATGGCTTGTAGTTCACAGAGGAAACAATAGCTTTAAAGTGGTTTTGTTTTATTTTGTATTCATAGTTTACATGTGATAAGACATAAAGCAATTCCATATTCCAGTACTTTTTTCCTTTTTAGACCAGAGTTTTTCAATGTACAGGTCTCAAAATGTGACTGGGTAAAAATGAGCATTATTTTTTAAAGAGATGACTAGAATAGAGTAGAGTAGAATAGAATAGATCATAGAAATCACATGTGGTAAGAGTAGGGACTGTTTTGTGAAACTTCCTTTTCAGTAGTATGTGTAGATGAGCTGATGGTGATATAGAAATGAATTACTGTGATAATCAGTGGTTTAGATCTTAGCATTTTTACTACTTTGAAGAAGCTATAGTACTTCCTTGGTGGCGCAGTGGTTAAGAATCTGCCTGCCAATGCAGGGAACACGGGTTCGAGCCCTGCTCCGGGAAGATCCCACATGCCACAGAGCAGCAAAGCCCATGCATCACAACTACTGAGCCTGCGTTCTGCAGCCCGCGAGCCACAACACTGAGCCCATGTGCCACAACTACTGAAGCCCGTGTGCCTAGAGCCCGTGTTCCGCAACAAGAGAAGCCACCACAATGAGAAACCCACGCACCACAACAAAGAGTAGCCCCTGCTCACCACAACTAGAGAAAGCCCGTGTGCAGCAATGAAGACCCAATGCAGCCAAAAATTTAAAAAAAAAAAAAAGGAAGCTATAGCAGTGTCTTAAACTGACACTTCCTCTGAAGAAATTTGAGTAATAGACCAGGACACATATCTAGTCTGAAATGTCTCATTTCAATTTTCTGTCCAAAGACCTGGGCAAAGTTTCTAGGCTAATATATGGTGGTTGGTATTTGTTATCATGGCATATTCCTTTGGGTTAGTTGTTGATTTGCTTGACCCTCAGAAACTTCCTAGGAGTCTGTGTTCTGTAACAGTCTTATAAAATATGTCAGGTTGTCTAAGAAATAGTAAATTTTGTGATGTAATGCCACTGTTGAGTTTTTTGCATGTTATATCTTATTTTTCCTTCTTTATGAGCATGGATATTTTACTGTAGGAATTTAATGGCCATTTATTTTAGGAATCCATGATTCTAATATCTCCTGAAACTATTGTAGATGGCCATTTTCAATTGCATTCATAATTAAATCTGATTTGTAGTAAATGATATCTTCTCTCATCTAGTAATTATAAACTTGTGTATATTCTTGATTTCCATCTTTCCTTGCCAGATGATGTTCACCACACTAAATGCTTTTTCCATCCCCCTAAAATATAATACTTATCCACTCATTTATTTATACAGAGGTAATCAAGCAAATGCTTGTTCATGGACAAAGCTGTAATGTCTATCTTGAAGATACGTTGTGTGAATAACTCTCTCCCCATCACCACCTCTCCCCACCAGCTCCTTTAATGTGATTTGATAAATTTCAAAATAGCTCCATGTCCCAAAGTACATCCATTACCAAATTTTAAATTATGACTAAAATGTCCAACATTCGCCATTTAATTAGGTTAAGACATTATAGACAATTGGTCTTTGTTAAGATTGAGATATGTCCTGTCTATTTAATCACCTTTTACACATTTCCTTCAACTAATGGCTTTTACTGTAGTGGAGATCATGGCTGTAATGGAGTAAGATATAAGTCACTACACAGAGAACAGACTTGTGGTTGCCAAGGGGAGGACGGATGGGAGAGGGATGGATTGGGAGTTTGGGATTAGCAGATGCAAAATATTATATACAGGATGGATGAACAACAAGGTCCTACTGTATAGCACAGGAAACTATATTCAATATCCTGTGATAAACCATAATGGAAAAGAATATGAAAAATAATATATGTATAACTGAATTACTTTACAGCAGAAATTAACACAACATTGTAAATCAACTATACTTCAAGAAAATTTTTAGAAAAAAGATATAAGTGGGCTTCCCTGGTGGCGCAGTGGTTGAGAGTCCTCCTGCCAGTGCAAGGGACACGGGTTCGTGCCCCGGTCTGGGAAGATCCCACATGCCGTGGAGCGGCTGGGCCCGTGAGCCATGGCCACTGAGCCTGCGCGTCCGGAGCCTGTGCTCCACAACGGGAGAGGCCACAAGAGTGAGAGGCCCGCGTAGCACACACAAAAAAAGGCCCACGTACCGCAAAAAAAAAAAAAAAAAAAAAGATATAAGTCATTAGCCAGAATGGATCAGAATGAGAATCAGGAAATGTCTTGGAATGTGAAGTGTGCCTTCCATGGCTGAGTGGATGTAGCCCGGGATGTAGGACAGGAGAAACCTTACAGAAGGGAGGAATCTAAACAGGAAGGTAGTCATGTCATCAGCATAATTTGACCTCTTAGTTCATATTTTCTCTAGAATTTGCTGCTAATGTACAGAGCTACTTAAAGTGTATCCTCGGAATCAGCAGAAGCAGCCACAGCTTTTTAGAAAGATAAATTTTCGGGCCCCATCCCAGATGTACTGAATCAGAATCTTTGAGGAAGAGGGCCAGTAACCCATGTTTTAGCAACCTCTACGGATGATAAATCTGAGTACCACAGCAAGAAGAAACATTGACAGACAGACCTCATAATAATAATGGTACTGAAGACAAATATATTTTAAATGTAATTTTGCAGTTTCCTTAGCATTTAGCTAGGTGGATCTCTTGGACCATTTGTTGTTGAAAAAAATATTGTCACCATTTAGCAAGGATAAACGAAGAAAATATATAAGAGATTAAAAGAGAGTGAGGTACATTCAGTAGTGGGTCAAGGAGAAAAATAAACTTTTATACATTTGGCCATTGTTTTATGGCTTCCATAGGACAATGACTCTATGCTGATGCTAAGAGCTAATTTTATATTTCTTATGTAATTCTAGGAGAGTGTTTGTATTGAAATACGTCTCTTTAATCCAGAAGAGAAAATTATTCACTTAGATGTGCAGTTATCGAGTGCTGCCGTTAGTGGACTCAAGGAACTTGTACTATTTCCACTAGATTCTCTCAACTGTGTTGTACGGTATTCTCCAGCGACTACAGGCTATAGAGAACAAAGGTATGGTTTGAGTGTGGCATTATACTTATTGCTGATCCTTTGAAATTAACCTTTAAAATTATTTCTTTGCATGGTATAATCATTGAGATTACACTCGCTCATAGTTTTAGCTTTGTTTAATACCATTCATTGGTAAAATATACTAATTTAGAATTACCATTGTTTTCTTTAATGCAAAGATATTATTTATTAGAATATCAAGTTAAATAATTCCTAAATTGCCCCTATATACTCTCTTTCACTTCACTTTTTGTTAACCATATTTTTCTGGGTTGCACCAAATGAAAATGATTCTGTAAGGACTAGGGGTTAAACTTTCAATTTTCATGATAAAAATTCATTTATATCTTATATTCTCAATTAAATGCAAATCACATACACACATATATTAACAGTGCAATGACGAGTGTTCTTATGGCATAATTATGAAAAACTTTGCACTATGTATTCTCACACACACACACAAACACATGGCCTCTATGCTCACGATTAACTCAGTTTATAGTAAAATAGTCAACTTTCTTTGTTTTAACAGTAATATCCAATTGTTATAAAGACTGTACTTAGTATTGGTGTGTACGATGCATTCCATTACGCCATGAAAATGTCTTTTGCTAGTTTATATGCTCTTTCAGAGTTAGAATAATTCTTATTTTAATGAATGATGAATAAATAAATATATTTGTGAAATTTTAAAGGATAAACATTTTTATAATGTGAAGCATGAAAATTAAGACCATAATGTATATACAAGACCCTATTTTGCTAGATTACCATTAGAAACGTGGGCTTGTCTCCTCTCTGAATTGTGACTATAGAGGCTTTGTGAACACAGACTGAATCTTGGATTTTCTTTGTCAGCATACATTAAAAGACACAGAAATACATTGTGACCTTGGAAAGTAAGTTCTATTTAATAGATAAAATTATTTCATGGAAGAAAAAAATGTTTATCTAAAAGAATATTGTTATAATGCATTTAGTATTTTAAAATAAGACATAAATATGTTTTTAGTAATTGATTTTCTTCTCCAGGGAGGTTTGATATTTAAACAACCTTGTGGAAAACTTGTGTGAAAAGAAAAACAAGTCAGGACTTAGTAAGGAGAGGCTTTTATTCAAAATGATTATTGCAAGGGAGGAAAAGGGACTATTGAAATAGTTGGCGGGGTACTATTGCAATTCGGAGAACATTCCCCTCTCAGAAATCTACAAGCTACTCAATATCAAACCGAGCAAGCTTTTTCTTTTATAGGCTAAAGGAGGGGCAAGCAGAAATAAGCAGAATCTTTGGAGAGAAAGCTGGACAAGGAAGGGAAAATGACCAGTGGGGACTGATAGGAAAAAGGGTTTTGCCGTGGTCAGTTGATTCCCAAGAGAAGCCCAGAAGGGAGGCACATTCTACTTTTTTGGTGCTTGCTCAGGCTTGGGGACAAGCAGAATTCAGGGGCCTATGGGAAAGATAGAAAGCTGACTAAAGTTTGGTCAAGGCAAAGCAGAGGGTAAGCATTGGGCAATTGAGAATACTTGGTCATTTGGTTAATACCATATGCCCTTGAAATATGACCTTTATATTTAGGTGATTGAGTTCCTAGTACATGTCTGGGGTCAAGTTTGGCGCTGATGCATAGGGATAATCAAGTCACATTTCCTGCTTTTAAAGAGTATGTGTACCAGTGGGCAAATCAGTGCCTTCTCATTAATGTCTCTCCCTCAGCACACCAAAAGAGTGCTCAAGTCTCCCAGTGCCAGATCTTGAGCCAAAACATCACTGCAAGTGATTTATTAAGGAGGTGTGATCCCAGTAGGAAAAATTAGTAAGAGAACAAGGGAAGCAGAATAAGCAAAGGGAAGAAGCTAAGCAAGGATGTGATTGCAGGTACAGTCCCAGACTTTGTCTGTTGCTGTGGAAAGCTTTGGAGCATAAATCACATCTCAGAGTTTGTCTTGTCTCGATGCCAAGATTCTGGGCTTTTGAACTCCCATACTAGGCAGTATAAGCTTCCTCTGGATGAGCTATAAACTCCCAGCCACTTCTGCTCTAGGGCTGAGGGCTTCAGGATCCCAAGGCAATCATCTGAAAGTCTCAGGTGGAAGATGAACAGCAAGCATGCGGGAGTTGGAGGATGGAGGCAGGAAACTAGGTGGAGCACCGACAGTGTCTGCTACAAGTTATTTACAAATTTATTTCTAGATTTAAGTTTTTCTTGTTTTAAATATATACCAATATGTGAAAACTATATATATATAAAACTATAAACTATATATATATATATACAATTGTTAATAAATATAAGTCAGTGTTGTGAAAATATTTGGCTCAACCAATTTTACAGTCATGTTTTTTTTCATTCTACCTAAAAGTGCTAGCCTTTTTTTCTTTCAAGTTCTTGTTGTTCTTTACATTTTTCTAAAACAACTACTTTTTATCTAAGTCATACTGTGTATAATTTAAAGTTGCATAATATTAAAAGATGTTTGATAGTTACTGTATTTCTAACTAGTCTTGTGGGTCTTTTTCCTCTTCTGAAGTTTTCATGGTCTTTAATTGTACCTAATGTCCTCAAAATTCTTAAGGATATACATTGGTGTGGCTCTATTTTCGTACATTTTTCTGTGTAGTTGGGGTCTCTTTCAATATGGAGACACTGAGATATTGTTTCACACTTGTTAGAATGGCTAGAAGTTTGAAATCAGGGTTTCAGCTGGACCATGCTCCCTCTGAAACCCAAAAGGGAGAATCCTTCCTTGGCTCTTCTGGCTTCTGGTGCTTGCCAGCAATCTTTGGTGTTCCTTGAGTTGTAGATGTATCATTCCAATCTCTACCTCCTTTCTCGTATGGCCTTCTCATGTGTCTTCACATCATCTTCTCATAAGGACACCAGTCATATTGGATTAAGGGCCACTCTACTCCAGTGTGACCACAACTTAACTAATTACGTCTGCAATGACCCTGTTTCCAAATAAGGTCGCATTCTGAGGTACTGGGTGTTAGAACTTTACTATATCTTTTTGGGGGATGCAGTTCAACCCATAATAGTCATCAAGTTTGTGAAATTATCATTGAACAACTTTACTACCTTTGTTCTTCCTTCCAGGTTTGTCACTCAGATCATTCCTTTAGATAATCCTACACACGAAACCTTAGAATTGCAAGCAACAAACAGTAATCCTGATAATTTTGTCCTGGAGATTGACAGATCACAGGTAAGTATATTCAGAAAGCCGAGTAATCTACCACTAGTAGAACATTTTCCAAATATGATTTTGGGACACCATGGAGTATTAGCAATTGAATTATTAATAAGGCTTCAAATGCTAAAATTTTAAAATATAACATATGCATTGCCAATTTTAATTTATCAAGAAAATCAATATCATGTTCATGTAAATTTTTGAAATTATATATGCTAGATTCATGCTCATTTTCACTGAACCCTAAATAAATTGGTTGTGCTTTATTCCTGACCACTTTGGTAACCAGTTTTTGCAATAGTTTCCCAATAATATGATTTTTTTTCTGATTTTAATTGGAGTGGTCTTTTTTTATTTTTAAAGAGACAATTGTTTAGAGCAGTTTAGGTTCACAGCAAAATTAAGCCAAACGTACAGAGATTTCCTATATACATCCTGCCTCAGTCTCCCTCCCACCCTCCTTATCCCACCCCTCTAGGTGGTCACAAAGCACCGAGCTGATCTCCCTGTGCTATGCAGCTGCTTCCCACTAGCTATCTATTTTACATTTGGTAGTGTACATGGGGCACAGAGAATTTGCTTTTCTAAAAAGTTCTCTTGCTGCTGCTGCTGCTGCTGCTGCAGCTGGAGAAAGAGCACATTTTAAGAACACTGATTTAAGATATGTACAGTTTGGAGAGTATCTCAAAGGAACATAAATTCAGGGAATATTCATAGGCAATTGGCTATGTGGCTCTGAAATTCAGGGTAGAATATTAAGCTAGAAATGAAGACTTGGGGGATCATCTGCACCAAAATGATAACTGAAATTTGGGGAGTATATGGGGGGGGGATCTGTGTATATAGAAAAGTAGAAAACCCCAAGCCTCACTGACCCTTAAGTGTAGAGGAGTGAGAAGAGTCCACAAAGGAGACCCACCCTCCCTCTTGCGTCTCCCCAGCTATCAACGTCCCCACCAAAGTGGTGCATTTTAGGAATATGATTTGACTCAATGGTTATTCTATGTGTCCAGGTCCCAGGACGCCAGTTCTTTTTAGCTTTTCCTTAGTTCCTACCCATCACCCCCTCCCCACAGACAGTGCTGACAGCTCTGCCTCTCTCTCTTTTTCTCTACCTCATTTTCTCATTCCTTCATTCCTGGGAGAGACTAGAGCCAGTCAATGGGCCTCAATCACTTTATCTTCCCCCAAGTAGCAAAACAAGATCTGAAGGTTCAGCATCCCTGTCTCTATTTCCAAAGCATACGATACCAAATATGTATAGTGAATGCCAAAACCCTGCTTTCAAGTAAACTTCGAAATGATAATTGCAATAGATTATTTTCTTCAGAGGACCTCACAGTAAATCATGGTATTTAGAAAAAGGCTTTTACTATTTGCTGTTTGATGATTGTTTAACGAATCTACAATGTGATTTCTTTATTTATATTTTAATACCTGTCTCTTGTCACTTACTGGTTGCCAACTAATATGATATAAAATTAGTTCTTAACTGCCATGATGTGTCAAATCAGATATCGCTAAGTATTACATTGCTAAAATTGGTGTATATAGTGCAATCTTAGAAAAATTATTTTAAAATATACATGTATGTTTGTATTACTTAACACCATATTTTCCATAAATTAAACAGAATATGATGTTCAGGCTGTAGTTTACATTTAACAGAAATTACTCATTAGTGGTGTTTTCATATCCTTCGTATCACTACTTTTACAGAGAATGTAAACTGGGGTCCAAGGGAAAACAAATGCATTGTATTACAGATGCCATCTTAACGTTGCATAATGAAAAAGATGGTCTCGGCTTTAACATTTCCAACCATGGTTTTCTAGTCCATTCATTCTTTTGTACACTTATCAAATATTATTGACCACAGAATATGCAATTAACTTAATATTTGGAAACAACTCAAAAATAAATTTACAGGCGAGAAAAATACTATTATATGTTATAGAACAAATAGGAACATACATTAATGGTAATGATAAATGGAAAGTATATTATATATATATGTATATACTTTATATAGATATGTATATATAACTTTATTCCTGGTTTTGTTGTGTAATATTCATGTTTACATAGGTAAGGATTTTAAAATATTGATGATTACATGTAAATGCTTCAATAAGTAAGCATAGATTGATTATCAAGGCAAATAATGATATTAAAAATTTACTGTCCTCCATCTATATATTATGAGAAATTTCAAAAAGATACAGAAGTGGAAAGAATAATACAATGCACAAACTTATACCTTCTATCTTGGTTCTTATAGTAAGAATTTGTTACATTTTTCCTCTCTTTTCTCTCTTACATTTCTTACTATTCAATTTAAAGGTAAATTGTAGATGCTATTTTAACAGTAAATACTTTAGATTATATTTCTTAAGAGCATATTAGTCTCCTCCATCATCTAATATCCTGTCCAAATTTCAGTTTACCTAACTGTCGCAAGAATATCTTTCCCTATTGAACTAGGATCTAGTGTAAGCTCAAACATGGGAATTGGTACTCCTGATGACACTTGCTTGTAATAAAATGTTTTTAAGTTTCAAAAGCTGATATGTTTAACATATTATTTATATATCCCATTACACTAAACCAGTAGGTTTGCTACAGTTAAATTCCATCCAACCGTGTTTATCTTTTTTTCCTTGAAACCAGGGGAGATGCATTTTTCAGTAAATTTTAGGTGGAAATAAAGGAATTGAGTTATTGCTTGGTTGTATACACTACCTCAATTTTCACCACATGCCTCTGACATATATTTATAGAAAAGGAATTTGAGGCCAGAGAGGCTAAAATATTTAAACCACATGATTAGTCAGTGGTAGAACTAGAGTTAAAAATCTAAGTTAATATAGTATTATACATTTTTCCGATGAAATGGTTGATTTCTTTTATATATGTATGGGGGGAGGGAGAGAGATATTTTTGTCACATTTGCTAAATTGAAAGAACATATGAACTGCAACTTTTCTGGTTTTTTTCTTTGCTAAAGTTAATTCTGATATTAATTTGAACTCCTTAAATATGCATTAACTGATAATGTCAAAACTGATAATGAAGTATCAGAGGGACATGCAGCCTGAGATAAAAAATATTTGCTGTAGATAAGCCACATGTATAATAAGGAGGTAACTCTGTTCTAAAATTTTGTATTTTTTTTTCATGGTCGTTTTCAGAGTTTATTGAAGAGCAAGTGCTGTATTCTACAAAGATTGAATGACTTTGCCAAATTGCAAGTGTCCTTTTTCAAAAGTTATCTGGCAAAATACATTAGTGAAAAAATAATTGACTTCTCAAATGTGCCACTCATTCTGTCATTCTATAAGGGTTGATAATAAATATTACATTATTCACAGTGTAGCTTTTTGATTACTTAAGATCTTCAAGCCTTCATTATATTATGATGGAGTTTCTAGCTTCTTTCACAATCTCTAAAGAGGTAACTCAGATTAATACATTTCAGACTCAAGTTATTCTAGTAGGTCACACTTTGAGGGTCTATGTAATAGGACAAAGAAAAAACTTCATTGTACAACAAAGAAGCATGTCTTACATCTGCACTTAGACTCAGTTCATTTCTTTTGACCTCGCCAACACTGCAAGTTAGGTTCCCAGTGGTTTGACATGTATTTTGGGATGGATAATAAGCTATGGGTTCTTTAAATAAAATGTACATTTCTATTATTGGGGATTCCAACTCAGATTAAAAAATTCATCCTGATTTCCTTTTATTGGTCGATGTGGTTATTGCCTGGGGGAAGAACATTGTGTGAGCACTAATAAACACTGTTTACTATGGGCTGTTTCACCAATATTCCCCAAGCAGGCATACTGAGAATGGTTAATGTGTATAAGGCAACACGTTAATCACATGAACATCAACCTGGTATACACTTAGCGCACAAAGATGCTGACTCAAACAAAAGTATTGATTTTTGTTTCTCTTTCTTGTTTCTTAATTTACACAGCTGATCATACCACCTCACTCCACCAAAGACATATCTGTTCACTTTCGTCCTTCTGCTCTTGGAGGAGCTGGTCATCAGACTTCTGTCACCTTCCACTGTGCTCAGGTACAATAGAGTATTCTTGGACCAAGACAAGTTAATTAAATTTTAAAGTCAATACACAAGTAAATCTAATTTGTCCACTTGACATCTTTGCAAGCAAAACACATTTATTGTAAATTATTATTTAAATGAACTTTTGAAAATACAGTATGCATTATGTATGTGCAGGCATTTAAGAAGGCATTTTTAAATCCTTAGATCACTTGACTGAAAGAGAATATACACCCAGATTTAAAATGTAAGGACTTTAATGTAAATGCTAAATTGCTAGCATTTAATTTTCTGACTTGGATTTTCTTACTCAAATTTTCATGAACTTAAATATAAAACTGTATAAAATGTAATCTTGCAAGTACTGTGTTATTTTTTTTACTCTGTTTTCATCTGAATAATAAGAATTTAAAAAAAATATTTTTTAAGTATCTCTAAACTCGGTACATGCCATTCTAAGAATTATTTCAATTCATTGTCCAGAGTCCTATGGAAGAAGTATGGCCAACCCCATTATATGCATCAGGAATATGAGACACACAGAAATTAAGACCAGGCAGCTAGTAGGAGGTCGAACTCAGACCTGAACCCAGGACATCTGGCTTCAACCCGTCTTCATGACTGTTCTTACAGCTACTGACAGAATGCCTAGGCATAACTCTCTTACTGCCAATGAAAATTTTTCATAAATTTTACAGTTATTATTATTTTTTACTTCTTCAGGTGTTGATGCGGGAGTAAAGTAAATCGAGGTATATACTTTATATCCTATGGGACACCAGGGAGCTTACAAAATCCTGCCATCTGGGAGGGAGTGAAATCAAATATAATACAGGGGTTCCTGTGTCAGTGCAAGGCCTGTATGTAACTGAAGTACCCTCTTTTTCCCCCAAAATGTGTAATTTAGAAAAAAGTTTTTGAGGCTAATAAATTTTTTACGTGATTACTGACTTATACATGACCTGAAGCAATACTATGGAAGTATGCTTGACTTTCAAAGATATTAAAGAAAACAGACAAACCAGTAATCCTTCTCATAAAGAAGGGCAGGTATAGTAGAGAGATTTTCTTTCACAAAAATAATTTTAACACAGCTCATCTTTTAAATCATTGCTTCATAGCAGGGTCAGGCCTTTCATCTTAATTCTTGGAGATAACTTAGTTGCTTGGATTTCTGGTGGAAGTTACATCTACTCAAGGTGGTCTGGCACATCAGCAGGATAGTGATCAGTTCTCCATCTTAATAGATTTAGAAAATCCTAGCCTAGAGGCTGAACTCAAAATTCTTTATCAAATACAAAAGAACTCAAACAAGTAAGTAATCCACTCAAACCTTTTTGTCAATCACTTTAACACTGGGGCTTAATTTCAGTCACTCTAAGCCTCTCCTTCCAAGTTGTAGCAAATCTCCAAGGCTTTATCTCTGGTTAGACTTAAATCAGTAATTCATTCTTTTAGCTACTGAGTCCAGACCGCTTCAACCTTTTCAATGTGTTGCCCTAACCTTTGTGGGTTTTCTTGCCTTTTCTTTTTGCCTTTAATTTTTTTTTCCTTTCTATCCCTGAATAATTCAGGTCTTCCTCTTCTTTTAATTCATCTAGTTGACATTCTTTGCAGGCAAAACTGGTTTATCCCAAAGTATTAATTGAATGAACTTTTGAAAATGCAGTATATATTATGTATGTGTAGGCATCTAAAGAAGATATTTTTAAGAAGAAAATTTTAGGGCTTACTTTTCTAAGTCTGAAAGTTTGCAATTAGGTTAACCACTAGGGAAAAACTCACACAGATTTCTGTCCCTCTCTTGATTTCACTGATAAATATATCTGAACTAACACACACAACTGAGTAGCTGATTAATCAAAAATCTAGTGTGGTAGTGCTTGTAAGATAAGTTTTAACTATTTCTGAATATGACTCTTTGCTGAACTTAAGGAAATGGCTATGGTTTATTATTTGTTTCATTTGTTTCCAGTTTGTATCCATGTGAAGAACTCTGCATTGTAAAAAATCTAACTTTAGGCTAAAGTTGTTTGTATAGATTTTGAATCCTGAGATTAATTTGGTTAGGGCATCACAACTGCAAATATCATAAACTCATAATATGCTACCAGAATCTCTCAATGAGATTGTTACTGCATAACAGGATAAGAGGAACAATAGTAAGCAGCAAATGTGATAAACAGGCCTTCTCTGATATCAAACATTATGTTCTGAGATCTTCTCTTGGTTTTCAGTCGTTTCATTTTTATTTTCAAATAGTTGCCATTATTTATTTCATTTATACTTGATGTGGGACTCACTGCATCTAAAGGTCAGAACAGTGAAAATAAAGGAAAAAGAGATAAAATCAGAGTGATTTTATTACCCAGCATGTGTCTATGGTCCTTGCAGCCTGTGTCTATGGCAGACTCTCTTGATTCTTAGCAAGCTCAAATGCCCTTGAGCTCTACTCAGTGTGCAAGCCAGATCTACTATCTTTTACCTCCACTTGTTTCTTCTTTCAGAAACATTGAGATTGGATCTTTAATTGTTTTACTCTGTCTCCTTTCAAAGAAGTTTGAGATGAAGATGGACTAAAAATGTTACCTTTTTTTTAATGCATATGTTCCCTGGGGTACTTTTTAATTTCCCTCTGTGAACCCAGGTGGATAATGTAAGCAATGCCAGGGTAATTGTTGGATACTAGTGTCTAGGAATGGTAGGAAATGGTTTAACTTAGAACCTCCAGTATTCCAGGCCACTTGGCAAAACATGAAAACATGACCTTCTTGTTTTTGTAGTTTGGCTTATTTCCAGTGGTTTAAATTAACCTAATTTCTGTCATCCACGATTTATTTTATAAAATAGCCAAAAAGTAAGTAATTTACATAAAACAGTTGTTACTATAATTGAACCCTGACATTTGATTCCAAGCAGTCAATTACGTTTGATCAAGTTCAGACATCATAAGTGAAAATATAGTGAATTTATGCTTGTAGACTCTCTAACTAAAAGTAATACAGTCATTTGAAGACATATGCAGATAAAACTTGCCTTTTCATCCTCACTTACTGAGATAGAATTTTATAAATTTCCTGTCACCACCCATCCTACTTTGGAAACAAAGCAAGTTTCCCTCTTTTTATTGGAACTTAAGCTTGGAAACATCTATGTAGTTTGAGAGGTGATAAACCAGGACATTGTTCGCTGGTTTTTGGTTGATGACCTCGTCATTCATCGGTAACATTAGCAAAGTGTTCGGTGTAGAACAGAGTCTCAAGGGACTTTTATTCCAAATGAATACAAACGGAACATTTTCAAACAGAGCTTTGCAGGCTTATGAAACACGGATAAGAACAATGGCCACATTCAATCTTCTTCATATAATTTTTGAGCCATTTTTTCACGTCATGTGATAAAACATACACTGTACTAGATGATGGGCGTAAATAATATGGCAATAAGTTGTATACACTTCTTTTTAATGGGACTGCAATCTGTGTCTCACCTTCTTTGCCTTCCTGTGATAAATATTTTGGAAACTTCATAGAGCATTTAGTACCCAGTTTGTTAGACAAATTGATTTTTTTTTAAATCTTGAGCAGAAATGCATGGCTTTCATTAAATTTTCTCTTTTATGTTGTTATCAGTAAGCTTGTATGTATTGAAATATGTTTAATATTTGAACATTGGCCTTTTGCCTTTTTTTCAGTGTAAAAACACATTGATTTTTCAATAAAATCAAAAGGAATTTGGAAAAGGAAGGAAAGATAAAAACAGTGCATGTTAAATATTAACAAAAAACTTATCTGCCAAAATTTTTATGTGTACTATATTTATTAAGTGGTACAAATAAAAAGTATGTAATTAGTACATATATGTTATGGATGTTTATCTTTATATAGTTTAAAGAATGGATATGCTACATCTCTGGGATAGGACTATTCCCCCAGCCTCTAGAAATAGAAAGAATGACCACATACCTTCGTCTTCAATCATCTGTTCTTATACCTTTCCAAAATCCCACCGAAGAAGAAGATGTTTTAATCGATATCATACTAATAGGTAAGTTGTTTTTCTTTTACTTTACATATGTTATTTTGTAATTTTTAAAAATTTATTTATTTTTGGCTGCGTTGGGTCTTCGTTGCGGTGTGCGGGCTTCTCATTGCAGTGGCTTCTCTTATTGTGGAGCACAGTGCACGGGCTTCGGTAGTTGTGGTGCACGGGCTTAGCTGCTCCACGGCATGTGGGATCTGCCCGGGCCAGGGCTTGAACCCGTGTCCCCTGCATTGGCAGGTGGATTCCTAACCACTGTGCCACCAGGGAAGCCCATTTTGTAATTATTAATCACACTTATTCTATTATAGAGTCCAAGCATTTTAGAGGTAGTGGACACTTCAGGGATCTGTTAGTTCAACAACATCATTTTATTAAAGAGAAAGCATACATGTAAGAGATGAAGTATCATGGCCAAAATCACAACTCTAAACTCCAGGATCAGAAATTAGGAATCTGTATACCAAGTCAAGTTCTTCTAATTTTATCTGGAAACCTGAATATGTAAGTCAGTAAATTTGTACAATTCTTATGATATCACTCAAATATGCCAATGTTTATTCCTCAAAGTTTATAAAAATTCCAGTGTTCTAATTTTGTTTCCTTTGCCCCTTTTCTATATAAATAGCGTATTTAGATTAAATTTTGGCTCCAACCAAGCTTGTTCCTTTTTTCGTGTCATATTGAAGATGCATGTTTTTAAATTCAGTTGTGTGAAATGTTTGATCACTTTGTATTAAATGACCAAATAATGTGGGTCTGAAATAAAAATCAACTCATTATAAGTTTTCTGAAACACATTTTAAATGTAATGTTGAACATTAATAATTTTAACTTTTCAACTATTTTTACTACTTTTACTAAAATTACAACTACTGCTACAACTACGGTGATCCATTTTATAAAGTTCAATTTCAGGGCTAAAAGGAACACATATGTTAAGGTTTTTTATATAAGTAACCAATTTATTCTCCTGAATGGTTATCCTATTGCACTTCATGCTGCCATCAGGAGTATATTACAGACATAACTACTTATTTTCTTGAACCTTGTAAGCCCTGAGTATCAGCATTCTCCTTAATTTCCAGCAGTCTCATTGTGGGAAAATTGTATCTTATCATCATTGCAAATTTTCTATTTTTTATTAATGCTGAAGCTGAACACTATCATTTACCTGTTAGAGTTCTCATCTTTCCTGATCATCTCTTCATGCTTGTGGTATGAAATAAGAAAAATTAAGAACATAATGTCATCTCATGTAAAATTCCCTTATGAATACTCTGGCTATGATGAGAAGGAGAGACATGCTGTTTAGTAAAACTTGACTGCAGGCTCAAGGAAGTCAGTATTTTAATGTGGAAGAGACTTGAGCATATATATAAGCAGAAGGAAGAAGCCAGGGTTGAGAAAGAGTTAAAGCTATAAAGGACATAGGGTTTAACCGATGGGCCAAGGCTCTGGGAGGACTGGTATCAGGGTTGAGTTAGAAGGAAGAGCTATGAACAGCAGGGGCATTTCTACTTTTGAACAGGTGGAGGTAAGCTAAAACAAATGTGAATGTAGATAAATTGTAGGTAGTAGAGGGGCTTTGGAATTAAGAGCAGTTGGATTTATATTTTCATCTGCTGAGAAAAGGAGATATAGTAAGAGATTTGAAGAGTGGCACAGTGGGTTGAAATAACTGCTGGAGGGAAAGGAAGGTGGAACTGACAAAATTCAAATAGAAAAGGTATTGTATTTGGCTGGAATTGGAAAACACAAATTTAGGTAGGCGCCAAGAAAATACGTGTTTGTAAACTTTGTACCAGTTGTAGGGCTTAGAATTCCTGGTGTGGGAACACACAAGGCTGATTAATGGAACTTTCCAGGAAATGGAATTTTCAAGGCAGCTGCATAGCTATAAGAGTGTTATAAAAGCATATTAGGTCAATATTTTAACATTAAAATAAACTGTGAAATAATTTGTGGCTTCTTAATTTTCTTTAATTGGTCAAAATTTTTTTCTACTATGTAACAGGAAAAAACAGTAAGCTTGATAATTAAAAATGTATTAGTCTCTTGTAGTTTAAAACAGTCTTTTTTAAGTAAACTCACTCTCTTGGGTGAATGTTTAGACTTTCAGGTTCTCCTCCTTCTTCCTTCAACCCATGGAGTCTGGGGAATAAGAAAGACACTGACCTCTGATATCTTTCTCTCTTCCACTTTCTCCATTAGTTTATGAAAAGATTCCTCCTTTCCTTTTCTTGGTGATGGAGTCTCTCTGTCACTCTGTCATAACCTCCTCCTTCTTTCTTTTGTGGACTTATTTTTTTTTCTAGCCACCATGTACATGTCTTCTTGTAATCGTATTTCTTGGCAACCTGGCCTCATAATTTGACCTGAATTGTTGAAGGGCCACAAGGAAATATGACTGACAAGAAGAATAAAAATATTTAATACATATGCCAAATATACTCATTAGAGAATACTACATTAATACCTTCTCATTTAAATATTTGTAAATGTCTTAAAATTATTTCATGATAGGACGATGGAATACCTTGCTGTCTTTCAAAAGAACATGTAAATGTTCCTGCAGATGCTACATAATTCACAGAATCCCCTTAGGGAGGTTGATAGGAAGACTCAATATAGCCCCAAGAGACTAGTTGATGCGTGTGAGAGATCCCACAGTATTTCCGATCCTGCATTCCTCATCTCTCTTTCAGATAGATAGATAGACAGACAGACTTTATAGATATTTAAGATATATAGATGAAGATATCTTTCAAAAGTCACTGTTTTTCCAAGAAGGCAACATTTTTAGAATTGTAAACTCATCATCAAAACTTTTATATTGCCCAATTCTCTAACGTCTTTTCTTCTGCTATCTTGGCTGTTTTCATTTTAATCACTTCTCTCAGATATATTGCCCTTTGATATTCAAATAATCTATTTATTATCTTTAATTAAATTCTATTTAATCTTTTAATTCTACTGTGTGTTGTCTATACATTCTTTCAGTTGACCATTATGCAAGGCAAGGTATCAAAAAGATTATATTTGAGGGATCTATTCATATCTGAATCTATGCCAACTTAAAAAAGTAATGAGATAGGGAGGCTAGAGAGGAGATGGCCTAAACACCTGGAGAGTACTAGAGATGTGTCCAAAGCACACCATTAATGAGTCCCATGAGGACCAGAATGCTACAGAAAAGCTTTCAAATAGCGTAGAAAACTAGGATTTGTTATGCATCCACTGTGTACCACACTTAAGCCCTATAAATGTGACTATACCCAATCTTTACAAAAAGACTCTTGGAGGTTTTTTCAGTGTGGAACCTGAGGCTTAGAAATTTCCTAAAACCATGCAGTGGGTAAGTGATGGAACAGGTTCTTGAACTCATCTTCTCCAGGACCACCTCACTGTCTTTCTAAGTTGTCTGCTTACAGATGGTGCTTTAAAAGCCCCATACTGGATTAGCAGATGCAAACTATTATATATAGAATGGATAAACAACAAGGTCCTACCATATAGCACAGGGAAGTATATTCAATATCCTGTGATAAGCCATAATGGAAAAGAATATGAAAAAGAATGTATATATACGTATAACTGAATCACTGTGCTGTACAGCAGAAATTAACACAACATTGTAAATCAACTATAGTTCAATAAAATAAATTTTAAAAAAATAAATAAAAAAATAAAAGCCCCATACTGATAAGCCTCTAAAGAAAGGCACTTGCCCTTCTTTTTGCTTCCTCCCCCCAGATCTCAGGGAAAGAGGCCTCCCTGCATCCTATCAAAGGACCTCAAGAAATGCCCCTGACTACCACTCATTTCACATTTTTTCAGCTCTTCAGGACTCTCCTTTCTCTTTTTAACATTGCCATCAGACCCTAGCTCACATATGTTTGGATTTCCCATCTTGGCTGCCTTATTCGGCCAGGACATGTTCCCTTCCTCAGCGACTGGTATCCATGGACTCAATTCCCACAGTCCTCTCTCGTCAGTAATTATGCCCTCCACCCCAGCCCCCTACTCTTAAGTTTCCTTCCTACTTAGCTGGAAGTAAAAGTGGAAACAGGGAAGGTAGCTGTGAGTGGGAAGCAAGCATCTGAGTTGAAACATTAGAAATTAGGGCCCAGTGTATACATTAAGAATTTAAGGACCCATCTCTATTATATGTATGTGTGTGCCCTTGTTCATATAACCATATTCCACACCTGCTACTTTATATGCTTGCTAATGTCAGGGGTTATATTAACTCATAGATTTGCTTCTAACTAAATGAGTATTTCAGTGTCGGCATGTATATTGATAAAGCAGGAGTTGAATATTCAGTCACTGTTTATTGAGCATCTGTTTTGTGCTGAAAACTGTCATACGCACATTTCAAAGCTACCTCATGTGTGGGATATACGTACACACAAAAATTTATACACATTGTATTTTGATTTTGTGTGGTATTCTACTTGTGAAATATCACTATAGGTTATATACCTAAAAGTTGCATAAATGAATGAAGCAGTAATAGATGTATGCAGAGTAGTTGTTTTGATTATTTCTGTTAAAGTAGCTGTAGTCTTGAGATTATTTGACCTTTTACTTAATACAAATTTAAATGCAATATTAGTGATTTGATTCAAATGTTTAAGTATAAGTGGATTCTTTTCCAGACATTAGTAGTTTTATTGAAGAGCAAAACAGAATAACAGCAGGGATAAAGGTGTGCATACCAGTTAACATATTAGTTTTACAAATATCAACTTCCATTTTGAGGGTTGATAAAATATAAACAAGGTACTCTGTTGAATTGTTGTTGACTCAGGTTGATTATGACCATGGTGTTCACTAGTAATATAGTAATAAAGCAAACAATATAACACAGTTACGATAAGTTAATCACACTTACGGGATGTGGAGAGGCAATACCCAGTGCATTTGATTTCACATGTTTGAATTAGTTTATGAAAATCTTGCCCTTGGAGGCCCCTGAATCTTATCTGAAGTACCTCCAGAGTTGAATAAATATTTATGTTAAATATGTAGTGATCATTGTACATTGCCAGTCAAGGTGTGCATAGCTTAATACATAAGAGAGATAAATAGGTGTAAGAAAAAGTCCCACGCTCTCAAAATCTCTCCCAAATTCAGATAGTCTATTTAAATATTTGAATTAATAAACATCACTGGGAGATTTGAGATTGGTGGGCAGGAAAGTTGGAGTATCAAATATATAACAGTCTATTTATACCTTAGTTTCATTGGATTATTTGTCTTAGTTTGCTCATAACAAATAGCTAACACTCATACTATGGAAAAGTAGATGTGAAATTATTGTTATAGCCACTTTTCAGACAAGTAATCTGAGACTCAACTTGTTTATAATTACTTTAATTATTTTTAGATACTGTTTGGGAGCCTTAATATTTGGAATTCCTTTTTT
Source organism: Delphinapterus leucas (assembly GCF_059928025.1). Lineage (NCBI taxonomy): Eukaryota > Metazoa > Chordata > Mammalia > Artiodactyla > Monodontidae > Delphinapterus > Delphinapterus leucas. The sequence continues at coordinate 100,880,575 of NC_143150.1, read as the reverse complement.
CTCACTTAGTAGCTTTCAAAATTCAGTAAGCAGTAATTGGAAACTTATCAAAATTTAGATTCTCAGGTTCACAGTTATTCTGATTCATTATGTCTGGGGTAAGACCCTACCATTACAAGTTATTCCAATGTAGGTTGTCAGAAGACAGCACTTTCAGAAATATTGCTCTTTACACAATGGTCTTGAAATATATTTTAATATCATACACCTCAATTAGTAAATATTTTTCAGCATTCACTTCAATGTATGCATATTTACTTGTGAAATATTTACATATAGCATCGTCACCTCATATATTTAATGTCAGTAAAGCTTATCTCCTTTCCATAAAGAATTAACTATAATTTATAATGTTTCCCCCATGACGCAGTAGTTCAACTTGCACAAATCCCATTTTAAAGATAACAAAATGTGCTTCCATTTAATTAAAGCTATAGGAATTTTTTTTTTTTTTGCATTTAGTCTTTAGTCCCCTCCCCACAAAACACAACTTTTTATTTTGAAAAATGTCACACCTACAGAAGAGCATAGTACAATGAATAGTCCTATATTTTTCATACAGATTCATCTATTTCATCAATTGTTAACTTTTGGGGAACTTGCTTTATATCCTATCTCTATCTGTAGACATATAATTTCGTCTCTGAAGTATGTATGGCCTTAGAAAAAGGACTTTCCCCAACATAATTGCAATGCCATTATCATACACTAAGATTTAACCTAGATACATTAATATTTTTAAAATATTAAATATCCACAGTAAAACTTTTCCAATTGTCCCAGAAATGTTCCTTATAACTTTTAAAAATGTTATCTTTTTTCCAGTCTGGGATTCAATCAAGGATTATTCATTACATTTGGTTTCCAATCTCTTACATCTCATTTAATCTAAAAATTCCCTTCTACCTTGTTTTGTCTTTTATGATATTGGTATTTTGGAGAGTCCAGGCCAGTTGTCTTGTAGAATATTGCATGTTATGGATTTCTTTTTTTTTTCTGTACAAAAATTTCTTTGTCTTTATTTCATATTGCATATCTTGGAAGTCATATATTAAGACATAAAAAACTACCTAAATATATTTACAGCTCCATAATGTTACACTGCATTGACGTACTTTGATTTACCTTATCTTTGTTTCTTCATTATTCAATTCAGATTAAACATTTTGGTAAGAATATCACATATCGTGTACTTCTCATTGCAACACATCCGGAGACACAAAGTCCCATTAGTGGGGATACTAAGTTAATCACTTGGTTAAGATTGTGTCTGCCAGATCTTTATATTGTAAAGATTATCTTTTCCCTTTATAACTAATAAATAATTTGTGGGGGGTGATAATTTGAGACAATGTGAATAACCTCTTCCCTTACAACCCTTCGTTTGATGGTTTTAGTATCCTTTCAGATATGCTACCAGTATTAATTATTATGTCCATTATCCTTGCTATTTTTTATTAGCTGAGATTTTTAAATTAAAGAAAATAGCTTTTTCTCTGCTTCTCTCCTCCCCCCCAACTCTTTTTATTTTTAAGTACGAGTACAGATACATGGATTTTTTAAATCTTTTATATTTCAGCATTTATTGTTTTCAAATCCCCATCACATTATCATATTTAATCACTGAACATTTAATTTATAAAAATGTGAGGGGATCTAAATTCAGAAGACACAAGCTGTGTGACCTTGGGTAAGGAACTTTTATTTTTTTGGCTTTTGTATCTCCTAACACTGGGGGAGGTACCAGTTAATCTCTGAGCTTGCTTCTAGCTGGTGATTCTATGATTCTTTGACCACTGCATGTGTACTGTTTGATGGCCCACTCTTTATTCAGGGGAGGCTCCTTGATTTCTTTCATTATCATTATATTTCTGAGTAATGTCCCTGAGTTTGGAAAAACAAAAACAAAGCCAGATGTTAACAGAAATGACTTTGACACCTACCTCTTCCTTCTCTGGATTTCTCTGTATCCAGATCTCTAGGAGGAACTTGTGGCTCTTAACGAGCAATTAAAAATACTAGAGCTAATATTTGTACAAATCCATAGCTATTATATCAGTAGAAAATAATAATCTCTCCTTTTCCTTCTTGCATTGAAGACTATTGAACTTGTTTGCTGCATTTTTGAATTATAGCAAATTTTTATGGTTTTTGAAAAGACATTCATTCAAAGAGTAGTGTCAGAGGGACTTCCCTGGTGGTTCAGTGGTTAAGACTCTGTGCTTCCACTGCAGGGGGCATGGGTTCTATCACTGGTGGGGGAAGTTCCACATGACCTACTATGAAGCCAAAAAGGAAAAAAAAAAGAAAAAAGAAAAGAGTAGTGCCAGAGCAGACTGGGAAAAGACATTTCCAGACCTTTTTCTTTTTTATTTCTTTCTGTTACTGATTCCCTTATGGTCGAAAGAACACAATCTGTATGATTCAGAGTATTTTAAATTTGTTGAGGTTTGTTTTATGACCCAGTATATGGTCTCTCTTGGTGAATGTCCCATAGGACTTGAAACAAATAAGTATTCTGCTGTTGTTTTATGGAGTGTTTTACATATGGCATTCAAATTCTCAGTTAATTTTGTTATTTGGGTCTTCTGTATCCTTGCTGATTTTCTGACTAGTAGTTTTACCTATCACTTGGTTAGAGGGGGATATTAAATCACACAACTATAATGGTGTATTTATTTCTTCTTTCCCCTCTATTGAATTTTGCTTCATGTAAGTTGAGGCTTTGTTATTTGTTATAGATACATTAGTATTATATGTCTTCCTGGTGTATCCATATTTTATAATTATGTATTGCCCCTCTTTGTCTCTAGTAATTTTCTTTTCTCTGAAGTTTGCTTTATATGATAGTAATGTAACCTTTTTTTTTTTTTTTTTTTTTTTGCGGTACGCGGGCCTCTCACCGGTGCGGCCCCTCCCACTGCGGAGCACAGGTGCCAGACGCGCGGGCCCAGCGGCCACGGCCCACTGGCCCAGCCGCTCCGCAGCACGTGGGATCTTCCCGGACCGGGGCACGAACCCGTGTCCCCTGCATTGGCAGGCGGACTCTCAACCACTGCGCCACCAGGGAAGCCCCATTTTTGTTTTTTAAAATTAACATTTTCATGGTACATCTTTTATCATCCTTTTTCTTTCAAACTACCTATGTCATTAAATTTGGAGAAGTCTATTTTAGACAGAACATTGTCGGACCATGTTATATATAAATATTTCAACTCTACCCTGGTTAGCTACCCTTTCGCTCAGCCTGCTACCCCAGCAAGAGAATTGGAGTGCCACCTCTTTCTACCAAGCAAGAGATAGAAGATCAGCTCCCCTCGCCTTTATTTTTCTGCCCCTCTTAGTTGATCTGGGTTGGAGACTTGTTCAGTGCCTTGTCCAGTATATATGAGAGGCAGTATGGAAACCTGGAAACCCACCACAATGTCGTTCCTCAAGTCCCAAGGTCCCTAAGTAGACTGCCTTCTTCTTTCATATTTCAGAGTCTCCCTATCCTTGTCTGTTGTGTATTATGTCTGGCAATTTTTAGTTGTAAGAGGGGGAGCCTAGGAGGAATGGGGCTACTTCATTTTTGTGGATTTTTATTATTATTCTTTTGGACACTCCCAAATTTGGCCAGTGGGACGCTTTACAAGACAATCCCTAAGTCCTTTTTATTGTCTTCATTAGTTTTTGAATATTTTGTTACTTTCTGGCAGTATAAGATGTTCTAGTTTCACCTAGCACTCAACTTGCTGTAAAAACTAGAATTCGGCATTTTTCAATGGTTTGCTATACAGAGATAAGGTATTTAGTGTCCAAGATATGGGCACTAGATGTGCTCATTGCTGCTAGGATGTTCCTTTCAGGGGACAGAACAAAGAAGTATAATTATTAAAATAATTATTAAAAACAACTATCTCATACTGATACCTCCTATTCTGATCCTACACCATAGAGTTCTTCCTCAATTCACCTCACTTCTCTTCTCCCATGTGAAAAACCTCACTCCCAACACATCAATTCAGTACCCATTTGCTCTATAATACCTATATACCCCTTATATTTTCTAAATTACTATATTCTTAACTACCAAGAAAAAGAGAGAGAGAGAGAGCGAAAAGGAAAAAGGAACTGAAAACTACTAAATCTAAAGCTATCTTTGCAGTTGATTTTTCCTCCTGGAATATATTGTACTACAATAGAACAGTCAGAGAACTATGGCCAAAATATTCTTTAATTAATTCTTTATTCTGTATAGTTTTGTGGTCAATTTATATAAAGATTGATTCTTTACTTTTTAATTTGAATTCAGTTTTAGCTTTGCTTTTTCACACTTTCTAAATTTATTTTTGAATTTGTAAAACATGTATTGTTCAAAACTCAAAGCTATGTAAAATGTTCTACTTAAAGAAATCCCATTCCCATAACTCAACCATCCACCACTTTCTCAAACAATCATATAGATGACCATCATCATTTGATTCTGATTTATCCATGCTGTGTTTAGTTTTGCAAAAATGAGTATATATGAATAAATGCGTATGTACACACATGGTTCTGTTTCATCCTCTATCTTACACAAAGGTGGGATACTGTATAATTTCTTTTGCACCTTGCTAACTTCACCTAATAATATGTCTGGAATCCTAGTAAAATAGTTAATGGACATCTTTCTCATAGATTTTTATGACTTTTTAGTACCTCAGTTTTTTTCCTGCACTATTGTTTATACACATCTAGTCTCCAGTGCATAGATCTTTTCATTATTGCTAATAATTTGCTATACAAATATTGCTATGCAAATAATGCCTTTGTATATTTAAGGTGTATTTCTACAAGTTGCATTGATGGGCAAAATGGTAAATATATATACAATTTTACTGTATGTTACAAAAATCCCCTTCTTAGAAGTTGTAACACTCCCATTCCTTTCAAAGGCATCAGCTGATATCTAGTTCAATATATTTAAAATTAAAAATTTCTGTGCTGACAGAGCTTTTTACTTTTTATACATGGTAGCACTAAAAGCAAGTACATGTTATGTAACCCATAAGCACGTTTTGAAAAATTGATTTTTGCATATATTAGTTTAAATTATTAACATTGCAAAAGGTATATTTGCGCATGTGTAAATATTAACTACTACAATCCATTTTTATGTGGTAGGTTCATACAGGCTCTCAGTAATATCTTTTATTTGAATAGTTTAAATTAAAATCCCAAGAATTTATTAGTTGATTTTATAATATTTTTTGAGTATTATAGAGAAAATCATTAATAGTGTTGAATATGTTCTTCAAAAATGCCATTTAAATCTCATCTTAAAATGTACTTTGAAAATGATCATCTCAGAAATTTCCCATTAGAAGGAAGTTTTGATTCTATTTCAATCTCCACTGATGTTTTCCCTCTTGAATGTGACATTGAAGTGTAATATCTCTTTATATTTTGATTAGGTCAGGGGAAGCACAAGCGTCTCGTCCTGGCTCCATACTGGGACAGCTTCCTCGTAGAGACTTCTGCCTTCAAGCTTAGTGGTCAGAGTCACACAAAAGGTACAGGATTTCTGCCTTATATTCTGTCGTTCTATATGCTATCACATTTCAGAGATGATGAAATATGTCTTGTTGTCTTAATAAATATTTAATGAAAATTAAATGTATAAGTTAAAAATTTTGACACAAATTTTAGTAAGTTGATAAAAAAACATGGATAGTGTAACCTTTACATATAGTCATTTTATCTTCACTTTTTTTTTTCATTCCTTTTCACATGAATACAACTTGCAGAAAATCTTATCTCTGAGATGGTGAATGGTTTAATGTCATACCACTTAATACATAACTGTGTGAGTCAAAGAATATTTTGGAAAATTAAAAATGCCTAGTGTGGGGCTTCCCTGGTGGCGCAGTGGTTGAGAGTCCGCCTGCCGATGCAGTGGACATGGGTTCGTGCCCCGGTCCGGGAAGATCCCACATGCCGCGGAGTGGCTGGGCCCGTGAGCCATGGCCGCTGAGCCTGCGCGTCCGGAGCCGGTGCTCTGCAACGGGAGAGGCCACAACAGTGAGACGCCCGCGTACCGCAAAAAAAAAAAAAAAAACAAAAAAAAAAAACCTAGTGTTTTAAAGCTGCTCACACTTATGAAAATAATTCCATCTTTGCAAAGCTGACAATTCCCTGAAAATGTATTATAGGGTGTACATGTATTAGTAATCCCAACTGCATATTGATGAATAGGAAAAAAAATCTAAGGCATAAGAAATAATGAATTTGCTTAAAAATCTAAGGCTCACAAAATTTGAATTTGCTTAAAATACTTTCCATTACAAAAAACTAATTATTGTACATATGATAAAATACAAATTATCTTAAAATAATAATAATTATATATTATATATAATATGTATAAATATATATATTTATATATATACTTATATATTATAATTATTATATATTATTATATATTATATATTATAATTATTACAACAATAATAACTAAAATCAGTAACTACTACTAACATTCCAATATAAGTGAGTTCATGACTTTCTTTTATATTTACTATAGTCATTTTTATTAGCATCCTGAATCTCATTAATTTATTTCATTTGATACAACAACTCCATTGTATAGGTGTTATTAGTATTATTATTGAATCAAGGAGATTGCAATTCAGAAAAATTAACTTACACAAAATCAAAACAGTTGCTTACTGGCAAAGCCAAACTACCATATGTCTGATTTCAACATCGCTGTTTTCTCTTTCTTTGCAATGTATTAAAAGGAGTATGAACTGCAGTTCACAAAAGAGGAAGTACCGATGGCCAAAGAATGACAGAAAATATGTTCAAAGTAACTAATATTCAAATAGATCTTGATTTAAATGATAGCCAGCTAAATTGTCTTTTTCCTTTAAAAAAAAATTTTTCTATTTCAATTAAACTGTGATGAAATTGGAACAAACACTGATTAGTGGAGTATAAATCACTACATAATTTCTGAAAAGCGCTTAGTGTAATGTATATAAAGAACCATAGACATTACCACCTTTTTGACCCAGTAATTCCAGTTCCACTGAGATCTTTTCAAGAAATAATCAAAAGATGGATTATTTATCCACAAAGATGTTTGATATAGAATTATTTATAACAGCAAAAAATTGGAAATCACCTCAATGCCAAATAACAACTTTGTTGTATTTGTAGTAACTATTTATATGTCTGCTTATATTTTAATTTTACTTATCCATTAAATATATGAGACATTTTCTTTTTTTTCATTTTTTCCATTGATTCTGCACTTTAAAAGTCTTTCTACATGTGAATCAATTGAAACTACACCTCTATTTTCTTTTTTTCTTCTCCTTTGTTTATAATGGGGAAAGAGTTATAGGTAGGTAGGTATCTTTTTCATTTGCTCCTTTAATTCATCCAGATTTTGCTTTTTTGCTCTATAATTACAATCTAATTTGATTCCCCATTAATTAGCAAGATTTCAATCTTTTAATTGAATAATAATTATTATTCTCTTGTTATTTATTTTTGCAATGTGACATCCTATATTCAATCATCTATACTCTGTTACATAGATCTGTATTTCCGGTCTTGTTCCAGTGCCATATGGTTTAAATTCTACAGGTTTATGTTTTCTTATTTTATTTCTATTTTCTCATTATCATTTAAATCATTTCTTTCCTTTTATCATCTATTTATCCTTCTGGAAAAAAAAATTAGAACAACTTTTTAACAAGTTCTGAAAAGTCCCAGTAAACATTTGATTGAAATTACATTAAACCTATAGACAAATTTGGGAAGAACTACATCTTTACAATATTTAATCTTCTTATCCATGACCACTTACTTCCTCAATATTTTTTTTCTCATTATTTTTAATATTTTTTTTACATCTTTATTGGAGTATAATTGCTTTACAATGGTGTGTTAGTTTCTGCTTTATAACAAAGTGAATCAGTAATACATATACATATATTCCCATATCTCTTCCCTCTTGTGTCTCCCTCCCCCCCACCCTCCCTATCCCACCCCTCCAGGTGGTCACAAAGCACCGAGCTGATATCCCTGTGCTATGCGGCTGCTTCCCACTAGCTACCTACCTTACGTTTGGTAGTGTATATATGTCCATGCCTCTCTCTCACTTTGTCACAGCTTACCCTTCCCCCTCCCCATATCCTCAAGTCCATTCTCTAGTAGGTCTGTGTCTTTATTCCTGTCTTACCCCTAGGTTCTTCATGACATTTTTTTTTTAATTCCATATATATGTGTTAGCATACGGTATTTGTCTTTCTCTTTCTGACTTACTTCACTCTGTATGACAGACCCTAGGTCTATCCACCTCATTACAAATAGCTCTATTTTGTTTCTTTTTATGGCTGAGTAATATTCCATTGTATATATGTGCCACATCTTCTTTATCCATTCATCCGATGATGGACTCTTAGGTTGTTTCCATCTCTGGGCTATTGTAAATAGAGCTGCAACGAACATTTTGGTACATGACTCTTTTTGAATTATGTTTTCTCAGGGTATATGCCCAGTAGTGGGATTGCTGGGTCATATGGTAGTTCTATTTGTAGTTTTTTAAGGAACCCCCATACTGTTCTCCACGGTGGCTGTATCAATTTACATTCCCACCAACAGTGCAAGAGTGTTCCCTTTTCTCCACACCCTCTCCAGCATTTATTGTTTCTAGATTTTTTGATGATGGCCATTCTGACTGGTGTGAGATGATATCTCATTGTAGTTTTGACTTGCATTTCTCTAATGATTAATGATGTTGAGCATTCTTTCATGTGTTTGTTGGCCGTCTGTATATCTTCTTTGGAGAAATGTCTATTTAGGTCTTCTGCCCATTTTTGGATTGGGTTGTTTGTTTTTTTGTTATTGAGCTGCATGAGCTGCTTGTAAATTTTGGAGGTTAATCCTTTGTCAGTTGCTTCATTTGCAAAAATTTTCTCCCATTCTGAGGGTTGTCTTTTGGTCTTGTTTATGGTTTCCTTTGCTGTGCAAAAGCTATGAAGTTTCATTAGGTCCCATTTGTTTATTTTTGTTTTTATTTCCATTTCTCTAGGAGGTGGGTCAAAAAGGATCTTGCTGTGATTTATGTCATAGAGTGTTCTGCCTATGTTTTCCTCTAAGAGTTTGATAGTTTCTGGCCTTACATTTAGGTCTTTAATCCATTTTGAGCTTATTTTTGTGTATGGTGTTAGGGAGTGATCTAATCTCATACTTTTACATGTATGTGTCCAGTTTACCCAGCACCACTTATTGAAGAGGCTGTCCTTTCTCCACTGTACATTCCTGCCTCCTTTATCAAAGATAAGGTGACCATATGTGTGTGGGTTTATCTCTGGGCTTTCTATCCTGTTCCATTGATCTATCTTTCTGTTTTTGTGCCAGTACCATACTGTCTTGATTACTGTAGCTTTGTAGTATAGTCTGAAGTCAGGGAGCCTGATTCCTCCAGCTCCGTTTTTCAATCTCAGGATTGCTTTGGCTATTCGGGGTCTTTTGTGTTTCCATACAAATTGTGAAAGTTTCTGTTCTAGTTCTGTGAAAAATGCCAGTGGTAGTTTGATAGGGATAACACTGAATCTGTAGATTGCTTTGGGTAGTAGAGTCATTTTCACAATGTTGATTCTTCCAATCCAAGAACATGGTATATCTCTCCATCTATTTGTATCATCTTTAATATTTTTCATCAGTGTCTTATAATTTTCTGCATACAGGTCTTTTGTGTCCTTAGGTAGGTTTATTCCTAGATATTTTATTCTTTTTGTTGCAATGGTAAATGGGAGTGTTTTCTTGATTTCACTTTCAGATTTTTCATCATTAGTGTATACGAATGCCAGAGATTTCTGTGCATTAATTTTGTATCCTGCTACTCTACCAAATTCATTGATTAGCTCTAGTAGTTTTCTGGTAGCATCTTTAGGATTCTCTATGTATAGTATCATGTCATCTGCAAACAGTGACAGCTTTACTTCTTCTTTTCCAATTTGGATTCCTTTTATTTCCTTTTCTTCTCTGATTGCTGTGGCTAAAACTTCCAAAACTATGTTGAATAAGAGTGGTGAGAGTGGGCAACCTTGTTTTGTTCCTGATCTTAGTGGAAATGCTTTCAGTTTTTCAGCATTGAGGATGATGTTGGCTGTGGGTTTCTCATTTATGGCCTCTTTTATGCTGAGGAAAGTTCCCTCTATGCCTACTTTCTGCAGGGTTTTTATCATAAATGGGTGTTGAATTTTGTCAAAAGCTTTCTCTGCATCTATTGAGATGATCATATGGTTGTTCTCCTTCAATTTGTTAATATGGTGTATCACGTTGATTGATTTGCATATATTGAAGAATCCTTGCATTCCTGGAATAAACCCCACTTGATCATGGTGTATGATCCGTATAATGTGCTGTTGGATTCTGTTTGCTAGTATTTTGTTGAGGATTTTTGCGTCTATGTTCATCAGTGATATTGGCCTGTAGTTTTCTTTCTTTGTGACATCCTTGTCTGGTTTTGGTATCAGGGTGATGGTGGCCTCATAGAATGAGTTTGGGAGTGTTCCTCCCTCTGCTATATTTTGGAAGAGTTTGAGAAGGATAGGTGTTAGCTCTTCTCTAAATGTTTGAGAGAATTCGCCTGTGAAGCCCTCTGGTCCTGGGCTTTTGTTTGTTGGAAGATTTTAATCACAGTTTCAAATTCAGTGCTTGTGATTGGTCTGTTCATATTTTCTGTTTCTTCGTGATTCAGTCTTGGCAGGTTGTGCATTTCTAAGAATTTGTCCATTTCTTCCAGGTTGTCCACCTTATTGGCATAGAGTTACTTGTAGTAATCTCTCATGATCTTTTGTATTTCTGCAGTGTCAGTTGTTACTTCTCCTTTTTCATTTCTAATTCTATTGATTTGAGTCTTCTCCCTTTTTTTCTTGATGAGTCTGGCTAATGGTTTATCAATTTTGTTTATCTTCTCAAACAACCACCGTTTAGTTTTATTGATCTTTGCTATCGTTTCCTTCATTTCTTTTTCATTTATTTCTGATCTAATTTTTATGATTACTTTCCTTCTGCTAACTTTGGGGATTTTTTGTTCTTCTTTCTCTAATTGCTTTAGGTGCAAGGTTAGGTTGTTTATTCGAGATGTTTCCTGTTTCTTAAGGTAGGATTGTATTGCTATAAACTTCCCTCTTAGAACTGCTTTTGCTGCATCCCATAGATTTTGGGTCGTCGTGTCTACATTGTCATTTGTTTCTAGGTATTTTTTGATTTCTTCAGTGATCACTTCGTTATTAAGTAGTGTATTGTTTAGCCTCCCTGTGTTTGTATTTTTTACAGATCTTTTCCTGTAATTTATATCTGGTCTCATAGCGTTGTGGTCGGAAAAGATACTTGATACGATTTCAGTTTTCTTAAATTTACCAAGGCTTGATTTGTGACCCAAGATATGATCTATCCTGGAGAATGTTCCATGAGCACTTGAGAGAAATGTGTATTCTGTTGCTTTTGGATGGAATGTCCTATAAATATCAATTAAGTCCATCTTGTTTAATGTGTCATTTAAAGCTTGTGTTTTCTTATTTATTTTCATTTTGGATGATCTGTCCATTGGTGAAAATGGGGTGTTAAAGTCCCCTACTCTGAATGTGTTACTGTTGATTTCCCCTTTTATGGCTGTTAGTATTTGCCTTATGTATTGAGGTGCTCCTATGTTAGGTACATAAATATTTACAATTGTTATATCTTTCTGGATCGATCCCTTGATCATTATGTAGTGTCCTTCTTTGTCTCTTCTAATATAGTCTTTATTTTAAAGTCTATTTGGTCTGATATGAGAATTGCTACTCCAGCTTTCTTTTGGTTTCCATTTGCATGAAATATCTTTTTCCATCCCCTTACTTTCATTCTGTATGTGTCTCTAGGTCTGAAGGGGGTCTCTTGTAGACAGCAAATATATGGGTCTTGTTTTTGTATCCATTCAGCCAATCTGTGTCTTTTGTTGGGAGCATTTAGTCCATTTACATTTAAGGTGATTATCAATATGTATGTTCCTATTCCCATTTTCTTAATTGTTTTGGGTTCGTTATTGTAGGTCTTTTCCTTCTCTTGTGTTTCTTGCCTAGAGAATTTCCTTTAGTATTTGCTGTAAAGCTGGTTTGGTGGTGCTGAACTCTCTCAGCTTTTGATTGTCTGTAAAGGTTTTACTTTCTCCATCAAATCTGAATGAGAACCTTGCTGGGTAGAGTAATCTTGGTTGCAAGTTTTTCTCCTTCATCACTTTAAATATGTCCTGCCAGTCCGTTCTGGCTTGCAGAGTTTCTGCTGAAAGATCAGCTGTTAACCTTATGGGGATTCCCTTGTGTGTTATTTGTTGTTGTTCCCTTCCTGCTTTTAATATGTTTTCTTTGTATTTAATTTTTGACAGTTTGATTGATATGTGTCTTTGCGTATTTCTCCTTGGATTTATCCTGTATGGGACTCTGTGCTTCCTGGACTTGATTAACTCTTTCCTTTCCCGTATTAGGGAAGTTTTCAACTATAATCTCTTCAAATATTTTCTCAGTCCCTTTCTTTTTCTCTTTTTCTTCTGGAACCCCTATAATTGGAATGTTGATGTGTTTGATGTCGTCCCAGAGGTCTCTGAGACTGTCCTCAGTTCTTTTCATTCTTTTTTCTTTAGTCTGCTCTACAGTAGTTATTTCCACCATTTTATCTTCCAGGTCAGTTATCCGTTCTTCTGCCTCAGTTATTCTGCTATTGATCCCATCTAGAGTGTTTTTCATTTCATTTATTGTGTTGTTCATCGTTGTTTCTTTCATCTTTAGTTCTTCTAGGTCCTTGTTAAATGTTTCTTGCATTTTCTCTATTCTATTTCCAAGATTTTGGATCATCTTTACTATCATTATTCTGAATTCTTTTTCCGGTAGACTCCCTATTTCCTCTTCATTTTTTAGGTCTGGTGGGTTTTTATCTTGCTCCTTTCTCTGCGGTGTGTTTTTCTGTCTTCTCATTTTGCTTATCTTACTGTGTTTGGGGTCTCCTTTTTGCAGGCTGTAGGTTCATAGTTCCCGTTGTTTTGGTGTCTGTTCCCAGTGGCTAAGGTTGGTTCAGTGGGTTGTGTAGGCTTCCTGATGGAGGGGACTAGTGCCTGTGTTCTGGTGGATGAGGCTGGATCTTGTCTTTCTGGTGGGCAGGTCCACGTCTGGTGGTGTGTTTTGGGGTGTCTGTGGACTTATTATGATTTTAGGCAGCCTCTCTGCTAATGGGTGGTGTTGTGTTCCTGTCTTGCTAGTTGTTTGGCATAGGATGTCCAGCACTGTAGCTTGCTGGTTGTTGAGTGAAGCTGGGTGCTGGTGTTGAGATGGAGATCTCTGGGAGATTTTTGCCATTTGTTATTATGTGGATCTGGGAGGTCTCTTGTGGACCAGTGTCCTGAAGTTGGCTCTCCCTCCTCAGAGGCACAGCACTGACTCCTGGCTGTTGCACCAAGAGCCTGTCCTCCACGTGGCTCAGAATAAAAGGGAGAAACAGTAGAAAGAAAGAATTAGTAGAAGTAGAAAGAGAGAAAGAAAGAAAGAAAGAAAGAGGAGGGAGGGAGGGAGGAAGGAAGGAAGGAGGCAAGGAAGGAAAAAAAGAAGATAAAGTAAAATAAAATAAAGTAAGATAAAATATAATAAAGTTATTAAAATAAATATATAATTATTAAGACAAAAGAAAGAAAAAAAATTAAAAAAACAAAAATAAAACGGACGGTTAGAACCCTAGGACAAATGGTGGAAGCATTTGGAACCCTAGGACAAAATCTCACACAGAAGCATACACATACACACTCAGAAAAAGTGGAAAAGGAGAAAAAAATCATAAATATTGCTCTCAAAGTCCACCTCTTTAATTTGGGATGATGGGTTGTCTATTCATGTATTCCACAGATGCAGGGTACGTCAGGTTGAATGTGGAGCTTTAATCCACTGCTTTAGCGGCTGCTGGGAGAGATTTCCCTTTCTCTTCTTTGTTCTCATAGCTCCCGGGGGCTCAGCTTTGGATTTGGACCCGCCTCTGCATGTAGGTCGCTGGAGAGCATCTGTTCTTCGCTCAGACAGGGCGGGGTTAAAGGAGCCGCTGATTCGGGGGCTCTGGCTCACTCAGAATGGGGGGAGGGAGGGGCACGGCGTGCGGGGCAGGCCTGCGGCGGCAGAGGCCGGCGTGACGTTGAACCAGCCTGAGGGGCGCCATGCGTTCTCCCGGAGGAGTTGACCCTGGATCCCGGGACCCTGGCAGTGGCAGGCTGCACAGGCTCCCCGGAAGTGGGGTGTGGATAGTGACCTGTGCTCGCACACAGATTTCTTGGTGGCGGCAGCAGCAACCTTAGCATCTCATGTCCGTCTATGGGGTCCTCGCTTTTAGCCGCACCTCGCGCCCGTCTCTGGAGCTCTTTTAAGCAGTGCTCTTAATCCCCTCTCCTCACGCACCAGGAAACAAGGAGGTAAGAAAAAGTCTCTTGCCTCTTTGGCAGGTCCAGACTTTTCCCCGGACTCCCTCCCGGCTAGCCGTGGCGCACTAACCCCCTGCAGGCTGTGTTCACGCCACTAACCCCAGTCCTCTCCTTGCGTTCCAACCGAAGCCCGAGCCTCAGCTCCCAGCGATGCCCGCCCGGGCTGGTGAGTGCCGGTCGGCCCTGACCCTCTGTGCGGGAATCTCTCCGCTTCGCCCTTCGCACCCCTGTGGCTGTGCTCTCCTCCACAGCTCCGAAGCTTTCCCCCTCTGCCGCCTGCAGTCCCCGCCTGTGAAGGGACTTCCTAGTGTGTGGAAACCTTTCTTCCTTCATGGCTCCCTCCCACTGGTGCAGGTCCCGTCCCTATTCTTTTGTCTCTGGTTATTGTTTTTTCTTTTGCCCTACCCAGGTACGTGGGGGGTTTCTTGCCTTTTGGGAGGTCTGAGGTCTTCTGCCAGCGTTCAGTAGGTATTCTGTAGGAGTTGTTCCATGTGTAGATGTACTTCTGGTGTATCTGTGGGGAGGAAGGTGATCTCTTCGTCTTTCTCTTCCTCCATCTTCCCGGAAGCCGTTCCTCAATATTTTTGAGCACAGTATTTCTAAATATTAATAAAGTTCGTTTTTCCATGAAAAAACATAAAGTTTCCAGTGGCAGTACTTTTATTTAAATAATACAAATAATGGGTAAAGGTGGTCAAAGGGTAAATAAATTAATAAAATGGCAGGGAATCTTCCACTCTAAACATAGAGTATGGGAATTTTGGAAATTATTGTTTCTTTTACCAAAGTCAACAATCTTATTGTATTAGTTTATAAAATTTTCATCTTTGTTTACTAATTTTGGACTACTTATATATTGAAATGACTGCTTATTTTTTGTTTCTTTTTAAATTCCTGGTTCTTTATTCTGCTGCAAGTAATTTTTAAGATATTTTCAAATTAAAAACTAAATCATCCAGTTAGCAATTATATATAATGTAATTTCTATGCAACACAGAGACCAACATTGTGTTTTATTTTAAAATCTTCAAATTTGAAAAATTATAAATGTACTTTCTCTTTTTAAAATTTTGCTTTGTATATTTTAAGGCAATGCTGTTTGGTACTAGATATTTTTTTATTTTTTAATATTTATTTATTTATTTGGCTGCGCTGGGTCTTAGTTCAGCATGTGGGATCTTCATTGCCGTGTGCGGGGTCTTCGTCGTGGCATGCCGGATCTTTAGTTACGGCATGCGGAATCTTTAGTTGCAGCATGCAGTGTCTTTAGTTGCAGCATGTGGGATCATTAGTTGCAGCATGTGGGATCTTTAGTTGAGGCATGCGAACTCTTAGTTGTGGCATGTGGGATCTAGTTCCCTGACTAGGGATCGAACCCAGGCCCCCTGCATTGGGAGAGCAGAGTCTTAGCCACTGGACCATCAGGGAAGTCCCTAAGCGTACTTTCTTAATTATAATTTATATTGTTCTTGCTGTCTTCAAATGTTTTTCAAATTTAATGCCGTCTTTGCTAGATTTTTCAACTAGCAATGGACCACCCTGACTGTGCAGTGGGTTGACAGTTCCAAATATATTCTCTGCTGCTCTATATAATAAAATCTCCAAAGGGGTTTGTTTATTTTCAAGAAATTTGTTATTCGCTCTGGTATTCTTACAGGGTATTATATTAGTGTTATGGATATCCCTGATGATTTGGGGAGCATAAACAGTAAGGGTACAACAGAAATGGGACCTCTGTTTCTTACACTGCTATTGGCATTTTTAGAGACTTTGGGATTCATTGACCATGTTGTAAAAACTGCTTCTAGGGAAAATCTCATATACCATATAAAGCACTTGTATCCTTAAAACCAAGTCTTTCTGCATCTACATGATCTCAGATGAATTGATTGAGTGGAGAGGTTCTAAACTTGTATCGTCCAGTTTGCCAAGTAATGTGACAGTGCGTTCAGTTCAATTCAGTTAAGTGCTAGGCATTAAAGGGAAACCAAGTGATAGCTGGTAAGACTAGTATGTATTCCTCAAATGTGAATGCTGCTGCTTCAGTCCATGGTAAGCTAGTCTATGCATCATCCCAGTCACAGGCTGACTTTACCAACATTTTGTTCTATATATGACAAAAGGACATGGATAAAAATAATTTCTGCAAATACTCCTCATATTAACTTCTTTCTGAAATTTTAAGTTCCTTTGCATTGCTGAAATCCCTTAAAAAAATTGGATGGGTGGGTGGGTGGGTTGATGGAACGATAGATGGATAGATGGATGGATGGATAGATACATACATAAATACATACATACATACATACCAAGACAAGAACTCTAGCCATTGACACTTTTTTTTTACATTGGAAAAAGATGTTCACGTCCATTTCATTCCTCCAAGGAAACATTTTTGTTTTCCTAGAATTTTTCTTCCTTAGAATGAGTTCTGTACTAGGCTATACTTCATTTTGTTTTTAGTAGTTTCACTGTTCTTTTCATTATCTTTCTTTCAAAACTGGTGACAGAAACTAGACAGGAGTTAAAAAAGAAAAATTTTTTTAAAAAAGGGTCTTCCTGTCAGCAAAGAATCTTAACCTGCCAGGTTTTCAGTTTGAAGCTCATTCTTGTGTACACATCTAATTAGGTCGAGTAACCAAAAATGAGACAAGAGTATAGGTGAATTGTGATCTCAGAAGCCATCCTTCTGCAACGGTGATACATGTATAAGAGTTGCAGTGTTCCTTTTCTCTTTTACTAGGAAGTAATCAAATGTCACCGAAGCAAAATCAAGATTAAACTCTTGAGAAAACAGTCTTAGCTGAAACATTTTCCTGGGTCCTCTGACTGGGATAGTTTTAAAAAAATGGGGGCGGTGGATTAGCATTATTATATATCATGGTGTAGCGCTAGGGAGTAAGGTACTAGTTTACAAATCTATATATGTATAAAATTAGACGTAGGACTTTAGTAAAGGAGTCAAGCTGCAGGGATAGGGCATTAGACTTGCAGTGTGAGAATCTGTGTTCTGGTTTTGACTGTGATGTGGAAAAGCTGTGTTAGCTTGAGCTGGTTTCTGTACTTTCTAGACCCTGTTTTGGACATCAGAAAAAATGAAAATCAGTTTCACCTAATAGGATATTTTTTGAAGAACAAACACAGTTGTGCATGTGAAGAAATGTCTAAACACTAAAGGTATATACAAGTATTGTTTATTAGTATTACTTGTATAGGTGAAAATAGGTAAACCCAAAGATGGATTCCTGATTTTCTTCAGTTTTAGATGAAACAAGACCTAGTACACTCCCAGTACATGCCAGGAAATATATTTCTGAAAAATGAGCAAAGAAATAAATAGCAGTTATTTTTCTTCTGAAATCCATTTGTTTTTTAGGTAAAACAGTTATGAGACAAACGATTTTAATTTTCATCAACTACTCGTTGATGAAACACTCTTGTTACCTTGGTGAATACCTTTTCTAGAAAAGGATATCTTACAGGACAGTAGATCTCTATTTCTGTATTTATATCTATATTTTAAGAGTATCCAACTTTGTAGATATCTATAACTATATTTTAAAAATAATGCAACCTTGTTCTTCCTTTCGATATCCCTAATCCTTTATGTATTCTATTCATTCAACATTTTAATTTTAAAAAATCAGTAAATTCATATACCACTTTCACAAATTTTGGCATTCCCTTGTATCACCTATATAATAATTTACCTAATTGTATTTTAGTAGAAAGCAGTGTCACTTGTCATGAGCAGTAGCAATGTACTCTGTTCCAGGAACTATTTTAAGCACTTTACAAATATTAATTCATTTAGTCTTCACAACAACCCTATGAGATAGATTCATTCTATTAATAACCCTATGTTAGAGATGAGTATACTGAGACGTGCAGGAGTTATATCCAAGATCACACCCACAGTATGTGCTGGAGCTTGTGTTTGAATGTAGGGCTTGGGCTCTTACTCAACTACAAAATACTGTTATAAATAGAAGACAGCTTTAAAATGTCAATCAGTAAATAATAAAATAAACATTTTAAATATCTGTCCAGCTTTCACTCAGAAGTATCTTAAATGTCACTGTTGCAAAAAAGGTTTTCCTGGGAAGCAGTCTCTGACAAGGAGGTTAGCATGCAGGAATTGTATTAGGGAGAAGTGTATGAGGGCTCACAGCACTGGGGGAAGAAGAGGATGGAGCAAAGCTTAACAGAGGGAGGTGGGGACAAAGGTGTCATTTCACACCCTGGCAAGCACCGAAACTAGGATAGTTCTTCAGAGTTTCCCCAATTTGGGATGAGGAAGCCAGAATTTTATATCTCATTTCCTCACCCACAACCCTCCCACCCCCCATCTCATCAATCCATCATGAAATGTAGTCTAATCCTGGAAAGGAGTTTAACCTTGGTCAGGTGACTGTCTTCAGCTGAAGGCAATTCTCCCAGAAAGCTGATATCTAGGTACTGTATACTGGCAATAATCTTGATAGCTTGGGACATAAAGTCATGAAGATATATTCCTCTTTTTACTAGAAGCATTATTCACTTTTCCTGATACTTATATCAATAATTTAATATATGATAAGATATCAGAGTCAAGGTTCATTTTATTCATTATGTATACCTAATTGTCCTAGCACCATTTAAAGAAAAAGCCATCCCTTCCTTCCTTAAATTGCAGTGACACTTTTCTCCTAAATCCACTGGCAGAATGTGTATGAGTCTCTTTCTGTACTCTATTCATTTCTAGTTGTCTATTCATATATTTTTGCAGCAATACCGTATGTCTTTACTATAGCTATATGGCAAGTCTTAACACGTAGTAACGTAAATCCTTCAAATTTTTCCTCTTCTTCAAGATTTTCTTAGTTATTCTAGATCCTTTGCACTTTCATAATAATTTCAGAATCAGCTAGTTAATTTCCAAACACACACAGGAACACAGATACACACACATACCCCCGTGAGGACTTTGAATTGTATTGAAAGTATACTTTGATTTGGGGGCAACTGGCATCTTAGAAATACTGAGTTATTGAGTCTTTCAATCCAAGAACATGGTGTTTCTCTCCACCTAATTTACCCAAATGGCTATTTCTTCAAGATTTATTTGAAAGCCCATCTTATCCCTACTGATTTGACATGCCAACATTATCATAGACTACACTGCCATATGTACTTGGGTCCTTTCTGGGTTATCTCTACTATTCTACTGATCTGTCTTTTAGAGCCAAAACTACACTGTTTTAATTAGAGAGTCTTTATAATGTGCTTTAATACGTGGTGAAGATGGCTCTCGCATATTGCTTTTCCTTTCTAAGATTTTATTAGCTGTTCTTCCCTATTTATTTATCTGTAGGAACCTTATAATAAACTTGACTACCTCCAGAGAAAACCTGATAGAAAATTTACTGGAATTATTTTAAATTTATAATTTAAATTATAACTCTATACATATAAGAAGAAATGACATTTCTGTGATAGAGAATCTTTGTATCAATGCCATTTTATGTATTTTCACTAGTTCAGCAGCTTTGTGCCTTCAAAAACGTTTAAATTTTATTTTTTAAATATTTTTTGCATGTGTTCTAATGGACAAATCATGCTTAAAACCACTTTAGATCACCTTTTTTAAAAAGTGACAGTATTAGCAATATATCTCATTCTTTTTGTGATATTAGAGCAACAGAAAATATACAATTTGTTGTCACATAATATAAGCTACCTTTATGATCATTTATACTTAATATTTTATTACTGATTTTAAGTGTAACAGCTCACTATTATATTTTCTCTTATTGCTTCCCAGATAACAAAAAAGGCTTTGCTTAAAATAACATTTTACTCGAGAGTAGAAAACCTTTAGTCATTTTAGTGAGAAAGGGTAATATAATTAAAAGTACTCACATAATGACTATCATATCGCTTTAGTACTCTTGATATTCCATGATGCAATGGTAAAAGGATTATCACACTATTCAAAACATTTTACACAGTGAAATAATTTCTGTAAGGGCTAATTAAATTTTATCTTCAATTTAAAAGAAAATATTTAGAGCCTTAATTTAGATTGTTGTCCACAGAGTAATTGCAATGTTAGGGAATCCTACTTCTGGTTAGATAAAGATTCCTGGCAGAAAAGCACATAGGGAAGATACATTTAACTGTGTTGTTCTATTTATATTTTTCTTTAAAACATCAGGCCTTTGTTTTTCCACATAATTTTCTATATCTAATTGAAACTAATCAGATATAATTTTAGTTAGTGTCATTTTTATGTGACTTTTAAAAATGTCAGTGTTCTATTTTAGCTTTATTTAAATATAGATATGTAGGTAGACAGATAGATAAATGTTAGGTAACATCCCCTTCTTTGAAAATGAATGCCTCTGTTGTCAACATGAAGCCATTCAGTTGGCTAATGTAAGAAGTCCATTGGGTTCCAGGAAGCAGAACTTTCAGATCTAACATTAATGTTTACATTTGACTTTTTGTAAATTGTATTTTCATAACTTTTGCCAATTTTTAATGATACTACGTTGTTTTACATCTGCCATTAATTTGTAAAACTTTTCCATATCATTAATTTAAAAACTTTTTAATTGAAGCACAGTTGATTTACAATATTGTGTTAGTTACAGTTGTACCAGCAAAGCGATTCAGTTATATATATATTTTTTCCATTATAGGTTATCATAAGATACTGAATATAGTTCCTTGTGCTATATAGTAAATTCTTGTTGCTTATCTATTTTATGTATAATAGTTTGTATCCATTAATCGCATACTCCTAATTTATCCCTCCCCTCCTCCCTTTCTTCTTTGGTAACTGTAAATTTTTTTTTCTATGTTTGTGAGTCTGTTTCTGTTTTCTATATAGATTCATTTGTATTATGTTTTAGATTCCACATATAAGTGACACCATATATTTGTTTTTCTCTGTCTGACTTACTTCACTAAGTATAATATTCTCTACATCCATCTATGTTGCTTCAAATGGCAATATTTCTTTCTTTTTTATGGATGAGTAATATTCTAGTGTGTGTGTGTGTGTGTGTGTGTGTGTGTAAACCACATCTTTTTTTTCTTTTTTTAAAATAAAATTATTTATTTATTTATTTATTTATTTTTTGGCTGTGTTGGGTCTTCATTTCTGTGCGAGGGCTTTCTCCAGTTGCGGCGAGCAGGGCCCACTCTTCATCACAGTGCGCGAGCCTCTCACTGTTGCGGCCTCTCCTATTGCAGAGCACAGGCTCCAGATGCGCAGGCTCAGTAGTTGTGGCTCACGGGCTTAGTTGCTCTGCGGCATGTGGGATCTTCCCAGACCAGGGCTCGAACCCACGTCTCCTGCATTGGCAGGCAGATTCTTAACCACTGTGCCACCAGGGAAGCCCCCTAAACCACATCTTCTTAAGCCAGTCATCTGTTGATGGACACTTGAGTTGTTTCCATATCTTGGTTATTGTAAATAGTGTTGCTGTGAACATTGGGGTGCATGTATCTTTTAGAATTAGAGTTTGTATCTTTTCCACATGCATGCCCAGCAGTGGGATTGCTAGATCATATGGAAACTCTATTTTTATTTTTTTAAGGAACCTCTATACTGTTTCTGTAGAGGCTATACCAATTTACATTGCCACCAACAGTGTAGGAGGGTTCCCTTTTCTCCACATCCTCTCCAGCATTTATTATTTGTAGGCTTTTTGTTGATGGCCATTCTGACCAGTGTGAGGTGATACCTCATTGTGGTTCTGATTTGCATTTCTTAATAATTAGCTATGTTGAGCATCTTTTCATGTGCCTGTTGGCCATCTGTATGTCTTCTTTGGAGAAATGTCTGTTTAGGCCTTCTGCCCAATTTTCGGTTGGGTTGTTTATTTTTTCAACATTGAGTTGTATGAACTGTTTGTATGTTTTAGGGATTAATCCCATGTCAGTCACATCATTTGGAAATATTTTCTCCCATTTCATAGGTTGTCATTTTATTTTGTTGATTGGTTCCTTTGCAATGCAAATGCTTTTAAGTTTGATTAAGCCCCATTAGTTTATTTTTACTTTTATTTCTTTTGCCTTGGGAGACTGATCTAAGAAAATATTGCTATGATTTATGTCAGAGAATGTTTTGCCTATGTTCTCTTCTAGGAGTTTTATGGTGTCATGTCTTATATTTAGGTCTTTAAACCATTTTGAGTTTATTTTTGTATATGATGTAAGGGAGTGTTCTAATTTCATTGATTTACATGTAGCTTTCCAGTTTTCCCAACACCAGTTGTTGAATAGACTGTCTTTCCTCTATTCTATGTCCTTGCCTCCTTTGTCATAGATTAATTGATCATAGTTGTGTGGGTTGGGATTATTTCTGGGCTCTCTGTTCTATTGATATTACATTGATCTATGTGTCTGTTTTTGTGCCAATACTATGTTGTTTTAATTACTGTAGCTTTGTAGTATAGTCTGAAGTCTGAACGGTTATGCCTCCAACTTTGTTCTTTTTCCTCAGGATTGCCTTGGCAATTCTGGTCTTTTGTTGTTCCATATAAACTTTAGGATTATCTGTTCTACTAGTTCTATTAAAAATGTCATGGGGGGCTTCTCTGGTGGCGCAGTGGTTGAGAGTCCGTCTGCCAATGCAGGGGACGCGGGTTCATGCCCTGGTCCGGGAGGATCCCGCGTGCCACGGAGCAGCTGGGCCTGTGAGCCGTGGCCGCTGAGCCTGCGCGTCCAGAGCCTGTGCTCCACAACGGGAGAGGCCACAGCAGTGAGAGGCCCGCGTACAGCACACACACACAAAAAAAAGTCATGGGTATTTTGATAGGGATCACATTAAATCTATAGATTGCTTTGGGTAATATGGCCATTTTAACAGTATAAAAAATATGAATTTTGTCAAATGCTTTTTCTTCATCTATTGAGATGAGCATGTAGTTTTTGTCTTTTCTTTTGCTGATATGGTGTATCACATTGATTGATTTGCGTATGTCAAACCATCCTTGCAACCCCTAATGAATCCAGCTTGATCATGGTGTATGATCCATTTTATGTATTGTTGGATTCATTTTGCTAATATTTTGTTGAGGATTTTTACATCTATAGTCATCAAAAATATTGGTGTATAATTTTTTTTCTGGTTTCTTTGGTTTTGGTATCAGGGTGATGGTGGCTTCATAGAATGAATTTGAGAGTGTTCCCTCCTATTCAATTAAAAAAAACATTTTTGATATGTCACTGAGAGATATTTCTTTCAATCTATTATTTGTTTATTATGTTTGATTGTAGCATTTTTCCCATAAGTTTTTTTGCAATTTTATGATTAAATAGTACTGTCTTTTATATTCCCTGGGTCACCTGTCTTGGTTAGAAAGATTTTCTCCTTCAAGCATTGTGAAAATAGACTAGTAAATTTTTTTGCAAGACTTGTAGAGTTTAAAAAATATATTTAAATATATAATTCATCTGGAATTTATCTTTGTATTATATTTGGTGTGCAAAATTTCCCATTTGTTTTTTTCCTTTAGCTAGATATCAAGTTGTGATAGTATCATTTGTGAAATAAACCAGCCCTTTCCCACTGAATGGAAACACCATTAATATATAAGTTATATATTATATATTACTTATTAAAATTTATATAAATAAATAATAATTTATAAGTTAATTTATTTGAAGATGTATTATGATGATTATAATATAGTGATGCATATTTGAGTATATTAACTTTAATATATTCAGTATTTTAGTAAATTAATTCATGCATATGTTAATAAGATAATATATTCATAAATACATACTTCCAGATCTCTTTATGGTCATTCTATATGTTGTTTCATTAATTAATTTGGTTATAACTAGCCAGTACCTTTTTTAAAATTGTGATTTTTGTGGCATTGTATTTATATCTAATACGGCTAGTCCCTTTCTCTATTCTCAATATGACACAATAGAAACCAGCAATATAAATTATTAATTTTGATGTTGCATAAAATATAGCCCATCATCAGCGTAGGATATTTGGGAAGTAAGAACACAATTCTATCATTGACTATATTAATCCATCTTAAAACCGTAATTCTTACAGTTTTATATGTGCTTTTGGTAAGTCATTTAATTTTTCTTGTTATATTACCAGTCTATAATATTTAAATGCTGACACTTACCATTCACCTTAAATGCTTATTTTCACATAATGGCTTCACAAAATTCTCAAGAGAGGATTTCATAGTTACAACTCAGTTATATTATTGCCAGTGAATGAAAGCCAAAATCCTTCTGCAGAATAAAAATGTACAATTTTTCTTCTTTTTATGTTGTTATATTTTTATATAAAGTATTATGCATAATCCTCAAAATGAGAAAGTATATCTTTAAGCAATATGAGTTATACTAGTGATGATTTATGACAATATTCTAATTCAGCATTAATCTAGATAATAAATGTGAAGCCAAAACTCTGTCTCAAAGCATTTTATACATGTAGAAGGATATACAAATTTATAGGATAATAATTTTGCTTTTATTGTTGTTGCTACTGCTTTCATTATTAATATGGAAGTTATTCTAATTTTGGAATTT
Organism: Delphinapterus leucas; assembly: GCF_059928025.1. Classification (NCBI taxonomy): domain Eukaryota; kingdom Metazoa; phylum Chordata; class Mammalia; order Artiodactyla; family Monodontidae; genus Delphinapterus; species Delphinapterus leucas. The sequence goes on along the minus strand of NC_143150.1, from coordinate 100,855,536 downwards.
TTGCTATAATCACTAGAAGTTACATCCTCAAAGGATTTGTATTTTAGATTTTAATAGTTTTAATGACAACAACCATGTTTTCTCAGTTATTATTCATGGATATTTAGTGAAGTATAAAACACCAGTATCTTAAAAGAATATATAAATAATTTCTTGTCAGTTAAAATCCATTTCATCCAGAAATAAAAGCTGCTACATTTAAAACAGATTTTTACTAATATGACTTCAGAAAATAAGTATTTCCAGAAGAGAAACAGACCAAAATGGATTAAAAATTAGTACATATTTAGGTATCACTGTATAAACAAAATTCCATTATCATAAATACCATTTAAGAGAAATATGTTTCAGAGAAAGTTTCTTTGTAATAAAATATTTTAATGACCCAGTAAAAGGTTCATATAAATAGTGTTTTGCTGATATGGTTACTGTGAACTCTACTCTGCCACCAATTAGACAAGAGACGTCTTCTAGACCTTTTAAGTTTTCTCATTTTAAAAATCTGTCACTTAGCATTTGCATGTCTGCTCAGCAATGTTTAAATGTTTAGCATTGGAAGAAAGCACTGTTCACACTCATAGCAACAATGAAGACGGGAAAATGGAAAAGTTATAATTTTTTAAAAAAAAAATCAGAGTTAAAGTCGCAGAGAAATCAGTTGGCTCAAAATCTGAACAAGGACTGGGTACCTGCAGAGAGATACTAGAGGCAAAGTAGTTTTATCTGTGGATAAAGCTACAGTGGCACACTTGTAAGAAGAGTTCAGCTAAGAAGTTTGGAGAACTGGGATACTGAATGTGCACTGATAAAGGAGTAGAAAGATCCCAAGGGCTTAAGATAGAGGGACAGTGTTACCCTCTTAGAAGCTTAACCCCCTAAAAACTCACTGGCACTCCAGACAAGGCTGGAGAAACTTTTGAATAATTATCCTTTGTGGACCTAAAAACTACACTAATTTGTATTGGCTAAACAGGCATAGAGGTCAAATGAACAGAAGAGAAAACTCAGATTTAGATTCAAACAAATATAGTCAAATGGATGTTTTAGGGTCTTGAAGAAGTACTAAATACATAATTGGTACAAACAAGGTCCACTGACGGATGAACAAATTAGAAGGTGAAATTCAAAGAAAAAGGGAATATTTGCACCATCTCAAAGTAGTTCCACAAAGTGTTTATTAAAAACAAAGGGGAAATACTAAGTCTACATTGGAGAACCTGGCAGATATCACCTTAACCAAATAATAAAGATTAATATGACCAGTAATAAAATATATCAACACCGTGTATCCCCTGATTATTGGACACTGAGAAGGGAAAATAATCTCTCTGGTATTTTCCTCCAAATATATATCCTCAATCTTACCATGAGAAAACATCAGAGAAACTCGAACTGAGGGGTATTCTATGAAACAACTTATCAGTACTCTTCAAAAGTGTCAGGGTCATAAAAGACAAGGAAAGGCTGACTCACAAATTGAAGGAGACTCAGGGGACATGGGATCTAAATGTTATGTAGAATCTAGGACTGGATCCTGTGATATAAAATAACATTAGTGAAATAATTGATGTTATCTGAATTAAGTATGTAGGTTAGTTAATCATATTGTACCAATGTTACTGTCTTAGTTTTTATAGTTGTGCATTTCTGAGTAAAATTTTTTTAAAGTCTGTTGGATAATATAATCTCTGGAATTATTCCAAACACCAAAGAGTTTTGAATTTTATTACTAAAAATCTATGGCATGTTTTATAATTTCTGTAAGATTATGTGAGTCTTTTGTGTTAAGTAAATTTAGGATGATATTGTGATGATAAATTGAGTTTGGTTGTTACCATACAAAAAGTAGAACAAGGAGAATTCTAAGGCTAGACAGCTATTTTAATTCCTAAAAAAGTTATTGACATATCATTAAAATCATGTAGAATATTTACGATAAAAACAAACATGAAGAGTAATAACAGCATGGGTAGATTAAGAGCAAGTTCTAACACATTAACCTAATTTTATTTTACTAAACTCTTACATCTTAGAAATATGTAATAATTATGTTCTTCATTTTCCACAAGGCATTGGACAAATTCCATTATAAGATCTTTGTGATACAAGTACATGCATTTTCGTATATTGAACACTTACAGCCAAAACTTCTGTGAAGGGTCAGAACCTTCTGTCTGTCATTATAGTCACTTCCTTCTTTATGCTTTCAACTCTTTTGTCCACCTTCCTCCTTCTGTTCACTAGGCAAAACCACAGCCATGGTGAATTAGTCAGTGATTGCTGCATTAAAACTGCATAACAAACAAACCCATGATGTCAATGTCTTATAACCTGAAACATTTATTTTTCTTGCTCATGGATCTGCTGATCAGCTGGGCAGCTCTTCTTTAGATTGTGCCTCAGGTTCAGGACTGCTCGATAGGTTTACTCGTTCTGGAACATACCTAGAATATGTTCTTATTGTGGCTGGAAGAGGCACAAGAGGGCAAGTGGAAATACAAAATACTTCCTAAGATCTCATTTGCATATTTCACCTACACCCACACTCCACTGTTCAAATTAATGTATGTTTAATATCAATGGAAGTGGGAGATATATTTTCCCTACCTTAACATGGGAAACATAAAAGTACGGCCGTGATTATATAATTATAATAAAGAGGAGTAGAATTATAATTATATAATTATAATAAAGAGTTATCAGGAAAAATGATCTAGCCTGCTACATCAGACACTAACTCTCTGCCCTTTCTACATTTGCACACATATAGCTGATTATCGCTGAAGGACAAAGAAGAAGAAAAAAACAAAACAAAACAAAAAAAACTCTGACTTTACTCCCATTACTAGGGCCAAATGGTTTGTGCTCCTGTCACAAGCCAGCCCCTCCACTTGATCCCCAGATCCCACCTCTCCTAATTTATACAACAACCTTACCTCTCAATTATCTTTCATCTCACCTATATCTACGGTGTTTCCATTGACTGGAGATTCTCACAGTACTTACCAGCATGTTATAATATTAATATATTTTAAATGAACACCTTGATCTTTTGGCCTCTGCAGCTACCAATCCATTTTTGTCTTCTTATTTGAAGTAAAATTCCTGGAAAGAGTTGTTTATACTCATTGTCTCTACTTCTTTGTTTAAATTGAGATATAATTGACATATAAAATTATATTAGTTGCAGGTGTACAACAATGATTTGATATTTGTATACACTGCAAAATAATTACCACAATAAGTCTAGTTAACATCTGTCACCACACAATAGTTACAAATAAATTTTTTCTTGTGATGAGAACTTTTAAGATCTACTTTCTTAGCAACTTTCAAATATACTGTAAAGTACTATTAACTATAGTCACCATGATGTACATTACATCCCTAGGACTTATTTATTATATAACTAGAAGTTTGTACCTTTTGACCCCCTTCACCCATTTTGCCCCCCCACCCCCCTCTGGCAGCCACCAATCTGTTCTCTGTATCTATGAGCTTGTTTTTGTTTTTGTTTTAGACTTCACATATAAGTGAGATAATATTGTATTATCTTTCTCTGTCTAACTTATTTCACCTAGTGTAATGCCCTTGAGATCCATCCATGTTGTTGCAAATGGCAAGATTTCATTCCTTTTTATGGCTAAGTACTATTCCATTGTATATACCACATTTTCTTTATCCATTCATCAGTGGGCACTTAGGACACTGTGTTGGGTTCCCTTTTGTCCACATTTTCACCAACACTTGTTATCTCATCATTTTGATGATAGCCATTCTAACAGGAATGTGGCTATATCTCATTGCGGTTTTGATTTGCATTACTGATGTTCAACATCTTTCCATGTACTTATTAGCCATCTGTATGTCTTCTTTGGAAAAATATCCATTCAGATATTCTGCCCATTTGTGATCAGATTGTTTTGGGGTTTGTGGGGTTTTTTTGTTTTTTGTTTTTGCCATTGAGTGTATGGATTGTTTATATATTTCGGATATTAATCCCTTATCAGATATATGATTTGCAAATATTTTCTCCCATTCAGTAGGTTGCAGTTTCATTTTATTGATGGTTTCCTTTGCTGTACAGAATGGCTTGACTTCTTTTTCTCCAATTCTCAAACTCACTTCAGTGAAGATTTAGTCTTGACAGTTTGACTGAAATTGCCTTTGTCTAAGAAATCACGACTTTTATGTTTCATTATCTGTAGGTCAGTGCTATGTCCTTATCTTACTTTATCTCTCAGTAGCCTTTGGTGTAGTTGTCTTTTTTTCTCCTTAAAATGTTATATTCACTTGGTTTTAGTTTTCCTCTGATGTCATTGTTCAGTTCCTCTAAATCTTCTTTTCTGTCTCTTACCTGCTATCAGAATTCTAGATGTTGGCTTGATTTAGGGCTTATCCCAGTCTCTTCCCCAGTTATAATATCTTCCTGGACATTTTTTTTTCAGCCTTGTGTATACCATCTATACATGGCCTCTTAATTTATATCTCCAACTCTAAACTTCCTCCTGAGTTTCAGCTGCATGTTTTCATCTTCACATGGATATATTACAGGTATCTCTTACTAAATATTATGCTTGATATACCTGTCTCCTCACCCATGCTAGTTTATTCCCCGAATAATTCTTCATCTTAGTCAATGGCACCATTATTTATCCAGTTTATCTTTCCAAAAACCTAGGAGTCATACTTGATTTCTTTTATTTTCTCATTGCAAATTTCCAGCCCTTGAGTAAATACTGATAGCAAAGCCATAAAAATATATCTCATTCTGATCACTTTTTAGCACCTCCACCCTAGACTATACCACCCGAACTACTGCAACTGCTTCCTGTATTTCAGTCGTATACACCATACTCTAATCTCCACACAGAAGACAGAGCGATTTCTTGTAAAACAAAAATTGGGTCGTATCACTATGTTGTTTAAAACCTTCCCATGTTTTCCAGTTTAACATTAGGAGGTGAGGTCAGAAAGGTCCCCCGTGATCTGGTCCCTGCTTTTCTTTCTGACCTTACCTTCTCTACTCTTTCCCACCCTTCACTGAGCTACTGACTGTATCAACATTCTGAGCCAATTCCTATTTAAGCTTTTACATTGCTCACACTTCTGGTTGCAACACTCTTACCCAACTTCTTGTTTAACTTTCTCCAAATCCTTGAAGCCTCCACTAAACATCACTTCTTTAGAGAAGTTTGCTCTGAAAGCACACTCCACTAATTCTCCCTAAATAATTAACTTGAAATCTATTATGCAGTTATCTATTTATTCTCTTCTTTTTCTCCACTAGAAGTTAAGTTCCATGATGCGAGAGATATTTTCTGTCTCATTTCCTACAGTATCCCCAGCAACTAGAACAGTTCCTTGCTGAATCCATTTAAGTACTAATATTTATTAAGAACTACCATATGCTAAGATCCCGTTCTAAGTTCTGTAGATACACAGGGAGCCAAATAGACAAAAATCTCTGCCTTCCTGGGATTTACATGCTCATGGAAAGAGACAGACAATGATCAAATAGGATGGGGGGGAGAAAATAGGCAGGGGAAGGGGTTAAAGGCAGTCATAGTGTTGGAGGTGCAATTTTGAATAGGGTGGCTAGAAAAGTCCTTACCGAAGGGAAAAAGTGAATGCATTAATTAACCTGCACTGATGGCTATAATAAATTGCTGACAGAGTCTTGTTGGAGTCCATGTCATCTATGTCTTACGTAAAACCATAGACTATTAAGCAACTTTATGTATTACAAAAAACAGAAGGAGAAAGTCAGTATGCTAGAACACCAAATGTATAATTAATCTCAATATTCTACAATGTTTGACTTTGGTCTTCAAGACATAGTATTTTGGAGATCAGAATGTCTCACGTGTGGGTTCAAAGCACCAGTAGCATAAAAATTGAATATGTGGTGTGTGGCTTGGGAGCACATTGTTGGGTTTGGCTTACTTCTTTCTTTTTTTTCAATTAATTAATTTATTAATTTATTTATTTTTGGCTGTGTTGGGTCTTCGTTGCTGCGTGCGGGCTTTCCCTGGTTGTGGCGAGAGGGGGCTACTCTTCGTTGCGGTGCGTGGGCTTCTCATTGTGGTGGCTTCTCTTGTTACTGAGCACAGGCTCTAGGTGCACGGGCTTCAGTAGTTGTGGCACGTGGGCTAAGTAGTTGTGGCTTGTGGGCTTAGTTTCTCCACGGCATGTGGGATTTTCTCGGACCAGGGCTCGAACCCGTGTCCCCTGCATTGTCAGGCGGATTCTTAACCACTGCACCACCAGAGAGGTCCCTTCATTCTTGATAACATACTTTGTAGTAAGATTATCTACAAATGTAAAGTAAATTTCAATCATGATAGTAAAATTGCTTTTCTCAGGTATGAGAATATAGGTAATTGCTATGAACTAATTAGATCATACCTAGATAATTTGAGTCTATTAAACATGCTATCTATTAAGGTATTAGAAAATAGATTGCTTCTTTGCATAGATATTGCTTGATGAAGGATCCTTTGTCATATCTTAGGAAATGGCTAGTAAATACCTGATAAATAGCTAGACAATTCTACTTGTAGCCAAAACCTTCAACTAGACCTCTTGATTGAATTTACACTGGTGCTGCAGAAACCAGACATAATTATACCTGTTAGGAAAGAGTGAAATTGGAAATTTGGAAAATCTTGCATTAAGGATAAAGCAACAGACAACATGTTATAATCTAGGTATAAGTGGTGATGTCCTAATGGGCAGGTAGTCCATGGAGTTAGAAATTCAAGGACAGTATTTAGAGATCCAGGAAATCATTCATCATAGGTGAAATGTAACACGTAGCTGAGCTTACCGGTTTTGGACCGCCTAGTAAAGGACCCAGCAGAGACAAGATAGTCAGGATGTTAAGTCCTTGAAAATCTGAATAACTAGCAAGATACTGGCAAACATATAGAACTGGGTCTAGTGCTTTAGGGGATAAATTATAATGAGCTTGGAAAAATAGCTTCTCCAAGTGTGGAAGACAAGAGTTTAATTTTCTGTATCCCTGCTGAGGGCAGAACTTCAACCAGAGACTGGTTAATTCTAAGCAGTGGAACTAGGGGCTCAAACAAGGAAAAACCTTCTAATTTTGTTTCATGAAGGAACTGAGTACCATAAGAAATAGGAACTCCTCATCAGATGATGGGTCCAAATGGTTGCTGAGGGGCTGTCTTGCATAGACTTCTTACAATATGTTGCTACACTCATTGGGAGGTTATAAGTGAGGACCATTAAGTTAGAACTCAAAAGATTCTATCATTCTATGTTGGTAACATTAATAAAAGCTGATCTATATAGGATCAGGATAATTGTTTTGGAACAACTATGCTAATTTTGATGTTAAGTTTAAAATATTTTCTTTAAAAAATGGAACCCTTTTTTCTTTAGGTGCTAGATAAGGCATAAAAAAGAAAAATTTAGGATAAAAGTGTTCAGAAGTAAAATGAAAAGTCAATTATATACTTTTCTACTAGTTCTGGAATACAACAGGATGTTAGTTAGAGAGTGAAATTTTGTTTTGTAAATGGAATATACTCTTTCACATTTTATTGATCTAATGATGTTTTTATTATGTTCGGATCAAGTATCAAGTGCCTGTCTTGGGGAAAACATAAAACATGCTTAGCATTGGGCATTTATCCACATGTGTGAGATAGAGAAGAAATCAGGGTAAGACTATTGAAGATCACTGGCACAGAACACGGGTATGGAAAAACGTACAATGCATTAGCTTCTATGCAAGAGCCTCAAGAGATGGAAGCTGTAAATACAGTGTGGAGAGAGAGTAACAGCGGTGACAGCTTTAGCACATTTGGGTCACTTATGAGAAACAATGCAGTTTTGTAGACTTCACATCTTTGTTTTAATTCTTAGACTCTGACAAGTGAGAACATGTTTTAAGCCATACCTTATGACCTGTTTGGTGCATTCTAAAAAACAAAATTCCTGCTTTATGCTACATAAATATGATATTTCTCATTATGTTTATTTTGTATGAAAAAATATAATATCAGACTCCAATTCCAGAGTAGGTATTACATTGTCAGTGAAGTTAATTAAAATCTTCTATCACTTCAAACCTTTATTTAATTTAAAGCAAAAAATTCCAGAAATTACCAAGTGTGTTGGAGAAGAAGAGCTTAAAATGAAAATCAATATGCATCTGTCAAATGTAATCAGAGCTCTATGTCAAAAATCCAATTACACCTGAACTGAAATTGTTATTTTTTCTTCTTCTTTTAGCTGACACCCCTATTTATATTTAAGCCTAAAAGGAAAATCAGATGGATATAAGTTGTCATGTTCTCCATGTGTAGGAAATGAGTACACAGTCGAAACTCTACTGTCACCAGCTCTGTGGACAAGTCAAAATTTAATCTTACGAAAGGATTAGATTTCTGTTTTTTCAGTTAACTCATAAAAGAAATATGGTGAATGCATTTTAGGAAAATATTCATTCTAGGATTTCCCCAATTTGACTAGGCACAACCATTCATTACCTTTTGCCACTTGTATTCTTCCTGAATTCTTGTAGCTCTAATTGATTTCTTTTCCTGTAGCAAGTGGGCATGTTCTGAAATCCCTATCCCCTCGATAACAGCAGAAGATGCCAACTTTGAGTGTTATTTATCTTATTATCAAATATAAATGGTGCCATAATCTTTATCAAAACTTCTTATCGGGCTTCCCTGGTGGCGCAGTGGTGGAGAGTCCGCCTGCCGATGCAGGGGACGCGGGTTCGTGCCCCGGTCCGGGAAGATCCCACATGCCGCGGAGCGGCTGGGCCCGTGAGCCATGGCCGCTGAGCCTGCGCGTCCGGAGCCTGTGCTCCGCAACGGGAGAGGCCACAGCAGTGAGAGGCCCGCGTACTGCAAAAAAAAAAAAAAAAAAACTTCTTATCAGGAAGAAACTAATAGGAGGAGAATGCAGACGCTGAGACATTTGTCTTGCAGACAAGCACTCAATTCATAAGTATGTTAGCAAATTCAGCATTTGGCATTAGTTTGTTATTTATGAGGCCTGAGTTTTAAGAATGCTAAGCTTATATATAGCAAAGTATATGCCTATGTTTAGGTAGTTAGAGAATGTTGAATAATTGATGGATTATTTTCAAGCCATTAGAAAATCCTTATATGTAATATATATTTGCTAAGTTATCCGTTCTTTTCCACCTCTAAAGTCTCATCCCCATAGTGCGAGTGTGAGATCTTACCACCACCATCTATCTTTCTTTCATCAGGAAGTATATAAGTATGTATTTATCCTTCTTTGTATCTGTTACCATATGAGCACCTGTTCTTCCAGGTCATCCCTCATTCTCAACATTCATATCCCCAGTGGCAGTGTACATCCACTTTTTTTTTTTTTTACCACAACTTTCACTCCTTTCTAAATCCTAAAACTTTACCACACCATCTTCTAGAATTTGTGATCTATCATAAGGAAAATACCCTCTATCCTAAACCTGCTTAGCCTTCCCATGAAAACCACAGTAAAGGCTCTTGGCCATTCCCTCACCCCATGACTAATTTTGATGATTCCCCATGTGACCCTGCATGGCAAGCTATGCCTCCCATTCCTAGGGATATGTGAGTATAAAACTTCTTTCTTCATGACAGTCATTTCTGTGTCTGTATGTCTCACCATACCTGATTAAAACAAATCCTGAGTACATTTTAAAACATAAGGTACATATTGATACATTTCATTCAAAATAAACATTGATACCTATGGAAAGCAGTAAGTTGCGTATGTATATTGAATTACCATTTTAAACAACTAAGAAAATTGTATGAAGTGATAGACTCAAAAACACTGTAAATCAGTTAAAATCCTAAAATATGTTCAAGTAACCCATGGCAACATCACTACAGATAACCTAAGACATTAGAAAAATAAGGCAGTATTATGAACAACTATAAACACATAAATTCAACAACTTAGGAGAAATTGATCCATTTCTCATAAATTCCAAAGTACCAAAATCCACCAAAGATGAAATAGATCATATGAGTAGTTGTCTATTAAAGAAATTAAATTAATAATTGGGAAACTTACAAGGCAAAATCTTTAGGCCCAAATGGCCTCACTGGCAAATTCTACCAAACATGTAAAAAAGAATTAACACCAATCTTTCTCAAATTATTCCAAGATGGAGAAGGTGAAAAAACACCTTCCAACTTATTCTATGAGGACAGCATTACCCTGATACAAAAACTAGAAACACATCACAGTTAAAGAAAGCTACAGACTAATACTGTTCCTGAAATTAGACACAAAAATCTTCAACAAATATTAATAAAATGAACCCATCAAAATATATAACAAAAAAATATACCCATGAGCAGATGGCATTTATTCCAAATGTAAAGGCTGGTTGAGCATTTGAAATTTCATTAATGTAATCTACTCTCTTAAAAAGAATAAAGGAAAAAAATCACAGTATAGAAAATATAATGTCACCTTCAGTTATGAAACATTGAATACTTTCTCTCTAAAATAGGGAGCAACACAAGGATGTCACTCTCAGCATTTATCATACTGTTGGAAGTCCCAGCCAGTGCAATAAGGCAAATAGAATGAAAGAAAGAAATGAACTGTCCTTATCTTCATATCACATGATTATCTACCAGTAAATCACAAGGAATCTTAAAAAAAAAAAAAAAAAAAAGCTTGTAGAAGTATTAAGTGAATTCAGCAAGGTCATGGTAAATAAGAACAACACACAAAGAATCAATCGTATTTATATATATTACCAACGAAAATGTGGAAACTGAGAGTTAAAATCTAATATTGTTTGTAATCTCTCCAAATAAATAAATTACTTAGAAGTAAATCTAACAGAGCATGTTCAGGACTTGTATGCTGAAAATGACAAAATCAAATGACATTTAAATAAATAGAGAGATCCACTCTATTCATGAATTGGAAGACTCAATACAGTAAAGATGTCAGTTCTATCCCACTTGATTTATAGGTTTAATGCAATTCCAGCCAGGATGCTCAGACTTTATGCAAAAATTGACACAATGCTAAGCAAATAGTTCTTGATTTTAACCAATAAAAAATTCCATAAGAGGAAAAATTAATAAATTGGACATCAAACTAAAATATTTTTCTCCATAAAAGCCCATGAGAAGACGATAAAGTGGAAAGCTATAAACTGGGAGAAAATGTTTGCAAACCACATATGTGACAAAGGGTTAGTATCTAGAATATATAAAACATACTGAAAACTCACTAATAAAAATACAATTTTTGGAAAGTGGGCAAAGAATATGAATAGGCATTTCACCTATACTGAAAATATACTGATCGTTAATAAGCACATGAAGAGATGTTCAACATCATTAATCTTTAGAGAAATGCAAAATAAAAACACAAGGAGTTTTCACTACAAACCTATCAGAATGGCTAAAATAAAAAATAGTGACATCAAGTATTAGGAAAGATGTAGAGAAACTGGATCACTCATACATTGCTGGTGGGAATGTAAAAGGGTATAGCCATTCTGGAAAACTGGTTGTTTCTTATCAAAGTAAACATGCAATTACCCTACCATCCAACAATTACACTCATGGGAATTTATCCCAGAAAAGTAAAAATTTATGTCATACAAAAATATGTGCATGAATGTTCATAGCAGATGTATTTGTAATAGCCAAAATCTGAAAACAACCTAGATGCCCTTCAAAGTGTGAATGGTTAAACAAACGGTGTTATATCTATACCACTGTGTAGTATTCAGCAATAGAAAGGAGCAAAGCATTGATAAGTACAACAACTTGATTGAATATCCAGGGTATTATTCTGAGTGAAAAAGCCAGTCCCCCAGATTTATATACTATATGATTCCATTCATAGAGTATTCTTGATGTGACAAAATTACAGAAATGGAGAATAGTAGTATTCAGGGTTAGAGTAGTGGGGGAGGCAGGGATGTCTGTAAAAGGTCAACCAGAGGGATACTTGTGGTGATGAAACTTCTATATCTTCACTATTTCAATGTAAATATTTTGGATTTTGTATTGCATTATAGCTTTACAAGGTGTTACCATGGGAGATAACTGGGTAAAGCATACTTTCATTTCTTACAACTGCATGTTTATAATTATCTCAAATGTTTTTATAATGGATAAGGATTATATCATAGTATAATAAGAATAATCAGAAGGATAATGATATACACTGTGTTTGGTATCTATAATATCTACTTTTTAAAAGATAAAATATACATAATTTATATGATTGTTAATAATTAGAGCTAAATAAGCATTTAGAAAAGAGACGTATGTTTTTTTCCTTATGAGAGATAATTGCTATGTCTCATGTTGATTTTATTTTATTTTTTTATTTTATTTTTTTCTTATATTTATTCAAGAAACACTTATTGAGACTGTTATACACCAATTACCAAGGATATACAGGAGAATAAAATGAAGCAGTAATTTGTAAAATTTAAAGGAATATACACATTATGTAGTTTTACTCAAAAGTCTTAATTAATACATCACTGACTAATGTATAGTTTAGTCCTGATATTTAACTTTAGCGTTGTAAAATAAAGTTAATATATGATACATTGAACAGATTGAATGTGACCGAATTTGCAAAGGAAAATCAGGTATATAATTCTTAACAGTCTCCACCCAACCCTTGCACACATGACCCCAAGACTCATGTTGATTTTAGTTAACATATATCATGCAGTTTGGCAATGAGTAATAAAAATATTGTATGCAGAAAAAAATGTTTTTTCAATTTAAACGTTGCTACTTGTGAATTGGAAAATGTCTTCAAGAATTCAGTGTTTAGTGGCATTTAATGTGTGCTGCTGCCTGACGTAAAGCATACCCAGCTCTCCAGATAATTGTCATGAATGTTTATTAAATTATGTTGGCAGCTGAGCATAATTTCATGTTTTTTGTAAAATTTCCCTTCCTATTATGTCAGATGACCAATTTTCCACACACAGGAGCTCAGGTTCCAATCAGACAGATTTGTAATTATGATTTTTAGCATAAAGCAAGCAGATTTCTAAGCTAGTCAGTGAAGCTGCTGATTTTATTGTAAAACACAAAGCTATAGCTTTTGTTATGCAAAGATGCCTGGATGCCTGCCCTTCAGAAAAATCTCTATAACCTGAAATTTAGACCTACTTCTACCACTAGAATATTTCTATGAAGAGAATGAAAATCGAACTAATTAAAATATTTTATATGGTCTGGGCTTGTAAAATGGAACCCAAGGCTTACAGTACCATTTCTCTTTTCTGTCATTTTATACAATTTTCTTAGCTTCAGAAATACAGATAAATATTCTAACAGAGAGAGGACTAATGTCTTCTTAGGATTTAGAGAGTTTGGGGCTTTTACAATAGGTAAAGTGGTTGATGGATGTAGAGATGGATAGATAGAAAGGGAGATAGAGAAATAAGTAAACTGTGAGTGAATGATGACACATTCTTTTCCTTTAGTAAAATTTCCTGCAATGAATTGAAACCTGATGACTACTACTGACATTCAGCATTTCCTCCCCTTCTCTCATCTGATATTCTTTCTTCCTATTTCATTAAGAATATAAAGTCAAATCAGAATCTAATTGTCTGGTTCTTCCATTACCTCGACCAGCCTGATTTTATTTTCATCCATGTGCCTTGCCTCTCCTGCCATTACATTGGAAAAGCTCTTTGTGTTGTTATGGCCAGCCCTCTACCTGTTCACTGAATCCCACGCCTACTTAACTATGTGGAGCTCTCCAGCTCTTTCCTCTGTCTTCTGTGTAATAATTCTTGTGGGATTATGCCTATCAACGTAGCAAGCATGCAATAATACCTCTTAATGTTAAAAGACATGCCTTTCTTTACCCCTTATCCCTGCCAGGTACTATCCCATTTCTCTGATCCCTCTTTATGGCAAAACAGCTTGAAAGGTTGTCTATACTTATGGCCCTCATTTCTTATACATTATCTTTTTTTTTCTTTTTTTTTTTTATTGAGGTACAGTTGATTTACAATGTTGTGTTAGTTTCAGGTGTACAGCAAAGTGATTCAGATATATAGATATAGATATGGATAGATAGATTCTTTTTCAGATTATTTTCCCTTATAAGTTATTGCAAAAGCTAATCTTACTTTATTCCCCATCAGTCTACAGATGATTCTGCTTTTTTTTTTTTTTTTTTGTGGTACGTGGACCTCTCACTGTTGTGGCCTCTCCCGTTGCGGAGCACAGGCTCTGGATGTGCAGGCTCAGCGGCCATGGCTCACGGGCCCAGCCGCTCCGCGGCATGTGGGACCTTCCCAGACCGGGGCACGAACCCATGTCCCCTGCATCGGCAGGCGGACTCTCAACCACTGCGCCACCAGGGAAGCCCGATTCTGCTCTTTTGAAGTTCATCAGTAACATAACACTGCCAGATCTAATCTATGTGCATCCTCATCTTGCTCATGAGCTCTACTTGATACAGTTGATCTCTCACCATTTTGGAAACAATTGGCCTCCAGGATTCAATTCTCCCTTGATTCTCCTTCTATCTCTCTAGTAAGACCTCCTCAGTCTTTTTTGCATTTTCTCCCCTGTTCCTATCCCCTGAATTCCCAGAGGCCCGAGGCGCTGTCTTCTCTTTTCATTTCTATCCATACTTGTTCCTGATGAGCTCTCATTCAGTCACAAGTGAATTCAAACAACTTTTAAATTGATAGCCCCAGCCTCAATTTCCCCTTAAATTCAGACACATATAGCCACCTGCTATCTTAGTATTCCCCCCATGGATGTCTACAAGGCTTCTCAGACTTCCTTAGGTGCTTTGCTCAAATGACACCTATCAGAGAGGCCTTCCTGGACCACCCTATATTAACATCCACATCACTCTCTAACTCTTTATTGTTTTACTTAACAACACCATACATATAATACATTTTATTTATTGTTTGACTTCTCACCCCCAACACATTCTGGAATGCATGATCCAGAAAAGCAAGGGATTTATTTTCTTCACTATTTTATCCCTTATTACAATGCATGGCACAGAGTATTTTCTGAATGAATAAGTGAAAGAATAAAACAGTGTACAATCGATGTATACTGTACAAAATGGGATTATCTGGATGGATCTGAAATAGTACCTTTGCCATAGCAAAATCTTGATATGTATATTATATTCATATATATATATATATATATATATATATATGCTTCCTTTTTCATATGAGGAAAATCTCACTTAGAAATTTAAATAACTTTCCCAGTTTCCCAGAACTAATGAATATCAGAGCATAGATTTAAATTTGTAAATCTCAAATGCTTGACATTATATCATAGAGTATTCCTGCAGGTGAAGAGAGAGATTTTACATACACACACACATAACTTAGCAGTGCAGAGAACAAGGAAGATATGGTAATAGATCAATAAGGGATATTATTTTAACTGAAATTAAAATTAGTTACTTTCCAAGAAAATATTCAATTTCCTGACATTAATTTTTAAAACCTTAGTTATCTTTTCTATTTATAAGGAAAAATGTTATCACAGAATATTAAGACTGGAAGGCACATTAAGATATTCTAAATATTAATGTAAAGCTCAAAACCCTTCTCTTGGTCATCACTGTCAGTGGTTATTAGCATGTGCTTGAAGGCCTTCAATAACAGAAAACTCTGTCCTTTACTGTGTCTCTGGTCAGGAGGCTCTGATAGTGGACTTTTCACTCATTTTTGACCCAGCAGTGGAATGTTTACATTGGAATCAGTATTTCCTTTAAGTTTTATTTGTTTATTTTTTGCTAATGTATTCTTAGATTTTTAAAAAAGCAAACATAAAACTTTAACTTACAGGTGCTTAGTTCATGATGTAAAACTTACCTTAGCAATCATATTTGTGTTGAATAATCCCAAAAATCTACTTTAAAAGCATTATATGTCTCAAACTGAGCATTTTTTTCTAAGAAGCATGGATTTGTATCTATTCCCCAATGACCTATACGAGTAAATGTGACCTTCTACTTAGTGCTCACTTTTCGTACACTAGTCCTTTTAATGGTGTCTTCTTTGGACAAGTTCTTTATTAAATCTCAGACATTAGCTAGCTCTATAAAAGATGGAGGAGTAAAGCAGCAGCAGTCTCTAATCCTTCATGAAGAAAATTCCATCCCTGAAATGCCCTTCTTGTTCTTCAATAGATGCTTCCATTCAATACATGCACCTCAGTCAGCAAGATACAGGTTGGGTGGGAATACTGCTTCATCCCTAGCTTTTCCATGATCATAGCAGCCAAATGGCAGTCAGAGTCAAATTTCTCTATCTGTCCTGTTTTGAGAGCCTGGAATTAGAAAGTCTCTAAGCAAGTTCAGTGGCATCCCATGCCTCAGCCTCTGAGATAACATAGAAGGAAAGATAATTTCATGTATCAGTTTGCTAGGGCTGCAATAATAAAATACCAGTCTGGGTGGATTAAACAAAATAAATTTATTTTTTCACAGTTCTGGGGGCTGGAAGTTCAAAATCAAGGGACCAGGATATTTGATTTCTTCTGAGGTGTCTCTATTGGGCTTGTAGCTGGCTGCCTTCTCACTGTGCCCTCACATGGTCTTTCCTTTGTATGTGGGCATCCTTGGTGTCTGTCTGTGTGTCACAATTTCCTTTTTTTATAAGGACACCAGTCCGACTGGATTAGAGCCCACCTTAACAGTCTTATTTTAACTTAACCACCTCTTTAAAGGCCCCCAACTTCAAATACAGTCACTTTTGAGACACTGGCAATTAGAACTTCAACATATGAGTTGGGGAGAGGGGCATAATTCAGCCTATAATATCTCTGAAGAACCAATGAAAGGGCTCTTCTCCAAACTACCACATTAACAATTCTGTTTTATTTTTTAGTGATAATTTAAAGATTATTAAATCAGTTATTGAAAATATAAAGTATTCAAGTAGAAAGTGCACACATTTCATGTGTGAAAGTGGTTGATGAAAAGTCACATTCTTGATGACTTGATGTTTTAAAAATAAAAGCTTGCTTTCTTATTTAAAATAAACCACTATAGCAGCAACATGGATGGACCTAAAGATTCTCGTACTAAGTGAAGTAAGTCAGACAGAGAAGGACAAATATTATATGATATCACTTATATGTGGAATCTAAAAAAATAGTACAAATGAACTTATTTACAAAACAGAAAGACACTCACAGACATAGAAAACAAACTTATGGTTACCAAGGGGAAGATAGGGGAGGGATAAATTGGGAGTAGGGGATTAACAGATGCATACTACCATATATTAAACAGATAAACAACAAGGTCCTACTGTATAGCACAGGGAACTATAATCAATATGTTGTAATAAACTAATGGGATAGAATCAAAGAAAAGAATATAGATATATACACATATATACGTATAACTGAATCACTTTGGTATACACCTGAAACACAATATTGTAAATCAACTGTACTTCATTTAAAACAAACAAATAGACATTTGACAAAAGTATAAATAAATTAATTAATTAAAGAAACCACTATAACAAAAATAATAGCATCACTTAGGGAGCTAGAATGTTTAAGTATCTCTTTGATTTCCTGACATGGGCTATTTCTAATTCCATGCTAAATATTAGAAGTTATGCTGTGGGGAGCAGTAGTGTAATACCACTAAAGTGATTAAAAATTAATCTCTCCAAATGAAATATTTTCATTACTAAAATGAGTATTATGCTCACTTTATGCTCTTGAGAAGATTTTCTTCTAAGAAGGCAAGTAACCTCATACCATTAAAGTATTGTACAATTTCTATATTTCAAATTGGAGATCAGTGCATAAATATTTCTATTACGTTTGATCAAAAGAGCAGTCAAAATAGCAGTATTAGAATACACTGAATAAAATTTGAATATTAAGTGCAGCTAGGCCATAGCAGATTTCAAAAGCAAAATAACAATAATAATAATACATTGAATGCCACTCTTTTTAATATTTCTCAGATGCTAAACATGACGTATTATCAGGGTCTCAAAATTATATAAATAATGTATACTTCTCTCATAAAATATATAAGTACCTAAAATCAATTATGTAAAATAAAATGTGCATATTTCCCCCAGATGCTTATTAGCATTTTGAATCCCCGAATGGTAACTGTAATAGAAAAAAGTAAATACATCTGTAGTTACTTTGTGTAGTTACTATATGGAAATGGAGTAAAACAGAAAAGGATAAGCTTAGAAAATGTTTTGAGTTTAGAATATGTTTTACTAGATTGTTTAACCGAATAGATGTAGTAATCATCACACTAGCTACATTTCCCAGTCAGAAGATAGAAACAACTGATGTGGTTTCTCCCAGCTTCCTGCTAAACACATATGAAGATGCTGAAATGAGCCTCCAGCAACACTGAACACTAACACTGGCTGAAAACCTATTCCAAGAACCTAGAAGCGCCTAATATAATGCTCAAGTGAGAAAAATAAAGGCCATATCCTTGCTCTTGAATAGATCGTGAATGGACAAAAATGTCAGTGATCCCTAAAGCGTAAATGTGGGGCAATCCCATTAAAAGAACTGTTTGCCAGGCCATCCCCTTCTTGGAGCTAACTGTTCATTCCAAATTTAGAAAAATTCTTTTTAAAAAATGAGCTGGGGGAGGAGACAGTTCTAGTAGAAAATAAAGCATCTATAATTAAAACAGTGTGGTACTTACACATGAAGAGAAATCTAGGGACTCCAGAAAAAGACCAAAATATATAAGGAAATGCCATGTAGGTGGCATTTCAAATCATTGAACTTTTAAATAAGTGGTTTTTGGATAATTAGTCTCATATAGAAAATCAACAACGTTGGATACGTTCTTCATTCCTTACATATGGATAAATTACAAGTGGATTGAGTATTTAACTATAAGGATGAAAATATATAGATATTAGAAGAAAACATAGGTTAGATTCTTTATAAGATAGAAGTGTGGACGGCTTTTCTGTCTCTACTCAAAGTGTTGCAAAGGACAATGGGAAAACCACAGAAAATATAAATTATTTGTGAGACACGAAATGAATTTGATAAATTCTCAAAGTTCTTTTCATTGCTAAGTTTCAGTGATTTCTTGGAAGTTTATTAACATTGCAGTGACTTACTATTTAAGCATGTAATAATAGTTAAAGAAATGTATGGTGAATTCAATAGGGAACTATAGTTCTATTTGTAGACTGGTAAAAAGTTACAGCCACAAATAGCCTACTAGATTTTTAATTAAATGGGCTTATTGGTTATAGCATTATCTTTCATTTCAAATATTATAAGAAAGCATGATGTTAGCAATGAAGTACCCTTTTGTATCTTTGTCTTGACTCCTTACACCATCTAAATGTCTGGGTTTATTTTTAGTTATTATATAATCTATTTTTAGTGGTAATATACTTTTGTAAGGGTAAATGATCATTTCTAAACTTTTCCTTGGAGATGCAATGTATGGTTTATTTGACTCAGCTCTGCGTTTTTTTTTTATCATATTCCAGCTCTTTATCCTATTTTATTCTGGCTCTTGCTGTTTTTACTTATTTGAATGCAGCGATTCGTTGAAAATACAGAACTCATAAAGGCAAAATTGAAGATAGAAATTTTTCAGATATCTTAGTAAACAACATGATCTTTCATTGGGACTTTGGGGAAGTTGTTTAACCAAATTGTCTCAATATCTCCATCTCTAAAATGAGAAACATAATAACACTTGTTTATGGTGATTTTCTGCGAATGAAATAATTGTGTGGAAAATACTTAGCACAGAGCCTGGCATAGAGTCAGTAGTGAATAAATATTAACTCGTAATCATATTAATTACTAGTTATTGTTAAGTATGACAGTACACCTTAGAAAATTTTCATTTCCTGAAGGAATAAACTTTAAAATTTGAAAATTTATAAGAATTTTGAGTTGGGATATTTTGCAGAGGGGCCATTTTCTATTTTCTTTCTTGATGTTCTTAATAGTTTAGTACAGTATTCTCATCTGAGACAAAATGACTTTGAATATCATCAATCTTATAACAAAGAATTTAAAAAAAACAATATAGGCAATAATCCCATTTTCTTGTAAAGAGTGTTACTCTTCAAAATAAAGGAAGACACCGATCACTTGGAAATCTTCACTGTTACAAATGGCTAGAAGCTCACTACTCGTCCAGTAGATAGAGGGTTTTTTCTAAGTATGGTCTCATGATCACCTGCTTCTGGATCTCATGAGCTGCTGCTTAAATACGCAGCTTTGAGGTCCCAGCCCAGACTGAACAAGTCAGAATCTCTGTAGTTGGGCCTTAGCAAGCTCCATGTCTAACAAGTTTTTCGCAGGTGGTACTTATTCAAAGCAAAGGTTGAAAAATTCTAATCCACTAGAACACAAGAAATTGCTGTCTGTTTTTCTGTCTTCTGATTTTTACAACCTGAAGTGGATGCCCCTTTCTTTCACAAATAAGCTTTGGCTTCCTTCGTGAATCAGTTAAAGAAATGAACAGTTTACTGGTAGCAATTCTGGGGCTCCAAGCAGAAACATGGAGCTGTTATGGTCTAGAACAAAAATATGCAAAGAAATGAAGGGTCAGAAATTGCTGTACTTTGCCTTATGCAAAATGTGGTAAGACTTGAAAAGATCCATGGGTTTTATGGGGGTTTTTTATCACTCTGGGAAACTCAAGCCATCACTATCAACATTTCTTCAATTCTTCCAGCCTCTTCAGGAGAACCTCCTTGGCTCAGGATAAAATGTGTTTTTTAAAGAATTTTGGTGACATTTGAGGAAAATTAGTGAAGCCAGTGAAGTGCACTTATAATTTAGCATAATGTATTTTTTTGTTCAGGAGTGATTTTGAAAAATTTAGGTCATCAGTAAGGAGAGGTTACTTTCTGTGGTTAAAATTATATTCTAAAAACGTTTACCACATTAAAACTTATTTTTGTGTGTGTGTTTTTCTTTTTTACAGGAATTGCATTGCCTCCTAAAGGGACTGTAGATATCCAGGTGTTATTTATGCCCCAGGTTATGAAATTACAAAAAACAATGGTCATTGTTCAAATGAAGAAGGCAAGTGGAGAAAGGTGGCCTGTTGACAATTTTAAAGAATTGCACACAGAGGTGAAAAGGTAACATGTACATAGCACATTGAAGGAACATGATTTCATTTTGACTGGCATTGATATGATCGGTTTCTTTTATATGTTATGCAATGTGAAGTTCATGAAGTGTTCAAATTTACATGGTCAGAGGGGGAAAATATATTTGATATATGGGGATTGTATATATCGTTGCTGATTTGAAGTTCAGAGTGAGGAACAAGTCAATCTAAGTATCGTATCAGTGAATCATAGTCAGATACATGCAAAGGGACTCCTTTTTGAGTCTGTATCTAGAGAACAACCTGGAACAGCTTGTCTGGGCAAAGCATAGGACTTCTGATGCCCGCGTTCACTAAGTGATGGCACTGTGCCAGGTATATGACGTCCTGATGAGATACTGCCATGACTAGGGTGTGCTGTCGTTGCCAGAATGCAGGTTACTTGTCCCCTCTTTGCTTTGCTGAAATTTAAGCAGATTCCAGTGATGATGCAAAATTTAAATGTTTTCTCTGCTTTTATAATTTTAATTAAATACTTGTCTAGAAACCTTATTAATTAAGAAGAAATTCTTACTTTGTCCTGTATGTGCATATTTCTTCTTCACGTTCAAATAATTCTTTCCTGTGGGCTCAGAGTCCATTCTCCCATGCTTTTTACCACTCCTGCAATCAAGACTGCCGACGTGATCTGGGTAAAATGAAAATGAGGAGGCCCTTGTTCAAAAAGTATTAAGAATTTCAAGACATTAAACAAACATGAGCAATTCCAAGTGTGGAGTTCTTGCATATGTCACATGCCCATGAAGCTGGTCCTGCCTGTCGTGTCTTATGTTCCATTTTTCATAAGAAAAGCCTGTTTTCAACAATGAGCAGAATCATTTTCTAGTATTGCTTTTCTCCTGATGGTGTATGATGGACGTAGAATAATTTTACAAATGCCCTTTTTCTTTTAACTGATAGCCTCCAAAAGTAAATTACTGATAACTTTCTGAAGTCCTGTACTTAATGGTATTTTTTGTGTTTTGTGCTTTGCCCATCCTGTTTAGAACATAACCTATGGAAACTGTATTACTTCTGATTAATCAGTTTAGTCACATCATTAAATACCAATACAGTCATCCCTCAGAATCCATGGGGTATCGATTCCAGGACCCCTGCAGATACCAATATCCATGGTTGCTCAAGTCCATTATATAAAATGGTATAGTATTTGCATATAACCTATGCACATCGTCCCATATACTTTAAATCACCTCTACATTACTTATAATTCCTAATATAATGTAAATGCTATGTAAATACAGGTTTTGCTTTTTGGAACTTTCTGGAATTTCTTTTTTTTTTTTTTTTTAATATTTTCAGTTCACAGTTGGTTGAATCTGTGGATTCGGAACCCACAGATATGGAGGGCCAACTGCTGTACTAACCTTTGAATGTAGAGAAAAAAGTTCTTCAGTTTTAACTTGCATCTTACAATGGTTGTGTTACATTTTTCTTTGTGACAGTTTACCAGGGTTTGGTTTGAAATGGTTATAAAATCGACATTTGCAGAAAATGTTTTGTATTTCATACTTAGTTTTTCTCTGCCAAAGTTTAAATTCACAAGCTTTGCTAAAACACCATTAGGTTACTAAAAAATATGTCATTTCATGCTAATATTGAAAGTGTTTATGCTTTTGTTCACTCTTAATAATTTAATTTCTAATTAGAGCTTTGGGGATAGACAGTGAAGAAATCCCAGGAATATGCTGGATATACCCTATTCTTGGATTCCCACAGGCACCACATCCTAAATGCCCCCAGGGTAGGTATATCTTAGAGTCAGAGAGCACCAGGATTTTAGGTATCTTAGAGGCCTTCTAATCCCATCTCTTCTTTGTACAAGTAAGAAAATCCAGGTCCAGAGAAAGTAGGTTGTAAAGTGACCTAGCCCTATTGGTGGAAATGCTAGGACTGAATCTTGTCTCTTAACAATAAGTCCAATGATCTTTCCACAAAACCATACCGTTTCCTGTTGTCTTCCTTGTTGGTAAAACCTACAAATCAACTAAGATTGAAATAACATTAAATTCAGACCCCTTTATTTCATATTCTTTGATGTGCTCAGAGCCCTGCACTAGATCTGTAAGATTCCTGGGTACTGGGGTTCTTGGATCACATTTAATCACCATATTCCAGCTTCTGTGTAACTCATGGGGGCAATGATTCCTCTATTAGTTGTCCCAGATACAAAACTTTTATGGTGTTCTCCAAAAACCAGTCAGAATGTACTACAGATTTTAGGGAGGTGGGCTTGGCCACCACACATGCAACGTAAAATCCCTACTCTTAAAATGCCTTTTTTTCCTCTCAATGACCCCTTTTTTTCTCCACATACTCCAGGCTTCTCTCAAGTTTCTGTATGTTCTCTTTCCTCAACACTCTTCTCACTTCTTCTGCATACTTTTATTTTCCCGTTTTGTTCCCAGGGTCAGCGTAAGAATCACAACTCCTCTTAGATAACCCTAAGGTGAAATTTAGTATCCCAGCCTCTTACCAGGCTCTAGGCATAGTTTTTCATAACTAAGAATCACTGAATTGCACAGCAAAGGGATATCTATTTTTGATCTCCACCTTGAGCAACACAGATAAGCTAAAAGAAGTCTTGAAATTTTGAATTTTTCTTCTCCCTCCAATACCAATCTTTGCTAGTGAAAAAGAGCTAGTCTTTACTGATACAAATTATGTCACCACACTTAGAAGAGAAAATAGTCAGTTTTGCTTGTGAATAACAGCATTTCCCCAGAGACACTGGTTATAAAGGAAGGCCAAGATTATATATTTCCTTGTGTAGTTTAATTTTAACTGGAGTGAAAATCCACATAACTAACAGTACCTTTGACAATAAATGTCATTTGTTTTACTTGAAATATTTTTACTCTTGAGTTAAAAAATTATCAACAACAACAAAAAATTATCAACACATAAATATTTCATATATACTAAATTATCTTCAGAATGCTTCAAAAACATGTCAAAATGCTTTTTTTAAATTTTTTATTTCCTTCAAAACATAGTTGTTTTTATACTTTCCAAAGAGCTGAACAGTTTAAAATTTATAATAGTCTTCTGATCAAAGTGATGTAATACAGCCTAGACATTACTCTGTTGGGATTCTAACAGCAGTGTTGCTCATGTCTACCCCAGACACTGCTTGTTTTTTTCCCAGATTAAAGACTTAAAGCAGATTTTTTAAAGTCTAAAATAAAACCTATGAGAAAATACAAACAAATTTCTTACACAGTTTTCTTCAAAGAAGATTAAATATGCTCCAGAAACATAGAAATTTTCTATCAAGTCACTTTTTTTCATAATTATTAGATTTTTAAAGTAAATGTGAGCTCTGTAAATAGCCTGTGTTACATTAGCACAACCAAGTAGTAACATCTGTGTTCTGAACAGACTGTGTACTAGTTATTAAATCATTTTACCAAAAGTCTAAAACCTATTCTAGTAATTCTTTTTCTCTACAAATGCCCTTGAGAAACAGATGGGTATGATTTTATAAGTAAATATTATTTACTTTCGGTACAGTCCATTCTTCATTCTTAAGAACACATCAGAAATAACCCATTGCTTTCCCTGCTCAACTGTGTCACCATCAATGTTTGTTGTTTCTTTTTTTTCTATGTATCTATAACCCAGGTTATTCTCAAGCCCAGGGTACTTTTGTTGCTCTGTGAACCACTTTTTCTCTTGTCCTTTGGGGGTAGATAATTAGAAAAGGACTGTACTCCCTATCACAGTGTAAAGACAATGGAATGTGAATCCATTGTGGTTTAGTAATCCTGGCATTGCTAGGGCAGTAATTTCCTAAGGACTTACAGGACAAGACCAATGACATGATACTAATTGTAACTTTGATCACACTAATTTCCAATTTAATGCTTTAGGACTGAAGCTAATTATAACCAGAAAAGCTTGTACATTTTCCTCAGCCATTTCAACCCACTTAATTTACATCTAACTTTGTACCCTTGTTGTACATTTCACATATTCTAAGTCCAAAATGTTCAGTATTAACCTGTAAATTTAAGAATTAAAAATAAATTTATTTTAAACATTTCTTTACTATAAATGTGGTCTATACTGTGAAAACACATAAATCTGAGGACATTATCCAATCTTGCTGTTCAGATGAACATATTATCAATATTATTGATGCCACGAAAGCATAGTGTAATCCATTTCAAAGCTTTTTTAGTATTATGACTCCCTTTTTAATCTCATATTCAATTTATGTCCTGTATGCATCTGAACTGATACAAATATAACAGTTAATATATTTTGGAGAAATAATATTCTTAAATATGGACTCTAGCATACATGGCCCCATAATATTATACAGCTAATGCCAATATATTAATATTCCTTTATATAATTAGTAGTTGATATAGACATAATATTTTGGTTGCTCACAAGATCATTAACAACTTCTGCACTTTATATAAGAAAATGTTGGAATTATATATAGAGAGAAATATGTAAAGTTATATATTTAATGTTTTAGTGCTGTATGCTAAATTAATATGTAATAACATTTTAATATTAACTTTAAATAATTCATTACAATTTTTAATTACTACATAGTGTATTTTGTAAATTTAAAAGCAATTCACAAATGGAAATCAAAATATTTTACTTAATTTAAGTGAATTTTAAGGTGCATGTAAATAAACTAATATTTTTGGTTTAGGAGATATTTTAATAAAATATATTTTAAAAGTGTTATTACAAAATAAATATTACAGAACTTATTTTTTTAATTATTTGAAGGTATTTGCTGTAGTATTTTTATATAAGTAAAGTTTGGTATTTACCACAATGAGTATACAGCTAGCTGAAAAATCCAGTCCCTGAATCACATTTCTACATCCTAATGTAATCTTCTATACTTTGGTGTGTATCTTCTAGATTTATCTCTTGTCATGCTATTTTTACATATTATTTAATATTCATGTTGCTTCCAAAGTGTCAATGTATGTTGATACTGAATGAGTGTATGTGTGTTAATACCAGATGCAATGACATGTCAAAGTATGCCAAAGGAACTTTTATTTTTCATAACATAATTCATTTTTTCTATCTCAAGAACAATCATATAACCCAATAGTCAAATTAACTGAAAGTATTTCTCTCCTGTAGTTGTCATAAAATGTCAGTCAAGGAAGTGGGTAGAAGAGGAGGTGGAAGTCACATTGGATGGAGATTTTTGGGGACAAAATCCTATCTTAGATCTGACAGACTTTGTAGTGATTCCAAAAAGAAAATCATATGATTCTTATGAAGATATCAAAGGTAAGAGAACCACAGTCATGGGTATAAAAAATTATAATAAATAAAAACTCAATTTTCCTTAAATTTCAGGTTGCTGATTACTCAGTTGCATGAAAATCCATTCCCATTTATTTTTCACATACAATATCATTAAAATAGTGCCCAACGAGCGTTCGCTTATGTTTGTTCTCTTCACATAGCAGTTTTCTCCAAAGCGACAATAATTATGGTTATCAGTGGATTTATAAAAATAGGTTGTGATTTTGTCATCAGTGAGGAAAGAAAAAGTTACAGTAACTGTAATTTTCATTTTCCTTCAACTTTAATTTCTTCCTTTACTCTCTTTTTCTGATTTAAGGAATAAGATTGAAGCCATGGCTTCAGCTTTAAACTTGGAAGCAGAACCTTGAATAAAATATTTCTTATTTAAAGAAATAGAAAAATTGACATAAATTAGATGTAATACCCACATATACTTTGTACAACTACCCCTCTGACATTTAGAGTCTTAAATAAGACTTTTCAAAAAGTTAATATTATGGTCTGGCAAAATCAAATCTCAATGATGCAAACTTTATTTTTCAGCTATTTCCCAGATGAGCTAAAGTAGAATGCTCCTATTCACACTGAAAGGGAAATTTCCATAGCAGTGTTTTATTAGAATCAAGGGGAGAAATCTATGTTTATGTATTATTTAAAAAGCAAATTAACCACAAAATTAAGTATGAAATTCCTTGCAGAAACAAAATATCTTCTCTAGTTTTCTCATTTATATGTATAGTTTTTTACTTTAATCTCACTACTATCATCTGTGTCTAATCTAATTATTTCAGTGATAAGAGAATGTAAATGAGGTATAACTGAAGAGAGAGAGAGTATACAAGAGTATAGAGAGGATATACAAGAGATAGTAAAATAGTTTTTAATATTTTATAATAGCAGCTATTTCTACTAAGTTATAGATGCTCATTTTAAATGGTTCAAGAAATTCCTGAAGTAATATGGATAGCAGCCCCTCAACTCAATTCAGCCCCACTCAGATGGTGTTAGACTATAATAAACTTGATATATACCCTCTCATACTTCCGGCCATACTTGAGTGATGGAAACATGTTAGGAATTTAACCAGTTATTTTAACTAAGACCAAGTAACAGTGACAAACAAGACAGGCACATTTCTCTTTCACATGTAAGCCTGGACTTGTGCATGGTTTAGGCAGTATAGTGCCTCTGCCCCTCAAGATTATCAGGGATTCAGGTTCCTTTTCTCTTGTTGCTCCACCATCCACTAAGTTGTCCTCATCTGCATGATCAGTTCTACAGTCATGTCCACAGTGAAGAGCAAGCTGGTTCCCTTTAAAGCCATGACCTGAAGATGCATATGTGATTTCTACTTCTATCCCACTGGTGAGACCTCAGTCATATGGGCACACCTAGCTGCACTTGAGGCCGGGAAATGCCTCTTGACAGACCCAGATAAAACTGGGGGACATTCTATTATGAAAAAAGAGGAAAAGAGAGAAAGTAAATATTGGGGAGACAATTAGCAGTCTCTGCCATATTTTATTTGCTGTGAACTGTTAAAATCTATCATCAGTCCATCCGAAAGTACTTAATGAGGACCTATTATACATCAAGTGTTTTCCTGGGCATGGAAATTCACACATACCCCTATCCCTCTCCTACCATCAGACTGGTATCCCCACTCTGTAGGATAGAGTTCCAGTCAGTTTCTGGTCAACATCTCAAATCGCCTACTGAGATGAGGATCCAGGTTTAACTGGCTGGCTCTGCACAGCCGCTGTTGCCGTGAACCGAGCACCACCCTCCATTCTCTAGTTCTCTCAGCCACCTATCTGATATAAAGTATTGTCACTCTGTCTGTGCCTTCTACCATACCCCAAACCCAGATTAGAACCTTTCTGATATCCATGCCAGTTTATTTATTAAGCACTTAGTCTTCCAAGAACAGTGCTAAGTGTTTTATGTTTTGTATTTATTGTATTATTATAGAACTTATCATCAAAGAAACCCTATGAAGCACATAGTATCCCTGTATTTTTATTTTACAAGTGAGGAAATCTAAGTAAAAGAAGTTTAGTGACTTGTCCAGGGTCCTACAATGCAGCAGTGGAAGGGATAATGCATGAATCCAGGCCTGACTATTTTTTAAAACCGTTTTAAAAAATACTTTAGATTTAAAACCTAAAGATGAAATAGTAGGTTCTGAGCTATTCATATTGGCATCAGGCCTAACCTAATTGCTTTTTCTTCTAAAGCCCTGTAGAAATCAAAAACTTTTACAAGGGAAAAGCTTTCTAAGAGGTTCCCTAGCATAAGGTATAATGCCCGGTACAAAGTGGCCAATCAATAAACAAAGAGTTGTTTCAGCTTTCCCTTTATTATCACACTCTCTTCTATTTTACTTTGTACCCTGTTTTATCCTGTTGCTCTTTTTTTCAGTAGTAGTGTTTACACATTGCTTGCTGAATAAAAAATGACTTTGCAACATATAAAAGTACCAATACCCATCAATTTTTCACCTATAAAAATATCTATTCTGTATGAAATGATATTTGATCACTTTTACCTACTAAAATGTTTTTGTTTTGTTTTGTTTTTTTGTGGTAAGTGGGCCTCTCACTGCTGCGGCCTCTCCTGTTGCGGAGCACAGGCTCCGGACGCGCAGGCTCAGCGGCCATGGCTCACGAGCCTAGCCGCTCCGCGGCATGTGGGATCTTCCCGGACCGGGGCACGAACCCGTGTCCCCTGCAACGGCAGGCGGACTCTCAACCACTGCGCCACCAGGGAAGCCCTACTAAAATGTTTTTGACGTGATTCAATCTATATAAAATAATCTTGAATTACATTCACCATTTGTTCCCTACTGTCATTCTAGCCTGTTTATCTTTATTTGCTGAAACTGTAATATGTAGAGCTAGGGAATATTTATTTCTCTGCTTTTCTATGCAGGCCTGCTTTCTCCTCTCTTTGCAGGTCTCCTTTCTCTGCCTGCTCATTGACTTATACACATGGCTCCATCACGCTTAATCAACACTTCCATTTGCTTCATGAAACCCTTGGTGTCTTCCAAAAAAGATTATCCAAACTGGGGTTCTATTATTTGCAAATAAACATTCTGAGAGTAAATGTAGAAGAGGAACTAGAAATAATAAATATTTCTTAAATGAATTACAAAAATGTCAGAATAATCTCCCCTACACACTTTCACTATAAAATTTGCAAGGCAATATTTGAAAAGCTGGAGATGGAATTATGAAATGAGTATCTATGTTATATGTATCCAATGTATTTCAAAAGATCTTTGGAATTCCAAAAATATTAGTTCACCCTAACTGTGTTCTTTTTATTTACTGGCTAGTTATAGAGAGTATGAAGTATGTGAGAGTTGGAGATAGTAATGCAGTTACTAGGTTGCACAATGAGATATTTAATTCTTAATTATATTAACTTATTATTTGTTCCCTTTGGTTGAATTTTAGTTTTGTCATTGCAAAATGCCAGTGTAATCACGAACTGCTTAAATTTATAAAAAGTGAAATAAATTTATATGAGGAGAGGGAAATTTTCCATTTCAGTGCCTGTTCAGTTATTCTCTATTTCAAAGAACTATCCATTAATAATGGAATCAGACTGATATAAAGCATTTCCATTTATCTCAAAAAAGTTATTATAAATTGGATATAGATTTTGCCTTAGTGAATCATGTAGTGACATTAGACAAATGTAGGAAATGTAATCTTTAATTAAATGAAATTCTGTTGGCTTTCTTTTCTTCAACTGATAGACAATACTCAAAGGAAATTCTGATTGTTTATACATACCAGGGATAAGAATATTAGTGTAGATTAACCTCAGAATTCAGATGTGTAATACATCTTCCAATTTCCAGTGATAAATAAATGTAAGTACTTTCTTATTAAAATAGAAAATAATTTTAGTAAGCAGCCAACCTATAATAATTGTACCCCAGTGAATGTCCAGTTTCTTTCTGAAGTGAAACCATTGTTTTGTGTGTCATCCTGCTATGCTTCAGTGAATTTTTTTAAGGGGGCTTCTTTATTTAAAATAAATTTATTTATTTATGGCTGCATTGGGTCTTTGTTGCTGTACGCGGGCTTTCTCTAGTTGTGGCGAGCGGAGGCAACTCTTTGTTGTGGTGCACAGGCTTCTCACTGCGGTGGTTTCTCTTGTTGCAGAGCACGAGCTCTAGGTGCGTGGGCTTCAGTAGTTGTGGTTTGCTGGCTCAGTAGTTGTGGCTCACAGGGTCTAGAGCACAGGCTTAGTAGTTGGGACACACAGGCTTAGGTGTTCTGCGGCATGTGGGATCTTCCCGGACCAGGACTCGAACCCATGTCTCCTGCATTGGAAGGTGGATTCTTAACCACTGCACTACCAGGGAAGTCCGCTTCAGTGAATATTAATAGTTTAGTGTTCAAGCCTTGATTTTTATTTGAAATCTATCCTGTTGAAGGCAAAATGTTGATGCTTCTATGACATGAAGTGGAAAGGAAGGTAAAGAAATGCTTGTATCCAGGACTCATCTTACTATGTTCTTGCTACTTTAAATTGCTTAAATTGTACTCTTGTCAGGTTGCAAGCTAAAGAAATTATAATTCTGATAATAGAAATTGATTAAATCTTATTACCTGAAAAAAATCCGCTTCCTCATAGATAAGCAGGGTCTATAAGGAAGCTGCCAACATCATGTTGAGAGCTTTGAAAGGCATGTTAGGAAAACAGTCTCTCTCAAATAGCTCTTGAAAATACACCTTTTGATATGGTTCATATTTTACTGCTTCATTACTTTTCATGATGAAAAGTAATGCTTACTATTGAAAATTACTATTTGGAAGGCTTGCAGGCTTATCTCTTCCCATCATTCTCTCTAAAATAGCTTTTTCTCTGCTCAGTACCACCGAACGCGAGAAGCTATCTATTTTTTGGCAAAAGACATTTTAATTGGTGAACGTTTATTTCTGTTCTGAAGCATGTCTTGCTATACAGAAGTACGTTTGTTCAGTCCCCTCTCAACTTTAATGTTTTTCTCTGTCTTAGTGTCTTTTCTCTGAATATTTAATAAATCAGTTGACCTCTCTCTTTTCTGAGTTACTTAAAAGCATCTGGTAATAACTGGATTCCTTTCACTGCTGTTATTCCAAAGATGTAACCAACTTACATGCACTCTCTGTAATTCTCCCTGCTCGCCCTTTCCTTCTCACCTATTTCTTTATGGAGGGACGAGTCTGGTCACAAGTCTGAATACTATTTTAGACTTTATGCAAAGGCAAACCAGCTACTTTCACCTACGTGTGTCATTTAATTATAGTTTACTCAACACATTATATAGAATTCAAAAGAATCATGTTGTTTAAGCCATTTTGTACTTCCTGTAGTCTCTTAAATCCCTTATGGTGGAAATTAGAGCACTTCACTCTGTGGCTTGAACTTTGATGGGGCTTTTTTAGGTGTGATCATTAATTACACCCTGTATTCCCTCATCCGAATTTATAAGCATCTGAGAAATAGATGTAGAAATAAAGCAGATGGAGATCAAAAGGTACCTTTATATAAAGGTGAACTGGAAAATGACTTTGGATTTGTTTGGGCTTATTAATACCTTCCACCAAAATCAAGTGCATTAACCCCAACCTAGCCAGTTGTAGACTCCCTATAGGAATAAACAACCAACACATGAAGAAGGAAGAGAAAGTGTACATCCTGGATTCAGGACATCGGGAAAGAAAAAAAAGGGTCTGCTCATCTGCTCATGCTTCATTTCTTCACCCAAATTCACGGATCAGATACGTTGCTTTTCCTTGGATGGCAAATCATGATGGAGGAGACAGATTGATGCTGAGAATTTTTTTCCTCCCATACCTTTCCCTTCTAGTGAGTGAATAAGCCTCTCTATGTAAACATGATCAGTAGGAAATAAGGATCCCCACCACTGCCTTCCCATTATTTCCCTTTATCTTCATCATCTTCTTTCCCTGAGAGTCCAATAAAACTATCAAACCTCATTAAATGAAAATACCAGGACCTCTCTGTTCTCTTTCCACCCTGACTCCTCACACACACCATTGAGTTAATGAAGATTGATCGCTTTCATATCTTTTTTATTCAGCAACAATCTAGGGAGCATCTTTGCTCCCAGGTATTATGCTGAGTCCCAGAGATGCCAAAATGTAACAAGACACAAACTGTTGTGAAGGAATTCAAAAAACATCTATCCAATATGTTGGATTTATGCACCTGTACTATTTAAATCAATTGGTGTTGCCCTACTGGGATATTATAATACTTGTATTTTTAGACTGTATTTTGAAATGTCACTTCTATAAGACTACAAATTATACCGTGTGGACAGAATTTCCCCTATAGTTGTGTTTATTCTTCCTAAGTAACTCCTAGTCCGTGCCTTCTTTGTGCCTCTCTGGAGATTAGTTCGGTGACGCTCTCTCTATGGGACTTTTTCTGTGAGAGTAGTTTTGCCATTGAACTGCATAACAGATTCATGCCTCTTCCTGTTATTTCCCAGTGTTCAGTAGCTTGAGGCTGTTTTTCTTTGATTAATCTATTGTCTTTTTTTGTGCCTGATTTGCTGATTTATGTGTCACACTGGCAGCCATTTCACCCCCCAGGCCAGTCATCTTGTTGCATGTTGTTTACGTGTTGAGTGTAAACACCCATGTTGGGTTTGGTCTGTGATCACAAACAGCTCCTGAGAAGCTCGTCATTGGTCCTCCCATGACCCCACATTGGCCTCTAGACTTGATCCTTTCCTCTGCTTCTCTTCATTTTGCTTTCTCTACTCAACTCACTCCATTAAGCCTTCTGTCCTAACTACTCTAATGAGAGTACCCCTGACAAGACTGTCAACCTTATCCAATATGCCTAATCCAGTGGTCAGATTTGTGTTCTGAGCTTACGCATCGGCAGCATTTACCAGTTGACCCAGTTAAAGAAATTTCTGTTCTTGGCTTTCATGACTAGCTTTATTTATCTCTCCCTTCTCCATCTCTGTTGTTGGCTCCTCTTCCTCTGATCAGGATCTAAATGTTTGAGTGACCCAGGCCTCTGCCCTGAGGGCCATCACACCCGCTTGCGCAGGTGGTGGCCTGCACATTTCCAGATGCAGCTGCTGATGGCGTCTTCTCAGCAGTTGTGCCACTTGACAGGCCTGGTATCCTAGGTTGTGACACCTGAACACAGACAGCTTGGGTTCTTCCATTTAGTCTCTGTAGGGCCTTGACAAAATTACTTTAGTTCTCTATAAACTTTGTTTCTTCAATTGTAGTATGGAGATAGTAATGGTATCTATTTCATAGGATATTTTTTTAAGATTAAGTGCAAATGCATAGAATCCTTAAAAGTGCCTGATTCTCAGTAAGTGTCTCAGAAGTGTTAGATATTACCATTATTATCATTTAAAGCTCTGTTTGGGCATTCTCTGACAGTGATGTAACTAGAGGGCCCGTCTTCAGTCACTGACAAATGACATGTTGAGATGGAAACATGATTCTTTCAATGTCATTCAGTGGGTTTTGTCATTAATACAGAAAAGAATATTCTATCAAAAAAGAAAGTACAAAAATGTGGTACCTAAATCTTAGAGTCTGAAATTGGGTGCTAATTGCTAAAAGGTTAGATAAAATATTTATGTTACAAGAAGTTCCTTTATCTTTTATTTCTGGTTTCTTGTTTAAAATGAAACATGTAAGAAGAGCATCAGCTATGTGGCCACTTTCTTCAATTTTCATTTTGTAGTTTACTGTGCTTGCAGTTGTATTAAAGGACCATGCAGTTATTTTAAGTTAATCAAAATATTTGGTCTATTAAATGACCTTATGAAAGTGCAGTAAAGCATGTAAATGAACTACCCCTTCAAAAAGGTACACAATTTTGTAAAAAAATAATAAGAATGTGCAGACGGCACATTCTTCATTATCTGTTCAAAGAAAATAGCTTTAGGTAGTTTATCCAGTATCCTCTTTTC
Source organism: Delphinapterus leucas (assembly GCF_059928025.1). NCBI lineage: Eukaryota > Metazoa > Chordata > Mammalia > Artiodactyla > Monodontidae > Delphinapterus > Delphinapterus leucas. Next base: position 100,821,083 of record NC_143150.1, on the reverse strand, counting down.
TTTGAATACCTTGTTGTCGTCATCCTATTTCAGATTTGTCTTCAGTACTCCATTCATTCCTTGTATGATTACTATGTTCTTTCAAACAAATGTAGATGCCTGTTATTAATGAAGAGACAACTATAGAAATTTAGGGAAGGAGCATGAATAATATTGTTCTTCATACTTTGATATTCATTTCTCTATAATTGAGACATTTTGGTTCAGTTTACTATGAGACGTATTTCTTACAGATTAAAATATATATGGTATAAAATACATAATTTCAAAGTACATTTTGCAAATAAATTGGTTAAAATTCAGTAATTTTTGATTATTTATCATATTTAATCAAGCGTTCTCTTTTTAAAAATTACTAATATTCTTCCACATTGAATAAAATGCAGTCATTGCCCTGAGAAAATTCACCCAAGTAATAGGCACCCTTGGCCAACATAGTGCCCATTGCATGATTTATGGGCATCATGATACAAGCATTAGATTGAATGATAATTATGCAGGCATAATATCTGGATGGAGACATACCCCTCTTATTCAATATAATGACCTTGCTGTCATACCCAAATGATTGTTACCATCATTATTTTATGAGACAGTAGATGATCAATAGATAGATAGAAAGATATAGATATAGATATCTCATATTCTACAATTCTCTGAAACCTGTTTGATTAAATATTTTGTATGTATCAATATGTTAAGGGTATGAATACAGTACTGAAGTGGTAAGCTCATGATTCTAGTTACCAGTCAGGACTGCTCATGTAGCTGCCACTTCACACATCACAGGGCATTGCTTGAGCTTAATCTACATCTTCCTCTCACCCTTGTGAAAGTCACCACATGGCCTGAACTACTTCATTACCTTCTCTCCTAATCCCCTTTTGCTCAATTTACTTCATTACCTTCTCTCCTAATCCCCTTTTGCTCAATTTACCATTCAACAATCACATCACTTCCATACTTAAAACATTCAGTAGGCTCTTGTTATTCTTAGAAGTCCCAAATCGTCACTGTACCCTGCATGGTCTTGCCTATTTTGCCCATTTCATCTCTTGACAAGTTCTTCCTACTCCCTTTTGCTCCACCTGCTTAAGTTCTTTCTCAAATGAGCCAAGGTGGTTTCCACCATGGAAAAATTCCCCATGCTGCTCTGATGCCTAGGAGGCATTTACTTTCTCTCTACATGCAGGAAACCCTTATCGCCTTTCAACTTTGGTGTACTGGTCACCTCCTCAGGACCTTAGAAGTCAAGTTCCCAGGACCTTTGCTCTCATAGTCTCTTCTGCTTCTCCATAGTAGCCATTATCACAGTAGTCGTTTAAAAACTAGTGATATAATTGGTAGTTTATTGGCAGTTTTTCCCTCCCAATCATAAAGTTCCACGAGGACAAGAACCTTATTTGTCATTTCAAGGAAAGCTTTCAATTATTATTCATTGAATGAATAAAGAAATGAAAATATAAATGATAAGAAAAACGTTTTTAAAGTCTGTTTAGATGTTGGCTGTGGAAACAAAATTATCTGCCTCATATTCGTGAATTTAGCCATAGCTAGGAAGTTTTACTGGGGCAAATTCTACAGGTCTTAGTGAGCAGTTTATGAAAATCTTGGGAGCCCATTGAAAATGGGAAGTGCTTTTAGACAAGCCTGTGATAACCATTATATATTGTAAAATACAAAAAAAAAGGTTAGTAAATATTTCAGTACCTGTTAAAACACAATTGAAATTAAATATATATTTATCCTATTAATTTCATGAGTTCAAGTCTTTTTTTTTTAACATCTTTATTGGAGTATAATTGCTTTACAATTGTGTGTTAGTTTCTGCTTTATAACAAAGTGAATCAATTATACATATACATATGTTCCCATATCTCTTCCCTCTTGCGTCTCCCTCCCTCCCACCCTCCCTATCCCACCCCTCTAGGTGGTCACAAAGCACCGAGCTGATCTCCCTGTGCTATGCGGCTGCTTCCCACTAGCTATCATTTTATGTTTGGTAGTGTATATATGTCCATGCCACTCTCTCACTTTGTCCCAGCTTACCCTTCCCCCTCCCCATATCCTCAAGTCCATTCTCTAGTAGGTCTGTGTCTTTATTCCCGTCTTACCCCTAGGTTCTTCGTGACATTTTTTTTTCTTAGATTCCATATATATGTGTTAGCATACGATATTTGTCTTTCTCTTTCTGACTTACCTCACTCTGTATGACAGACTCTAGGTCCATCCACCTCACCACAAATAACTCAATTTCGTTTCTTTTTATGGCTGAGTAATATTCCATTGTATATATGTGCCACATCTTCTTTATCCATTCATCCGATGATGGACACTTAGGTTGCTTCCATCTCCTGGCTATTGTAAATAGAGCTGCAATGAACATTTTGGTACATGACTCTTTTTGAATTATGGTTTTCTCAGGGTATATGCCCAGTAGTGGGATTGCTGCGTCATATGGTAGTTCTATTTTTAGTTTTTTAAGGAACCTCCATATTGTTCTCCATGGTGGCCATACCAATTCGCATTCCCACCAGCAGTGCAAGAGGGTTCCCTTTTCTCCACACCCTCTCCAGCATTTATTGTTTCTAGATTTTTTGACAGCAAGATCCTTTTTGACCCACCTCCTAGAGAAATGGAAATAAAAACCAAAGTAAACAAATGGGACCTAATGAAACTTAAAAGCTTTTGCACAGCAAACGAAACCATAAACAAGACCAAAAGACAACCCTCAGAATGGGAGAAAATATTTGCAAATGAAGCAACTGACAAAGGATTAATCTCCAAGATTTACAAGCAGCTCATGCAGCTCAATAACAAACAACCCAACCCAAAAATGGGCAGAAGACCTAAATAGACATTTCTCCAAAGAAGACATACAGATTGCCAAGAAACACATGAAAGAATGCTCAACATCATTAATTATTAGAGAAATGCAAATCAAAACTACAATGAGATATCATCTCACACCAGTCAGAATGGCCATCATCAAGTGTCTTTTTAAGGGACTGCTAAAAAAAGGACCGAATTTTCCTCCTGTATTTGTTACAGTAGTCCCAAGAACTGTTGACCTGTAACTTTGAAATTACAAACTGTATTAAGAGCAGCTACATTTATTTAGATATTTTTTTAGAAATGTGCAATTACTCTCTCAAAGTTATGAGCTATGTTTGTCATGAGTGATTAATTTTATACAACAATCAGATGATAATTAATTTACACTGGCCTCACTGATTTAGCTCTTATCAACCATGTCCACATAAAAGTACTATACAGATTCTCTTCCACTTAGCAAAAGGCATGTTTTTAACTTGATAATATGACTTTTCAAGTAAAATGCAGAGACTCTATTATGATAGCTTTAAGACACGATACAGAATGTCAGTTTACGATTTTGTACAACCCAATTCTGTCCCTCTCCCTTAGGTGCCAATATCAACATATTCGAGTTACAGGTAAGGGGGATATGTGTAGTTTGAAAAAATTATGTGTAGTTTGAAAAAATTATGTGTAGTTTGAAAAAATTCCTAGTTGCCTCACCCCCTGTCCCTTGCAGATAATCATCTCTGTTTTTTGTACCAGTGGGTTTTCTTATGATTGGAATTATGACATCCATAGAGACGATTCCCCACAAGGAGTTCAATGCTTCTGAAACTAAATTTAGCTTCTCGTTTCCTATCTTGATTCTAACACAGCCATTCCCATAAAGGCTTCAATAATTAAGCAGAAACAGATGCAAATCTCAACTACATACAGTATTTACTTTGAAAAATATGTCATTTGAATGCAGTGGAAATTTCATCTCCCACTAAACACTCTAAAATTCTTAAATACTGCTTCTCTGTATGGAATGCTGCTTCCTATACATTTCCATATCCTGTCCCCAAAACAAATAGACACATTAAAGTAGACATGTTGATTTTGCTACAACAAAGAATGGTTATTGATAGGAACAACAGTTGCCGATTTTGTCAACAGGATGAGAACTAGCAATTCAGGAGGTCAGAGATTTATTTTTACACGTGGAAAAAAAAAAAGATCTTGTAAGGGTGTGGGTCAGTCAGTTATTTTACATTAATAAGGTTTGCTGAGTAATCATTAAATGTGACTCAGGCTTGTTACAGCCAAGCTATTTTTCAGAGTTCTGTGGCAGAAATTATAATCAGTTACTTCTGAAAGGTGGTCTGGTTTCTGTTAGGATTGCTTAGAGGTGGCTGTCAGTTCTGTGAATCCAAGGATCACGTTTACCTTTACACACTAGAGACAGACTTTAGAAATTAGCTCAGCTGTGGACCAGGTCAAGTTATGGTTCTCTGGAGCTCTCTTCCATGATCTATATGCAACAAACTTCTTGATTTGCAAGTTGGGCTCCTTAGATGGACATGGAGCATAAATATAATAAATGATTGTGCTTCTCTTCTACATGCCAGTCTTGAATTTAAGATATTTTTCACATGTACCTAACAAAACCCTGCTATAATTAACTTTCCTCTGGTAACCTATTGGTTAAGAAAATACAGTTAACCATATTGTCTATAATAACCCAAGACTAATGAAGAACTCTCTCTTGTATTAAACTTTACCAGGGAATTCCCTGGTGGTCCAGTAGTTAGGACTCCACATTTTCACTGCTGAGGGCACAGGTTCAATCCCTGGTCCGGGAATTAAGATCCCACAAGCCGTGCAATGTGGCCAAAAAATAAAAAATAAAATATACCAGTGTTTGAAAATCCTGCCCTAATAGACTGGGATGAAGTTTTAATATTGTTTGAACTTAATTCAAATCGTTCTTTATAAATTACAAGTCTATAGGCTTTTAATATATTTTTTGTAGAGAGCACGTCATTATTTTTATTTTATAGTAAATATTGATTTTTAGTTTCCACTTGGCTATTTCTTGTTTTATAAGTCTGAATTTTAAGGATTTAAGATAGTGGGATTTAAGGATGATGGGTGCATGTATTTTTTTTTATGTTCATTCATTTATTTACCTTTTAACAAAAGCATACTGAGTACTATTATATATCTGGTAATACAATAGGTATTATGAACACAAAGCTAAATAACATATACCATCTTCCTTCCTCTAAATACTTGTGCATGATTAATGCTGACATAATTGATTTTCAACCTATACATATTTAATCGAATTAAAATGCATTTTAATCTTAATTTTCTTAGATATACCTGTAAAACGTGAATTTGAATATGAAATTCAATTTGAATCTGAAGCTGTGAAGGCTAATTTGGAATCTTGCGTGGCTTTATATTACATAAAAAAAATCTTATAATATCAAGGCTGAAAGGGTAACATTGGTCTTCAGTCTGATATTTGCACCAAAGAAACCATTGAGGTAAACCTGCTTTCACCCCTATTTTCTTTCTTTCTTTTTTTTTTTTTTTTTGCAGTACGCGGGCCTCTCACTGTTGCATCCTCTCCCGTTGTGGAGCACAGGCTCCAGATGCGCAGGCTCAGCGGCCATGGCTCACGGGCCCAGCCGCTCCGCGGCATGTGGGATCTTCCCGGACCGGGGCACGAACCCGTGTCCCCTGCATTGGCAGGCGGACTCTCAACCACTGTGCCACCAGGGAAGCCTGTACATGACTCTTTTTGAATTATGGTTTTCTCAGGGTATATGCCCAGTAGCGGGATTGCTGGGTCGTATGGTAGTTCTATTTTTAGTTTTTTAAGGAACCTCCATACTGTTCTCCATAGTGGTTGTATCAATTTACATTCCGATCAACAGTGAAAGAGGGTTCCCTTTTCTCCACACCCTCTCCAGCATTTATTGTTTGTAGATGTTTTGATGATGGCCATTCTGACTGGTGTGAGGTGACACCTCATTATAGTTTTGATTTGCGTTTCTCTAATGACTAGTGATGTTGAACATCCTTTCATGTGTTTGCTGGCAATCTGTATATCTTCTTTGGAGAAATGTCTTTTGAGGTCTTCTGCACATTTTTGGATTCAGTTGTCTCTGTTTTTGATATTGAGCTGCATGAGCTGCTTGTAAATCTTGGAGATTAATCCTTTGTCAGTTGCTTCATTGGCAAATCATTTCTCCCATTCTGAGGGTTGTCTTTTTGTCTTGTTTATGGTTTCCTTTGCTGTGCAAAAGCTTTTAAGTTTCATTAGGTCGAATTTGTTTATTTCTATTTCCATTTCTCTAGGAAGTGGGTCAAAAAGGATCTTGCTGTGATTTATGTTATAGAGTGTTCTGCCTATGTTTTCCTCTAAGAGTTTGATAGTGTCTGGCCTTACATTTAGGACTTTACTCCATTTTGAGTTTATTTTTGTGTATGGTGTTAGGGAGTGTTCTAATTTCATTCTTTTACATGTAGCTGTCCAGCTTTTCCTAGCACCACTTATCGAAGAGGCTGTCTTTTCTCCATTGTATATTCTTGCCTCCTTTTTCAAAAATAAGGTGACCATATGTGCGTGGGTTTATCTCTGGGCTTCCTATCCTGTTCCATTGATCTATATCTCTGTTTTGGTGCCACTACAATATTGTCTTGATTACTGTAGCTTTGTAGTATAGTCTGAAGACAGGGAGCCTGATTCCTCCCGCTCCATTTTTCTTTCTCAAGATTTCTTTGGCTATTCGGAGTCTTTTGTGTTTCCATACAAATTGGGAAATTTTTTTGTTCTAGTTCTGTGAAAAATGCCATTGGTCGTTTGATAGGGATTGCATTGAATCTGTAGTATAGTCATTTCCACAATGTTGATTCTTCCAATCCAACAACATGGTATATCTCTCCATCTGTTTGTACCGTCTTTAATTTCTTTCATCAGTGTCTTATAATTTTCTGCATACAGGTCTTTTGTCTCCTTAGGTAGGTATGTTCCTAGGTATTTCATTCTTTTTGCTGCAATGGTAAATGGGAGTGGTTCCTTAACTTCTCTTTCAGAATTTTCATCATTAGTGTATAGGAAAGCAAGAGATTTCTGTGCATTAATTTTGTATTCTGCTACTGTACCAAATTCATTGATTAGCTCTAGTAGTTTTCTGGTAGCATCTTTAGGATTGTCTATGTATAGTATCATGTCATCTACAAACAGTGACAGCTTTACTTCTTCTTTTCTGATTTGGATTCCTTTTATTTCTTTTTCTTCTCTGATTGCTGTGGCTAAAACTTCCAAAACTATGTTGAATAATAGTGATAAGAGCGGACAACCTTGTCTTTTTCCTGATCTTAGAGGAAATGATTTCAGTTTTTCACCATTGAGAATGATGTTGGCTGTGGGTTTGTCATATATGGCCTTTATTATATTGAGGTAAGTTCCCTCTATGCCTACTTTCTGGAACGTTTTTATCATAAATGGGTGTTGAATTTTGTCGGAAACTTTTTCTGCATCGAGATAACCATATGGCTTTATCCTTCAATTTGTTAATATGGTGTATCATGTTGATTGATTTGCATATATTGAAGGATCCTTGTATTCCTGGTATAAACCTCACTTGATCATGGTGTATGATCCTTTTAATGTGCTGTTGGATTCTGTTTGCTAGTATTTTGTTGAGGATTTTTACATCTATGTTCATCAGTGATACTGGCCTGTAGTTTTCTTTCTTTGTGACATCTTTGTCTGGTTTTGGTATCAGGGTGATGGTGGCCTCGTAGAATGAGTTTGGGCGTGTTCCTCCCTCTGCTATGTTTTGGAAGAGTTTGGAAAGGATAGGTGTTAGCTCTTCTCTAAATGTTTGACAGAATTCACCTGTGAAGCCATCTGTTCCTGGGCTTTTGTTTGTTGGAAAATTTTTAATCACAGTCTCAATTTTAGTGCTTGCGATTGGTCTGTTTATGTTTTCTGTTTCTTTCTGGTTCAGTCTTGGAAGGTTGTGCTTTTCTAAGAATGTGTCCATTTCTTCCAGGTTGTCCATTTTATTGGCATATAGTTGCTTGTCGTAATCTCTCATGATCCTTTGTATCTCTTCAGTGTCAGTTGTTACTTCTCCCTTTTCGTTTCTAATTCTATTGATTTGAGTCTTCTCCCTTTTTTTCCTGATGAGTCTGGCTAATGGTTTATCAATTGTGTGTATCTTCTCAAAGAACCAGCTTTTAGTTCTATTGATCTTTACTATTGTTTCCTTCATTTGTTTTTCATTTATTTCTGATCTGATCTTTATGATTTCTTTCCTTCTACTAACTTTGGGTTTTTTTTTGTTCTTCCTTCTCTGATTGCTTTAGGTGTAAGGTTCAATTGTTTATTTGAGATGTTTCTTGTTTCCTGAGGTAGGATTGTATTGCTATAAACTTCCCTCTTAGAAGTGCTTTTGCTGCATCCCATAGGGTTGAGTCATTGTGTTTTCATTGTCATTTGCTTCTAGGTATTTTTTGTTTTCCTCTTTGATTTCTTCAGTGATCTCTTGATAACTTAGTAATGTATTGTTTAGCCTCCACAATATCTAGTCTCATAGCACTGTGGTCCAAAAAGATACTTAATATGATTTCAATTTTCTTAAATTTACTAAGGATTGATTTGTGACCCAAGATATGATCTATCCTGGAGAATGTTCCATGAGCACTTGAGAAGAAAGTGTATTCTGTTGTTTTTGCATGGAATGTCCTATAAATATGAATTAAGTCCATCTTGTTTAATGTATCATTTAAAGCTTGTGTTTCCTTATTTATTTTCATTTTGGATGATCTGTCCATTGGTGAAAGTGGGGTGTTAAAGTCCCCTACTATGGTTGTGTTACTGTCGATTTCCCCTTTTATGGCTGTTATCATTTGCCTTATGTATTGAGGTACTCCTATGTTGGGTGCATAAATATTTACAATTGTTATATCTTCTTCTTGGATTGATCCCTTGATCATTATGTAGTGTCCTTATTTGTCTCTTGTAATAGTGTTTATTTTAAAGTCAATTTTGTCTGATATGAGAATTGCTACCCCAGCTATCTTTTCATATCCATTTGCAAGGAATGTCTTTTTCCATCCCCTCATTTTCAGTCTGTATGTTTCCCTAGGTCTAAAGTGGTTCTCTTGTAGACAGCATATATACGGGTCTTGTTTTTGTATCCACTCAGCCAGTCTGTGTCTTTTGGTTGGAGCATTTAATCCATTTACATTTAAGGTAGTTATCGATATGTATGTTACTATTACCATTTTCTTAATATTTTTGCATTTGTTACTGTAGGTCTTTTCCTTCTCTTTTGTATCCTGCTTAGGGAAGTTCCTTAACATTTGTTGTAAAGCTGGTTTGGTGGTGCTGAATTCTCTTAGCTTTTGCTTGTCTGTAAAGGTTTTAATTTTTCCATTGAATCTGAATGAGATCCACGCTGGGTAGAGTAACCTTGGTTGTAGGTTTTTCCCTTTCATCACTTTAAATATGTTTGCCACTCCCTTCTGGTTTGCAGAATTACTGCTGAAAGATCAGCTGTTAACCTTATGAGGATTCCCTTGTATGTTTTTTGTTGTTTATGCCTTACTGCTTTTAATATTTTTTCTTTGTGTTTAATTTTTGATAGTTTGATTAATATGTGTCTTGGCATGTTTCTCCTTGGATTTATCCTGTATGGGACTCTCTGTGCTTCCTGGACTTAACTATTTCCTTTCCCATATTAGGGAAGTTTTCAACTATAATCTCTTCAAATATTTTCTCAGTCTCTTTCTTTTTCTCTTCTTCTTCTGGGACCCCTTTAGTTTGAATGTTGGTGTGTTTAGTGTTATCCCAGAGGTCTCTGAGACTATCCTCAATTATTTTCATTATTTTTTGTTTATTCTGCTCTCCAGTAGTTATTACCACTCTTTTATCTTCCAGGTCACTTATCCATTCTTCTGCCTCAGTTATTCTGCTATTAATTCCTTGTAGAGAGTTTTTAATTTCATTTATTGTGTTGTTCATCATTGTTTGTTTTCTGTTTAGTTCTTCTAGGTCCTTGTTAAATGTTTCTTGTATTTTCTCTATTCTATTTCCAAGATTTTGGATCATCTTTACTATCATTACTCTGAATTCTTTTTCAGGTAGACTGCCTATTTCCTCTTCATTTGTTAGGTCTGGTGGGTTTTTGCCTTGCTCCTTTATCTGCTGTATGTTTCTCTGTCTTCTCATTTTGATTAACTTACTGTGTTTGGGGTCTCCTTTTCACCACCTGCTTGTTCATAGTCCCCGTTGTTTTTGGTGTCTGCTCCCAGTGGGTAAGGGTGGTTCAGTGGGTTGTGTAGGCTTCCTGGTGGAGGGGACTGGTGCCTGTATTCTGGTGGATGAGGCTGGATCTTGTCTTTCTGGTGGGCAGGACCGCATCTGGTGGTGTGTTTTGGGGTGTCTGTGACCATATTATGATTTTAGGCAGCCTCTCTGTTAATGGATGGGCTTGTGTTCCTGTCTTGCTAGTTGTTTGGCATAGGGTGTCCAGCACTGTAGCTTGCGGTCGTTGAGGGAAACTGGGTCTTAGCGTTGAGATGGAGATCTTTGGGAGAGCGTTCACCGTTTGATATCACATGGAGCTAGGGTGTCTCTGGTGGACCAATGTCCTGAACTCGGGTCTCCCACCTCAGAGGCACAGGCCTGACACCCGGCCGGAGCACTAACACTCTGCCAGCCACATGGCTCAGAAGAAAGGGGAGAAAAAGAGACAGAAAGAAATAAAGAAAAAGATAAAGTTATTAAAATATTTTTTTAATTATTAAAAATAAAAAAATTACAAAGTAATAAAAAAAAGGAAAAGAAAGAAAGAAGAGATCAACCAAACCAAAAAACAAATCCACCAATGATAACAAGTGCTAAAAACTATACTAAAAAAATAAAATAAACGACAGGCAGAACCATTGGACAATTGGTAAAAGCAAAGCAATGCAAACAAAATGACACAGGGAAGCCTACGCATATACACTCACAAAAAGAGAAAAAGGAGAAAAAAAACCCTATATATTATATATAAAAAAAAAGGAAGAGAACAACTGAATCAATAAACAAATCTACCAATGATAATAAACTGTAAGTACTAAACTAAGATAAGCATAAGACTAGACACAAATTAGATGCAGAAAGCAAACACCAAGCCTACAGTTGCTCCCAAAGTCCACCTCCTCAATTTTGGGATGATTCATTGTCTATTCAGGTATTCCACAGATGCAGGGTACATGAAGTTGATTATGGAGATTTAATCCGCTGCTCCTGAGGCTGCTGGTAGAAATTTCCCTTTCTCGTTCGCACGGCTCCTGGGGTTCAGCTTTGAATTTGGCCCCTCTTCTGCATGGAGATGGCCTGAGGGCGTCTGTTCCCTCCCCAGACAGGACAGGGTTAAAGTAGCAGCTGATTTGTTTTTCTCATCTGGCTTATTTCACTTAGCATAATGCCCTCCAGGCTCATCCATGTTGTCCCTAATGTCCCAAGACTTCCTTCTTTTTTATGGCTAAATAATATCCCATTCTGTGTATATACCAGATTTCTTTATCCATTCAACTGTAGACAGACACTTAGATTATTTCCATATCTTAGCTTTTGTGACTAATGCTACAATAACATGGGAATGCAGATATATCTTTGAGATACTGATTTCATTTCCTTTAGATATACAATCCAGAAGTAGGATTGTTGGATCATATGGTAATTCCACTTTAGCTTTTTGAGGAAACTTCATACAGTTTTCCACAATGGCTGTACCAATTTTAAATCCCACCAACAGTGTTCAGTAGTTTTCTTTTTTTCCACATTCATGCCAGCACTTATTTTTTGACTCTTTGAACAGGTGTGAGGTGATGGCCCACTGTGGTTTCAATTTGCATTTCCCTGATGATCAGTGATGTTGAGCACCTTTTCATATACTTGTTGGCCATTTGTCTGTCTTCTTTAGAAAAATATCTATTGAGGTCCTGTGCCCATTTTCCAATAGGGTTATTTGTGGGTTTTCTTGCTATTGAGCTGTATGAGTTCCTTATGTATTTTAGATATTACCCCCCTGTCAGATATATGGTATGCAAATATTTTCTCCCAGTCCAGAGGTTGCCTTTTCATTGGGTGATATTTTTTCCTTTGCTGTGCAGAAAAATTTTAGTGTGATGTAGTCCTACTTCTTTATTTTTGCTTTTGTTGCCAGTGCTTTTGATGTTATATCCAAAAAGTCATTTCTAAGACTAAGGTGAAGGATCTTTTCCCTTGTTTTCTTCTGAAATTTTTACTTTTGATTTATACAGGGTTTAGGTCTTATGTTTATATCTTTAATCCATTTTGAGTTGATTTTTGTTAGTGGTATATGATAGGGGTCCAATTTTATTTTTTTGTATATGGTTATACCACTTTCCTAGCACCATTTATTAGAGACTATCCTTTCCCCATTGCGTATTTTCAGCAACTTTGTCGAAGATTAGTTGACTGTATATGTGTGCATTTATCCCCAGGCTTTCTGTTCTGTTCCATTGGTCTATATGTCTGTCTTTATTCCTGTATCATTCCATATTGATTACGGCAGATCTGTAATAAATTTTGAAGTTACTAAATATGAGGTCTCTAGCTTTGTTTTTATTTCTCAAGATTGTTTTGGCCATTCAGAATCCTTTAAGATTGCATATGCATTTTACAATTTTTTTTTATTATTTCTTCAAAAAATGCCATTGGGATTTTGGTGGGGATTGCACTGAATCTGTAGATTGCTTTGGATAGTATGGACGTTTTAACAATATTGATTCTTCCTGTCCATGAATATGGAGATATCTTTCCATTTATTTATGTCTTCTCTAATTTCTTTCATCCTTGTCTGTTAGTTTTCAATGTACAGATCTTAACATTCTTGGTTAAATCTATGTCTAAGTACAGTTGACCCTTGAACAATATGGGAGTTAGGGGTGCTGACCTTCCAGCAGTCAACAGTCAGCCTTCCCTATATGTGACTCCACACCAACAGATTTGAACCAATCACAGATCGTGTAGTACTGTAGTATATGTATTTTTAAAAATCCATGTATAAGTGGACCTATGCAGTTCAAACTTGTGTTGTTCAGGGGTCAACTGTATTCTTTTTCATGCTATTTTAAATAGGATTTTTTTTCATTGCTTTTTTCAAATAGTTCATTGTTAGTATATAGTAATGCAACTGATTTTTGTATGTTGATTTTGTATCCTGCAACTTTACTGAATTCATTTATTAGTTATAACAGTTTTTCCTGGAATCATTCTACAAATAAAATCATGTCATCTGCTAACAGAGATAATGATCTCAGAGGAAAAGCTTTTTTTTTTCAACATTGAGGATGATATTAGCTGTGGACTTTGCATATGTGGCCTCTATTATGTTGAACTAATTTTCTTCTATTCCTAGATTGTTGAGGTTTTTTTTTTTGTCATAAAAGGGTGTTGAATTTTGTCAGATTTTTTTCTACATGTCTTGAGATGATCATGTGTTTTTTATCCTTCATTCTGTTAAAGTGGTTTATCATATTAATTGATTTTCTTATGTGGAACCTTCCTTGCATCCTATGGTTAAATCCTATTTGGACATGGTGTATGATCCTATTAATGTGCCATTGAATTCAATTTGATAGCATTTGTTGAGGATTTTTTGCATCTATATTCATCAAGGATATTGGCTGGTAGTTTTCTTTTTTTGTGGTGTCTTTTTCTGGCTTTGGCATCAGGATAAATTATACTTGGAAGTATTTGGAAGTATTCCCTCCTTTTCAATATTTTGGAAGAGTTTAAGATGGATTAATGTTAATTCTTCTTTAAATATTTGGTAGAATTCACCATCTGTTCCTGGGCTTTTCTTTGTTGGGAGGATTTTGATTATTGATTCAATGTGCTTAATATTTATAGATCTGTTCAGATTTTCTGTTTATTCATGATTCTGTCTTGGTAGATTACATTTTGGGGGGAATTTATTCATTTCTTCTAGGTTATACAATTTTTTGATATATAATTGTTCACAGCAGTCTCTTATCATTTTTATTTCTGGGGCATCAATTGTAATGTGTCCTTTTTCATTTATGATTTTATATATTTGTCTTCTCTTTTTTTCTTAATTAGTCTAGGTAATTTTGTTGATTTTGTTCTTTTCAAAAAACAAACTCTTAGTTTCACTCTTAGTTGATTTTTTTCTATTGTCTCTTTGATTTATTTCTGCTCTACTCTTTATTATTTCCTTCTTTCTGCTAACTTTGGGTTGAGTTTTTCTTCTTTTTCTAGTTTCTTGAGGTATAGAGTTAGGTTGTTTATTTGAGTTCTTTCTTCCTTTTTTTTTTTTTTTTTAAATGTAGGCATTTATCACTATAAACTTCCCTCTTAGTACTACTTTTGCTGCACTCCACAAGCAATGTTGTGTTTTCATTTTCGTTTGTCTCAAGATATTTTCTAACATCTTTTTGACTTTTTCTTTGGTTCATTGGAAGTTCAAGATTTCATTGTTTTTTTTAAAATTAAAATTTGATTTTTTAATTTCCACATATTTGTGTATTTCCAATTTTCCTTCTGCTATTGATATCTAGTTTCATTCCACTGTGGTGGGAAAAGACAACTGGTAGGATTTCAGTCTTCTTAAATTTGTTTAGACTTGATTTGTGACCTAACATGCAGTCTGTCCTTGAGAATGTTCCATGTGCCCCTGAGAGGAATGTAAATGCTGTTGCTGTTGAGTGGAATACTCTGCGTATATTTGTTAGAACCATTTGTCTATAGCATTGTTCCTGTCTTCTTTTTTCTTATTGATCTTCTTTCTCGGTTTTCTATCCATTATTGGAAATGGGATTTTGAAATCTCCTATTATTATTCTATTGCTTTCTATTTCTCCTTTCATTTCTGTTAACCTTTGGTACATATATTTAGATACTCTGTTGTGGGGCATATGTATAGCTATAATATGTATAATCGTTATATCATTCTGTCAAGTTGATCTGATATAAGGTCCTTCTTTGTCTTCTCTGACAGTTTTTTATTAAGTCTACTTTGCCTAATATAAGTAAGGCCATCCATGCTCTTTTGTTTACCATTTGCCATCTTTCTTCCCTTTAAAACTTTCAGCTTATGTGTATTTTTAAACCCAAAGTTAGTCTCTTATAGACAGCATACACTTGGATCTTGTTTTTTATTCTATCAGCTACTGTCTCTTTTGAGTGGGGAGTTTGATTTATATTTAAAGTAATTATTGATAGGGAAGGACTTAGTATTGTCATTTTGTTGTTTTCTGTATGGCTTATAGCTCTTTTGTCCATCTTTTCTTCTCTTGCTGTCTTCCTTTATGTTGTATTGATTTTTTTTCTAGTAACATGCTTTGATTCCTTTCTCATTTTCTTTTGGGTATCTTCTATAGGTGTTTTCTTTGTGGCTACCATAGGGCTTACATAAAACACCTCATAAGTTTAACAATCCATTTCAAGCTGATAACTTGACTTCAGTTGCATACAAAATCTGTACACTTTGTTAGTGATGTACAAATTACATATTTTATATTGTGTATCCATTAATATATTTTATAATTACAGTTATTTTTATACTTTTGTTTTTTAACTTTTATGCCACAATTAAAAGTGATTTATGTACCACTGTTACGCTATTGAGTTTTGTGTATTTTTCTATATATTTACCTTTACCAGTGAGCTTTATACTTTCGAATGCTTTTGTGTGGCTGTTTGGCATCTTTTCATTTCAACTTGAAGGACTCCCTTTAGCATGCCTTGTAAGGCAGGTCTAATGGTGATTAGCTCCCTCAGCTTTTCTTTGTCAGGGGAAGTATCTACTTCATTTTTGAAGGATGGTTTTTCTGGTTATAGTGTTTCTGTTTAGCAGTTTGTTTTTTATCACTTTAAATATATCATCCCTCTCATTTCAGGCTTACAAGGTTTCTGCTGAGAAATCTGCTGAGAGTCTTACAAGGATTCCCTTGTATGTGATAAGTTATTTTTCTCTTGCTATTTCCAAATTCTCTTTTTGGCTTTGTTGACATTTTGATTATGCGTCTCATTGTGGAGTTATTTGGTTTCATCCTATTTAGAGCCTTTTGAACTTAATGAATCTGATGTCCATTTCCTTCCCCAGATTTGGGAAGTTTTTGGACATTATTTCTTTAAATAAGCTTTCTGCCTCTATTTTTCTCTTTTCCTTTTGAGACTCATAATGTGTATATTGGTCCTCTTGATATTGTTGTGTAAGTCCCTTAGATTTTCTTCACTCTATTTTATTTATTTTTCTTTTTGCTCCTCTGACTGGATAATTTCACATGACTTTTCTTCAAATTCTCTGATTACTTTTGCTTGATCAAATCTGTTGAACCTCTAGTGAATTTTTCATTTCAGTGAAATTTTCAGCTACATTCCTCAGCTCCAAAATTTGTTTGGTCTTTTTTTATATTTTCTGTCTCTTTGTTGAAATTCTCACTTTGTTCATGCATTGTTTTCCTGATATTGTTGAACATCTTCATGACAGTTATTTTGAATAATTTGTCAAGTAATTCCTATACCTCCATTTCTTTATGGTGTGTTTCTGGAGACTTATTTTGTTTCTTTAACAGGGTAATTTTTTTCTGTTTCTTCATTTTCTTTTTAACTTTGTGTTGGTATCTACACATTTGAAAAAATAGCTACCTCTCCCATTCTTTACAGACTGGCTTTATACAGGGAAAGATCTTCACCAAGCAGTGCAACTAGAGACTCTGGGGGCCTCTCAGATCTTTTCTGTGAATATGTCTTTCTGATCTTGTGTATGAAGATTACTAATTAGAGGGGCTTGCCAGCTTCTATTTTCTCAGGAGTTTGTAATCTCTTGCTCCCTCTGGTGTCTGTCTTCTGTAGTGTGAGTACTCTGAAATAGCACACTGCCCAGATCTTTTTTTCAGCAGCCTCTAGGCATCTAGAGTTTGTCATGTTCTCAGTTCCATAAGACAAGCAAGACAGAAATCAGAACCTTAAGCAGCCCACTGAAAAGCCAGAAATTTGGATGCATGTTCCTCTCTTCTTTTTCTGCACTTATGGAGAGCCTTCTGAGCTATATCAGTTTCTGTCTGCCATACCATGAGACCTCTGTAGAACCAGTACCCTGCCCAGCTCTTTTTTGTTCTCAGAAACTACCATGCTTCTGGAGTGTGTCAGGTCTCATCAATACTTCAAGATAGGCAAGACGGAAGCCAGTCCCCCAGCAGCCCCACACCTCCAATATCCAGATGTTGGACATCTGGTCCACTCTTCTCTTTTCTTCACCTGGGAGAAGTGAGACCTGAGAATTCCCTCCTAATCCTGTGGTACTGTGCTCAGGAGGGAGAGCTTGTGGTGACAGCATCCACAAATTTTCCTAATAGCTTCAGAGCAGCTGATTTTGCACTCACCTGGAGGGCGGAAGCCTCTTAACTGGTTTCAGAATTTCTCACAATGGAAATTGGCCTGCATATTTTTAAATCAGTGTCTCCATGGAACTGATCTGGGGCTTCCTATTCTGCCATCTTCCTGACATCACCCCTCTGGATATTCTGTTTTATACATATCTAATTTATCGGATCATGCATCATTGCCTAGCACTGGTAATAAAATGTTTTAAAATGATAACAATCATAATGACTATATTAATATTAATTAGTCCTTGTCAGGTACTTTCCATGTGCCAAGAAAGATAATAATCTTTATGGGTATTATTAATTTAACAGAATGAAAACTGAGGTTCAAAAAGACTAAGCAAGTTGCCTGAAGTCATGCTCCCAGGTAGAGCTAAGATTCTAGTCTAAGCCATCTGTATCCATAGTCCACTTTCTCAGACCACCTACTATGATACTCAATACACATTTACTGAAAGGATCAGTGAGTCCCAACCTGAATCTCCCATCTGCTCTTCTATGTTTCACTGTTGGATCTTTTCTAGGAAACTGTTCTTTACCTTCTGCCTGTATCTCCCCTGTCAGTTTAGATTTTAAATTCCTCACAACCTCCCATGTACTGTGCCTCTCTCCTGCTTTCTTCTACCAAGAAGTTCCTCAAATTCTTTCACAGTCTTCATCTCAAATGTAATCTACCTTGACTTCAAGATGGTCACTTGAATCTTAAATGTCACTCAGTTCACTTCAGATCATAGCAGCTCATCTTCAGGCCCAAGAATCTTTAATGAACCTGTAAAGTACTTATGTCTTACTTAGCAAGTGGAAAACTGAAGGAGAGTGAGCAAATGTCACATTGGAATAATAGTAAAAACAAAGGCTTTATGATAGCTGCTGTGGTCAGGCATTTTAGATATTAATTTATTTAAAAATAATTGAATTTTCATTTGTTATTCAGTTATTATAGGGACAGCATTGTATTCTTTGTACACTATAAAAATAAAATGTGATTGAAAATATCTTTAAGATTCCATTTTTGTCACCCTGCAAAGAATGACACTTTTCGGTAATTTAAAAAATGCCTCCTCACTATTATGCTGTAAGCATTCCATAAAGTAACAAGTATCAGACTCACAGCTGCATAACAGCATTAATGTTTAACTGTAGTCCTATGCAACAGGATATAAACCAAACCCTACCCATCAAGTTCTCATAAAGCGAACAGGGTAATGATACAATTTTAAAGGTTGATATTATATTTTTGTTCCAGAAATCCCGAGCCATTCACGGCATACTTCCTACCTGGCAGTGATCCTGAGTTTTTTGTAAAACCTCAGGTTGGAGAACTTCTTCCTTTTGACACTGAAGGAACTCTAATAGTTGTGGGTTTTAAACCCAAAATGTACAGCAGGAAATACAAAGCAACATTAGCAATACAGGTGAGTTCTACAAAGGCAGTAGTCAAGAATGTTTGATGTCACAAAAGTCATTAAATGACTTTGGGAGAAAAGGTTTCACCCAATGATCACAGATAAAGAATAGCAACATTATCTTGTAAAAGTCAACATATTTCAACTGTTCTGTATTGTTTTAACTTCCTTTTGGTCAATAAAGAAATTTTAAATGTGAAGTATAGCCAAAAATATTGTTATCACCAGTGAAAATAGAAAATTATTTCTCTTCCATATTAAGGAATTGTGGAAGAGATAAATAATGACTGTAAAGTGATTTGTATAGTCACATATTATTTTCTGTAATAACCTATTCAAAGACTTTAGGTGATTTGCGATAGAGATTTTGAAACCTTTGATTAAGGGATAAGATGTTGTCAAAATGTTAAAGTCTAAAATGAAGAAAATTAAATAGAAGATAAAATTTATCTTGAATTGAAAAAAAGAATGTGAAATGGACCATTAATGTAAAATAATGTTAAAATGATCATCTTATTAAAAGTTAAGGTAAATACAATTCCGAAAATTTATCCAGTAAGCAACACTTCTCCATAAAATTTCCCACATATATGCCACTAGGAACATTTTGGCTAAAGATAACTTTCAAGTTATTTCTGAAAAGATGCCTGTTGCCACTGTCTGTTTTCAGTAGCACAGGCACAAGGGACTTGTAGTCTTGTTTTGAGACACAACTACTGATCCCAAAATGTCTACTAGACTTCTGAATCAGACATTAATTAAGCAGCACCATTGGCAGAAAAATGTGTTGTTACTGTTTTAATGAATAGAGAAAAATGTTGGATATTGCTTGAGAAAATTATTTTTATTTTTCATCTTAGAGTCCTTACAACACAGGTAATAAAAATATAAAGCCTCTGGAGACTTGCTGCACATAACCCACTCCTGTGTTAGTATTTGATTTTAAATGATCATGTTGATGTATTTCCTTCTTTTTTTTTTTTTTTTACATCTTTATTGGAGTATAATTGCTTTACAATGGTGTCTCAGTTTCTGCTTTATAACAAAGTGAATCAGTCACACATATACATATGTTCCCATATCTCTTCTCTCTTGCGTCTCCCTCCCTCCCACCCTCCCTATCCCACCCCTCCAGGTGGTCACAAAGCACCGAGCTGATCTCCATGTGCTATGCGGCTGCTTCCCACTAGCTATCTATTTTACGTTTGGTAGTGTATATATGTCCATGCCACTCTCTCACTTTGTCACAGCTTACCCTTCCCCCTCCCCATATCCTGAAGTCCATTCTCTAGTAGGTCTGTGTCTTTATTCCTGTCTTACCCCTAGGTTCTTCATGACACGTTTTTTTTCTTAAATTCCATATATATGTGTTAGCATATGGTATTTGTCTTTCTCTTTCTGACTTCACTCTGTATGAAAGACTCTAGGTCCATCCAGCTCACTACGAATAACTCAGTTTTGTTCCTTTAAGCAAAAGAAATCTTAACCTCTACTTTACACCATAACCAAAAATTAACTCCAGATAAATTGTGGACCTCAGTGTGAAAAATAAAACAAACAATGCAATCAAAAAATAGGCAGAAGATCTAAATAGACATTTTCCCAAAGAAGGCATACAGATGGCCAACGACACATAGAGAGATGCCCAATATCATTAATTATTAGAGAAATGTAAATCAAAACCACAGTGAGATATCACCTCAAACCACTCAGAATGGCCATCATCAAATGTCTGCAAATATTAAGTGCTGGAGGCGTTGTGAAGGAAAGGAAACCCTCATACACTGTTGGTGGAAATGTAAATGTAAATTGGTGCAGCCACTATGGAGAACAATAGGGAAATTCCTTAAAAAACTAAAAAAAGAGTTTCCATATAAGTCAGTAATCCCACTACTGGGCATATATCTGGAAAAGATGAAAACTCTAATTTGAAAAGATACATGCACCCCAATGTTCATAGTAGCACTAGTTACGATAGCCAAGACAAGGAAACAAGCCAAGTGCCCATCTACAGATGATTGGCTTAAGAGTATGTGGTATACATATATAATGTGTATGTGTATATATATATATATATATATATATATATATATAAAATGAAATATTACTCAGCCATAAAAAAGAATGAAATATTGCCATTTGCAGCAACACGGATGTTCCTAGAGAATATTTTACTTTGTGAAGTAAGTCAGAGAAAGACATACCACATGATATAACTTATATGTGAAATCTAAAAAATAGTACAAATGCATCTACATACAAAGCAGAAGTGGACAGATACAAACTACTATACATAAAACATAAGCAACAAGGATTTATTGTAGAGCACAGGAAATTATATTCAATATCTTATAATAACCTATAATGGAATATACTCAGAAAACAATCACTGAATCACTATGCTGTATACCTGAAACTATCACTATAGTGATAGTTTTGTATCATAGATAGTATTGTAAATCAACTATACTTCAATTTACAAAAATCAAAGGGCACCAAATCAATTCAGAGACTAGAGCAGTTACATGAGGAGTAGGGGGAGTAACCAGATAAAGAACTAACAGTGTCCACAGACTTCTTTCTTATCTCTAGAGGACACAGAACATGCTGTTGATTTTTGTAGCTTCATATTTAAAAAGAAGTCTGAAAAAGCATTAAAAGATTTTACTTGGAGTTTCTTATTTGAGGATCTCAATTTGCTCATTAGTATGTGAATTTTCTGAAGAATGGAATCTAAGAGTTTTCTGAGATTCTGAAAGTTCCATATGGAGCTGACACTGTACATTTTAAAAAATACATATGCTGATTTGGAATTTGTGAATGTTGGCCAAGTATCTATCAATTCACTTATGTGTTTATGCCCTTACTTAATAAACACATGCTGAGTACTACTCCAAGCTAGGTTCTGTACTGAGCCTTGAGATAAAAAAAAACAAATGAGCACTGGTCAGACCTTCCTGCAAGTGCTCCCTGACTGGTGGGGAAGACAGGTGTAAATAGGTAGTTTCCAGACCACATGGAAAATGCTGTGATTGAGACCTTGGTGTAGAAAGACAGAGGTGGGGACCTGGCTGGGGAGTAAGAAAAGGCTTCACAGAAGACATTACATTTGACCAGGATATTAATGGAGTTGTTGTCTTCTGGGTATAGAAGGAGAGTGTGGCCTCTCAGACTGGGAGGAGGGACATGTGCCAAAGCCTAAAAATGTGACAGTACATAGCATGTCCAGGAGTAAGCAATGGTTGGAGCTCAGGATTAATGGGCTGGGGATTAACAGAAAATGTGGGAACAAATGTTGGTGGGAACACATTCTCAGCTAAGGGACTACATAGAGTAAAGGGGTAGGAAGATGGGTAAATAAAGGACATTTATATTGAAATGGCCAGTTAGCAGGTGAATATATGCATATGGAACTCAGAACATGGGTTTGATTCTGATAATTTTGTGACTTATTGGTATGAGTCAAAAGGAAAGCATGATAATGTTTATAGTAAGCTTATAAAAGCAGTGGTTCTCAAATCCTAGTATGCATTAGAATTGTCTTAGTTGATTGCTAAAAATGCAGTTACAAGGTTCACTCTCCTCCATTCTGATTCATTATTTGGGGCTAAATGCAAGAATCTACATTTTAACGTGTGTTTAGGTGCTTCTGATGTTCACACGTTAAGACAAAATATTCAGTAAGAGAAGAGGGCCATGGATATGACTCTGAAAAACAAACATTTAAAAAGTAGCAAGCAGAGAGAAGAGGCAGTGGTGTAAACTAAGAAGAAGTTAGTTAAAGAGAGGAATATCTAGATCCTGCTCCTGATGTTGGGTACAGCAGTCCCGGGTCTTGTCCCCACTGAGCCAAACAACCACATAGCAAGGATAGTTCCTGGAGAACAGACTGGGCAACATGGGGTATTTACCCTGGGAAGGAAAGAGTTAAGCTGGGATTGTGAGGAGCCTCCTTGTAAACAAAACACATGGTTCAAACATACAATCAGGAAGAAAAAAAATTGTCATTCACTTAAGATTTTTCTTTTAACCTAAATCAATATTGTAAGGGTTTGTTTGTGACAATTTCTTTTAGTCTTCTTATTTCTAGAGATGTCTTCATTTTGCCCTTACTCTCAATTTACACTTTCTCTAGGCATAGATTTCTGGGTTCATAACTATTTTTCCCCTCAGCATTTTGCAGTTATTACCCCATCTTCTATGACTTTTCTTGTTGATGAGAAATCTGTTCTATGTCAAGTTTACCTGAAAGGTAAACTGACTTTCCTTTTTAACTTTTAAGGTTTTTTTCTTTCATTCTTGATTTCCTGAAAATTTCTCTATTATGTATCTAGCAATGGGTCTATTATGTTATTTTATTATTGTTATTGTTATTATTCTGCTTGGTACTCAAAGTGTGCTATCATTTTGAATACTTATATCTCTCTTCCATGTCAGAAAATTCTCAGCTAATATCTTATCAAATATTCCTCCTTGCCTGCATTTTCTGTATTCTGGAAAGAGATCCCAAGAGCTTAGGGCCTGAAGCTTAAGTGTAAAGGATCTCAATCGATCTTGTGGGAATATTAACAGCTTGTACATATATTTTACCTTTTTTATCTCTTTGCTGTGTGGTAGATGAAGTGTTCAGTGCTATCTTCCAAGTCAGTAATAGTCTTTTCAGTGGTGTTCTGTTTAGAGTTTATCCTATCTATTGATTTTATTGTTTATTTTGATGATGTTTTTTATTTCTTGTATTTTGATTAGTTTTTTTTATATTCACCTTTTAAATATATGTAGCTTCTCGTTTGATGTTTTCTTGTTCATTCCTTAATAAGATTTTATCTTTGAGTATCATAGCAGTGTTTACTATAAAGCATTTGTCAAAATATTCCATAAAGTTAATATCATGAGGAGATAATTCCTGTTCTGATGTTTATCTTATTGATTGTCTTTCTTAGCATTAGGTTTCTTCATGCATTTTGGAATGGTGGATCACAGGCTTATCTAAGGGGGATATGTATTTTTTTTTGCTTTGCATTGTTTTCTTTTTCTTTCACTTTCTGGGCTCTGACAAGGAGTTATGAGGCTTCTTCCAGGAATGTCCTGGTGCCCTCAGTTGACAAGTAGCTCTTATATGAAGGCTTGGGCCTCCTCCCTGGTAGGGATATGAAAAATATACAGGACTGGTTAGTGAGCCTCAGGCAGCTCGAGCTTCCATTGCCTGCAGCTCTGAGCAGCAGTTACCAGTATTTTTTCACCCTACTTTTAGAAATCATAGCCCCTGGATTTAAGCAGTGAAGCCAACTCCTTTTCTCCATTTCACATGGAAGATCTCTAGTCCTTCTTATCCCAAAGAGGTAAATTTGCATCTCCCACTGCCTGCTTTGGAATATAGACCATCAGCTCCATTAACCACTCCAGCTTTCTATATTGTCTTTTGTGTACGAAAATGCTTATTTGTCTAAGTCTCTTTGATTCTGTATTTTTATATTGCTAAGTTTTTAGAGCCAAAGGGTATACATCAAAGAAGCAACAGAGTGCCTTTTTCCTAGTGTCTCTGGGTTAATTTTTAACTACATATTTTATTAGAATGTTGGAAATATAATTAATAAAGGAAATCCAATCACTTTCAAGTAGAAATAGCTATGGAGTTTCTAGAGGTTTAATTATATAGATTATAATCAGTTACTAAAGTTTGTTTTTTGTTTTTTTTTTCTCTGTTTCAGGAAGTACTTAGCTTTGAAAGACTTATGTAAAACTTTGCAATTCAGTCAACTAGTGAGGGATATTGGAACTGGTTCTTTCTCATCAGCTATCACTGAAAAGAGCCTTGGTGTCTACAGTTCAGGATTAGATAAGTAATTTCTATGCTTTTTTTCTGTCAGAGTTACTGTAGTCTCAGTGAATACATATCAGATTGTTGGAACTTTATATGTTTGCTTATTAATTAACATGTTCCTGAGTAAAACTCTGAAGTTCTCTCTGTTTTTAAGCCTTAAAATATGGTGTCTTATACAGTTTTCAAATGAAGGCCTTATCTTTTTAAAATTATATCTACAAGGAAAGGATTCTTTCCTCTTACAAGAAGCACTTTACTGAAGTGAAACATTAGCCAATGGTTTCATTTGTAAGGCAGTATCTTTATATTGACTGGTTAACAATTAATTACTCAAGTGAAAACTAAGAATATATTAGTGGATTGTTAATTCACTCCTCTGGATCTCAGCTGATAAGTTTCCCTAATACATCTCAGGTCACTGACCACATGAATCCCATGTCTCCAGGCAGCCAGCAGGGTCCTGCTCCCTTTGTGTTCCCATCTGCTAAGATTTCAAGGGGATGAGTCTTACTTAGCTGGTCTGTTACTGATCTTGCGCCATGATCTGGCTGAGGACGTTACCCCCTCTTCTCCAATGCTTCTTTTTCCCTTCTCTGCATAGATTAGATCTTCCTCCAGTGTTCAAGCTGTATTCACACTCTGCACCCTGACTCAGCCAGGTACACGTTAGACCTGAAGCTTTCTCACGGCTCCTGCCTCTCTCTCTTACCTTTGCCAACGACTGGCCTCTCCTGTTTCCCTCCATCATGCCAGCCCTGAAGATAGGCATTTGGCAATTTATGTCCTATGCCCCTGTCTTACGTTGCATCCCAAAGAGGGAAATCTTTATATGGTATGTGATAGGAGGTAGTTTATTTGGGCGTTGATCACAGAAAGCACCATTAGGGGAAGAAGATAGTGAGATGATATGTGGAAGGGGAGGAACCCAAAAGAGGGTGAGTTATTAACAGGTTTGTTCTGTGTCCAAATGGATATCACTTCTCCTCAGGATCTCTGAAGTCCAAGATAGATCATGCCTCAGAGTAATCCCCCTTCTTTCTCAGGCCAAGTGGGGTCCATATTCATCCTCCAGTACTCATTTGTCATTGCTAAGGGCTGCTCCATAGGAACATTTACTTTCTAAGGGCATTAATTCACAAGTATCTGAAAGAAAGCCCTTCAGCAGAAATTTGCAATGGATCAGGGTCGTTTATGTACTGGCCAGTGAGTGTTGAATGAGTATGGGAGAGGTACTAACAGGAACTGATGAATCACTCCCATCCTCTAATACTTAAGTAGGAACTGTTGACATCTGTATCACAGAGGTGAGGGCATCCCCACTACATGCATAGGCTGTCCAGGCAGTGGTATTTGTGAGGCACCAAGAAAGTGTTCATCCAAAGTTATCTGCTTCACTCATGCCTATGGTTCTCTTTTACCAATAGCTTCATTTCTTTCAAAAGACAAATGTCACTGGATTCTAGATGAGTCCTCAGTATCCGTATTCATCCTCCCACATGACCACACAAATCAATTGGAAAAAGAGCATAGAACTCACCTGGGAAAAGCCATCAGATTCTTTCTCTAGGAATTTGGCGTTGGGACGGGAGAAGCTCTTTCGGTCTCAATTATTCAGTTAGGAAAATTTGGGAGCCAAGGTATGACAGTGTATGCAGCAGACAAAACATCAATAAGGCTGAACTCCAGATAGAGAAATAAGGTAAATGTACAGAGAGAAACAAACTGGAGCTTCTATGCTGTGTCTTGCTTACTAATACCATTCAAGTGGCTTGATCATACCACTGGGGAAGCCTGTCTATATTGATTATCCCTGGGTTACACCTGAATCCTGACATTTCTCCTTTACACTTAAACTTCAGGCACTAATTCTTTACTCTGAATGTGTTTGCCAGATGGATTTCCTTCTGGACTTATTTAAAGAGAAAGCACAAGAACACTGATATATGGAATAAGGGATGTAGAAGGTTGATGGCCTCCACATTATACCAAGGTCAGACCAAGTTGCAGTGAGGGAGATGAGGTATATAACCAGATATAGAGATAAATAAATACTATGTGGTACCTTATTTATGTATCTGAGTCAAGTACTTTTGTTCATTTTAACATTTTTGTGTTATGTGTGGTAAAATACACAAAATATACCATTTTAACCATTAAGTTTACGGTTCAGTGGTATTAAGTACATTCACATTGTTCACCTATTAACACTATCCATCCCAGAACACTTTTCACCTTTCCAAACTGAAACTACGTACCCATTAAACAATAACTCCCTATTCTCCCCTCGCTACAGCCCCTGGCAACTACCATTATACTTTCTGCCTCTATGAATTTGACTACTCCAGACACCTCAGATAAGTGGAATCATACAGTATTTGTCCTTTTATGACTAGCTTATTTCACTTAGCCTAATGTCCTCAAGGTTCATCCCTGTTGTAGCATATGACAGAATTTCCTTCTTTTTAGAGCTGAATAATATTCCATTGTGTGTCTATATATATATACCACATCTCGTTTATCCCTTCATCCATCGATGGACACTTGGGTTGCTTCCACCTTTTGACTATTGTGAATAATGCTGCTATGAAAAAGGGTGTACATGGTCAGAATGACCATCATTAAAAAATCTACAAATAACAAATGCTAAGGAGGGCGTAGAGAAAAGGGCACCCTCCTATGCTGTTGGTAGGAATTTAAATTGGTACAGCCACTGTGGAAAACAGTATGGAGGTTCCTTAAAAAACTAAAAATAGAGTTCCATATGATCTAGCAGTCCCACTCCTAGGCATATATCCAGAGAAAACTATAATTTGAAAATATACATGCACCCAGTGTTCATAGCAGAACTATTCACAATAGCTAAGATGTGGAAGCAACCTAAATATCCATCAACAGATGAATGAATAAAGAAGATGTGGTACATATATACAATGGAATATTACCTAGCCATAAAAAAAGACTGAAATAATGCCATTTGCAGCAACATGGATGGACCTAGAGATTGTCACACTAAGTGAAGTAAGTCAGAAAGAGAAAGACAAATACCATATGATGTCACTTATATGTGGAATCTGAAATATGGCACATATGAACATTTATGAAATACAAACAGACTCACAGACATAGAAAACAAACATGGTTGCCAAAGGGGAAAGGGGGCAGAGGAGGGATAAATTAGGAGTTTGGGATTAGCAGATACAAACTACTGTATATAAAATAGATTAACAACAGGGTCCTACTGTATAGCACAGGGAACTATATTCAATATCCTGTAATCAGCCATAATGGAAAAGAATATGAAAAGAACATGTTATATATGTACTGAATAATTGTGCTGTTCACCAGTAAATCAACTATACTTCAATTAAAAAGAAAAAAGAAAATGGGTGTACAAATATGTGTATGATTCCTTGCTTTCAGTTAATGGGTATATACCTGAAAGTGGAATTGCTGTAACATATGGTGATCCTATTATTAATTTTTTGAGGAACCACCATACTATTTTCCATGCACCATTTTACGATTGCAACAGCAATTCACAAAGGTTCCACTTTCTGCACATCCTTGCCAATTGTGTAGATAAATGTATGTGTGTAGACACTTTTGTATTATTCCCTTATTAACCTTCTGATGCCTACAGGGGCTGTAATGATACAACACGTTTCTTACCTAATAGAAAAATGCCAATCTTCTCCCTATTTTTAAGCATTTTATTTTTTTAATTTGTCTTTGTTCACTCCATTTTTTGTTTCTCTGTTTATGATCCTGTCTTGCTGTGGTTTACGTGTAGATTTTTTAAGTCCCACTTTGATTCATCTAAAGTGTTTTTTAAGAGTAACTCTGCATAAAATTTTCACGATAGCTTACTTATTGTATTATATATTCATAACTTCTCAGTCTACTGATGTCATTCTATCAGTTTGAGTGGAGTGCAGCATTCTTACCTCCCTTTATGCTCCCTTGCTTATTATATAATTTAAAAAATATTTCCTCTACAGGTATTTAGAACCACATCAGAGAATGTTATAATTTTTTCTTCCAACATCAATCATAATTTAGAAAACTCAAGAGAAGAAGGAAAGTCTCTGGCATTTACCCACATGTTTGCTCACTGCATTCTTTCTTCCTTTCTTATATTCCAATATTCCTGCTTTTATAATTTTCTTTCTGTTTAGAGAAATTCTCTCACCTTTAGAGTCAGTCTCTAGGTGACAAATTCCACTAATTTTCCTTTGTCTAAGAATATCTGGGCTTCCTTTCTGAACAATATTTCCACTGTATATAGGATTCTAGGTGGACAGTTCTTTACTTTCAGCACTGGAAAAAAAAAAAAAATGTGTCGCCTCCATGGTTACTAATAAGGAATTCATTGTATTCTAATTGTTTTCCCCTGTAGGTAAGGTGTCATTTTTCTGAGCTGCTTTCAAGATTTTTACTCTGTTTTCATTTTTCAGAAGTGTGACTCTATTGTGTGTTGTTATTTCTTTGGATTTATCCTATTTGGAATTGTATCAGCTTTTAAAAACTGTAGGTATATGTCTTCTGCCAAATTTTGGAAGTTTTCCTCCATTACTTCTCCAAGTACGTTTTCAGCCTTATCCTTTTTCCCCTCTCTTTCTGGGATTCTGATGACATGAATATTAGATTTTTGTTATAATCTCACAGATCCCCGAGGCTCTCTTCATGTTTTAGATTCTTCTCTGTTATTCAGATTAGAATTAGAATTGTTCTATCTTTCAGTTCACTAACCTTTTTTCTGCCCCCCTCCATTGTGCTGCTGGTGTCCTCATCATGAGTGAGAGAGAGGTGGTGAAAGTCTTGTCTCTCCACCACCCCAGTTGGGAGGGGCAGGAGCATCTTGTTGCTGCAGGGTGTGGGTAGATATTCAGGCTTTCCACGCAGCGGTCTCCCCTGACAGAGACCTCCCCTGAAGGCAGAGCCTTCCCTGACAGAGACCTCCCCTGAAGGTAGAGCCTTATTACCACCTAGCAGGGCTGACTATGAAAGCCCTGGCTCCTACTCAACCTTCTTTGACACCACTCCAGTGGGGAATTATGGCGCTTCCTTACAGCCTAGCAAATGTGAGTCTGAAAGTCTAGGCCCCCATTTGGCCTTTATTGGTGAGGGTGAGTGTGAGGCAATAGTTTTTTCTGTAGTATTTGGCTGGAGTAGAGAAGCTATTGTTTAAGTTTTCTCTCTGCTAGGCTGACCTTTTCTGAGTCCTTTCTCTAAAGAGAGCAGACTTTCCTTGGGAACTCACAGCCATGTTGTTCCTTGAGTTCCAAGGTTGTCCTTAGTCCATCTGCCTTCTCTCCATCTTTTAGAGTAATATACATATTTATACATACATATATATACTTACATATATATGTGTGTGTGTGTGTGTGTGTGTGTGTGTGTGTGTTTTAGTTGTACTTATTGGGAGGAAAATGGACAAATACGTTTACTCCATTTTCCCAGAAGAGGAGATCTAGCTTCATATTCATTTAATTAACTCAGAGAAAAAAATAACATGAATGCTTTCAGTTTATTCCAGCATCCTTGCCATCCACTTATTTCAAAAGTCAAAAGGGGTTCAGGGCCCTTTACCTCTCTCCTCTATGAGACGCCAACTTTCAGCATGACTCATAGACCCCTTTGGGATTTTTCTACTATCTGCTTCCATCTTGTTAATGCCAAAAGAGATTCTAAAGTATAGGGGCTTGAGGTTAGGCCCAACGCAGTCAAGGTGAAGGGCACTCTGCATTAATAAGCCTCTGAACGCTAACCTCTCCAAGTTTCCCCAGCACTTGAGGCCAGGCGTCTCTTCATGTCTGGTAGTACCCCTGTCCTACAACACAGGCTTGGGAAACTCCAAATAGCATCTCCCATCCCTTCAAGCAATAGCTCCAACCATTTGTTCCTGAAATCATTGCTATGAACTTTGTGAAAATATGTTAACATTACTGTTCTTTTTTTTAAAAAAATCATTTATCTTTCCTTCCTGATCATAAACTTGCAAAAATAAAACAAATGCTTTGATTAAATGAAGCAAAGAATCAAGCATAATGTTCATAATTCTATAAGAAAAATGACCTAGTTTTGCCTCAGTATTTATTTGCCTTTTAGAGATTCAATAATTGCATTTTTTTCTGAAGTGACTTCTTGTGCTAAAATAAATGACCGAAGAGTGTCTTATTGCTGACACAGATCACAGTTTGTTGCTAATGGAATGTTAACTGCTTTTTAAGTAACTCTGAATAAATCTGCTGATCCATAAAAGATTCATCTAAAAGGAATCCAATTCATTTTCTGGCTTTACCACTTCCACTGATGTGAAAAATCTTCCTCCATATTCCACTTTAGTTCAGCCATTGTAATGCTGAGAGCGGCACCTGGCTTGTAAAAGGATATTTTAATTGGGAGAGGTGACACATTTAATAATATGTCAAGGTTACCATTTTAAAAAGTCACTCCCCAAAAGAAAAATGATATTTAAGCTTGTCCTCTGGTGTAAAAAATCATCTCCAGAGTATGAAAGTTTGCTCCATTTCCAAGATCAGAAAGGCAGTACTGAAAAAGAATCCTGAGATTTCCAAAGACAGACAAAACTTGTGACTTCAGCTGCTTCCCTGAGAATTAATTCCCTGTGTAATTTTGTATCTGGGACAACCATGACAGAGGATTTTGCAAAACTTTAGCAAAACCAAAACTCAACACCTCAGCAGATGTCTTTGTGGCCTGAATTTCCTGTGTCTGGAGCACCTTCCTGCCTTGTGTGCCTTTGTAGAATAGTCCAGCTTGGGTAGAAAATAGTCCCATCCAGAGTATGGTTTGGAAATAGGGGCTGTAGCTTTCTTCCAGGACTGCATGTTATTTATCATTCTTTGAAACAACAATGTGTCTGAAAATAAGGCATATATTTAAAAATTATGAAATAAGGTATTTATTAGACATTTATTTTTGTAAATCTCAAAAAAGATAAATATTTTTTTAAGCAAAGCTCTTCTTTTAGACTTATACTGCAGTCCTCCAAGAATAGATACACCTTTGCAGTTACTTAAACAATAGCTTACAAGGAGTTGTATAAGTTGTGCTGGCTACATAGATGTATACAGGCTTTAAATTGTTTTCAAGTTGTTACTTTTGTGTGTAAGAAAGAAAATAATGGGGCTTCCCTGGTGGCGCAGTGGCTAAGAATCCACCTACCAATGCAGGGGACACAGGTTCAAGCCCTGGTCCAGGAAGGTCCCACATGCCTCGGAGCAACTAAGCCTGTGCACCACAACTACTGAGCCTGTGCTCTAGAGCCTGTGGGCCACAACTACTGAGCCCACGTGCCACAACTACTGAAGCCCACACGCCTAGAGCCTGTGCTCTGCAACAAGAGAAGCCACCGCAATGAGAAGCCCGCGCACCACAACGAAGAGTAGCCCCCACTCGCTGCAACTAGAGAAAAGCCCTCGTGCACTAATGAAGACCCAACGCAGCCAAATATATATAAATAAATAAATAATTTTTTTTTAAAAAAGGAAGAAAATAATGAGTTATATGACTGAGTGACATTTCACAATGAAAAGAAATGATACTAAATCTACATTTCAGCGTCACTTGCTCTAGGTCACTATGATTTCAAATGCTGTCATTATGGAAGAATTGTGGCTCTTTTGAACCTCATATAAATGGAATCACATAGTTTGTCCTCTTTTCTGTTTGGATTTCTTTCACATAATATTTTGTCTGTGAGATTCATCCATGCTTTTGCATCTATCAGTAGTTTATTCTTTTCATTGTGAGTTATATCCCGTTATATGAATCACATTATATATATCACATTATTACATTGTATGAATGTATCATATGTATTTTTCCTTTCACTTGTGGTTGGACATTTGTGTTGTTCCCAGGTTTTGGTCTTTATGTACAAAACTGCCAAGAACATTCCTGTCCGACATTTGGTGCACATGTATAGACATTTCTGTCGTGTATTCAGCTAAATAAGCTTCCCAGACTCAATTCCAATGTGTGTATGTGGATGCTTTCCCACACCAACAAGCAATTCTTGTACTCTAGCAAGGTGTCCGAGAATTCAACTCAATTCTGACACTACCTACCCAGAAATAGAATGAGATTCCACAGGTAAAGGGCTCAGTCCCACAAGACCACCCTCCACTTCAGACACCAGCACAAGCCCAAGTTTGTTACCTGTACTTCTGGCAGACAATCTAAAAACTGGAGGACTCAACAACCCTCTCCAACTCAGACTGCCAGTCCAGGTTGTCACCTGCACTTCTGACCAACTGGCTCTAAATCAGAGGTTCCCATGACCCCCTCCTTGGGCTCAATTAATTTGCTAGAACAGCTCACAGAACTCAGAGAAACATTTTACTTACTGGATTACTGGTTTATTATAAAATAATAATCTAAAAAACTAAACTTATAAAAACAGAGAGTAGAATTGTAGTTACCAGGGTCTGGGGGGTAGGGGAGGAAATTGAGGAGATGTTGGTTAAGGGCACAAACTTGCAACTAGTAGATACATAAGTCTTGGGGATCAAATGCACAACATAGTGACTATAGTCAACAATACTGTATTATAAACTTCAAAGTTGCTAAGAGACTAGATCTTAATTGTGCTCAACTAAAAAATAAATGATAATTACGTGACATGATAAAGGTGTTCGATAACACAACTGTAGTAATCATATTGCGATATATAAACACACCTCAAACTTACACAATGTTATATGTAAATTATATCTCAATAAAAATGTATCATAAATTAAATATTTTCATTTTTCTTCATAGATCTTAGATAAAAATAGATGTCATTTCACAAATTCCCTAAAACCATTCTTTACTATTACAATGTAATAAACTTGAAGAAAAGAAACCGGAATCACATTTTTAAAAAGTCACAGGTCAGTGTTAAGAAAGTATTGTAACTGCCAAGCTTTATCTCAGACAGAGCTTTTTCTACCTTTTCTGTTTGTTCTGTTCTAATCACAAAATGTACAGAGCACCATGTCCATCACATATAGAGACGCATGTAACAACACTGACTAAATCAATTATGTCTCAAAGGTAATAACTATTAGAACATTGCAAAGGTTAGTAGTTTAGGATAAGATTTCATTAACCATGATCAGTGGCATTTTATTTGACATACATAGATGTTTTAAAATTTCGTGTGAGCATTGAGTCATAAATGCAGATGTATAACTCATAATGTATATGCATATGAACATGTAGTGCAGAGAATTATTTCAAGACCATGCTACTATAAATGAGCATTCATCTAAACAGTTCTTAATAATTCATTGAGCCTCACAAGTCATCTGAGGCACACAGATGACAAAAACTATGCATATTTCTGAAAACAGGAGGCAAGAGTCTGTAGGTGAGAAAAATTTGGTACCCCAAAATATATCTCTTTGGCACATTAATTATTTTAAGCTGGTTGTTTTTTAAGAAGCAACAGATAAGGAAAAAACTCAGAAAACCAAATAGGAGTTACCTTTTTGTAAGAAACATGAACATTTATAAGGGAAATCTCCATTAGTAAGTTATGTCTGCCTTACTGTACCAGGAAGAAGAGGATGACTCTAATCTCTAGAATTTCTTATCAGTGGAGAAGATGATGACTTAAATCTGCATAAAGATTGTTTACTGTTCTTTTCCTGGTAACCTCTCCTGACTCTCGCCTCCCTCAACATCATCTTTTGTCTTTAGCTGAATATGGTATTTAAGGTGAGGGCTTCAGCCATTTTGGCGAGTTACTCATTTCTTCTGGGTCTCTCCCGTTTAGACATGTTATTAAACTTTTGTTTGATTTTCCCACATTAATCTGTCTCATGTCAATTTAATTATTAGAACAGCCAGAAGAACCTCGAAGGGCAGAGGAAAATGTCTTTCTCCTCGACAAGTCCCAGGGAAACTCAGGTCCTAAAGGAAGGAAGAACTCCAACTCTGGCATGAAGAATGAGTCAGGTGATGGTGTCTAAATCCTAATAGCAATTAACCACACTGGGGGTTTGATTGAAAATGCAGCCAGTACCATTCCACCAGGAGGTCTGAATCTTCCTGGGCCACTAACCATATTACCACTTGACCACAAGTGCTTAGGTTGTGTCACCATTACCGGCTACACATATGAAAGTAAGTGCAGCTGAAATGTGCTTTTGCCTTAAAATCAGGTAAGTTTGACTTTAACTGAAACAATTGAATATAGTGTCTGTCATGATAAGTTCTGGAGTTGGACTTAAGTATGAGTCCTGGGTGAGTTGCTTAATGACCATCTGAGCCTCCATTTCCCTCACTGTAACATGGAAGCTGGGAAACCACTGTCTCCGACTTAGAGTTGTGGAGACAGTGTACATTAAGTAACACTGCAAACTAAACATTAGCAGAGTAATGATACAAAACAATTTTTGTTAGCATCTTGGAAATTATGAAAATGCCTGTCTCCCAGGAGAAAGTGCAGAAAAAAATAAAGTGGCATGATAAGAAGTCCTTTAGATGGCCCATTGTTGGATGGTTGTCCATACTCAATAGATTTGTGAGGGTTCCTTATACATATCTGTCCACTTTTGTGTATTTACAAAATTCTCCAAAATAAAAAGTTTTTAAAAGTCCTTTAAAAGTAAAATACTACATAACGTAAGAGGAAACCACTGTACTGCTGTGGTTCTCAGAGTGGTCCCTAGGACCAGCAGCATCAACAGCTATCTGGAATCTTGTTTCCAATGCATATTCTTGGGTCCCACCTCAGGTAAATTGCATCAGAAACTCTGAGGGTGGGAGCCGGCTGTCTGTGTTTTAACATGCCCTCCAGGTGATTCTGATATACCACTAAAATGTGAAAATCATTAATATAATGAAAATAGGATTAGCCTGTGTTGGAGGTTGGCCCTAATGGAGGCTAGACTTGGGCAATCAGAGGCGCCTTACACCCCACCCCCACTCCGAGGAACTACTTCAAGGATGCAGCCTCAGATCATAATATGTTATTGAAACCATCTGGGCATATACATGACTGAACCTCGTGAAAGCCTCTATATAAACTTTTCTTTTTTTAACATCTTCATTGGAGTATAATTGCTTTACAATGTTGTGTGAGTTTCTGCTGTATAACAAAGTGAATCAGCTATACGTATACATATATCCCCATATCCCCTCCCTCTTGTGTCTCCCTCCCACCCTCCCTATCCCACCCCTCTAGGTGGTCACAAAGCACTGAGCTGATCTCCCTGTGCTATGTGGCTGCTTCCCACTAGCTATCTATTTTACGTTTGGTAGTGTATATATGTCCTTTCCCTTCTTTGTTCGCACAGCTCCTGGACTTCAGCTTTGGATTTGGCCCCACCTCTGTGTGTAGGTTACCCTCTGACATCTGTTCTTTGCCCAGACAGGAGGGGGTTAAGGGAGCGGCTGATTAGGGGGCTCTGGCTCACTCATGTCAGGGGGAGGGAGGGGTACAGTAGTTATAATTGGAATGCGGGACAAGCCTGTGGCAGCAGAGGCCGGTGTGACTGCAACAGCCTGAGGCACGCCGTGTGTTCTCCTCTCACCGGACAGATTCCTGGAGTCTTCCTCTCAAACGTTCAGAAGTGCTCTATATAAACCCTTAAGATTCTGGCAGGCGGGTGAGGAGATCATCTTGCGGCCACCGGAGAGAAACTTCAAATGTAAGTTCCCTTGTTTTTTGTTGTTAAACCTGCCACCTACCAATCTGGAGTGGTCTTCTTCTTTCTCTGGTTTCTCTTTGCTCTCCCTGTACTGGGGCCAGTTTCACATTTTACTCAGGGAACGCCCAAGGTTTGAAACCAACAGTCCGGGAGTTAAGAGGTCGGAATTTGAGTCTAGGATCAACTGGTTTTATAACCGTGGACAAGCCACTTACCTTGAGCATCAGTTTCCTTACCTCTTAATGAAATCTGAGTTTTATGGCCTCCTGAGCCCTTTCTAGTTTGGCCTTTGAAGATGAGTCTGGTATACACAGCTTAAGTGAGAAAATGTGGTTTCTGGGAAACTGATCTCTGAACTTGGAAAATTATGAGCCTTGGTTAACTATGCAAACTGCTAATAATTAAACAATTGTCTTTAATTAATGGATTCTCTGTGTATAGCTGGGAGAGTTCATCTTCATCTCCAAATACAGTTTGAAAGTGTAAATATTGTTTCACAAATAGAAAGTATTTCATGTTTTTCATTACAGTAGTCATTGGTGTTTAGATGTTATTAAGTATAGATGACGGGGTAATTTACTTGTGGGGTAATTTACTTGTGTTTTTATAGCTTTGCGTTCTATTTGCAGAGGAGGGTTTTAGACTTTCAAAACACATTTAAGAAACTGTGACAAAGCGGGAGAGAGGCATGTGTAAGGTCGGATCTTAACAAACGGCACCGCGAAACAGAGGAAAGCTTCAAGTGAGCTTCATTAGGGAGCGCTCCCGGGCGAGGTTCACTGGTCCGAGAGAAAGGGGCCAGAGAAGTCGCACCCGGGCGAGGGTTGGGCAAGATTTTATAGGGGAAGAAGAGAAAGGGGTGTGGTGAATCTGGGAAGGCGCAGGGTATTCCTTATTTGGTGGTCTTTTCGGGTATCCTGGGGGACCGTTAGTCCCGCCCCTCAAAAGGCGGGAAGGCTGGGCCGGGTTCAAAGTCCCCAGGTCAGTTCCTGGAACTGGGTGGTCCGGAAAGTCTCCAGGTCAGTTTCTGGAACTGGGTGGTCCGGAGAGTTTCGGTCTGATGCAACCTGTGAATCTGATTGTGTTCCCCTGCCTCGGGCCAGTTGGCCTTACAGCATGGACATATATACACTACCAAACATAAAATAGATAGCTAGTGGGAAGCAGCCGCATAGCACAGGGAGATCAGCTCGGTGCTTTGTGACCACCTGGAGGGGTGGGAGAGGGAGGGTGGGAGGGAGATGCGAGAGGGAGGAGATATGGGGATATATGTATATGTATAGCTGATTCACTCTGTTATAAAGCAGAAACTAACACACCATTGTAAAGCAATTATACTCCAATAAAGATGTAAAAAAAAAAGAAAGAAACTAACAGTATGCTCTTA
This sequence comes from Delphinapterus leucas, assembly GCF_059928025.1. NCBI lineage: Eukaryota > Metazoa > Chordata > Mammalia > Artiodactyla > Monodontidae > Delphinapterus > Delphinapterus leucas. Next base: position 100,783,548 of record NC_143150.1, on the reverse strand, counting down.
ATTATAACTATAGATAAGAGTTTGTTGTGAATCTACAAAGTGTTGATAAAGGACTTTTTAGCACCAAACGTTGTCAGGTATTTGCCCAAACGTTGTCAGGTATTTGCCCAATTCAATCACCCTCCTTTGGTTTACAAAAAAGATGTTAAAATTTACTAGAGTCATGAAACTTTGGCCACTCTGAGTTATCTTTAGGGAGGGCAGAGATTACATAAACTGGGAGGGGGGGGTCAAGGGTTAAGAATAATTTCTATGAAGCGCCACAATTAATTGCCAGGATACTTTTGAGGCTAAGCATTTAAAAACAGCAAAGTAATGAGGAAAAATAAAAAAGGCATACTGGACTTGAAAGTATGTTGCTGAGTGCCACATTGGGAAGCAGGAGAAGCCAGAAGCTCATTTTCTCAGATGTGATTCAGCTGAAAGGAAGAAGGCCAGCTCTTCCTTTGTTATCACATCCTGCAGCTCCATGGATGATAGTAACATTTCTGGAGTCCTTGAGCCACCAGGGCACCTCTTAGTGTTACTGCTCACCCCTTTCAGTCAATATTAAACAAAAATTTAATGGGAGACCAGAGAATACAGTATCCAGGCCTGAGAAAAAGATCAAACATCCTCCTTAAAAATCCACGGGAAGCACCTTGCATCCCATAGTGGTCTATTACTTACAGATTTAAAGTGTCTTGTAGATAAAGGAGATACTTAACTTTAAAAAAAACAAAAAATCAGTATTTAATCCCTGCAGATACTGACAGCAATAGGCTGGAATTAAGCTGCACGACGGGCAAATGTAAGGCTTGCAATGCTGCCACTATGGAGATTTATAACAAAGGCACAGATGAGTATTGATGTGCCGTAAAGCAAGTTAAATCCTCGTGGATGCACGAACTAGCAAAGAAGAAACAAGTCTAGGTGTTTGAACTGGTCAGGGTCTCTAGTTGGGTATTATTTAGAGAGTAAATTAAAAGAGAAGAACAGTGAAGTGGGGACTGAATCCGATGCTTATTTTATTCCCATTCATGCTGAGCATATAGTGATATGAACAGGAGGGTCACAAAAGAAACAGCTAATCCTGACACATAGCTGACACATGCCTATTTCATTTGATCCTTACAAATTGGAAAGGGTTTACATAATGTAGTCATCCTGTACTTCTGCCTGGTGACCCTTAGCAGGAGACTTCTGGTTCCAGCCAAGTTGGAGAAGCCCCCTTTCTTCTAGGTCTTCAGTCTTAAAATGAAAAGTCCTAAACCTGACACAGTAGAAAACCATAGGAAGACTTTGAAAGGCAGAAAGCTGGTGAGATGACTAGGAACGTTGGGACTTGAGGAACAACATGGCAGTGATTTCCCTGGTGTATTAATCTATCCGGGCTGCCCTAACAAAGGACCAGACTGGGTGGCTTAAACAACAAATTTATTTTCTCAGAATTTTGGAGGCTAGCAGTGCAAGATCAAGGTGCCAGCAAGACTGTTTCTTTTTATTACTAATTTTACTGTGGTTAGAACACTTAACATTTAACGTAAGAACTTAAGAACGCAACAAATTCTTAAGTGCAAAATACAGTATCATAATCCATAGACACAATATTGTTCAGCAGATCTCTACAAATTATCCATCTTGCATAACTGAAATTTTATAACTGTTGATTATCAACACTTCATTTACCCTCCACTCACCCCTGAAAACCACAATTCTTTGGTTTACTTCTATGGGTTTGGCTGTTTTCCATATCTCATATAAGTGGAATTGTGCAGTATTTGCCCTTCTGTGACTGGCTCATTTCACTTAGCAAAATTACCCTCCCGGTTCATTCATGTTGTCATGTATTGCAGAATTTCCTTCTTTGTAAAGCCTGAATGATAGTCTATTGTATGTGTATGCCACATTTTCTTTATTCATTAATCTATCTATGGACATTTAGGTTGTTTCCACATTTTGGCTATTATAAATAAGCTAGAATAAACATGGGAGTGCTAATACGTCTTCAAGACCCTGATTTCAATTTATTATGGATAAATACCCAGAAGTGGGATGGCTGGATGATTTTTCTAATTTGAACTTTTTGAGGAACCTCAAAAAGTTGTTTGAGGTTTTTGAAAACAAAAAATAGTTTTCAAAAGTCACTGCACCATTTTGCATTCCCATCATCAGTGTAAAAGGGTTCCAGTTGATTCACAACCTCATCAACATTTGTTGTATTTTGTTCTTTTGATAATAGCCATCCTAAGAGGTGTGGGGTGATGCCGCATTGTGGTTTTGATTTGCGTTTCCCTGATTAGCAAGGTCAAGGATCTTTTCATATATGTGTTGGGCACTTGTATGTTTTTTTGGGGAAATGTCTATTCAGGTTCTTAGCTCATTTTAAGATCACATTAATGGGTTTATTTGCTACTGAGTTACAGGAGTCCTTTATGGTTTTTTGGAAATTAACCCTTTATCAGATACATGGTTTACAAATTTTTTTCCTATTCCTTAAGTTGGCTTTTCATTTTGTTGATTGCTTCATTTGTTATACAAAAGCTTTTCAGTTTGATGTAGTCTGTCTTGTCTATTTCTGCTTTTGCTGCCTGTGCTTTTAGTGTTACAGCTATGAAATCATTAGATCTATGTCAGGAATCTTTTCCCCTATGTTTTCCTCTAAGTGTTCTATAGTTTCACATATTACATTTAAATCTTTAATCTATTTTGAGTTGACTTTTGCATATGGTGTTAAGTGAAGGTTTCAATTTTATTCATTTGCATGTAGATAACCAATTTTACCATCACTGTTGGTTGAAGAGACTAGTCTTTCCCTGCTGTGTATTTTTGGCATACTTGTCAAAGATCAGTTGAGCATATGTGCATGGATTTATTTCTGGGCTCTCTATTCTGTTCCATTGATTTATATGTCTTTATGCCAGTAGCATGTTGGTGTGATTACTAGAGCATTATAACATATAGAAATCAGGGATGCCTCCAGCTTGAGTCATATTTTTCAAGATTTGTTTTGGCTATTTGAGGTCTTTGTGGTTCCATATGAATTTTAGAATTTTTTTTTCTACTTCTGGGAAAAAAGTGCCATTGCGATATTGATAGGAATTGCATTGAATCTATAAATCACATTGGGTAGTACGGATATTTTAACAAGAGTAAGTCTTTAAATCCATGAACACAGGATATCTTCATTTGTGTCATTTTTAATTTCTTTCATCAGTGTTTTTTAGTTTTCAGTGTACAAGTCCTTCACTTCCTTAATTTTATTACTAAGTATTTTATTTTGATACTGTTATAAATTAGATTGTTTTCCTAATTGCCTTTTCAGGTAGTTTATTAGTGTATTGAAACACAATTGCCTTTGGTGTGTTGATTTTTTTTTTTTTTTTTTTTGGTGTGTTGATTTTGTATTCCAAAACTTTTCTGAATTTATTTTTCAGTTCTAACAATCTTTTCTACAACCTTTGGGGTTTCTTTATTATATCATCTGCAAACAGGGACAATTTTACTTCTTTGTTTGTAATTTGGATGCCATTTATTTCCCCTCCTTGCCTAATTTCTCCGGCTAGGACTTGAAGCACTGTGTTGAATAGAAATAAATGGAGGGGGTATCCTTGCCTTGTTTCAGATCTTAGAGGAAAAGCTTTCTGTTTTTCATCATTGAGTATGATGTTAGCTGTGGGCTTTTCACTTAAGGCCTTTGTTATGTTGGGGTAATATCCTTCTATACCTAATTTGTTGATATTTTTATCATAAAAAATGTTGAACTTTATTATATGCTTTTTCTGCATCTACTGGTGATCATGTGAATTTTATCCTTCATTCTGTTAATGTGGTATATCACATTTACTGATTTTGATATGTTGAATCATATTTTCATGCCAGGGATAAATCCCCCTTGGTTATGGTGTATGATCCTTTTAATGTGCTGTATTTTGCTAGTATTTTGTTTGCTAGTATTTTGTTGATAAATTTTGCATCAATATTCATCAGGGATATTGGCCTATAATTATTTTCTTATGGTTTATTTGTCTGGTTTTGGTATTGGGGTGATTCTGGCTTCATAAAATGAGTTTGGAAGTGTTCCTTCTTCAATTTTGGGAAATTTTGAGAAGGATTGGCATTAATTCTTTTTCCAGCTTTATTGAAGTATAATTGACAAAAATCATATAAATTATATATATTTAAGGCGTACAACAGAATAATTTGCTGTACATGTACATTGTGAAATTGTTACCACAGTCAAGCTAATTAATACACCCATAGACTCACATAGTTACCTTTTTTTTTTTTTTGGTTTAGTGAGAACACTTAACATCTACTTTCTTAGCAAATTTCAAGTGTACAATACAGTTTAATTAACTGTAGTCATTAATGCCTATCTAAATGTTAGGCAAGTTTTGCTAGGGAAGCTCTCTGGTCCTGGGCTCTTTTTGTTGAATTACTGATTCAACCTCCATGCTAGTTATAGGTGTATTCAGATTTTCTATTTCTTCATGACTCAGTCTTGGCAGTTTGTATATTTCTGTAACTTATGCATTTCTTCTGTGTTGTCCAGTTGGTTGCTGTATAATCATTCATAATAGTCTCATGATCCTCTTTATTTCTGTGGCTTCAGTTGTAATCTCTTCTTTCATTTCTAATTTCATTAACTTGAGTCTTCTTTCTTAATATAGCTAAAAATATTTTTTTTTTCAGGAAATGATGCCACACATCACCTGGTCCATCCCCTCATGTTTTACAGTGAAAATATGTCAGGGGAGGTGACTTATTGGATGCCAAACAGTGCAGGGCATAAACTTACATATCTTTACCTGGTGCTGGCTCTAATATACCAAAAATTATATTCTTAAACAGCTCAAATATCATCAGCAGAGGCTAACAGGCAGAGCTCTCTCTTCCTATATTGTTTACCCCAGAATCTTTGCATAGGAGTTGATCTGTGGCAGTGCAAAAGGGGATGGAATTCTTCATGTATTTTATGTCAGTTAAATATGACCATGTGTTAGAAGTCCTTAGTCTTGAGATTGGCACATAATATTGTTCTTCTCTTTTGTGTACGTTCAGATTTTTTTTTTAAATTTTTATTGGAGTATAGTTGATTTACAATGTTGTGTTAGTTTCAGGTGTATAGCAAAGTGAATCAGTTATACATGTATCCACTCTTTTTTAGATTCTTTTCCCATATAGGCCATTACAGAGTATTGAGTAGAGTTCCCTGTGCTATACAGCAGGTTCTTATTAGTTGTTTATTTTATATATAGTAGTGTGTATATGTCAGTCCCAGTCTCCCAGTTTATCCCCCCCTTAAAAATTTGAGTTCACTAAATTATATGTCATTAAATCCAGGTTCAGTTTACTGCAGCCTTTGTAAACAGAGGAACTATGATCTTCCTATCAACAGCCAATGCCTAACAGACAGAGTATCATGATGAAGAATAGATTGTCCAGATGGCTCTACTTATGTTGTTCCTGGTGACTTCTTATTGTTGTACTTTTGATTCATACTTAGAAATACCAACCACATCTATTTTTCCAAGAATACAGCAGTTCTTTTCAGGTAGCCAATATTTTTTTCAGCCTTAATACAGTCAAGCTACTGTTATTTGACTTAGACTGATGTGCAGAAGGTTCCACAAGGATGACAACTAATAGGCATACAAAGGGCTTGAAACATGTAGGGGAATTCACATATTTCAAATCAATCAGAACTTTGCAGCTGTCAGATCTTGGCAAATTCTTCAGCTTTGCTGAATTTTCAGTCCTCTTTTTAAAAATTCCAGTTGTAAAATGCACCACATCTAAGTGCTATAAATTTTAAATTAAGATAAATAAAAAGTATATAACATTGTCTCAAAAATATGCATTTAATATTCACTCAGGAAATTTGTTTTAAATTGCAATTCCATGTTCTTACCCTGTTATAGGTTGAATGTTTGTATCTGCACAAATTCACAAAGATGGGGTCTTTGAGAGGTAATTAGGTTTAGATTACATCATGAGGGTGTGATCCTCATCACGGAATTAGTGCCCTTACAAGAAAAGGACGAGAGATATTCATAGTTATTCTACATGCCAAGGAAAGGCCATGTGAGCACATAGTGCGAGAAGGCAGTTGTCTAAAAGCTAGGAAGTGGGTTCTCACCAAACACCAACTCGGCCAAGACCTTGATCCCCTGGACTTGGCAGCTTCCAGAACTATGAAAAATAATCTTCTGTTGTTTAAGCCAACCAGACTTCAGTATGTTGTTATAGCTGACTAAAACACCTCCACCCTCGGTATGTCTGGAACATGGCCCAGAAATCAGCATTTAACAAGATCCCTGGGAAACTTTAGTCTTATAACAATTAGGACATGTCACTCAATGTAGATAAACATAAATAACAATGATATTTTTTTAATTATAGAAAAAGCAAATAAGCAGATATTATTTCAGTAGCTTGAAAAAACATAAGAACAGTTGCACAGGACTAAATTAGTGTGACTACCGCTGGACTTGCTCATGTGCCTTTCCTTCATAATCGATAGGAGCTTCACAAAAAAGCCCAAAATGTATAAATTGTGCTTTTCTAGAAATAGACTCTGTGCTAAGATTCTCTTAAAGAATCCAAATTATTTAGGATGAGCCATGTAAAATCACCTATATTTCAATGATTTTCACTTGGCAAATGGCAATATTTTTTCTTTAATTTTTTTTAACATCTTTATTGGAGTATAACTGCTTTACAATGGTGTGTTAGTTTCTGCTTTATAACAGAGTGAATCAGCTATACATATACATATATCCCCATATCTCCTCCCTCTCGCATCTCCCTCCCACCCTCCCTCTCCCACCCCTCTAGGTGGTCACAAAGCACCGAGCTGATCTCCCTGTGCTATGCGGCTGCTTCCCACTAGCTATCTATTTTACATCTGGTAGTGTATATATGTCCCTGCCACGCTCTCACTTCGTCCCAGCTTACCCTTCCCCCTCCCTGTGTCCTCAAGTGCATTCTCTACGTCTGCGTCTTATTTCTTGTCCTGCCCCTAGGTTCTTCAGAACCTTTTTTTTTTAGATCCATATATATGTGTTAGCATACAGTATTTATTTTTTTCCCTTTCATCACTTTATGTCCTGCCATTCCCTTCTGGCTTGCAGAATTTCTGCTGAAATATCAGCTGTTAACCTTATGGGGATTCCCTTTTATGTTATGTGTTGTTTTTCCCTTGCTGCTTTTAATATTTTTTCTTGGTATTTAATTTTTGATGGTTTGATTAATATGTATCTTGGCATGTTTCTCCTTGTATTTATCCTGTATGGGACTCTCTGCACTTCCTGGACCTGATTGAATATTTCCTTTCCCATATTCGGGAAGCTTTCAACTATAATCTCTTCAAATATTTTCTCAGTCCCTTTCTTTTTCTCTTCTTCTTCTGGAACCCCTATAATTCGAACATTGGTGAGTTTAATGTTGCCCCAGAGGTCTCTGAGACTCTCCTCAGTTCTTTTCATTCTTTTTTCTTCATTCTGCTCTGCAGCAGTTATTTCCACTATTTTATCCATTTTCTGCCTCAGTTATTCTGCTATTGATTCTTCTAGAGAATTTTTAATTCCATTTATTGTGGTGTTCATCATTCTTTGTTTCCTCTTTAGTTCTTCTAGATCCTTGTTAAACGTTTCTTGTATTTTCTCCATTCTATTTCCAAGATTTTGGATCATCTTTACTATCATTACTCTGAATTCTTTCTCAGGTAGACTTCCTATTTTCTCTTCATTTATTAGGTCTGGTGGGTTTTTACCTTGCTCCTGCATCTGCTGTGTGTTTCTCTGTCTTCTCATTTTGTTTAACTTACTGTGTTTGGGGTCTCCTTTTCACAGGCTGCAGGTTCATCGTTCCTGTTGTTTTTGGTGTCTGCCCCCAGTGGCTAAGGTTGCTTCAGTGGGTTGTGTAGGCTTCCTGGTGGAGGGGACTAGTCCCTGTGTTCTGGTGGATGAGGCTTGATCTTGTCTTTCTGGTGGGCAGGATTGCGTACGGCGGTGTGTTTTGTGGTGGTTGTGACCTTTTTATGATTTTAGGCATCCTCTCTGCTAATGGGTGGGTTGTGTTCCTATCTTGCCAGTTTTTTGGCATAGCGTGTCTAGCACTGTAGCTTGCTGGTTGTTGAGTGGAGCTGTGTCTTAGTGTTGAGATGGAGATCTCTGGGAGAGCTTTCACCATTTAATATTACGTGGAGCTGGGAGGTCTCTTGTGGACCAGTGTCCTGAACTCGGCTGTCCCACCTCAGAGGCACTGGCCTGACACCCAGTCAGAGCACCACGACCCTGTCAGCCACATGGCTCAGAAGAAAAGGGAGAAAAAAAGAAAGAAAGGAAAAAGATAAATAAAAGAAATACGGTTTTTTAAATTAAAAAAATTTAAAAATTATTAAAAATTAAAATGTAGTAAAAAAGGAAAAAGAAAGAAAAGAGCAACCAAACCAAAAAACAAATTCATCAGTGATAACAAGAGCTAAAAACTATACTAAAAAAAAAAAAAACACCCAAAAAAACGGACAGACAGACCCTAGGACAAATGGTAAAAGCAAAGCTATACAGACAATACCACACAAAGAAGCATACACATACACACAAAAAGAGAAAAAGGAAAAAAAAAATATATATATCTATATATTAAGAAAAAAAGGAAGAGAGCAACCAAATCAATAAACAAACCTACCAATGACAATAAACTCTAAATACTAAACTAAGATAAACATAAAACCAGAAACCTGTCAGTCACATACAGCCAACCCCAAGTCTACAGTTGCTCCCAAAGTCCCCCACTTCAATTTGGGATGATTTGTTGTCTATTCAGGTATTCCACAGATGCAGGGTATATCTAATTGATTGTGGAGATTTAATCCGCTGCTCCTGAGGCTGCTGGGAGAGATTTCCCTTTCTCTTCTTTGTCCGCACAGCTCGCGGGGTTCAGCTTCGGATTTGGCCCTGCCTCTGCGTGTAGGTTGCCGGAACAGGACGGGGTTAAAGGAGCCGCTGATTCGGGGGCTCTGGCTCACTCAGGCCGAGGGGAGGGAGGGGCACGGAGGGCGCGCCGTGCGTTCTCCCGGGGAAGTTGTCCCTGGATCACGGGACCCTGGCCGTGGCGGGCTGCACAGGCTCCCGGAAGGGGAGGTATGGAGAGTGAGCTGTGCTCGCACACAGGCTTCTTGGTGGCGGCAGCAGCAGCCTTAGCGTTTCATGCCCGTCTCTGGGGTCCACGCTGATAGCCGCGCTCGTGCCCGTCTCTGGAGCTCGTTTAGGCTGCGCTCTTAATCCCCTCTCCTCGCGCACAAGGAAACAAAGAGGGAAGAAAAAGTCTCTTGCCTCTTCGGCAGGTGCAGACTTTTCCCCGGACTCCCTCCCAGCTAGCCGTTGCGCATTAGCCCCTGCAGGCTGTATTCACGCCTCCAAGCCCAGTCCTCTCCCGGCGCTCCGACCGAAGCCGAGCCTCAGCTCCCAGCCCCCGCCAGCCACGGCAGGTGAGCAGACAAGCCCCTCGGGCTGCTGAGTGCTGGTCGGCACCCATCCTCTGTCCGCTTTACTCTCCGCACCGCTGTTGCTGCTCTCTTCTATGCGGCTCCGAAGCTTCCCCCCTCAGCCACCCGCAGTCTCCGCCCGCGAAGGGGCTTCCTAGTGTTTGGAAAGCTTTCCTCCTTCACGGCTCCCTCCCACTGGTGCAGGCCCCGTCCTTATTCTTTTGTCTCTGTTTATTCTTTTTTCTTTTACCCTACCCAGGTACGTGGGGACTTTCTTGCCTTTTGGGAGGTCTGAGGTCTTCTGCCAGCGTTCAGTAGGTGTTCTGTAGGAGTTGTTCCACATGTAGGTGCATTTCTGATGTGTTTGTATGGAAAAAGGTGATCTCCATCTCTTACTCCTCCGCCATCTTGAAGGTCTCCCCGGCAATTTCTTATGGTTGAATCGAATAGCTTTTCATCTGTCTTCGAAGCTTTTAAAATATTTCCAACTCTACTAGTCTCCAAGATTCTTCAGAATACTGACTTTTAAAAAGTATCAAAATGGACTATGCTAGAAATGTGAGATCCCAAGTTGGAAAACAATGAATTAAAATAATTTCTAGGCCTGTGTGTGTTGGGGGTATGAATCATTTAATAACATAGGGTGCTTTTCAAATAAATTTTCCAAATGCCACTTGGACAGTCTTTTATTGCTTTAAGTCATGTGGTGCTCAAACATTACTTAAACAGGTGCATTTTTATAGTTAGAAAAGGAGTAAGAATCAATTGTGAATAACTCTCTAAATGGCAGTTTTCAACCTAGGCAGTGGTTAGTCAGCCATGGATTCCCTTCTACGTCTGTAAAATATGACATAGTTCTCATCTGTTTTCCTTTTCTCACATGCAACTGGATTCCTTAAGATAGTTTCTTCCCTTCTTTTCCTACACAGGTACAGGAAAACAATCTATTCTTCTATGAGTGCCACATCTCAGCCATTTTACTTTGAATGTCTGTGGAAATAAACAGGAACTGATTCTATGTGGACTCAGGTAAGCTAACTGTCTCTCTACCCCATCTTGTTCAACCAGATAGCACTTTCCTTGCTGACAGAATTTTGTGAATCCCCATCCCTGGTGCCAGCTACTGATGTAAGATCAGACTCCCTTCAGGTAGAGACATCAGTGCCCTTGATGTGCCCCCTCCCTTCCAGATTCTCTCACACACATTTGCTCAGCTGTCAGCCAGCAGTAGGGCTTGTGTCCATAGTTACCATCCACTGCCTGGGGAGTTCAAAATGCCCAGCTTTCTCCTCTCCCCAACTAGCTCAGCAGACCTCCTGTAGAGCTTACCTAGGAATCTTTTATTTCTGGTTATAAGCATGAGAAAAGATTTGACTTACTGCGGGAAAAGAATGAGAAGCATAAAATGGTAGAATCAGTAAGAATTTGACAATTCATGAATATTCACTAATGCAAAGTGGGGGTAAGGACCTAACACAGACCCCTCTTCTGCTGTATAGTGTTCACTTTACCTGTGTGTTGTGAATTTTTCATGACATTATGAGGTTGCTATGTTCATACTGGTTTTACAGATGAAGAATCTGGGGCTTAGAATGCTAAGTACCAAATGGAGGTGAGGAAACAATTTCGAGGTCATTGATTTGTTTATTATCTGGATGGTGATAATGGCCTTATGGATATACACATGTGCCCAGACTTATCAAACTATGTTTTAAACACCTGCAGTTTATTTTATGTCAGCCGGAAAAAACAAACAGAATGCTACATAACCTGTCTAGGACAACATAAACAGAACAGTACTTCTACCGTCTCACCTCTGAAACCTAGGTTCTTACTCAGCAAGCCTTGCAGCAGAACACTGGGGGAGGACGTCACAGCCTAGCTGGGAGGAAAGGAGATGGAGTGAAGAGGAAGATGCACACGCATTTTGGTTTTCCTTAGAATATTAGCACCTCCTCCTGACCTGCAAACCAACTTCAGGAGAAATTGAAGCCCAAACTTTGGTATTCTAAGTTGCCCAGGTGGATCTGCTGTGTCATTTGTTTCTGGGGTAGAGATGCTGGCAGCCTTGGCCTGTTCACCCCCAATAAGATCTCTTCTTCTCAAAGAGAAAAATCTGTGCCACAGCCACAGATCACAGCTCTAGTATGGAGGCAGCTGTGAGTCCAAGGAGGTTGGGATGACTGTCGGCCTTGGAGGAAAGAGAAATAGTGCAAACTCGAAACCGCTAAGTGGTGATCTCTGTTGGGGCTTTGGTTGTGAATGTCCCATCACAGTTGTAACCCCCTAGCACTCATGGTGTGTAGTAGACGCTCAATAATTAACTTGAAATAAATGATCCAAGTGAATCACCAGTTCTAAGAAATTAAATCCAAGTGGCTCTGTTTCCATTAGATTTATATGGAAAAGTCACAACACTATAGATATGGTACAATATTTATTTCGGGAAAAGTAGAGATGAATATCTAAAATTAAAGTGTGAAAATGATCTAAAGACTTCTATTACCTGTGCTTCCCCTCTGAGCTAAAATCATAATCAACTTTCCTCTGCCACTGCTTTTTGCAGTAAACCTCTGGCTTTTATTAGGGGCAGACTGATCTGCATTAGCAGACAAAATAACATCACATTAGGGTTTAGCTTGCTCTGCTTGTTTTCCCACAAAACTCAGCTCATCATAACTTCTCTAAAGAAACATTTCCATTTTTGTAAATATTCATAATTAGTTATATTTCCCTATTTATTGCGGGATCATGGGAGTCTTACTCTAGCTGCATTACACATTATAGGACACAAATCAAGTAAAGCATGAGGTATGTGTGCCAAAATAATTTCAAAAATTGTAAGAAAATTTTATTTTCTACTATCCCACTTTAAAACTGTTAGTTTAAATTAAAAGAGGGATCATTTTATTCCTTAATGATGGAGACTTACAGAAATTGAAAATCCATTGAAAACCTGGCAGTTAGCCCAAGTTTTTTCCTTGTCATTTCCACAGGTCACACATGTTTGTGGGATAGATAATATGAATTCACTGCTTTGGGAGGCCTGAGGCTGTTAACTTAGCAGACTAGTTCAATTAGCATAAAGAACACTGAGGCACGGAACTGTTATGTTGCATCAAGCAGCAAAGTAATTTATTCCTTGAAACACCTGAAATGAACAAATGCATTTCTGAGGCATGAGAACGTGTATTCTACCTTGTAGGCTAAGATTCATTTAGCCTGACCAACGAAGTTTCAAAATCATACTGGGATGTATGCCTGATTAGATGGCTTGGGTGTAAATCTTACGATATTAGAAGGGAATAGAGGATACTAGGCAGGAGGTAGCCAAAATGGGACAGAAATCAGGGATTTCATAGTAAAGAACCACTTACTATGAAATTTTTGAGACCCTTTTCTCTCCTGTCCATGCTGGGGAGATTTTGCCCTTCCATGAGTTCTTTTGTTTAAAAATGTACTTTTGATTCTTAATAATAATTGCATTGTAAAAATCCATCAAATTACCTTCAAAATTCCTTTGAAGAAAGGCTTAAACTCTGTTTTCTTTGTGTGTTGTCTCTGTTGAATAATAACAATATTAGCCTTTTTTTTTTCTTTGCCATTTTCCTGCAGTCAGATTCTTTCCAATTTAATCCTTTCATCCGTAATTAGTAGTGTATAACAACAGCTTGATATTCTCTCTCTCTCTTTTGCCTAAACAAAATGGTGTGATTGGTAATATGCATTTAGTAATCCATTTAGGAAAATGTGGATTGTGGAAGAATTTGGTTTTTTGTCCTGCCTGGCTTCTCTGTACTAATCCTCCTATCCCTTACCAAAGGGGGAAAATTAAGGCAAAGATAATTCACTTTTGATACTGAAGGGGCCAGAAGGTGTGCTGTGGAATGTAGTTTTAGCCTTAAGTAGACCGTATTTGTATGGACGAAGCCCATCAAAATGAGAAGGAAGGAGGGGAGGGAAAAGTGATGAGGAGAACCCATTTGTCCAGCGTTGAAACTGGATGCTGGTGCTCTGAGTGTGTTGATCAAGACGCCTGGGGTGTTGAAATCACCAAGAGGCCTACGGAGCACGTGCAGTGGGAAGCCGATTTGCAGTGCAGGTGATGCTGATCAGAGAATAAGCTAGAAAAGAGGCAATTACACCTGAGGATGACAAGCTGACAAGCACTACTGAGAATGTGCAAATGCACAGAGAGCAGCCAACGCAGCGTCTCCACAGGCCGTGGCCAGAGATGGGGGCTCCTCCCAGCACGAGTCTCTCCAGGCACGTCTTGAAGCCTCATGTTAGATCCAAACAAGTTGCCACAGCTCCATCTTTCCCTCTGGAACTACTGCCACAGCATTAAAATACAGTCGCACTTGATAAAGGCCGAGATGAAGCTGGCACTGCAGCCCCTTTGCTGGACAGCTGACTTTCTCTCTCACACGCCCATTTCGGTTGGCAGGTCCAGCAAGTGATTGAATTAAAGAGACCTGCCTGCGAAATTCACGAGGGAGCCTCCCGGGCTCTGCCCCTTCACCTCTCAACATCCGAGCAAATCATGCCTGTCTAGACCAGCAAGCACCACAGAAAACTGCTTCAGAGGCTGTGTCTGCCGGGTGTGAAGGGATAATGAGGAGACCTCCGGTTTGGGTGAAATGAACCCTGTTACAGCATCAGACTAAGTGAAAGGAGGAATCTGTATCCTGCTTCAGGAAGAATTTTCACAATTACATCACATCACCTTCTGCTCCAGCATCCTTATTTCACCCTGTGTCCCCAGGATGAGGGCTCCTCTGCAAACCAGAGTCCTCTGTTGTGCTCCCACCTGGTGATTTTCACATTTGAATATTAGCACTTTTAATAATGTGTTTGGTTAGCACACAGCTTAGGAATTCATAGCATCGTTAACATTTAACAGTCTAAACATGGGTCTTTTAAAGATTCCAAATCTTTTTACTTGGCTTTCGCTTCCTAGGGAAAAAAATTGTCTGTTAAAATAAGAATCACACCAAATACGAAGATATTATAAGATATATGTGAACTATAATACATGCATGCATATCATAAGCTACACAAGATGCATACATGTAAGGTGTATATTACAAAATATGTAAATATATATTAAGTATATATACATGATATAGAGTAAGTATATGGTAGATAAATGTGGTAGCTTTAGTATATGTGTGTAATATATGAAAATATTAAAGATATATATAAGATATATGCGTATATTATATATATGTGATACATTTAGTATATATACATCTCTGCATATACAATAACATATATATGAAAGCCCCACTATGTGAAAAGCCCTTGTTGGGTGTCCTAGATAAAATTATAATACATGATAAAACTTTCCTCTTTCTTGGAGGAGTTTAAATTTTATCTGGGTGTGTACATAAATACTTAAATTGAGAATTATGTGGCAGGGCAGTATGAATGATAACAATAATTATTGATTAGAATAGTACACATTTTTCTTTATAAGTCACCTTTGCTTATTCATATATATGTTGAAATATTGCCAACAAACTACCCTCTTCTTAAGGTTAATATTTTGCAAGTTATTTCTCATTTTATTTAACAAGAATAAAAAACAAATCAAAATAAAGGCACCTTTTGTCCCTTGCAAATTGGTGTAAAAACCTCTTCAGTGAGCCCCATCAGTCTAGTAAACACAGGCTATCTGCTCCTTTATAGTGGTCCTAACTACTATCACAAGTTCCAATCTTTATTTTTAAATGCAGAAAGACCCTAGAAAGAGAGGGTCTTACATCCTTGTGGGATGATTTAGTGTGCAGATTCCCATAAATTCTACAAGAAGGTAGTGAGAATAAGGAGAGAGAGGAAACATTCCTCAATGTAGTCGTTATATCCTAGGAAAATACAAGAAGCAAAATGGGCCCCCGGGCTAAGAAGGAAGGGACCATCAGTGAGGGACCAAGTCATCAAGAGTGTTCTTATTACTCAGGTGGCTGTGAGATGGCGCGTCCAACTCAGCAGTCAGGGGTGACTTGCACATTAATCAGGACCCTGATTTGTGGTGCACTGAAGCAAGGAAGCATACATGGAGCCCCAAGAGAGATTCCGGTAACCCTCGTGTGCCTCATCCTTACAAATGGCAGGTAAGACTTCCCAAATGAAAAGAAGATCCTGTTACAGAAGGGATGAAAGAAGTGAAAATTAAAGAGAGCGGTACTTCTAAATATATGAATAGTGTAAAGCATGTAGCTGGTTTAGGAAGGACATTTTTTTGCTTGTTTTAAATGATGTTATTATAAGAGCCATCAAACTTATAAAACCAGGGCCTCCACAGTTTTTTTCCAGGAGAAAACATTTTCACTTCAGTCAAGGGGAAAAAAATGACCAATAAGCTGGGAATGGGTACAATGGCTGTGCATAACCTGGAAGGGCATCTAGGAAAAGGAGGGCAGAATTGACCCTGTCCTGAGTCAGCTCGCTATGAGAAAGACCAAGAACCAGCAGGTGGGATGCAAGGGTGGCTGTGGTCACGTCTCCTAGAGGAACCCAATCTGCCTTAAAGAGTGAGCAAGTGGTCATAAGTAACCATTAGAAAGGTATATTGTAGAGGGAGTTAAAATTACAGAAAAAAGAACAAGTCTTATTCTTGTATTATTTTAGGTGATCCATTTATTATATGATATTTAATGGAGATTAGTGGGAATATTGATCATGTTGACACCAAAAAAACATATGGATTTTACCCATAATATGTATTTTTCCAGCCAGTAAAATATATGAAACCTTTAATTTTTATGTTGTACTGCCTAGGTATTATTCATAATAGTACATCAATAGCAAGTTATCCTTCCAATATTCTCCTTGGTTAAAGAATCTCCTTGGTTAAAGAAAACTTGATGGGTACAGGCTTAATAGACCACAAATTTAGGCCTTATGTGACAAGAGGTAACTTTTCTTTCTTTTCCACAAATTAATTTCTATCACAACATACTCTATACCAGTCCCTGGTTCTCTCTGATACAATAACAACATTATTATTATTATTATTATTATTATTAGGATCTTACCACTTCCAGATAAGCCTAGTTACTTTGGTGATTTTTCTCAGTCATTTCAGCTTTAACTAAGAAAAATTCTGTACTTGGACTCTTTTTTTCTTTGGGATTGATGTTAAATCCTACTGGCTTACACAAACGCCACTGTCACCAGTGGGAAGTCAGCGTTTTTCTCCATCTTGCTCTATGTCAGTCTCCTGCTGGCATCTAAAGTGATATAACTCATGCAGTCTGGCCTTTGGGTTTGTCTCCGCTCACCCTGCCATCAGCAGAAATTCACAAAATTGGCTGAATCCCAAAGCCAGTGCAAAATGCACCCTCTGTAGCAGCATTCCCTTGAACTAGTTTCAAGACATTTACAAGTCTGCCGGCAATTTCTCTCTAAACTAATATTCTCTTGGGGTATCACTTCAGCTTTTGGATGTTCTGTTATTTGTTTGAAACCATAGGACCCTTAGGAGGGTAAATGGAAGGCTGTTGCCCCTTATGCCTGGAACATGCCACCCCACCATTTCTAATCTTGTGCTGGATCTCCATGATTCTTCAGGAGACCTTCTACAAGACTTCCCATCTCCCTCAGATTTGCCAAGGAGGCTATTACACATTGAATTGTGTTGCCCCATAATTCATATGTTGAAGTCCTAACCCTCAGTGTTCTTATTCGGAAATAGAGTCTTTGCAGATATAATTAGTTAAGGTGAAGTCATTAAGGTGGGCTGTAATCCAATATGACTGGCATCCTTATAAAAAGGGAATTTTGGAGACAGACATACATACAGGGAGAATGCCATGTGAAGATGAAGGCAGAGATCAGGGTGATACTTCTTAGAAGCTAGAATTGCCAGATTGCCCACAAACCAGCAGAAGCTAGGGGAGAGGCTTGGAATAGATTGTCCCTCACAGCTCTCAGAAGGAACCAACACTGCTGGTACCTTGATCTCGGACTTCTAGCCTCCAGAACTATGAGACAATACATTTCTGTTGTTTAAGCCACTCAGTTTATGGTACTTAAGTTACAGCAGCCTTAGCAAACTAATACAGAGGCCTATACTCTCTTTCTACCTTTGTATCTCCAAATTAAAAAGATTTGTTCCAGTTTCCCACTCATCAAACTCAAAAATGGGGTGAAGGTGGGTCTCCTACAATGCATTTTACAAGTTGTCCTCCTTTCCAGAGTCTCCTGGAGATCAGAGCATTTGTTCAACAAATATTGAGTGCTTCCTAGTGCCAGGCACTATTTTAGGCAATGTTACCAAATATCGTGGTGAATAAGACAGCCAATGTTTATGCTTTGGGGCTCACAGAATATTGGAAAATTACAGTAAATGAGTGAACAAATAGCAGAAACTACAGTAGAGAAAAGGGAACAGAGTAAAAGGGATGGGAGTTATTTTTATCGGTGGTAAAGACAAATTCTTTCTGATAAACTGTCATTTGAGAATCTGAGTGAAGCAAGAAACAAGCTATGCTGTCATCTAGGTGATGAGCGGAAGAGATAACCCATAACCAGGTCTGGTGCCCGTTTATTGTGTCTCAGGGTGGGAGTTTGTGATGAAGTGGCAGAAGAGAAGTACTGAAAGTACAGTTGGGTAAATGTTTGGATGAATAAGCATACCCAGGAACTGTGTTTATTCACTTGTTTGTAACATATCAGAGTGTTTGTACTTATCAGAGAGTAACACAAGACTTCAAACATAAATTCTCCAAATTAAAAGGGGGAAAAAAAAGGTGTCACAGACAGTTGGTGTCAGTCAGTGTCAATATAGTATAAAGTATTGGATTTCATCAGAGTGTAGAGAAGATGGCAGACGTTAACCAGTAGGAGTACAAGTGGAAGAAATGAGCAAAAATCCACAGAGGTAAAAGGGAGTAAATCAGCTATGATATGGATGAGATGGTGGCATGCCTAATATATTTTATATGTGGAAAAGATCATTTTTAAGACCGCATTTATCTACATAGAAAAATATTCTCAGTAATCATCGTAAAACAAAAAATATCAATATATAATAGAAAAACAGAGAATGGAATACTTATTATTGGAATTTTTTATATCAAATCATATCCGGAAACATGAAAATCAGTTCAGTTAGGGAACTGATTTTTTGTTAATTGTTTTAAAGCTAAAGAACGAACAACTTTAGAAGACTAAATCTCAATAATAAAGATTTAAGTTCATAAAAAATAGTTCATGTGCAAGTCAAAATGTTTACTTAAGGGCTTCCCTGGTGGCGCAGTGGTTGAGAGTCCGCCTGCCGATGTAGGGGACACAGGTTCGTGCCCCGGTCCGGGAAGATCCCACATGCCGCGGAGCGGCTGGGCCCGTGAGCCATGGCCGCTGAGCCTGCGCGTCCGGAGCCTGTGCTCCGCAGCGGAAGAGGCCACAACAGTGAGAGGCCCGCGTACTGCAAAAAAAAAAAAAAAAAGTTTACTTAACAGAAGAAAATCATCATACTTGGCAGTTCACACTATTTTTCACTGTTTAAAATGTTAAATACATGTGAAAATTCCAACTGGTAGCTTAAAATGACGGAATTGAAGTAACTCAAGTTATATTTCTTTGCTTGGTTGCTCACTGTGCCTGCAGAGTTCAATTTTAATCTCCTGTTCATGTGCAAGAAAAGGCAAGAGCACGGAGATGAGTGACGTGAGCTCTGAATAAAGCAAGCTCACAGAGCTCAGAACATTAGGGACTCTCTCAAACAACCTGTGTAGTTGAGTCCCTGTTTTTTGAGGGATGACTGTGTAATGGGGATTTTCCCAATTAACTCTCGATGTTTATAAGAGGATAAGAAAGAAAAGTGTTTTAATTTAAAGCTTTCATCTCTAGTATTAAATTTCAACAATGACCACAGAACTTAAACCAACCAATAGAAGATCTCTTCAGATAGGAATATTTTATCCCAGATATTTAGAATTGCCCATCCTACATAATGGACAGCTTACGTAAAAGACTTTTAGTTGGTTTTGTTATTGTTTCTGTTAAAATCTCCAGACGATGTATCTTCTTAATGCTGGCACTTGGAGCAGACAGACTGCTCCCAGGGCCAGGGATAAACTGCAGTGTTCAGTTTTATCAGTTATTCCCTGACCATGGGAGCTATTATACTTCCACATCCATTACCCTCAAGACTAAAAATGGTTTGCATTTGGAGTGTTTGCATTTGGGGGAGCTATGCCTCCATTTTGAAAACGGTATAAAAACCAGTTGACACTATATATATATATATATATATATATATATATATATGTATTTTTTTTTTTGGTTTTTTTCTTCATCCTGTAAAAAAATAATACAGTCAACTTGGCTTAAATAGTTTCTTGTCTGAAAATCTCTGAGTGGAAATATGAGGATGTAATAGCCCGTTCTCTCTCTCAGCTTGTGTTTTTGCTGCTGGATATTTCACGGACTCCTCTACGCCTCAACAGCTTTATAGTGAATGTCCTGTATCAGGCTCTTCACTACTTTCCTATCTTTCTCCAGTGTAGACAGATAAGAGGGAGGATGGAGTGACAGCCTTGTTGGAAGGTGACCCCTCCACAGCCCCCTTGTGCCTCCCTATCTCACCTCCTCTCCAGGTTCTTCTTTGTTCTCACAAACAGAATTGATATCATTAATTGGACTAGTGTTAACCAGACACTAAATAGAATTTCCTTTTCTTGTGCAGATATCTCTGATTAGGCCAGTATTATTAGATAGAATGTCCCTAGACTTTTTGGATCCTTGCCCAGGAAGCTTGGTTGATAGAGGTCAGTGTTGCTGTTTTAGTGGTGACATCCTCTTTTTAACTTTTAAAAATCATACACTATTTATGGAGGCTGATGAAATGTTTGCATCACAGAATTGTTGAATAATATTATATGTAAATGATACTTCATGCTACCATTTTGGAAAATGACTATATTTGTTAGAAAAAGACATAGAGATGTTACAAAGGAGATTCATTTGGAAATTTAATGAACTTTAGTAACATTAAATATAAAGAAAGGTATTATAGGCCAGTGAAATTGAAGACTGAGGCCTACTACTCACAGAAAGACTGTTAAATAAAATGTAATGGTGAGGTATGTAATATAGGAGTAAATAAAATGAATAACAAAAGAAATAACCAGGTCAGTTAAATCAGTAAAGAAATTTTCAGCTGGGGAAAATTTCCCAGAAAAGTTTTTTTTTTAAACCCCAGCAGACAATATTGTTCATTTTCTCACTAGATGAGTTCTAGATTCTGAACAATATACAAGCTAGTCATTTCTGATATCAAGAGATGGGGTTCAAAAGGAACTTGCCAAGAGCTTTACTGACACGTTTTTTTTCCAGCAGAGCATATCAAGGAAAAACAGTAGGGGTCATGCAACTTCTTTTTTAGCATTTTTTTAAAATCAACTTTATTGAGACACAATGGCATATAACAGTGTGTAAGTTTAACATGTACAGTATGATGCTCTGGTAAATATATATATTGTGAAATGATTACCACAATAAGGTTGTTTAATACCTCCATCATCTCACGTAATTACCACTTTTTCTGTTGAGAATGTTTAAGATTTATTCTCTCAGCAGTTTCAAGTATATGATGTAGTATTGTTAACTATAGTAACCCTGTTGTACATTAGATCTCCAGAACTTATTCATCTTATAACTGCAAGTTTGTACCTTTGACCAAAATATTCGCATTTCCTACACCCCTCAGCCCCCTGGCAACTAGTATTTTACTCTGTTTCTATGAGTTCAGCTATTTTAGATCCCTACATATAAGTGAGATTATAAAGTATTTGTCTTTTTTGTTCTGACGTATTTCAGTTAGCATAATGCTCTCTCAAGGCCCATTCAGGTTGTTGCAAATGGCAGGGTTTCCTTCATTTTTGTGGCTGAATAATATTCCATTATATTATGTAATTATAATAATATATATAATATAATATATATATATATAATTTTCTTTATCCATTTATTCATCCATCAATGGACATTTAGGTTATTTTCCTATCTTGCCTATTGTGAATAATGATGCACTGAACATGGAAGTGCAGCTATCTCTTCTAATAGTGCTTTCATTTTTTAGGATATATGCCCAGAAATGAGATTGTTGGATCATATGGTAGCTCTATTTTTAGCTTTTTGAGGAATCTCCATACTGTTTTCCATAGTGGCTGCACCAATTTACATTCCCACCAACAGTGTAGGAGGCTTCCTTTCTCTCTACATCCTCGCCAACACTTGTTATCACTTGTCTTTTTTATAAAAGCCAATTTAACATGTGTGAGGTGATATGTCATTATGGTTTTGATTTGCATTTTCCTGATGATTAGTGATGTTGAGCATCTTTTCATGTACCTATTGGCTGTCTGTATGTCTTTGGAAAAATGTCTATTTAGGTCCTCTGCCCTTTTTTTTTTTTTTTTTTTTTTTTTTGCGGTACGCGGGCCTTTCACTGCTGTTGCCTCTCCCGTTGCGGAGCACAGGCTCCGGACGAGCAGGCTCAGTGGCCATGGCTCACGGGCCCAGCTGCCCCACGGCACGTGGGATCCTCCCGGACCGGGGCACAAACCCGTGTCCCCTGCATCGGCAGGCAGACTCCCAACCACTGCGCCACCAGGGAAGCCCTCTCTGCCCATTTTTTAGTTGGATTGTTTTTTGTTGTTTTGCTCCTGAGTTATATGAGTTCCTTATGTATTTTGGATATTAATCCTTTATCCAATATGTGGTTTGCATATATTTTCTTCCATTCTGTAGGTTGCCTTTTTATTCTGTTGATTGTTTCTTTTGCTATGCAGAAGCTTTCTGGTTTGATGTAGTTCCACTTTTTTGTTTTTGCTTCTGTGGCTTGTGCTTTTGGCACCACATCCAAAAAGTCATTGTCAAGACCAGTGTCAATGACGTTTTTCCCTTTGTCTTCTAGTAGTTTTATAGTTTCAGGTTTTACATTCAAGTCTTTATTCCATTTCAAGTAAATTCTTGTGAATGGTTTAAGATAGGGGTTCAATTTCGTTCTTCTGGAGTGTGAGTATCCAGTTTTCCCAGCACCATTTATTGAAGAGACTATGCTTTCTCCACTGAATATATTTGGTTCCCTTGTCAAATATTAGTTGGCCATATATGAATGGATTTATTTCTGGACTCACAATTCTGTTCCATGTGTCTGTGTGTCCACTTTTGCCAGTAATACTGTTTTGGTTACTATAGTTTAGTAATATATTTTGAAATCAGAAAGTATGATGTCTTCAGCTTTGTTCTTTCTCAAGATTGCCTTGAATATTTGGGGATTTTATGGTCTCATACAAATTTTAGAATTGTTCTTCTGTTTCTGTGAAAAATGTCTTTGGAATTTTGGTACAGATTGCATTAAATCTATTGATGGCCTTGAATATTATGGGCATTTGAACAATATTAATTCTTCTGATCCACAAACAGGGGATATTGTGCCATTTATTTGTGTCTCTACATTTCTTTCTTAAACATTTTATAATTTTCAGTGTATGAATTTTTTGCATCCTTGGTTAAATTTATGTCTAAATATTTTATTGTTTTTGATGCTATTGTAATTGAGATTGTTTTCTTTATTTCTCTTTCAGGTATTTCATTGTTGATGTATAGAAATGCAACTAATTTTTTAAATTGATTTTATATCCTACAACGTAATTTGTTTATTAATTCTAACAATTTTTTGATGGAGTCTTTAGGATTTTCTATATGTAAGATCAAATTATCTGCAAACAGAGGTAATTTCATTTAGCATTTCTTGTAAGGCAGGTGTAGTGGTGATAAACACCCTCAGCTTTTGTCTATTTGGTAGCGTCTTTGTCTCTCCTTCATTTCTGAAGGGCAACCTTGCCTGGTAAAATATTCTGGTTACTTTTTTTCTTTCAGCACTTTGGCTATGTCATTCTGTTCTCTCCTGGCCTGCAAAGTTTCTGCTGAGAAATATGCAGATAGCCTTACAGGAGTTCCCTTGTGTGTAATTTTTTTTCTCTTGCTACTTTTAAAATCCTCTCTTTGTCTTTGATTTTAGACAGTTTTTTTGTTTGTTTGTTTGTTTTTAATAAAGTGCCTTGGAGAAGATTATCTTTTGTTGAAATTTTGGGGCAACCTATGAATTTCATAAACTTGGATGTTCAGATCTCCCCCCAGACCTAGGAAGTTCTCAGCCATTAATTCTTTAAATAACCTTTCTACTCCTTTTTCCCTATCTCCTCCTTCTGGGACGCCAATAATGTATAGATTATTTCTCAATGATATCGTTGATTGCTTCTCTTAATAATTTCCTATAGCTCATGTAGGCTTTCTGAACTCTTTTTCATTTTCCTTTGTTCTCTTCTGACTGGATAGTTTTAAACGATTTGTATTCTACTTCACATATTCTTTTCTTCTGCTTAATCCACTCTGACATTGATGTTCCCTATTACATTTTTCATTTCTTCATTGTAATATTTAGCTCCCAAGTTTGTTTCATTCTTTTTTATTATTTCTGTCTTTATATTAACCTTCTCATTTTGTTCACGTATTGCTTTCCTGATTTCATTGTATTGTCTTTCTGTTTTCTTGTAGCTCACTGAGTTTTGTGAAAACAACTCTTTTGCTTTATTTTTTCATACAAGCATAATTGATATTTAACATTATATTTCAGGTATACAATGTAATGGTTCAGTATTTTAAAACAAGTATTTTATATTCTTTATCAGGCAAATTGCATATCCCCATTTCTTGGGTCAGTTACTGGAAAATGTGTTCCTTTGGTAGTATCATGCTTTCTCAATTTTTTTCATGTTCCTTGAAGTCTTACATTACTGACTTTGCATTTGAAGAAGCAGTCACCTCCTGCAGTCTCTACTGACTGATTTCAGGAGAAAAATACCTTCCTTCAACCCTATTAGGGATTCTGCAGCTTTCTCAGATCTTTTCTATGGGTATGCCTGCTCCACACTTCTTATCCCCTCTTGTGGGGAGACTCTTAAACTTGTATACCTTCTATCAATTCCACAAAGCCAGTCCAGGTGCTGGTAGCCTCCCATTTGCTCATTTTCCAAGCATGTTATTGTTATATTACTCACTGCATCATGATATATTTGGATTTATTGATTTATTTATGGCTGCATTGGGTCTTCGTTGCTGCGTGCAGTCTTTCTCTAGTTGTGGCAAGCAGGGGCTGCTCTTCTTTGTGGTGCAAGGGCTTCTCATTGCGTTGGCTTCTCTTGTTGCGGAGCATGGGCTCTAGATGCACGGGCTTCAGTAGTTGTAGCATGTGGGCTCAGTAGTTGTGGCTCATGGGCTCTAGAGTGCAGACTCAGTAGATGTGGTGTATGGGCTTAGTTGCTCCACAGCATGTGGGATCTTCCTGGACCGGGGATTGAACCCATGTCGCCTGCATTGGCAAGCGGATTCTTAACCACCACGCCACCAGGGAAGTCCATGATATATTTGGATAGGAAGGCTTCTTCTTCCCCAGCCAGATGTGAACTCATTTAAGTCAGGCCTGTGTCGTCATTTTTTGCATTCTAATTCATGGACAATTCCTGACACACTGTAGCAGCTGCTTTATAAATATTGGTGGGATAAATAAAATAAAAATTCAGAATTAGAAGCAACCTCAAAACAACAGTTGTATCATCATTTCGAGTTTTTTCAGAAACCTGTCTATGGTGTACATTCATTACTGACAGTGCAAATTGATGTTAATTCTCTGTAATTCGATTTTGCAGTATGTATCAAGAGCTTTGAAATATTATTCTTTGAACCCTAAGTTCTACTTTAAAAAGTAGTCTTCAGAAAGAAATTATAGATGCCAAAATAAACAAAAGTTTTTTCAATTGTGACAGTTACCCAGCCCAAAATAATTTAAATGAAAAGTGGAAATGTGGCTGTTCCTAAAGCTAGAAAAACTACAAAGGAAATTCACAAAATTGAAGGAGGAGTTGCAATCCCCAGGGCCCAGGCTCAGGCAGCAAGGACCAGTATATGCCAGGACATTCCTGCACTTCATCTATCATTTCTCTCTGCTCGTTTTACTTGACTTCACTCTTCAGATAGGTTTCCTCTCAAAGAAGAAAATATAAACCCCAGCAGCTGCAGGTTTCCACCCTGTCTGCTTTAGCAACTCCAGAGATAAAAGAGCATTTCTTCCCCTATTTTCATAGCATCTCTCTATCAAACCAGAAAATGTCTTGGATTGACCTGCACTTAGGTCATGAAAACACCCCATGACTAATTTTTGTTTCCAAGATAGTGTGATAGAGAGTGTTGGTGAGCCAAGACAAGGATGCTAGATGATTTAAAAGAGAAATGCATGAAGTGTGTATCTCCTGTGAGTTAGAGGATTATATTCCAGAACATGCACCACATTACAACATTAAAAAATGTTTAAAACAGGTTCTTCACTATAGCAATGTGGTTAAATAAATTATGTATTACCTGAATACAGTAAAACATTATACAACCATTAAAATTCCTTTTACAGAATGTCTAAGGATATGAAAAGGTGTTCATGATAATATAACAAAAAGATAAAAATTATTTCTAGGAAACACACCAAAGTAATGGAAGTTATCTTTAGAATATAGAACTATAGGTTATTTTATTTTCTTCTTTACAATTCTGGATTTTCTGAATTTTCTACATGGATCATTAATTTTACAATAAAAATATTTTTAAAATACCTGATACATATCAGGAAGTAAGATATACTGGCTGATCTTAGGGCTGTCAGATGAGTTTGTAGGCCTGGTAGAGAAGCTGTATGGAAGCACCATAGTGTTGGTTTCACCATCATCCTTAATTCTGGGTCCAAAGTAGTGATTGAAACTTGGGTTTATAGGTGTGATATGTTTGTGTTTCTTATTAGAACCTATTATAGGAGTATGTGGGTGTTGCCAGAGTCTATTCTGGAATTGACCTTTGAGCTAAGTCATCTAAGAATTAATATCCTGTTTGTAACATGTTCAAAAACAAAGCCAAATTATCTATGTCTGTTGACAGTGCATGCTGAGGAAAATTTTTATATTCAAATACATTGCATATCTACTGATAGTGCAACCCTGGGTCTCACTGCCAAATGGAAACATTATGAAGCAATGAACCTGTATTTTATTTTATTTTATTCCAGCTTTTTTGAGGTATAATTGACAAATTAAAGTTGTATACATTTAAGGTATACAGCGTTGCAACTTGATATATTTATATGTCTATATGTGTGTGTGTGTGTATATATATATATGTATGAAATGATTACCACAATGAAGCTAATTAACACATATATCACCTCACATAGTTACCATTTTTTGTGTGTGGTGAGAATACTTAAAATCTACTCTTTTAGCAAATTTCAAATATACAATATAGTGTTATTAACTATAGTCACCATACTGTAGGTTAGATCCCCAGAACTTATTTACCTCACAACTGAAAGTTTATACACTTTGACTGATATCTCTCCATTTCTGTCACCCTCTAGGCCCTGGTAACCCACTGTTCTACTCTCTCCTTCTGTGAGTTTGACTTTTTTTTTAAGATTCCATATATAAGTGAGATTATATAGTATTTGCTTTGTCATGTGCACCAGGAATACACAATGGGAAGTTTATACCTGGAAGTTTATACCTTTTGACCACCTTCATCCATTTCCACCTTCACCCATTTCACCCAGTTATAAAATAAATAAATCATGGAGAAGTAATGTACAGAATGGTGACTGTAGTTAATGATACTATATTGCATACTTGAAAGTTGATAAGAGAGTAAATCTTTAAAGTTCTCATTGCAAGAAAAAAATGTTGTAGCTATGTATAATGACAGATGCTAACTAGATTTATTGCGGTGGGTGATTTCACAATATATACAAATATCGAATCATTCTGTTGTGCAGCTGAAATGAATATAATGTTTTATGTCAGTTATATCTCAATTTAAAAAAAGGATACACAACGGGGAAAGGATAGTCTCTTCAGTAAATGTTGTTTGGGAAATGGTATACAGAAATGCAAAAGAATGAAATTATACCCTTATCATACACCATACACAAAATTCAACTCAAAATGGATTAAAGACTTAAATTTAAGACTTGAAACCATAAAATTCCTAGAAGAAAATGTACAGGAAAAGCTCCTTGACATTGGTCTTAGCAATGAATTTTTGGATATGACACCAAAAGCACAGACAACAAGAGCAAAAATAAACAAGTGAGACTACATTAAACTCAAAAGCTTCTGCACAGCAAAAGGAACAATCAACAAAATGAAAAAGCAACCTACAGAATGAGAGAAAATATTTGCAGATCATATACCTAATAAGCAATAAATGTTTTAAATGTCAAGCCCTCATTTATGGAAGTCTTATATTTTCCATTGGGAGAAATGATATAAAATCCCATGGTCTAACAACATAAGGTGAAAAGTATGAAAGCAGGTCAAAGAAATCAAGTTACTCTTCTGACAAACTCAAGAGAGAACTAAAGGTGTTCTTAATCCACTGTAAAATATGGTTGTAAGTTTGACAACCACAAGAAATTCAACTTGCTCAATATTGATATCTCTATGAATTATACTGACTTTAGGGGAGGAAGATATTGTTAAGTTTCTCAAGTATCTAGTTGAAAAAATTTTGAAAGTGTGAAAGCCTTAGTCATAAACATGTCTTATTTCACTAGAAGCATGGCAGAAATCCCAGCTATAAATTAGCAAAAGGATGTCATAAAGATGAGAGAGCATTTAGTGGGAAGGAGTGCCTGTGTGTTTATGCTGAAACTAAAGGAGGTTTTTTTTTTTTTTTGGTGGTGGTGTTTTTCAAGTAATATTTAATAACAAGGTAGGTAGCTTATCTAACATGTATTTTTATATCACTGAAGCTAAAGCAAAACATCCTGTTTATTGGCAAGTATGGCCTGTATGTGTACACTACAGTGCAATTTTTAAAATACTGTAATTATAATTTCAGAACCTCAGAATCTGAATAGGTGCCAGTGTTCTCTCCTTTTTTTATATGGGAAAAAAAATCCGTTGAAAATCATTTGAAGCTTGGACAAAAATTCCATAACTATATTCTTAGGATCGCTCTGTAGAGTCTATGATTCAGATGATACAAGGGAAGCTTCAATTCAACTTTTCAGAGAAGACATTCCAGCTCTCATGATCTCATCAACCAGGAGAATGTTGGTGGCAATCACAGTGTAGGAATGAAGAAGCTGTTTCTTTATACAATAGTTATCCCTTATGCCTACTTCTGCTGCTACCATTGGCTCACCTGTATTCAAGTCTACACCCACAAGTTGACCTGATTCTGAATGTTCTGCTTGAACTTTAACTAGTGTTTCCTGAAGGTCAAAAACAGAGTTCTGAGCAAGAACCTTGGGAATCATGAACAATGCATCAGCAAATGCTTGAACTCCAAGTTGGGCCCTGCCCTTTACACTGGGCTTGTATTTAATCAGGGCTTCTGCCATTGCCACTTCCACTGCACCAGCACCTGGAACTACACAGCCATCATCAATAGCATTTTTAACAGCTCTCAAACCATCTCTTATTGCATCTTTGATTTGAGTAAGTGTGTGCTTATTTGGTCCTTTGATCAATAATGTGACCGAGCGAGGATTGTTATATTTCTCAATAAAGGTGAACTTCTCTTCTCCCAATGTATATTCATAGACAAGTCCTGCATGTCCCAAACAATCAGGATTTAGGTTATCAAGAGAATTTAGGGCTACTCCACCACAAATAAGAGTCAGCCTTTCCATATTTCTCATTTTAGCTCTGTGCAGAGCTACTATGCCTTCTTTTGAAAGAGCATCTAAGGAAAAGGGATCAATTCCCTTTTGATTAATAGCAACAAATCCTTTATCTGAATCACCACAGACTTTCGTTTGCAGGTCTATCATTTTTTTAAATCTGTCTTCAATGAATTTTCTTTCAGCTTTCACTAGTTTCTCCCTCTCCTCTGCACTCTTGTAAAAAAAAAAAGCCAGAATTCACTTCTGTTTTTCCATATTCTAATGACACATTGCACGTGAGGATGTGCGCATCTTCTACTCTCTTTTTCATATCAGGATGCCATGCCCCATGGTCCAAAATAAGACCTGATTAAGCTTGCATCAGTTTCAGATTTGTTTCATCTCCATGATCTCAACCATGAAGAGGTCAGTAGGTTCATCTTGTTTCTTAATGGCTAAAATGGAGTCCACTACAGCCTCTGTTAAGACATCAGCAAGTTCAGCATGAACTTTAGTACGTAGAGATGTTCTGGCCACATCTATAAGTGTTTCCCTGTCCATCTCTTTGCTTAGTTTGACTTGTTCCAAAAACTGAAGTGCCTTTTCCTTTGCAGCTTCAAATCCTTCTGTAATTATTCTGGGATGAAGACCTTCAGAAATGTAGAGATCCCCCTGCTTCAGGAGCTCTCCAATGATTAGGACATTGGAAGTAATACCATCACCAGTTATGTCATCCTGGGCTGTTGCTACTTTGGCTATTAAGGAGGCTGTTGCATGTTGAATTTGCATTTCATGAAGCAGCACATTTCCATCTTTAGTGAGCTTGATGTCTCCAGCACCAGAAACAAGCATCTTCATGGTGCCCTTAGGCCCCAAGTTGGTCCTCAGCACGTACTGCAGCCCCCAGGCCACACTGATGTTGACAGCCAACGCCGTGTGGGCTCAGGCCACCTCAGCCTTGAGGTTCAGGGTCTTCACGGCCGCCATAGCTGACCCAGCAGAAGAAAGTGAGGGAACCCGGTGTCTGGAAAGCCCAGAGCCAGTTCAGCATGGCTGGGAGGCGCTATCCAGGTCTTCTGGAGAGGGAGTTTTCTTTTTTATTGTTTGAATATTTAAATAGTGTTAATAGCTTGTGAAATTTCTTTTTACTTAGGTCACTGATAATAATAAGAAAATCTTCCAAATACAGACAAATGAGAACTATTTCTTCTTTTTTTATTATATATTTGTTTATTTTGGCTGCACTGGGTCTTAGTTGCGGCATGTGAGATCTTAGTTGGGGCATGCGAGATCTTTAGTTGAGGCATGCATGTGGGATCTAGTTCCCTGACTAGGGATCGAACCTGGACCCCCTGCACTGGGAGCACAGAGTGTTACCCACTGGACCACCAGGGAAGTCCCTGAGAACTATTTCTTAGACATTTGCTTTTCACCTCTATTATGTAAAAATTGAAGCCATATGAGGATTCAAGCTGAATCATTTACTACCTCAACTCAGTGGACAGTCGCCACTCCTCCACTACAGTTTGGGCTTTAAAGATCTAGTATAAGATAAAATGAAATACATCTCAACAGCTCTGTAGAGAAAATGGGTCAGTCTTATCGTTCAATTCTTTTGGTTTGAGACCCCTTACAGAACTCATATCGCCTTTAAATACAGCTGCCACCAGTCGATATGATTTTTTTTAATTCATTTTTTCTTGGTCCTGAGTTACTGAACTTTGGTCACAAATTGCATTGTATTTAGGGCCTCTCCATCTCACCTCTAAACTTGGAGCATGTGTCTAGAAGAGAACAGAAACAAAACAAGCAAAAATCAAAATAAAATAAAAACCCAAACTAAAGAATCACCCTTCATCTTTCTTTACATTCTTGGCTTGTCTGAGTCCTTCCTTACTTTTATGGCTCATGACCTGTCCCATCTCCAAACATTTGATATCTGTTGCCACTTTTTAATCATATTTACCTCATACATCTCATCAATAGGTTGACTAGTTTGTTTTCAAATCTCAGTAATCACTGTCCTTTATTGCATGGTGACTTGAGAACTAGTTCATTTATTTTGGCCAGTTTTTTTTTAAGTTTGTTTTATGTGAAAACGTAAATCTAATCCTTTAATATATCTTGACTGGAGGCATAAGTATGGTGCCATTTTTTAAAATATGATCTTTTATGCCTCTAATCTCACTGAAAGTCAGGCTGGTCAGTTCTTTTTAATGTTCTCTGGGGAATCATCCCTCCTTTCTGAAGCCCTCAATTAAGTCTGAGTTCAAACCACCTACAGGAAAATGGCTCTTCCACCATTTACATCTCCCTTTGCAAACCTGCCTTAAACAATATGGCCCCGATCAACAATCCTAGTGACCTTGAAGAGACAGCAGTGTGTGGTGGCTTGAAGTGAGATCTTAGTTCCTGCCCAGGAAATGAACCTGGGTAGCCTGGGTGAAAACCAGGAATCCTAGCCACCAGTCCACCAGGGGCTACAGGCTAGAAGCAAAGTTGGCTTTTGCTGGCTTTGCCCCTGTTGAAAAATGAATTTCTCAGGGAGGCAAAAACTGTAAAAACACATACAGAGTTTATAATTAGAGACACTGCACAAGTGGGAGAGCACACAGAGAAACAGTTTGTTTGGTTAAGACAGAAGCAAGGCAGAGATACACACCCAGAGAGAAAGGGTGTGGGCGTCCTCCCTAACGAGGAGGAGCGCACCAGAGAGGTGACTCAAATCACTCATATAGGGCAGTTCTTCCTGGTCTTTGTTTACCTTTGGCTAATTATCTCACTTCTTTTTCCACACCTGACCTGTCTTAGATCCCTTCCCGACATGCGTGCGCATCCTTTTGTCAAGAGGGATTTCAGCACAGAGGACTATGGGGAGGTTGACACACGTATTATGGGGTGGTGCCCCCTCCCTTTTTGACCCCCGAGGAGCCTTTCTGCGGATGTGTAGTCGGGGAGGTCTCCTTGACCTCAAGAATAAGAAATACATGGTCTCTTTATTTTTTGTCCAAGCAGGACTCAGCCCCTCCTTGCTCCCGCCATTATCTTTATCTTGGAGTATCTGTCCATAGGGGACAGATTCCAGCTGCTCAGCCTGGGGCCTATCTATCTCCTTCTTCACTAGCACTTATGAGTTCCAACAGTCACAATAGAAGCAGTGACCATGGAGGATATGCTTTGCAACAAAGAGGTTTCTCTCTGATTTTCGGTTGGGTCTGTTGATGCAAAACAAGATGGAAAGTGGAGGAAATCCTTTGACTAAATAAGCCAAGAAAGCACCATAGCCTCCATTTGTTGGATGTTTCAGATAAATAGTCTTTGAGCTTGATATGTGTGGAACAGCTCAAATGCTCCATTTTGTAGCTCACTTGTGGAAACAGATCAAGCCCTCAAGTTCCCCTGATGTGTATGTTTCTTACTGAAAGTAGTGTCTTTACTTACTTTTATTTTTTTCTTCAGATTTAAATAACATAAGCTTAAGAATGTGGAATGGGGTGGGGAAGAGCCAAATATGTAATTTTATGAGTAAAAGCACTTGAAATTAAATCATCCCGGGGAATTAATTTGCATAGAAAACTGACATCTACAACTTGATTTGAGAAATATATGCCAGTTTCTGGTTGACTGTGTATTTCTTAAGCATATACTATAGAAGAAGTTGTTTGTAGTATTTGTATTTCTCATGTCTAGGGCATTGGGTATCGTGTTTCAGATGATCAGTGAATGCTAAATGAAAGAAATAAGTGGATCATTGTGGTCCTCCTCTCATTTTTGTGGCCTTCAAAAGACTAAAGGGATTTTTGAGCAGCTTATATATCAGTGATCCATGAATTCATTAGTTTATTCTCACAGGAAAATATTGGAACAACCCAGTGAACATTTGGTAGATTCAGCTTCTGCTTTTTTCATGTGCTCTCTCTTCCAAAAAACTTTTTAATAAGAAAATTACTCAGGTAGAGACAGTGTATTCTAAGGCTGTAAGCTAATGTTAGTTCCTAAGCATCCTTCAAATCAACTTCAAGTATGTCCTGGTAGATCAAGGGAGACTGTGTAGAAGCAGATATTGGCGATTCTGATCTCCACAGAACAGGAGTGAGCTCACTGCAGAGTTTAGCCCATTCCTAACTCCACCAGGGAAAGTGAAGGGCTTCTGCTGCTCTGACTGGGAAACCTGCCCTCTCTTCTCAGTGGAAGAACAGATCATACGGTTAGCTCATTTTATATGTGGTGATGTGACAAGGCGTAAAGCACTAGAACTACAGGGTTTTATTTTCAGGACTACTGAGCAAGTCCCTTTAATAAAGGAGGAGAGAAATATGTCTCTTTGCAACTTGACAGGTAAAGATTTATTTTCTCATCTTTAACTGTGTCCAGTGTGCTTATGGATGGAGAGACTGAGCTCACAGGTGACAGCCTTGAGCATGGCATATCACAGAGGCCAGCATCAGGCCCTGCTGTAACTACACTGGCTGGCCAGCCAGGGCTTGCAAGGCAAAGCCAAGGGCTCCCCTTGGGAGCCATTCAGGTTTCATGTTGGAGTATTTAGAGAGGGAAAAGCCAGAGGTACAGAGACATTTTAAAGACCATTTAAGATTGTAAACATACAGGAGGGGAAGACCATGTGCTGAGAATTATAAGAAGTTTGGTCCTCTCAAATTTTCCACAGCCTTCATGAGAGGGCCGTAAGAAGGGAGGGCAGGAAAGGGACACTGCTCACTAGGCTTTGGCATGAACGCTGAGTCCGAAAGCCCACGGCTATTCTCTGAAGAGGACTCTAGTAAATCATCCACTTGGGCTCATATCTCTGTTCCATTTCTTTGATCTAGCACAAGAGAACAAATGGTGGCCCTCAAAAGATGAAAACTAAGATGTTGTGACTCCAGTTTAAATTATGGAAGCACTTCAGTATTGTCTTTTAAGCTCTAGTCTTCCTTAGCCTTGTAGAGAGTATAAAAACCAAGAGGCAGTACTGTTATCAAGAAAAATCAGTATCCTTGGTGTGGTTTGTAAATGAGGCACATATTGTCTGTGAGGTGAGGGTGTGAGAAAAGGAAAATTTTAAAAATAATAATAGAGGCATAGGGAAAATGACAGTTTTATTAAGTGGCCTGAGAGATATCTCAGAGTTGTAGCATTTTTTGTAAACAGGTGGTCTGTATGTGTTGTCAAAATGCAAAGGAGACTCACATATCACTCCATGCCCAGATCTGGAGGATGATATAAAAGCAAAAGGAAATAATTGAGTATAAATTTTGGACCTCAAATTAATAAATATTTTAAAGAATAGTAGAGATCTCCTTCTTCCTTGGGACCATGGAACCTGCTGACTTGATCAATGCAAATCACAGACAGTTGCTAAGCAATGCCTGTCCTGATGCCAGTCAGGTGATTCTATTATTCTTTGTAGAGTTTCTCTCTGCTTTCTGAGACTATGTATGGCATTTTGTTCTCCAAGAATGCAATAATACTCCTTTTTTAAAAACCATTTAATACTATGAAATCTCAAACATATATATTTTTCTTGAGAATGAAATATGTCTATTCCTATCAAAACCAGATCATAAGGTTTTCAGAAAAGAAGATAAAATAGAGAAATGTCAGTATTGGAGATGGCTTTCCATAAGCCGATTAGGGAAATGGGGATTAACACTGATGCTAATGCAATTTGTGTGTGAACTCCTTTTAACATATGTCCCTGGCATCCTCCAAAGTCTCATGGTCTCCAGGGGACAAACTCCATTACTCACTGCATTTCAGAGTGCCGAGGACAGAAATCTACATGAATATATGGAAAATTATTTCTGAAATTGTACTTTCATATTGAGGATCACCTCATTCTTCCCATAACACCATGCTCATATTTTTTTTATAACATATGTCAGATTCTTTATTCACTGGTCTATCTCCAACTGAATGTCAGCTCCCTGAGTTTGGTGGTTTTATCCTTGTGCTTCCTATATTGGTGGAGCCCAGCATCATGTTTCATACACAGTCTGGGGTATATAAGTGTTTTGCTGGGAACCAAATTCACACAGATGCAATTATGCTAGCATAAATTTAGTGCAAGCTTAGTTTTATCTCAGCTCTGCCATGTATGTTTTCTTTGGACGTAAAACATTCTTCCTAAAAATATTTTAACTTTGAATTTTAATTTTGTGAATAAATTATACATTTTTTATCTGACTTCGTGGATTCAAATAGCCTAATCTATACATAGAAACATTTGCACTCCTAGTTTTAGCACAAACACATAAAGAGCAAGTTGTCATACCGATCCTTACAATCAGAAGAAGCTGGACAGATTGGAAATTAATGACTTTTCTTGGACCTACCAAAGAACTAAGGTCACAGGGCAACTTGCTACCCCTAAATCTGAAGAGACAAGCACATGTAGAGAAAGAGAGCCAAGATCTGTTTACCTGGAGAAGAAGTTAATAAAAAAGAAGACACAAATTAGCAATATAAGAAAAGGAAGAGAGGTCATCACTACTTATCCAAGAATACAGGCATACCTTGGAGATATTGCAGGTTTGGTTCCAGACCACTGCAATAAAGCAAATATCACAAAATGAGTTGCACAAAATTTTTTTTAAAATTCCTACTGCATATAAAAGTTATGTTTACACTATACTGTAGTCCATTAAGTGTGCAATAGCATTATGTCTTTTAAAAAGTATATAACTTGGGGACTTCCCTGGTTGTGCAGTGGTTAAGAATACACTTGCCAATGTAGGGGACACGGGTTCGAGTCCTGGTCCAGGAAGATCCCACATTCCACGGAGCAACTAAGCCCGTGTGCCACAACTATTGAGCCTGCGCTCTAGAGCCCACGAGCCACAACTACTGAGCCCGCGTGTCTAGAGCCTGTGCCCCACAACAAGAGAAGCCACCACAATGAGAAGCCCGCACACCGCAACAAAGAGTAGCCCCCGCTCGCCGCAACTAGAGAAAGCCCACGTGCAGTAACAAAGACCCAATGCAGCCCCCCAAAAAAGTACATGACTTAATGTAAAAATACTTTATTGTTGAAAATTGCTAACCATCATCTAACAATGCAGGGGTGCCACAAACCTTCAGTTTATAAAAAATGCAATATCTGCAAAGTGCAGTAAAGTGAAGCCCAATAAAATGAGGTATGCCTGTATTAAAAGGATAATAAAAGACCGCTACAAAAAACACTATGCCCATAAGTTTGATAACTTGGATGAAGTGGACCAATTCCTTGAAATACACCACCTACCACTATTTTCAAAAGCTGCCTTTTGAAACACTAATTCTGTGGGCAAATACATTGTGAGTAAAACAGCTGATTTAGAAATGGGATTTGGGGACATAATGTATTTACATATTGGAGTCAGTCTCTAGAGTTGGATTTTTAGTTGAATATTGGGGTTGACATTGAGAGCAGTATAAACATGCAGCAATTCAAAAATAATTATAATAAGAAGAAGAAGAAGAGGAGGAGGAGGAGGAAGAAGAGGAAGAGGAAGAAGAAAGTTATCTTGAAAAGATTCAGCGCAAGAGGGGCTTAGAAACTGCCCCTCTACCTCAGTCTTCAACTTCTTCCATCTCTCTCTGGATTTGTGCCTATTTAAAAGCAATCACATGCTTGGTTCAGTTTTTTTTTTTCCATTTTATGCCCACATTCATGGGAGAATATAGATGTTTTCCTGTGCCTTGTTTGCAGTGGGATTATCTTCTACCCCCTGAAAACATTTGAACACTGTACTGAGCCAGGTGACCTATAAGGTCCCAGATTCAGACTTGCTAGTCTATCTTCAGTTCTTTCAGTGTCATAAGATCCCTCAAACCTCCAGGTCTTTGGTCATGCTCTTCTACCTGCTGGAATTTCTTTTCCTCCTCTTCTGCCTGTATGCTAACTTTTCTGGTTAATCCTTGCTTGTCCCTCAAGAATCAGCTCACTTGATGCTAACGGGTCCCCATCAGTATCTTCACAGTTCTCAGGCTGACTCAGGAGACACTCCCTTTTCATCTCATCATACAGCACGGCAATGACTGATGTTCTTCCACATGTCCTCTTCTCTATGCTGAGCATCTTGAAAGTCAGGGGTGTTCGGTGCCTGGCCTTTAATATGTATGAAATGAGTGCATGAGCCAGTGATGCTCAGGAATGAGAAGCTGTGGGTGAAGGTTAAGGGAAACCTTCAAAGTGCTCTTGGAATGAAGGAACAGAAAGCCCACAAGAAGAAAAAAAGTTAACAGGGAACGAATAAACTTGCTTGGGATAGTCCACTAAATTTCTACACCCTTTTCAGGAAAAAAGGCTTGATAACACAAGTAAAAGCATAAGTTTCCAAAATTGATAGGCTTAGATCCAGTTTTATTCCCCAGGAATAGAGTATTACATGTCTTTATAAGAAAAGCAACAGGAAGCCTTATCTGCTGGTCATACTTATTGGTAGGTATTTGCAGGGGTGTTCTTATGACTTATTATTCATCAACTGCTTCTTATGAACAAGAATTCCCACCCTAACCAGGTACCAGCAGCCTGGTAGTTGGCATCTGATGATAGCTTCACATCTACTAGATCGAGAAGGAAGTGGGCTTTCTCTCTTCCCTGTAAGGACTCATGGACATTTGCTGCCATCGGGGGCTGCTGTACTTGGTGTACAGTCATCAGTAAACCAGGCACTGAAGTCTTGAGTTTTATCTCCTCACTGCACTCACAAGTGATTCATCTTTTCACAACCGTCTGTAGCAAATCAAGAGTAAAGTAACAGAACATCACTGGTAAAACCACTTGAGATTACCAGGGAGAAAACAGGGATTCATTGGTCGCAAGAGATTATACTTAGAGAGGGGAGAAGTGAAAGCTGTGAAGCATTTGCAGATTCAGCCTATATGGCATGTTTCCTCAGCACAAGCTCCTTGAGGATGTTTCTATGATGCAGAAATCAATCTGTAGCATCCAAGTTGGCCCTTTATGACCTGGTTCAAACACCCGTCATACAGAGCTTCACCTTTTTGTGTGCCCTTTCATCATGCAAATACCTCAGCACACTGCTACTCAGCATTTTAGATTATCCCCCTTCGGTCAAACAAACCAGAATGCTATTTCTGGGATTCTTTTCTTCCCACCGTCCAGATTTCTCCCTCATTCTGCTACATCCTCCAGTGGATTTTTTTTTTTTTTATTGCTTTAGAGTTCATGGATAATATTTCTTTTGGAAAGATACCAGTAAATCTTCACATTTTACTTTAGCACCAAACTGACATTATACAAGAGAGATCTGCAATCCATCATATGAAGGAAAATTTAAATGAATGCCATATAAAACATTCTATAAAATGAGATAAAATCTTCCCACGTGCTAGGGCAGGACATGGTTTTCTTCTTCTTGTGGAGAAGTAAGTTAACAGAATTGACCCAAATAGATGCCTAGACATAAAACATCACAAGCAAAATGCAGGATACCAGCAGTAATTTTAAACCAAGAGCTTACAGATGGTTATGCTTATGTCCGGATGGAAAAGTAGTTATATACTCCAAACAAGGCTGCCTTAAACTTTCTCTTTGAAAGAGAATAACAGATGGGTGAAAAATAATTTTGAGAAATGCCTCAGGGGATAATATATGAATCCATCCATACCTTTTTGTCTTGCTCAACTAACCTAGGCCTGGGGGAGGGGATTCTCTTCCAAATCTATTTTTGATCTAACAAAATACTTATTAACATTCAAAACAGACACACAGCTCAGTCATTTGTGCTCTCACTGCAACAGAGGATCCTGACAGAGGCTGCCAATTACAGGCGTGCATCTTCCTAGACACAGTGATGGGTACAGACTTTGTGCCAGAGAGTCAGAGCGCTTCTCTGGGATTTGGGCTCTGCTCAGCCCCTCTCTGATGGTGAAGCTGTGAGGACAAGAGCTGTGAGAGCCAGGCTGAAGAACTTGTGGAAGACGCTGGCTTACAGAAAATAAAGGAGCCCACCACAGAGAAACAGAGCCTGGCAGAGAGAGCACCACTGTTCCCACTGTCTCAGAGGCCTGGCCACACCACTGCCCACCTTCCCTTGGTTACTGCAGCAGATCGAGTCCCTTTGTGCCTCAATTTGTTCACGCTGAGTTTCTAGGATAGTCCCTGACTAGGATCTTTAACATAAAACTATGGACTGTATTTTTTGTTTTGTCTTGTTTTAATCTTCTGCTCTTAATACAGTGTTTGGCATGGAATACAAACTCAAAAATAAAACATAAAAAAAAAAAATAAATTGAAAAGTGGCCTCAAATACTGACCCCCTGCCTCTTCTTTCTTTAATGAATTGTAAAGTGATGTGCTAAATACACTGATAATCCCAGCAAAACAATAACTTGTAAATGGAAATGGGAAATTCCACTTTACAAAGGAAGGTCAGACTTACGTTCTTTACTTTTTTAGCAAGTTTTCACACAAGATAAGGAAAATCTACAAGATGGGCTTCAAAGAGACAGGGGAGGCAATTGGCAAAAAGATAAACCACCCAGATAGGAAACTAATGTTAGGATGAGGACACTCAGTTCATGTTTTGTTCTGTTTTCATCTGGTTTTTGTTTTGTGTGATATACTTTTGCCGTTACTAACACTGGAGGTACATTTTACTATACCTTCCCTAGTTTTAGAATTGGTGCATCCTGAAGGGGACCAGAATGTGCCACCCCAAAATATGTCTCTTTGGCATAAGGATTATTTTGAGCTGCTTAATATTAAGAAATAGACACAAGAGAGGCTCTGAAAACCAAGTAGAAGTTACCCTTTTGTAAGGTAAATTTAAATTTATAAAGGAAATCTCCGTTTGTAAGAGTTTCTCCCTTTCTGTACCAGTAAGAGAATGACTAAAACTCTAGAAACTCTTATTGATAGAGAAGGGAATGACTTAAATCTGCAGAACACACATACCCTGTTTATTGTGCTTTGCCTGATAACCTCCCATAACTGTCTCACCCCACCCCCAATATGTTTTGTCTTAGCTGAAAGTGGTATTTAAGGTGGTGGCTTGGGCCATTTCAGGGAGTTACTCAGTTTTCTTGGGTCTTTCCCATGTATACAGCAGGTATACGTGTTTTTAAACTTCTGTTTATTTTTCTCCTATTAATCTGTCTTTTATTACAGCCAAGCAACTAGAAAGGAAGAGAGAAAATTATTTTTCCTCCCCCAAAATAGATTACTCAGAGAGTTAATTATAGCTACAGGTTGGTGTAGCATGGAGAAACAATTGTGGTTTAGACCACATCTGTTGATTGAATCTTCAGAGTTGTGTACTTTTCTTATAAGCATCTCTTAAAGAAATTTGAACTCTGTTATTCTCAAACATTTGGCCCTGAATGAAAAATTCAAAAGACAAAGGAAATGAAAGTAGTGGTAAGTTCAAGGAGAAGAGACAGAGAAATTGTGACAAAATGCTGGCATAGGAATAGAAGGGAATACATGAAGTATAAATTTTTAGAGTTTACCCTAGCATGAAATCTTCTGCTTTTATTGTGTTAAAAAAAAGCAAAAAAACACATAACAAAATTTAAAATCGTAACCATTTTTAAGTGTGCAGTACAGTAGTGTTAACCATAAGCACATTGCTGTGCAACAGATCTTTAGAAAATTTTCATCTTATAAAACTGAAACTTTATACCCATTGAAAGTGTTAAGAAATGAAATTCAACTGAGTAAATTTTAAAGATCCTATTGGCTGTATTCAATGATTCATGCATCAGGCAGCACCCAATCCAGCAGATAGAAAGGAGCTCTCAGGAACTGTACAAAATGAAAGACCTTTATAGGCAGAAGCGAGTGGGAACAAGGAAGTTATACTAGGCCAAAAAAAAAAAAAAAAAAAAAAGTGGGTTGATTATTGCAAGGTCTCTTTCCTTTAGGCAGTGTCTGGGGTCTCTCAGGCAGATTATCTAACTAATGCTGATTAGGTGATTCCTGATTGACTGGTTTAAGATTCCTTTTGTGGGAGAGCCAAAACTATAATTCAGTTAAGTTTCAGTTTGGTGACGTGGGGCTTAGCATGAACGACTCCATTTTGGGGGTGTTGTCTTGATTTTAATGAAAGACAACTCCCCTTTTCCCCATGCCGTTAGCTCCTGGCAACTACCGTTCTATTTTCTGTTTCTAAGAATTTAACTAATTTGGATATCACATGTAAGTAGAATCAAGCAGTAATTGTCCTCTTGGCTTATGTAACTTAGCATAATATCCACAAGGCTCATCCATATTGTGGCATATGACGGGATTTTCACCTTTTTTAAGGGAGAATAATATTTCATTGCATGTATGTGCCACATTTTCTCTATCCATTTATCTGTGATAGATATCAACCTCTTGGCTCTTGAGAATAATGCTGCAATGAATATAGGTGTGCAGATTATCTCTTTGAAATCCTGTTTTCAGTTCTTTTGGATATATACCTATAAGTGGGATTCCTAGGTCATATGATAATTCTGTTTCTAATTTATTGAGGAGCCTCCATACTGTTTTTCACATCAGCTGCCCCATTTTACATTCCCACCAACAGTGTACAAGAGTTCTGATTTCTCTGCATCCTCACCAACACGTCATTTTCTGTTTTTTTTTTCTTTTTTAACAGAAGCTCATTAAGCTTCCAAAAGACAATTATTTTGAATTCTTTGTCAATTAATTCATAGATGTCTGTTTCTTTGGGGTTAGTTTCTGGAGATTTTTTTTTTTAATTAATTGAGCCATGTTTCCCTAACATATTTCCGTAACATATTAACAAGCCCTAAAACCAACATAT
This sequence comes from Delphinapterus leucas, assembly GCF_059928025.1. Classification (NCBI taxonomy): domain Eukaryota; kingdom Metazoa; phylum Chordata; class Mammalia; order Artiodactyla; family Monodontidae; genus Delphinapterus; species Delphinapterus leucas. The sequence continues at coordinate 100,741,601 of NC_143150.1, read as the reverse complement.
GCCTTGTTGGGTTTTGCTGGGATTTGGGTATTTGAAAAAAAAAAAAAAATCCACCTCTTCCAGTCTTTATAAACTGGCTTTGTACAGAAGACCTTCACCAGTCAACCTGGCTAGAGGTTCTGGGGACCTCTCAAACATTTTCTGACGATGTGTCTTCTCTGTGCTTGTGCATATAATTTCCCAACTGTACAGATTTTCCAGTTTGCTTTTCAGGATCTTGTAATGTCTTGCTCCCTCCAGTGTCTATTATGGTTCTCTAGGTGCTTTGTTGCTACAACAAGCCACCAAGCTTTACTTTGTTCTCAGCAGCCCCCAGGGTTCAAAAGTAAGCTGGTTCCCCATCAGCACTCCAACTGAGGGGAGACAGAATCCAGTCCCTCAGGCAGCCCCCTGAATGGCTGGAATACTGGGTATACGTTCCACTTTTCTCTTACCCTCCAAAGGACAAGCACTGAGTTGAGTGTTTTCTTCCAGTCACCCCAAGCTGTGCTGGCTTTGGGGAAGGACTATCATGGGTGAAATGTAACAATTTTTCTTACCCATTTCAATGTGACTGTTCTTGGCTTTCCCCTTTCCTGGGGTACTGAGTCATCTTCAGTGGTTTCTGGAGTTCTCATAAAGGCTTTCTGGGCCATATATTGTTGGTAAGTCAGTGTCTCTGTGGGGAGCAAGGTCTGAGGGTTTCTATTCTGCCATCTCACTGACATCAGTCCTAAATCTTCATTCATGTTTTATGATAAGGATCAAGTCACTGGAAGAAGAGAAATGAGTTTTATATACTGAATAATTATTATAATCGTTGACTTTTCTTTAATGCTTACTATGAGGGTGACACATGGTATACAGATGGTCCCAACTTAACAATGGTTCAACTTACGATTTTTCGACTCTGTGTTGGTGCAAAAGCCATAAGCATTCAGTAGAAACTCTTCTTTGAATTTTGAATATTAATCTTTTCCCAGACTAGAGATATGCCCTACAATACTTTCTTGTGATGCTGGGCCGCGACAGCAGGCCACAGCTCCCAGTCAGCCACACCATCATGAAGGTAAATAACCAATGCACTTATAATCATTCTGTACCCATACATCTATTCTGTTTTATACTTCCAGTACATTGTTCAATAAATTACATGAGGTATGAACACTTTCTTATAAAATAGGCTTTCTTTTAGATGATTTTGCCTAACTGTAGGCTAATGTAAGTGTTCTGAGCATGTTTAAGGTAGGCTAGGCTAAAGTATGATGTTTCGTAGATGAGGTGCATTCAATGCATTTTCAGCTTATGATATTTTCAACTTACGATGGATTTATAGGGGCATAACCCCATCAGGAGTCAAGGAAGATCTGTGTGATAAAATTCTCACAACTGTATCAATAAAGATTCCAAATACCACTTCCGTCTCCCAGTTTACCCAATCAGAAAACTAAAAGAGAGTGGCCTAAGAGTGCTTTTCTAGTCAATAGTAGGAATGGGGTTTGCACCAAGGCAATCTAAATCCATGGCCTATGGGTTTAACAAGTTGCTTCAAAATCTTTAGAATTTGAAACTGTAGGATTATATAAAAGCCAAAAACAAACAAACAAAAAAGCAAAACAAAAACCAGGAAGTTATTTAGTTTTGTGAGTTAACATGAATTTTATTGTTTAACATCATAGGAAATCAAGAAAGTCACAGGTAATAAAGCATTAAATAACATAGCTACACATACAAAACATTTTCAGAAATTCTTAGACTTTGAGGGAAGAAGAATGTTTAACCTAAAGTTGATTTAAATCTGCTAAGTATACCATTCAAAGAGAGATTGATTTCCACTAGTTTTTGCATGGGATCATAATTCTGTCTCTGAAGTAATCCCAGATGCCCGTTAGAAAAGCCTTGACTAAAACATATTAACAAGCCCTAAATTTGTTTAGTCAACGGAAACCTCCATACATGCTCAGGGGGTAGTTTTCCAAACCCAGTCAGATGTAGGGATTTATGGCATATTAGCTCCCTCCAGGATAACTTTATGTTCAACCCCCCAAAACCCAGCAAAACCCTACAGGCTGGTTCCATCACCGCCTCACTAACATCTCATTCAACTTTCCCATGGTACACAGTGATTTGTGAAATTTTATCTCTTCCAGTGCTCAAGATTCAACTTTGCCATGTTTTCTTTATTGCAAGTAATAAGAACAATTACTTTTTTTTTTGGTTTTAAAGTGACAGGATGAGTTTTATTTTTTTATATTTTTAATTTTTTTATATTTGTACTTTTTTTTACGGTAGGTCCTTGTTGGTTGTCTATTTTATACATTTTTAACATTTATTGACTGATTGATTGATTTTGACTGTGTTGGGTCTTTGTTGCTGCGCGCAGGCTTTTTCTCTAGTTGCAGTGGGTGGGGGCTACTCTTCATTGCAGTGTGCGGGCTTCCCGTTGCAGTGGCACCTCTTGTTGCGGAGCACGGGCTCTAGGTGCGCGGGCTTCAGTAGTTGTGGTACACGGGCTCAGTAGTTGTGGCTCGCGGGCTCTAGAGCACAGGCTCAGTAGTTGTGGCTCACAGGCTTAGTTGCTCCACGGCATGAGGGATCTTCCCAGACCAGGGCTTGAACCCGTGTCCCCTGCACTGGCAGGCAGATTCCTAACTACTGAGCCACCAGGGAAGTCCAGTTATCTATTTTAAATATAGCAGTGTGTACATATCAATCCCAAACTCCCAATCTATCCCTCCCTCTTACCCTTCCCCTAGGTGGAACAATAAGAACAATTTCTAAGGCAGATTATGTCAACAAATTTTCTTCAACTACCTACTTTTTCTATATTACTCATTTTGCTTTCTCTTTTTTTGTGTTTTTGCAGTTTTTACACTTCGTATAAGATGAGAGAGAAAGCTGAAGGGTATTGGCCAGATATTTTCTTTGTAAAATACTTGTTCTAAAGTTCCAGTACTTAGAAAAATGTTAACCTCATTTATCATATTTTTAAAAATCCAATAAAAACTAAGATAAATCTGGGTCACACACACACACACACACACACACACACAAAACAGTATATTATGTTTCTTATTTATAAGTCACGGCTTTCTTGATTATCACTCATCAAGGATACCTGATTCACAAGCTAGCAGCCTCCAAATTACCCTCCCTGCCTACGGCTTCTTCCCTTCCAATCATTTAAATTAAATTGCATCAAGTAATAGTCATTGCTAAGGGTAAAAGAATAAAAAATTAAAAGTCTCCCTAAAGCACAATTTCTAATAAGCAAAGCATAGATGAGAAAGTAAATGTAAATGGAAGGTACAAATGCAAGAGAAAAAAAACCAACACTAGAGCAAAATCTCAGTAGAACTTCAGATGCGATTATTCACTATTGCTGAGCAGAGTCAGGGCTCATTAGTTCTGGGGAAAAGTAAGAATATGCATGAGGGAAAATAAAGTTGGTTGATTCCTCATAGTGCTTCCTATTCCCTCGGCAAATATTACCATTTCACTCCACTTAAAAAATAAAATGAATAATGCTTTTTACTGGCCTTTGGAAAACTTCCTCTATGCATTGAATGTCATTTAATTTGGCTCATAATCCTCCGTGAAATAGTGTAAGAGTGTATATTACAAGTTTTAATATTAGTGGGTAGGACTATGGCTAAGTAACTTTTTTCCAGGTTACTGAGAGGCTTAGAGTATTCAAGTCTTCTGCCTCCTGAAATATTCACTTGGCAATACAAAAATAAAATTATAATTATGGATATGTCTACACGATACCAAAATAACAGATGGATTTAGCTAGAAAAACAACATGCACATTTATCGAATTGTATACTCAAACAAATACGAACTGACAGATTTTTCATATTTTCATTTTAATTTGGGTGTTGTGAGCATACAGCTGAAGTGTGACAAAGCCCATGATAGTAATTGAAATTCAGAGCAGTCAGTTTTAGAAAACACTTACTGTGTTGATCATCTACACGTATTGTGCTTTTTGACACATACTTATTAACAAAATTTGTTTCCTATCACTCATGTCTGTCCTCTTAATGGCCATCACAACCAAGTATTTCCTATGCCTGAAATACAGCAGAGTGTGAAGTGCCACTAATTTCCTTTGATGTCATAATTTCAGAGCCATGTAGAGAGAGTAATTAGGAGCTTCATTCAGTGTTATGGTGACAGCTTGGCTCTCTTCGACTGTACATAAATCTAAACTAGGGAGAGTGTGTGTGATGTGGAGACAAGAGACCTGGCTTGGGTGACCAAAGGAATTATCTTTGTCCCAGTTCTATCATCACCTTCATGGAGGAAGTTGGAAATGTCAGCTAGCCCTTTTTAGCCTCAGTTCCTTCAATTTCAGGAGAGAAGGAGGGAGGGAGGGAGGAAGGAAGGGAGGAAGGGAAGGAGGGAGGAAGGAAGGAAGGAAGGAAGGAAGGAAATGAATGGGGGGAGAGAAAGAAATGTGGGAAGGGAAGAGAAGGGAATAAATGGCAGAGGGACAGAGGAAAGAAACAATAAGGGAAGAAAGGGACACAATTTCTGAAATATGAGTGTTATTACATGTGCCCGTAGAATTCATATCTCATCTCCAGCCGCCCACTACCCCTCCACTTGAATAGAGACATTTTCACTATGTTCATTCACTTAAAAAACACCTACCATTTGTAAACATTATGCTTTGTGCTGGGAATACCACAATAAATACCACATCCTGCCTCCATTCAGAGTTTTCAGAGTGCAGTGAGGGTAATATACATTAATTTATATAACAAGACAATTATATCGCTGTCACTTCTGTGAATAAAACCCGTCACAAAAAGGATGACATTTTTTTCCATAAGAAAGTACTTTCTGTTTTGTTTCCTTTCCATGCTCTTCAGGTATCACATCTTTTATGTTTTCTGACTTCTCTGCTATCTTTAGGCTTCTCTGGATCTGGAGCAGACAGCAAAGCAAATCAGTAGGCCAAAATAAGATTGGCCAAAATAGGATTTCCTTACTGCCTTGCCAGGATCACCTTTAATTTTGCAGTTTCATCTTCCAGTTCTTTTTCTGTCTTATTTCTCTTACTCTTCCCCCCCACCCTGCCCCCAGCCCATTCTCTCAGGTTTTCCTCCCACTGGATGTCAATCTATTGGTAAGGAGGCTGCCCTCATAGTTATCCCAACAGGGGCATTTCTCCTAATGGTTCTCACCTGCCTTGTCTGGCAGCACAGGCTGCAGAGCTCATCACACAGATTTTTGGACTCTTTATCTCCGTATTCCCAGGGATTCATGCAAGGAGCCAAGGAGGAATGGTTTGGGCCAGTACCTAGGCTCATCGTGCTGCTGGACCTGGTGTGATACATCTGTCCTCTGTTTTACCTGCAAAGTAATTAAACTACAAACAAATTCTCTAGGTCACCAGAGCTGTTAAGGTCCAAATTCGCCGCCATCTGTGTTTCCTGAAAATTACTGAGTGGCAGATTGTGCTTGGCAGGTATTTTCTGTTCTCCAAACAGGCATTTATCAATCAGCAAATTCAGTGCTTTCAAACTCACCACTTAGTAAACATCACAGCTCATTTTATAGATTTGGAAGTGTTGATATTTCTCTGAGCAGGCTCAGAAATAGTTCGGGAAATGCTTTTACGTGCCATCCTGCCAAATTCCCCAACAGAATTCTCACTTCCTACTCACTGCCAGACAATGTTCCAAAGCCAAGACCAGGAAACAGACTGTTTGCAGCCTCCAAAGGAAGGAAGGTTCAACTATTAGAGACAGATGATAGAATAAATAAACCCTATAACCTAAACCGATTTGTTCACGCACAGCTATTAACTTGTTTTTGGTAGATACACAAGAGCAGGCACAGTTCTGAGGTGGATGACGGCTGAAGAAGCCCCAAAGCTCACTTCCAGGTCACATACTAAAAGCCAGCTTTGAATCAAACTCTAGTATATACCCATTTATTAATTACCCATTATCAAGTGTCCATAAAGCAGTTCAGGCAACTTGGGAGTGGCACCTGATAAGTGCGTTTTTAACAAGCATCTTAGATGATCCTGAAGCACACAACAGTGTTAAAACCACTGCCTCAAGCTGTGCCTACATCAGAGCTAATCACTACCTTAGCCCTCCCTTGTTTGGTCTTTTTTTTTTTTCTTTTTTTAATTGAAGTATAGTTAATTTACAATGTTGTGTTAATTTCGAGTGTACAACAAAGTGATTCATATATATATATATATATATATATATATATATATACACGTATTCTTTTTCAGATTCTTTTCCATTATAGGCTATTACAAGATATTGAATATAGTTCCCTGTGCTATACAGTAGTTCCTCGTTGTTTACCTATTTTATATATGGCAGTGTGTATATGTTCATCCCAAACTCCTAATTTATCTCCCCCACATACCCTTTGGTAGCCATAAGTTTGTTTTCTATGTCCTTCAGTCTCTTCCTGTTTTGGAAATAAGTTCATTTGTATCATTTTTTAAGATTCCACATATAAATGGTATCATGTGATATTTGTCTTTGTCTGGCTTGCTTCACTTAGTATAATAATCTCTAGGTCCATCCGTGTTGCTGCAAATGACATTCTTTCATTCTTTTTTATGGCTGAGTAATAGTCCATTGTATATATGTTCCACATCTTCTTTAACCATTCATCTGTCAATGGACATTTAGGTTGGTTCCATGTCTTGGCTGTTGTAAATAGTGCTGCTATGAACATTGAGGTACATGTATCTTTTCGAATTAGAGTTTTCTCTGGATATATGCCCAGGAGTGGGATGGCAGGATCATATGGCAACTCTATTTTTAGTTATCTAAGGAACCTCCATACTGTTCTCCATAGTGGCTGCACCACTTTACACTCCCACCAACAATGTAGGAGGATACCCTTTCTCCACACCCTCTCCAGCATTTATTATTTGTAGACTTTTTAATGATGGCCATTCTGACTGGTGTGAGGTGTTATCTCATTGTAGTTTTGATTTGCATTTCTCCGGTAATTAGCAATATTGAGCATCTTTTGATGTGCCTGTTGGCCATCTGTATGTCTTCTTTGGAGAAATGTCTATTTAGGTCTTCTGCCCATTTTTTGATTGGGTTGTTTGTTTTTTTTTGATATTCAGCTGTTTGTATATTTTAGAAATCAATCCCTTGTCAGTAGCATCGTTTACAAATATTTTCTCCCAGTCTGTAGGTTGTCTTTTCGTTTTGTTGATGATTTCCTTTGCTGTGCAAAACCTTTTAAGTTCCATTTGTTCATTTTTGTTTTTATTTCCATTATGCTAAGAGATGAATCCAAAAAAATACTGCTGTGACTTATGTCAAAGAGTGTTCTGTGTATGTTTTCCTTTAGGAGTTTTATAGTATCTGGTTTTGCATTTAGGCCTTTAATCCATTTTAAGTTTATTTTTGTATATGGTATTAGAGAATGTTCTAATTTCTTTCTTTTACATGTAGCTTTAGGAGCTAGAAGAGACTGAGAAAAAGCTACTGGAAGGCCGTCAAGGGAAGGTAATATTTGAAGCCGATTGGATGTGTATTACACATGCTCTTCAGCTTTGTTTATTTTACAAAGCATAGAAATTATCTGTGGAAGTTGATTTTAAGTAGAGAGGCATGGAAACTAACCCACGCCTGGTGAAACTGCATGCACGCTGTGGCAGAGTCGCATGTATTTTGCAAAAGATCTGTTGTTGATTCTAGTGCACAGCCGTGTTTGTGAATCACTGATATGGAGCTAGCTGTGTTGACCTAAAGCAAGTAGACTGCCAGGTCTTTCTCCAGCGAATATGAGTTTATTCAGGATCAGCAGAGAATTGCAATTCTGGCCCTGCACCCATGGTGAGCCTTGTGCAAGTGCTTGCCCAGCAAGGGAAGGAAACTGCTTTTATAGAGGGGGGGGAAAAGAACTTGGGAGGCCCATAGTAAACAGAGTCCATGGCTTTTCATTGGCTGAGTCCTTGCCGTGAAAGAACAGGAATCTTTCTTCTTTCTACCTGCTGGACTCTGCAATCATCGTAGGGCATGAGAGGTCCCCTTTTGGTTTTCCGACTATTTAATTGAGGTTTCTGTTTATTAATTTTGTACAGCTAGAAGCCACTTTCTGTTTCTCCAATCCAAGTTTAGAGCTTCCAGCAACAGAAAGACACTGCACATTTCTGTTCCCAGAGTTGCTATTAATTAGCATTGCAATCTCAGACATGTCACTTAATATATCAGAGCTTCGGTTTTCTTACAAGAAGTCACTTTAAATACAAGCTAATACAGATATTCTGATAAAATGTTATCCATTTTATCCCAGTCATTCAGAGGCACAAGTCTTTGTTACAGGTATAGCAGGAGGCAATATTTTGATAATAACCAAGGTTTTCTTTTTCCTGTTATTTTTAACAATCTTGGGCACACCACCCAGTTGGGTTGCCGGTATTCCATGAGTCAGGAAAGGGCTAACTCAGCTGGGAATTAAAGAAGTTAAGTGAGTTTCTGAGTAGATTTTATAAACTCATAGAACACACAAGTTGTGAAAAACCTGACATTGTGGAATGCCAAGAAATGCAGCCTTTAAGGAAGCAGACCTAGACTTTATGCCATATGTATTTAACTCAAAAGATTGTATGAGGATGTAAGAACAGTTTCCTGCCTATGGGCAGGTAAAGAACCCATGTATTTGGCGGAGGTAATCGAGGGAGTTAAATTGTGGATTAAATATTCCAGGGTTATGTAACAGGGTTTAGTGTGTGTGAGAAATCTAGACAGAGTTAGTGGGATCCAAACATAAAGAGGGGTTAGTGAAAGGCCCCTGGAGGAGTCCCAAAGACACTTTGGCATCTGAAATCTATAGAGTAGCAAGTTGTAAGTGCATGTCCCTCAATGTAGTAGGTCAGAGAGCATCTAAAACGGCATCTTCCCTTCAGAGGGATATAAAAATGAATAAGAGTGGCCTGGAGACTTAGAAGCCTCAAAATGACAGGAAAATGGAGGCACACATCGGCTTGTAATGAATTGGGCGTGGCAGAGCAGAAAGAATATGGACATTTGAGCCACAGAGGTAGTTGATAGATGTCAATCATTAAAATTGATTAAGCTTATACATCTCAGCCAAAGCCAGCATGGGTCCTTAATTCTAATGTTAAGTTATACATTATCTATCTACCCATCCATCCATCCATCCACCCACCCATCCATTCATCCATCCCAAATGCCAGCTTATTTATGAATCCCCCTGGAATATAGATCAGGACAAATAGAAGGAAAGGGGAAAAAGGAAATTCTACCTTAAGAGAGACTGAGTTTCAAACCAGAACTTACTGAATGTACCTTGAATTTGAAAGATTAAATTTTCTACCACTGAGTTGAAATGAAAGCGCAAGTTCAAAATTTTGTGTAGTTACGGAGGCAAAAATATAGGGACATGTTTGCTCTCCTGTGGTTGGTGACTGTATCCAATAAATATTTCTCTACCCTAGGACAGCATTACTTTCCTCATTAGAGACAAATTATTTACTTATTATCTAATGTCTCTACCCTTTGATGAATATGGTAATTAGGTCTCTGTCCATAATTTAGTATCCTAAAATAGTGACTATCTGTATTAATAGTGACAAAACAGGGCTTCCCTGGTGGCGCAGTGGTTGAGAGTCCGCCTGCTGATGCTGCCGATGCAGGGGACGCGGGTTCGTGCCCCGGTCCGGGAGGATCCCACATGCCGCAGAGCGGCTGGGCCTGTGAGCCATGGCCGCTGAGCCCGCGCGTCCAGAGCCTGTGCTCCGCAATGGGAGAGGCCACAACAGTGAGAGGCCCGCGTACCGCAAAAAAAAAAAAAAATAGTGACAAAACAGCTCATGGTTGCCTGGGTGACAGATTACATCCCCAGCACCCACTGCAATCTGACTTAGGCCTATTTGGGTTTTGCCCAATGCTTAGTTTATTTTTGACAGACAGTGCTGCCCAAAAGTTGGGTGTGGGTAAGGGTAATTGCTTCCTCTTAACTTTTCTGTCAGGATATCTTAAGTCTTAGAACAAATGCTGCCATAAGTACAAACATAGAGTAATCAAACATTGATTATCAAGCAGACATAAAACGGTTCATACAGCCTATTCTGTGGGTTCCATGAATTCCAGAATTCTGTCCCTCTAGGTATTTCAGCTACCTCCTTGCATGAAAGGGTCCTAGACAGATCCAAAACCATTGCAGAGGCTGGAATCTGCAAACACTATAATAATTATCACTATATATCCTCTCAGACTCATGGTTCTCAAACTTGGGTACACATGGGGATCACCTAGGAAACTTTAAAAACCCCTAATGCCTGGACTGCTCCCCCAGGGATTCTGATTTAATTGTTCTGAGGTGTGGCTTGAGCATTTGCAGCTTTTTAAGGCATTCCAAGTACGTCTAATGTGCAGCCAAGTTTAAGAACTGCATTCCTAAACAAGTAGCAGGAGAAATGATCTTGGGCTGCATTCCAAAGGGTAAAGTCTATCAGCCTCATTAGATTCTTAAAAACTCTTTGTGCAGGGATGGGCAGTAACTTCCGCCCTAGATTCAGCCAGTCCATAAACCTTAATTACTTTTTATTTCACCTTTGCGAGTCCATTTACAAAACAACATCATTCTAGACAACATGCCCATTTCGCCAATAAAATTTCATTTCTGGCATTTAATATGTTAATTTGCAAAGCGTAGTTTGTTGACTGAAAAACAAGGAACAAAGGCACTCTCAGTAGCTGCCTCTCGTGTATGGACTTCCTACTTGAGTGCCAGCCGACCATACTTAGACTGTACATCGAGATCTGGACCCGAGTTAGTATTTGAACTAACTTTTAAAATAATACATGTAAAATATATGTGTGTGTGTGTGCATCTGTGTGTGTAGAATATTTTAAAGTAAAATTAGTATATAACATTATGTAGTTTTCAGGTGTATAACATTATAATTTGACATCTGTGTACTCTATAATGTGATCTTCACCAAAGGTCTAATTACCATCCATCATCATGCAATTGACCCCCTTCACCCATTTTGCCCACTCCTCAGCTCCCTCCCCCACTAGTAACCACCACTCTGTTCTCTGTAACCATGAGTTTGTTTTTGTTTTATTTATTCATTTCTTTTGTATTTTTTTACATTAAACATATGATGGAATCATATGGTATTTGTCTTTCTCCATCTGACTTATTTCATTTAGCACAGTACCCTCAAGGTCCATCCATGTTGTCACAAATGGCAAGATTTCATTCTTTTTTATGTTGAGTAGTATTCCATTCTCTCTATATACCACATCTTCTTCATCCGTTCATACCTTGACGGACATTTAGGTTGTTTCCATAACTTGGCTATTGTAAATAAAGCTGCAGTGAACATGGGGGTTCATATATCTTTTTGAATTAGTGTTTTCTCGTTCTTCATATAAATACCCAGAAGTGCAATAGCTGGATCATGTGGTAGTTCTAGTCTTAATTTTTTGAAGAATCTCCATACTGTTTTCCACAACGGCGGTACCAGTTTACATTCCCACCAACAGTGTACAGGGGTTCCTTTTTCCACATGCTGTCCAACACTTGTTATTTCTTGTCTTTATGATTACCAGTCTAACAGGTGTGAGGTGATTTCTCACTGTGGTTTTGATTTGCGTCTCCCTAGTAGTGATGTTGAACTCTTTTCATATGTCTGTTGGCCATTTGTTGTCTTTTTTGGAAAAATGTCTATTCAGATCCTCTGCCCATTTTTTAATCAGGTTATTTGTCTTTTTGTTGTTGAGCTGTATGAATTCTTTATATATTTTGGATATTAACTGCTTATAGTCCCACTTGTTTGCTTTTGTTTCCTTTGCCTTTGGAGTCAGATCCACAAAAACATTGCTAAGACCAATGTCAAGGAGTTCCCTGCCTATGTTTTCATCTATAAATTTTATGATTTCAAATCTTACATTCAAGTTATTCTTTTGTGTATGGTGTAGGATAGTGGTCTAGTTTCATTCTTTTGCATGTAGCTGTCCAGTTTTTCTAACAGTATTTATTGAAAAGACTGTCCTTTCTCCATTATATGTTCTTGGCTCCTTTGTCATAAATTAATTGTCCATGTATGTGCAGGTTTATTTCTGGGCTCTATTCTGTTCCACTGATCTTTGTGTCTGTTTTTATGCCAATACTGTACTTTTTAATTACTATCACTTTGCATCAAAGTTTGAAATTAGCGAGTGTGATACCTCTAGCTTTGTTCTTTCTCAAGAGTGCTTTGGCTATTCAGGATCTTTTGTGATTCCATACAAATTTTAGATTTATTTGTTCTAGTTCTGTGAAAAATGCCATTGGGATTTTGGTAGGGATTGTGCTGAATCCAAGGTTGCTCTGGGTAGTATGGACATTTTAATGATATTAATTCTTTCAATCCATGAGCACCAAATATCTTTCCATTTTTTTGTGTCTTCTTCAGTTTCTTGTGTGTAAAATTTTAAATAAATTGTAGACAGTATAACACCCCTGCCCACTGTCATCATATAGGTCGCCTGGATCCTGGGTGCCATTTACAACTCCTTCTACTGGGAAGGAATGTTCTCAACTTCTTCCATTGGAAGTCAATATTTGTTTCTCCCAGAAGACTGCATTTCTAAGCACTTGCTTCATCTTCCTCTCACCTCAACAAAGAATTTTTAATCCCGGTAATAGTGTTTAGTCTTAAATTGCCTTGAGAAAACAGCATAGAGTGTTGTCTTTGTTTGGAAAGTTCAGGTACAATAGCTGATTTCAAAACACAAATCTCTGGCCATGCTCTCTTGTCTAGAGGAGAGTTGTGGTCTGTCTCTTGGCATTAACTGTCTGGCTCCAAAGAAACATAGGTAAGAACAGTTCTCAAGCTGTCTCAGTAATATGTTGACCCTACTCCTGAAGTCGCTTGGGCCTCAGTGACCTCCTAATCCTGCCTCACCTTCCATATTACTGGTCATGTTATCTTAATAGTTATAGCTTATTACATAAATTTTTGTTTTTTTGTTTTTTTTTTTTTTTAAGGGAATACAGAGAGTAGGGTGCTGTGGTATAATGAGAGCTTCAGTTGTTGTGGAAATGCTCTACCATTTCTGTGATATTGTGATTTATAATAAGAAATATATGTGTGGTCTTTGTCTCCTGTCTGGCGCAGAGCTCCTAAAACCCTTGGAATTTCCTAAGTGATGATAGCGATAAAGGTGTCTTTTGTTATACTAATGAGGTGACCTTTGAACTGCACCTAATGATGGGGGGCTGGTTGCCAGGGGAACCAATCATGTGATTACAGCACTGTAACTTTTAGTCTCATCACCCTGACCTCTGGCGTGGGAAAAGGGACTAGAGGTTGAATCAATCACCAATGGCTAAGGATTTAATTAATCATGCCTGTGTAACAAAGCCTTCATAAACACCCAAAAAGATGGGGTTCAGAGAGCTTCTGGGTTAATAAACCCATGGAGGTGCTGGAAAGTGGTACTTCTGGAGAGGGCATGGAAGCTTCACATCCTTCCCCCATACCTTGTCCTGTGCATCTCTTCCATCTGGCTGTCCTGAGTTACATCCTTTTATAATAAACTGGTGATACAATAAATGTTTCTCTGAGTTCTTTGAGCTGCTCTAGTAAATTAGTTGAGCCCAAGGAGGGGGTCCTTGGAACCTCCAGTCTATAGCCGGCTAGTCAGAAGCACAGGTGATAACCTAGACTTGCCACTGGGATTATTACCCAAAAACTGGTTCACCTCTTGGTGGGTGTCAAGCCAGAAGACACAACCAAGTCAAAGACCAGGAAAAGGAAGGATTTATTACTTACAGCCAGTAAAGAGAGCACTGTGGATCTTTCCCAAAGCAGTGTCTCCCTGAACAGCAAAATTGGGGAAGTTTTAAGCTAAGGGTACATGCATATTCATGAAGGGGCTTGAGCAGAGGACAATTCAGCATAGAATTGGGGCAGAGGTTGACAGGGCCCAAGCTTTAGGTGATTGAAGTCACGAGGATCAGTAAGGTCAACATCATCATTCCTCAGATTCTGGCCAATCTGGGGTCTCAACGTGTAGTTACCATCCTCCACCTGGGTGGGGACCTTTGTTCCTGCATAACTGAAAGATATGTATCAGATTGTTACGTATATCCCTTGAGGAGGAACTAGGACTCTGTTTTATCACTGAACTATTGTTTCTTGACTGCTTTTACTTCCTTCCCACATTCCTTTGTTCCCTTAAGATCATAAATTACTGAGATCTGTTCAAGGGCATGCATTGTGGCCAGGCTTAGATCACAAAATGACTTAGACCAAAAATGGCCTCTCTTATGTCAAGAAAGCCATGCTGCTTCTCTTTCTCTAGGGACCCTGTACCCTATCTGCTTACAGCAGTTGCAGGAGGGGGGCAGTTTTGTAGGATTGACCCCTTAACCTGTGCTGTATGACACTATCCCCCACTTAGATAGTGTCAGAATTGAGTTCAATTGTAGGACACCCAGCTGGTGTTGGAGAATTGATTATTGGTGTGGGAACACCTGTCCCCACACACATACACCCACATGTTGGAATTGGTGACCAGACCTTTAACTCCCAACCCAGGGACTGACTGGGCTTTTTAGCTCAGGTGTGGACTCCTACTTCTTCCTGGAAAACCGACGTTGTCAGGTAACACACTTGTACCTTGAGCTGAAACGTCTTTTCCTTTCTGAGAAGAAGTTTAGTAATTGCAGGAGCAACTCTGAGTTCACATAGAGGCCTTCATGATATTTTCCCATAGCCATCCATAGTGTTTTTCCTTATGCTGACATTCCTGTGTCAGCCCTGGAGATGTGATGGATTATGCAATACTCTTACACTCAGGCTCATTACAACCCATTGTTTGCAAATCATTAAATACTTCTGAGGGTCTCATTTCTCTCACAAGGTGGGAGTTTGGCCTCAAGCTAATCACATCCCTTCCCATCTGTTACTGTTAGTCCTTGAGGCAGATGTATTGTTATAGTGCATAAAAATTCTTTGGAAACTCAGACCAGGCCTCATTTAGGGTACTACAAATACTAAAATCATAAAATCTGGTGTACACTTATGCAACTTGTGTTACATTTCAGTGCACCTCATTTTCCATTTCCCAATTTGTGAAGGAAAGAAAACAAACCTGAACATTTATGGTAAACTCAACCACTTCTAGATTTCTATCAGTATTATTTAGAGAGGAAATTCTGGATTTTAACCTTCATCATCTTTTTTTCCTCTGGGATACTTACACTGTGGATGATGGTAAAGGAGAGCAGAATTTGCCACCCCCACATATGTCTCTTTGGCATAAGGATTATTTTAGGCTGGTTATTTTCAAGAAATAGCAGACATAGGAAAAGTTGTGAAACCTAAGTTACCCTTTTGTAAGAGACATTGACATTTACAAGGGAACTCTCCATTTGTAAGGGTGTCTCCCTCTCTGTACCAGGAAGAGAAGGATGACTAAATCTCTGAAACTCTCATCAATGGAGAAGACAATGACTTAAATCTGCATAACAATCTTATCCATGTTTACTGTGCTTCCCCCTCACCCCCCAAAACCTCCCATAACTGACTCCCCACTCCTCCCCCACAACATCTTCTTTTGTCTTTAGCTGGAGATGGGATTTAAGATGCTGGCTTGGGCCTTTTGAGGGAGGTACCTGGTTTTCCTGGGCATCTCCCATGTATAAAGGAAGTAAGTATACGTGTCATTAAACTTCTATTTGTTTTTTTTTTATTCCTGTCAGTCTGTCTTTTATTATAGGGGAGTCTCAACCAAGAACCTAGAAGGGTAGAAGGAAAATTATTTTTTCTCCCTACAGTGGAATACTTTATACTGTCATATTAGGCTTTGTATTTTGTCCCTGTCACTTCCTGCACACCATGACCTCTGCTGAGATGCCTCTGAATTTGTCATCAGTCCCATGAAGACATGTTGATGTCTGCTCTCTGATACCAGATCTACAAAGGGCATACGTCATCTTCCTCATCTAAAACACTGAGTCCTTTCACATCCACCGAGTCTTCCTCAGACTCTCTCCATACGCCTTTCAGGTTCACCAGAAATCTCTGGTTCAAAACCTGCAACATTCTCAGATAGCCATCATAGACTGAAAAAAACTTGGGAATGCAAGCAACTTGGGACAGGCTCAGGATTTTTCCTCAATGACACTTGACCTATGGCCATTTCTACTGTGAGGCTGTAGATGTTAGCATGTTGCACTCTTGGAGTTCTAAGTAGGAAGTGGGGAATAAATCATGTCTGTGAGCCTATTTCATCTCGAATTGGGAGCTCTGGCTCCACCTAGTGGCATCCTCTTCTGGACCTACATCAGTGACTCTCTTCTTTCCCAGTTCTATCTTCTCTTCCAAAGAGTTATATTCCTAGGGTAGGAAAGACCCGCTCTGTCATCAATATGCGTTCTTCCATACCTGTTGCTCTGTGCTTTGAGACTTACCTCTCAGTGTTCAAAGCGGAGATTTTGGAAGACAGGGGAAAAGTTTCCTTTTTGAAATGCTAGGGTAAGCACAAACCCAAAATAAGGAAAAAAATAATTTTCCATGGTAGAAAAAAGGAAAGAAACTTTCCCATCCCTTTTCTTAGAATATTTCCTGTGTAAAACATATGTATATATTTTTTTCTGCTCTTCAAAATGTAAATATATAAGGCTTTTAAAAGGCTAAATAGGGCTTCCCTGGTGGCGCAGTGGTTGAGAGTCCGCCTGCCGATGCAGGGGACCCGGGTTCGTGCTCCGGTCCGGGAGGATCCCGCATGCCGCAGAGCGGCTGGGCCCGTGAGCCGTGGCCGCTGAACCTGCGCGTCTGGAGCCTGTGCTCCGCAACGGGAGAGGCCACAACAGTGAGAGGCCCGCTTACCGCAAAAAAAAAAAAAAGGCTAAATATTCCTCTTGCCAATTTTACAACCCAGAGATATTTTTCTTCAAGGCCTGAAGACATCTCTTTGAAATATAAGCATTAAGAAAGATACCACGCCATCTTCTAGTCTCCCTGAGAGGTTGACCTAGGCATCTGACACCAGGTTGTAACTACTTACCTGTTATATACGTATGAGGAGTTGTATTATTTCTTTGGATAAAAGCAGTTAGCTGACACAGATGGCCACCTCAGTTACGAAGTAAACTTAGGATAAATTATGTGTAACAAATGGCACTGTCATGTCCTCTTAAGGATTAGTTATCATTTATCTTAAGAACATATATGTAATGGTCATATCTGTTTGGCTATGTAAAATGGTAAGATTTCTGTCTTTTTAATCACTTGAGCTGATGTCTGTGATGCACATCACAGTCTTATTTATTGCTTATTTAATAATAAAACTGTTTTCTTTCTCTTGTACTTTTGTAGAGAGTTTTTCTGGATTGGTAGGAAATTTTGTTTCTAATTATTTCCTCAATACAGAGAGCTCACCTCTTATACTCAAAAGCCTTGGATATCAAGAGTATTTTGTCTGAGTTTTTTAAATTCCATGGATAAACAGGTATTTTTGTTTGTTTGTTCCATGCTAGAATGCTGTATCTGTTGAATTTTAGTTTCTGGTAATGGTAGGCTAAATTATTTAGATGAATTCTCCCACTAGAAACAACTGAAAACTTTGGATAAAAATTTTAAAACGTCACTTTAAAAACATCAAAGAGCAAGTAAGACTATAGAAGAATTTCCAGGCCAAAGTTATACTTTAAAATGAGAACCCAGGGAGTTTAGCAGAACACAGAACACTCAATTCCCCTCCCCCTCCCTCATACCCAAAGACTTTGAGCTTCCTTCATTTGGGGTTAGATTCTCTGGCTTGAGTAGGGATGAGAGATCATAGGCAGAATTTTTTTTTCCTTCTTCCCTTCTCATTTTGTTGGCTGGTCTAATAATTTAATTGACATAAGACAGATAAACAGGAGAAAAACAAACTTAAAGACATGAAGACTCAAAGATAGTCAGGTCATTGAGGCCTATATGCCATCCTGAGCTAAGGAGAAGGGGGTAGGGGTCTGGGGCTTCAAAGGGGAGGAAGATGATTCACAGAAAGGTGGGAAGAGCAAATGTTTGGTAAACAAATGTTTGCCCTGCTCTTCAGTAAGTCCTTCTGATGTAAAAATTACCTCTGGTAATAGCTCTCTTCTTGGTACAGGTCCCCCCATCTAAATTCTTTTAGGCAGTTAAGGGAGAGGTAAAAAGCTTTTCATGGGTCTGCTGGGTCTCCATTGTCTTTAGCTCCATACAGTCACCATGCCGAAGTGGTGCATTTTGCGATGATGTATTCTGTTCCCCCTTTAAAGGAAAGAAGGATGGAAGGACAGAAGTAAGGGCCCAGGGCCTGCCCAAGCAGGAAAGTCCAGGATCCCAAAGGGTTACAACCTTAGTGTTAAAGTAAACCAGAGTTAATTTCATCCCCAGTGGGTGCAGAAAAGTCATCTTGGTGCTGAGCAGAGTGGGAAAAAAAGGGAAAGCAAAAAAAAAATCCAGGACACATTGTCATGAGTCAGCCCTACTGTAAATTAGCCAGGGCAAAAAAAAAAAAAAAAAAAAATTTACAGGAGATAAAGAGAAATAAACAGAGTCAGTTCATAAAGATGAAAGACTCATTAAGAAGATAAAACAAATTAGATATATAGACAGATAGATCTAAAAGATGCAAAATTCCAATGAGAAATGGGTAAACTCAGCAATCACTGTGGGACTTTTTTTGGGGGTAGGATGTATTTTACTGGATTTTTAAAATGTTTATTGGAGTATAGTTGATTTACAATGCTGTGTTAGTTTCAGGTGTACAGCAAAGTGCATCAGTTATACATATACATATGTCTACTCTTTTTTAGATTCTTTTCCCATATAGGCCATTACAGAGTGCTGAGTAGAGTTCCCTGTGCTATACAGTGGGTCCTTATTAGTTATCTATTTTATATGTAATAGTGTGTATGTGTCAATCCCAATCTCCCGATTTATCCCTCCCCAACATTTCCACCCTGGTAAACATAAGTCTGTTTTCTATATCTGTGACTCTATTTCTGTTTTGTAAATAAGTTCATTTGTACCATTTTTTAAGATACTACATATAAGAGATATCATGTGATATTAGTCTTTTTCTGTCTGGCTTACTTCACTTAGTATGATAATCTTTAGGTCCATCCGGGTAGCTGCATATGGCATTATTTCATTCTTTTCTATGGCTGAGTAATATTCCATTGTGTATATGTACCACATCTTCTTTATCCATTCCTGTTGATGATGGGACATTTTAACATATGCCTCTTTTGGTAATTGTCACACAAAAAATCAATTAGGATATAGAAGATTTGAACTCCATTAACAAACATAGCTTAATGGATATGTGCGTGTGTGTGCATGTACCAACAACATGATACACGTTATTTTCACTCACACATAGAATATTTATAAATATTGACCACAAAGTGGACAAACTTAATTTTTATAGTAGCAAACAAAGGAAGTGATTACCATGAAAGTCAGGGAAGGCTTTACTCTGGTAGGGGAAGTTGGGAGGGTGGGGGAGGGATTGTGATCAATAGGCAAATGGGATGGTTATGCAGGTATTCACTTCCAATATTCCATGAAACTATGCTTTAACGTTTTATGGATTTTCTATATGTTTGCTACATTTCACAATAAAGTTAATTTAAAAATAAGGGCAATATTTTTACCATCTTCCCAGATAATACAGTAAGCTTATATACTTGAATTAATCTCATCCTAACATGTAATGCTGCCCTACGTTTAACTCTGTTTTTAAACCTATTAGACATTAATAATAATTTAACACAGTCAATGTGAATACACTTGTATTTACTATTTTTTGTTCTTCCTCCTTACCTCTTGGATCTTCCACCTGGAACCTTTTCCTCTCTGAGTATACCTATAGCCTAGCCTGAAAGTTCTGGTAAGGTTCCAGTTTCGACTAGATGTTTACATTTTAATCATTTCTTTTTTAAAATTTATTTATTTTTGGCTGTGCTGGGTCTTCGTTTCTGTGCAAGGGCTTTCTCTAGTTGCGGCGAGTGGGGGCCACTCTTCATCACAGTGCGCGGGCCGCTTACTGTCGCGGCCTCTCTTGTTGCGGAGCACAAGCTCCAGACGCGCAGGCTCTGTAGTTGTGGCTCACGGGACCAGTTGCTCTGCGGCATGTGGGATCTTCCCAGACCAGGGCTCGAACCCGTGTCCCCTGCATTAGCAGGCAGATTCTCAACCACTGTGCCACCAGGTAAGCCCTTAATCATTTCTTAAACTTTACATTTATGTTTTTTTGTACAATTCTATATGCAAAAATTAATAAAATTAAATATTTTTAAAAGAATAACTTTAAATTTTATGTCTAATGTTCTTTAGATATACTAGTTTTACTCTGGTTCCATTGTTGGTTGAGTATAACATACGTATTTTCCTTTCTGATATGTACTTTGCCTCACAGTGAAAATAGTTTGTTAACAAATTATGAAGTTTTCCTTAGACACCACAGTATACAAAGAGATACACAGGATTGATCTAGAAAATGTGCTGTATTTTTGAGGGTCATGGATTTGGAATCAAAGTTTTAGATTCAGGTCTAGATGCTGCCATTTTAGTAGGTCTCACTTTATAAAAGTTCCTTTCTCAGTTTGAATTTCAAATAATTCATCTATAATGGAGACAATAATACAATTTGGCCTATTTCACGGAACTGGTGAGAAATACTAATGAAACAAAATATGTGAATAGTCTTCATAAAGTGGGTAAGTAACACATGAGATCTTTTGTGTATACTGAAGATGAGGATATGTATAGGTACATAGTAAAGCGTTATGGTATAATAGAAATAGTAGGATGTTTTGAGTCAGATATAATTAATTGGAGGATTTAAGTTTCTGCTCCATTGCCCGCTAGATCTAGAATCTCCTGCAATTAACTTTTCTGAATCTCAGTTTCCTCATCTATAAAATGGAAATTATAATGCCTCACTGATGCCTCATTTACTGTGAAGACTGAATAGGACACTGTGTGTGTTGTGCCTGGAGCACAGTAAGTGCACTGTCAATGTTAAGTCTTTACAATGCATATTGAGTAAAAAGAATGATGAGAATAGAATGTGATTATAGTGTCGATAGAAAATGGTCTATTCAGATAATATTCTCCCCAGGAAGTGAGAAGGACCTGATAAAACTAAATTTCAAAATAATACAACTATAAACTCCAGGAGCCATTGGGATTTTAAAAAAACAGTCCTTAGGTACACCTCTGACCTTTGCTGAAATTTGTTTAATCAGCTTGTTTTAAGATTCATTTCCTTTTCTCTCCTCTGACTCCTGCTGCTTTGACAGGAAATATTTTTGCCCAGAAAGTCAGCCTAGAGAAGATTTACACTTGAGCTCTCAAGGGAAGGAATGATGCGGAGGGGGAGTGTTTGCAGGCAGCCCCTACCTCCAGGGGTGAGATTGCCCTGATAGTCACAGATCTGAGTGCAGAACCCAACCTGGAACTAAGAGATCCAGAGCCAGCTTCTACCTCACAGCCTCTGGAGCACCCTCCTTCGACTCTGCTCTCACTCCACCTCTCATTCCCATAAGGGGAATATTGTCTATGAAAACAAACACACAAAACCTGCACATTTCCTTCATTGCTTCTGTCTTCTATTAGTTTTCCAACCACTCCCTACCTACCCTTCATGCCCAGCTCCCCATCCAAAAAGCAAACCAATAAACCATCAAATTAAAAAAAAAAATCCATACTAAGGTAATTTCTTTATCTGGAATAAAGTTGAATAAAGAAAGGGATAGTGCAAGAGGGAATACAGTTGCAATAGGGAGAATGCTCTCATCATGGGCTCTGCAAGCCTCTCAAGGGTTAGGCACAAAGGGTTTTTCTTTTATGGGGAGGAATAAACATGGCTAGAAATAATTAGGTGTGGGGAAGTTGGGTGAAAGGGAAATCGGGCATTAGATCAGAGAATATTTTACCCTGAGGCCATTGTAAACACAGGAGGGATTATATGTTAGCTCAGGCTGAGGATGGGTCAAAGTTTAGGGACCTGGGGAAGTAGAGAAGCTTAATCAAAGTCTGGTTAACAAGCATTTTATTCTAATTGATCAGTAGGAAAAATCAGTTTAGCTCATCTTTTATGAGACAGAGAATGGGAATTTGGAGGGTCTGAGTCTGGCCTTGTCTTACAGAAACAAAGCGAGCATTGTGAGTCTTTTCCATGTCGTTTGGGGAAGGGTATTTCTCTGCAGTAAGCCATCTCCTTGAACACAAATGGATGGGAGAGATTTCTTTAACCATCCGTATTTTCCAGGAGCACAAGTTTCAGATAAAATTCAACGTTGTTTAAAACAAAACAAAAAACAGAGTGTAGAAATTTCTTCGCCAATTGAGATTCTCTTTACCTTTCTGTTCCCAAGGCTAACCAGTTACTAAACTGACAGCTTCTGTCTTGATGCCATTACCTAGGATGATCCTTACACTCAAAGGGATGAGCAGCACCTGGTCCATGATTCAAACTGCAGAATTTTATGTTTACTTTTATTCACTGTGGGATGTGATCGAGACACAATATAATAAAAGCTGGTGTTTGGTTGTTATTTCTTTGACAAGCAAGTGCTCAGGGCACCTTGGAGAAGATCTTGTTCAGAGATGCAGACAGACTAGCAGACATTGGGACTCGGAGAACTCTCAGCAGGTGCCAGACACCAGCCATAATCTTGGGTTTCTGGTCAGGACACCAGTACTTAGTAAGTGAAATAGCGAGAGTATATACGGCCCCAAGTTCTAAAGGGTGGGGGGGCTTGATATTTGTAGGCGATTACTATAGAAAGGTGGGGACAAGGATTAGGACAAAACCCCAGGTTCCAGCAGGACAGTTAACTCAATTATGAGTCCTGGTGACTCTGCTCTCATTATTCCATCAGGCTTAGAGCAGTTGTCAAATGGTAGAAGGGAGAACAAGTAATGAAAGTATAACTAGCCACAGTCAGCATTGGCTTTGTACATACCATTCATTGTAGAAGAAAGAATCTCGGTGTTTTGTTTTGAGATGAATGTGTTAGAGTCACAGATTTCTTTTTTGGCAGACAGGCCCAAAAGGAGAAATTTAACCTTAGAAAGCTTTCTCATGGACAAGTAAATTTATGCCACATATATAGGAGATGTGTTACCACATTTACCTAGGACACACATAGATACTGAGTTAAACATCAGAGGGCTAGTCTGTACTTTACAATTTTGTTGAGTAAATCCAATTTCCTGTCATACATACGCTAACAGATGACAGTTTCTATAGAAAACAGGTACGAGAAGCCCCTTGTAATTATAGTCTTGAGGTTAAAGATTATATTACACTAGGGATAAAAATAAAACTCTGTAAAAGTAAACAGAATGTTACAAGAGAGTTTCTTCCATTTGCAACAAACTTGGCCAAAAATCAATTTTACAATGTTGGGATAAAGAATATATGTAGAGTAAGCTAAATCAGTACGTGGCTAATGCTTTTTATACCTTATGCCTTAATGATAATTGTTTTGCAAATATTTCCCAGCCTTCTCTATTATCTTTTCAATAAAGATTAACAAAGGGCCCTGTATGGTACATTCCGCAATGCACTTATATCAGAATCAATTATTTCCTCTAACATTTTCTTATTAAATACTATTGAAATATTTAGTTTATGGTTTTGTTCTAACCAAAGTGAATCACAATATTTGGTGTGATTTCCAATTCCACACTATATATACACTAGACAATTTTCTTAAGTATTTTTCAAGTATTATTTTATTTGACCTTCCTTTAAACTTCATGAACTAGGGATTCTTGTTTCCATTTTACAGATAAGGAAACTGAGGATTAGAGAGGAGTTGCTCAGCTAGCATGTGCCAGAGCAGGGATTGGAACCCAGATTCTCTGCTTTCAAAGCCCCCTCAAAGACGTAGGGGAGGGTGGCCCAAGATAGCATGATGGTAGAGTCTGAGGCCCAATTTGTAAAAGTGCTTTTGTTGTACAGTGCTCCACATGGAGTAGGGTCTCGGTAGATCCTTTGAATTGTGTAGTAATGCTGCCTGTGCACAGTGGTACCTGGAGAATGACTGGTTTTATAAGCAAAATTGTTCCTGGTGCTTTTGTTAGCTGGCTTACAAACTGTTGGGAACTGATGACACCAGATCATTGAGTAGCCTGCTTCTCTTTTGCAGAAATATATCTAGGCTGATTTTCACAGCAAAAATCCCAGAGAGAGAGAAAAAACAAACAAAAAAACCTTCTACCACATAGTGACTCATTAGGATTAAATGAATCCTTGGCAACCGAGACAATTCATAAGCATCTTTTAATGATACTGCTTTTTCGAAGACAGTAATGAGTTTTTAAAAATTTTAGAATGGATATATTGCTGACAAATTATATCCCATTTTCCATTGAATTTTTCTATAATATAAAAGAATATTTGTGCCAAGATATAATAATATCCCCCTTAAGAATGAAACTCACTTTCATTTATTTAAAGAGAAAGATGATAATTTGGGGATGACATTTGAATAATACTCTAATTTACTATATGTCGGTTTCAGAAATTAATAGCTTAAAGTCTGTGCAGAACACAGTAGTTCTGTCCACTCAAAGAACAGAGGCACTAAGTGATCTTTGAGTGTCCCTCAACATCTCTAATTTTATGATTATATTTAAAGAAAAGGTAGGCGTATAGGAGTATCCATAATAGAGCAAGGGAAGGAACAAGTGCTGGGAATCCAGAAACTGATATTCTAATTCTAGGATGTTTACAATAACTGAGGAATCAGGAGCAAGCCATGACCTCATCTGACCTAAGTCTCCTTTATTCAATATGAGGAGACAGAAGTAAATCATTTTTAAGACGACTACAGGCTATAAAATTCTGTAACTTTAATGCATTTGAATCTCATTGCATAAAGATGATTTGGGATCAAGTTACAGTTTTCAAGTTTCAGATCAACAATGTAAAGAAAATATAGAAATAAATCAGTTTTCTTTATAATTTACATACCTACACATCTGTGAATAGAATTCTGGGCTATATTTATAGATAAATATAGTTTAGACAACCAAAAAGATATAAAAATGGATTTATACAACAAATAAACTCAAGTACATGCAACCTGGGAATTATATTTACATGAAGGTGCCTATAGTCTAGGGAAAATAAAAAGTCTAATATGACTACAAAGAATATCTCTTCCTTGCTCCTAAAAGAAAACTCCATAAATGGTTAAGAGTTTTCATCAATATTATTGGATGTGCAAAGAAATATTTGAATGCCTCCAAATAGTGCCCTGCACAAGCCATTGGATATTCTGACTGAGAGCAAACAGTTTCAGATTTTTCAGAAATCTCCCAAATTAGAGCACATACGTTTATGGAAGCCTGTTTTCAGGATGTTTCCCCAACGTCTTGTCATCATGGTGCACTAACATTTCCAGAGTCTTCCTTGATCACCTTGAGGGCAGTCTAGGTCACGCTGGCATTGACAGCCCCGTGCGAACCACATTATGAGATGGTCAACAGCACTTTCTTGTCCTTTCAGGCTAAGTCTGGCATTATTTGAATGTGGTCTCAATATGAACTCACTTAACTCCAGCAGGGACCAAGTAGGATTAGACTCTGGCTATAGAAATTCACATCAAAAAATATTTCCTAAATCAACTAATCTGTTGTTATTGACTGAATTAACGGCATTTTTCCCTAACTCCCTTCTGTATGCCTCCCCATCTTGTCTATCTGGCAAATTTCTATTTACTCTTCCATGCAAGATCAAATGTCACTCCTTAGAGGAAGTCTTCCACATTCCCCCAGGTTCGATCAATTGCCTCCTTTCTTATCATCCCATAGCATATTACACGTAGCTTCATTAGAGCACTCACATGCTGCATAACACTGTATATGCTTCTCACTGCTCAGAATTTGATTGAGGATTGGCCCATCAAGACACATTCCTGGAGGGTGTCAAGGTATGAGGGCTTGATAAAACACCACTAAAATAAATTGGAATTGGATTGGTGGTTAATTCACGCTTACCAAAAACTACTTGCGTAAATCATGGTATATAAACTAGACTAGCCTGTACTTCAGAGTAGAGATTAAAAAAGAAAGGAGAAAAGGAAAAAATGAAGGACGGAAGGAGGAAGGGAAGGAAAAAAGAGAAAAGGAAGGAAGAGAGGAAACCATTGTCAGTTTTTAATTATTATATTTGGTGTCACTCATATGTGATTTCATGGTATAGCTACATGCCATCTCACCAACCCTGATACAGTAAACTTGTTGCAGTAGTGAACAGATTATTTTCACTAAAGATAAAATTATATTACGTGAATAGAGTTGCAAATTGTCAATCCAAGATGCTTAAAACTTTTTCGTCCTGATTTTCTATTTGGCAGTATATTTCTAAATTTACCGTAGATCTTCTGATGTACAGTTCTCCGTTTTTCTTTCTATCCTTCAGCTTTATTTCTTGTTTGATTTTTTTAACTAAACACTCAAATCATATTACAAGATTTTAGATAAGGTAGTAAACTAAGTCACTCATTCACAGAAAAAAAGGGACTTCATTTGGCATGACTTGATTTCAGAATTTCATATGTCAAAGTTTTTTAAATGAGCATTCCTTTGCAGAGAAGTTCAATATTCCATACATTCAGTGGCACGTGGGATGGGTATGGGATAAATGTTATTATGATAACAGGTCAGAAAAACAGGAAAGAAAAGTATAGTTTTATGAAGTATATATTTAGGACAAGTAAAACGTTTTTATGAAGTTCTACATATTAATTTTATAAAAAAGATAGAGATATTTCAAAGTAACCCTGTCATCACCCTTCCCACATGAAGTTAGTCCTTTCTGTGTCATTGTCACATGGAGCATTTTGCCATTCCACTTAGTAGCCTAAGTGGAGTCTTCTCCTTGCAATGACTTCTGGGTTAACCTTCACATTTTCTGGCTTCATGTTATATCCCAAACACATTGAGACAAGGCTCATGCAGCATTTTTATCAGTGTTTCCTGTATGATATGTGTATTTTTCTGGCAGAGCTGATCGTAAGGACTTGGGAGGCAGTCTGATAACTCCTCTGATTAATGATGTCGCCCCAGGTTTCATTCATTTATTATTATATGACATCCTTCTTTGATGCGAATTTTGACCTGTACAACGAATAACTCTGCCTTCCTTTCCTGAGGTGGGCTGCTCCCTTTCTGCAAACAAACTCCCAGATGTTGGCTTTATTGCCAGCTATTGCTGATGTTAGTGCTGACATCAGTGATGTCTGCGAGATTTAAGTTCCACAATGGGCAGCAATGCCAATATCCAGTGGAAAGGAAGTGGTACCTATTAGAGAACAAAAGGGATTGTTCTCACCCAGAAAGCAGCTGCTGAATTTAACCTCTTCCAGGAGAGTACGCAGTGTTGTGCATTATCAGTTTGTGAAGAGGTAGTAACCTGTTTCATCACATCAGATTTCAGGATTTTCACTAATTTATATTTTTTAAATCTCTTTTTGTTAGATAGGTAATAGCTTACACACTGCTTGTAATTTAAAAAAATAGTTTTATAATCAAGGTTTATCTTCTAACCTGTTTCCAGTCACACTACTCTAACATTACCCTCAGTCATCAAAGGCAGCAAATGCCATAAGTTTCTTCTAGAGTTATACCAGGGAATGGATCGATGGATAGATCGATCGATAGATAGATAAAGATATCACACAAAGTATTATACACATGTATATCTTTACATACTCATATATATTATATCCATATATTACCCATCCATTTTCTGTGTATTTCCTTTTCCATCTAAAACAAGTTGGAAATTATTTCCTTCACGTACACCATGACTTTGTTCGTTCTGTTCAGTAATATTTTCTTCTATGGATACAGAGTCATTTACAGAGCCAGTCCCTTATCTGTGAACATTTGTTTCCAGATTGCTATTACAAACTATGCTGTAGGAATAATCTTCTACATGTAACATTTCCCATGAATGTATGCAAGTGTATCTTCAGAATAAATTCCTAAATGTGGAATTGGTGATTGCAAGGATATGTGCATTTGCAATTTTGAGAGTTTTGTCAAATGTGCATTTCCTCCAGTAATTATTAAAGTGCCTTAACCCTACTATATACTCACAAAAATATTCACTGATTTATTCTTAACCAATGTAGTCCATTTTCCATTTCAGTAGTGTACAGAGTTTGGATTGGTTCTTGGTGCAAGCAGGAATGCAAACTTCTGTGTCCCTCTGTCCCCCTCTTGGGGGTATTATTTTTTAATTAATTAGAATAAGATGTTTTGTTTAACTTTAAAAAAAAATAAAGGGAGACAGAAACTGTTCTGGTAGATGCTGTTCCTCTCCAAATCAATTTTCTGAATCAAAGATCTTTTCAGTTTTTCTATTAACGTAGCTGAAATGTTTTTTGTAGAATCCAAAACATTTACTTGATGAAATGTTACTACCTTTTATTTTTATTAAATCAATCCTTTATTTCCTGTGATTACTTCCGTTCCTCAAATATATGCAATAAATATTGTTTTTCGTTGAGTTGACTTTTATTTATTTTCTAACATCTTTATTGGAGTATAATTGCTTTACAATGGTGTGTTAGTTTCTCCTTAAGAACAAAGTGAATCAGCTATACATATAAATATATCCCCATGTCTCCTCCGTCCTGTGTCTCCCTCCCACCCTCCCTCTCCCACCCCTCTAGGTGGTCACAAAGCACTGAGCTGATCTCCCTGTGCTCTGTGGCTGTTTCCCACTAGCTATCTATTTTACGTTTGGTAGTGTACATATGTCCATGCCTCTCTCTCACTTTGTCACAGCTTACCCTTCCCCCTCCCCGAGTCCTCAAGTCCATTCTCACCATCTGTGTCTTTATTCATGTCCCACCGCTAGGTTCTTCAGAACCAATTTTTTTTTTTTTTTAGATTCCATACATATGTGTTAGCATGCAGTATTCGTTTTTCTCTTTCTGACTTACTTCACTCTGTATGACAGACTCTAGGTCCATTCACCTCACTAAAAATTACTCAATTTTGCTTCTTTTTATGGCTGAGTAATATTCCATTGTATATATGTGCCACATCTTCTTTATCCATTCATCGGTCGATGGACACTTAGGTTGCTTCCATGTCCTGGCTATTGTAAATAGTGCTGCAATGAACATTGCGGTACATGACTCTTTTTGCATTATGGTTTTCTCAGGGTATACATCCAGTAGTGGATTGTTGGGTCATATGGTAATTCTCTTTTTGTTTTTTTAAGAAACCTCCATACTGTTCTCCATAGTGGCTGTATCAATTTACATTCCCACCAACACTGCAAGAGGGTTCCCTTTTCTCAACACCCACTCCAGCATTTATTGTTTGTAGATTTTTTGATGATAGCCATTCTTACTGGTATGAGGTGATACCTCATTGTAGTTTTGATTTGCATTTCTCTAATGATCAGTGATGTTGAGCATCCTTTCATGTATTTGTTGGCAATCTGTATATCTTCTTTGGAGAAGTGTCTATTTAGGTCTTCTGCGCATTTTTGTATTTGGTGGTTTGTTTTTTTGATATTGAGCTGCATGAGATGCTTGTAAATTTTGCAGATTAATCCTTTGTCACTTGCTTCATTTGCAAATATTTTCTCCCGTTCTGAGGGTTCTCTTTTCATCTTATTTATGGTTTCCTTTGCTGTGCAAAAGCTTTGAAGTTTCATTAGGTCCCATTTGTTTATTTTTGTTTTTATTTCCATTTCTCTAGAAAGTGGGTCAAAAAGGATCTTGCTGTGATATATGTCATAGAGTGTTCTGCCTATGTTTTCCTCTAAGAATTTTATAGTGTCTGGCCTTCCATTTAGGTCTCTAATCTATTTTGGGTATATTTTTGTGTATGGTGTTAGGGAATGTTCTAATTTCATTCTTTGACTGTAGCTGTCCAGTTTTCCCAGAAAGACTTATTGAAGAGGCTGTCTTTTCTCCGTTTTATAGTCTTACCTCCTTTATCAAAAATAAGGTGACCATATGTGCATGGGTTTACTTCTGGGCTTTCGATCCTGTTCCATTGATCTGTATTTCTGTTTTTGTGCCAGTACCATACTGTCTTGATTACTGTAGCTTTGTAGTATAGTCTGACGTCAGGGAGCCTGATTCCTCCAGCTCTGTTTTTCTATCTCAAGATTGCTTTGGCTATTGGGGGTCTTTTGTGTTTCCATACAAATTGTGAATTTTTTTGTTCCAGTTCTGTGAAAAATGCCATTGGTAGTTTGATAGGGATTGCATTGAATCTGTAGATTGCTTTGGGTACTATAGTCATTTTCACAATGTTGATTCTTCCAATCCAAGAACACGGTATATCTCTCCATCTGTTTGTATCATCTTTAATTTCTTTCATCAGTGTCTTATAGTTTTATGCATACAGGTCTTTTGTCTCCTTAGGTAGGTTTATTCCTAGGTATTTTATTCTTTTTGTTGCAGTGGTAAGTGGGAGTGTTCCCTTAATTTCTCTTTCAATTTTTTCATAATTAGTGTATAGGAATGTAAGAGATTTCTGTGCATTAATTTTGTATCCTGCTACTTTACCAAATTCATTGATTAGCTCTAGTAGTTTTCTGGTAGCATCTTTAGGATTCTCTCTATGTATAGTATCATGTCATCTGCAAACAGTGACAGCTTTACTTCTTTTCCAGTTTGGATTCCTTTTCTTTTTCTTCTCTGATTGCCGTGGCTAAAACTTCCAAAACTATGTTAAATAATATTGGTGAGAGTCGGCAACTTTGTATTGTTCCTGATCTTAGTGGAAATGGTTTCAGTTTTTCACCACTGAGAGCAATGTTGGCTGTGTTTCTGTCATATGTGGCCTTTACTATGTTGAAGCAAGTTCCCTCTATGCCTACTTTCAGGAGGGTTTTTATCATAAGTGGGTGTTGAATTTTGTTCAAAGCTTTTTCTGCCTCTATTGAGATGATCATATGGTTTTTCTCCTTCAGTTTGTTAATATGGTGAATCACATTGATTGATTTGCATATATTGAAGAAGCCTTGCATTCCTGGGCTAAACCCCACTTGATCATGGTGTATGATCCTTTTAATGTGCTGTTGGATTCTGTTTGCTAGTATTTTGTTGAGGATTTTTGCATCTATCAGGATTGTTCACCAGTGATATTGGCCTGTAGTTTTCTTTCTTTGTGACATCTTTGTCTGGGTTTGGTATCAGGGTGATGGTGGTCTCGTAGAATGAGTTTGGGAGTGTTCCTCCCTCTGCTATATTTTGGAAGAGTTTGAGAAGGATAGGTGTTATCTCTTCTCTAGATGTTTGATAGAATTCACCTGTGAAGCCATCTGGTCCTGGGCTTTTGTTTGTTGGAAGATTTTTAATCACAGTCTCAATTTCAGTGCTTGTGATTTGTCTGTTTATATTTTCTATTTCTTCCTGGTTCAGTCTCAGAAGGTTGTGCATTTCTAAGAATTTTCCAGTCTTCTAGGTTTTCCATTTTA
Organism: Delphinapterus leucas; assembly: GCF_059928025.1. Classification (NCBI taxonomy): domain Eukaryota; kingdom Metazoa; phylum Chordata; class Mammalia; order Artiodactyla; family Monodontidae; genus Delphinapterus; species Delphinapterus leucas. Next base: position 100,710,141 of record NC_143150.1, on the reverse strand, counting down.
TTGGCATAGAGTTGCTTGTAGTAATCTCTCATGATCCTTTGTATTTCTGCAATGTCAGTTGTTGCTTCTCCTTTTTCATTTCTAATTCTATTGATTTGAGTCTTCTCCCTTCTTTTCTTGATGAGTCTGGCTAATGGTTTATCAATTATGTTTATCTTCTCAAAGAACCAGCTTTTAGTTTTATTGATCTTTGCTATTGTTTCCTTCATTTCTTTTCATTTATTTCTGATCTGATCTTTATGATTTCTTTCCTTCTGCTAACTTTGGGGGTTTTTTGTTCTTCTTTCTCTAATTGCTTTAGGTGTAAGGTTAGATTGTTTGTTTGAGATGTTTCTTGTTTCTTGAGGTAGGATTGTATTGCTATAAACTTCCCTCTTAGAACTGCTTTTGCTGCATCCCATAGATTTTCTTTTCATTGTCATTTGCTTCTAGGTATTTTTTGATTTCCCCTTTCATTTCTTCAGTCATCTCTTAGTTATTTAGTAGTGTATTGTTTAGCCTCGATGTGTTTGTATTTTTTACAGATTTTTTACTGTAATTGATATCTATTCTCATAGCATTGTGGTCGGAAAAGATACGTGATACGATTTCAATTTTCTTAAATTTACCAAGACTTGATTTGTGGCCCAAGGTATGATCTATCCTGGAGCACTTGAGAAAAAAGTGTATTCTGTTGTTTTTGCATGGAATGTCCTATAAATTTCAATTAAGTCCATCTTCTTTAATGTGTCATTTAAAGCTTGTGTTTCCTTATTTATTTTCATTTTGGATGATCTGTCCATTGGTTAAAGTCGAGTGTTAAAGTCCCCTAATATGACTGTGTTACTGTCGATTTCCCCTTTTATGGCTGTTAGCATTTGCCTTTTGTATTGAGGTACTCCTGTGTTGGGTGCATAAATATTTACAATTGTTATGTCTTCTTCTTGGACTGATCCCTTGATTATCATGTAGTGTCCTTCTTTAGCTCATGTAATAGTCTTTATTTTAAAGTCTATTTTATCTGATATGAGAATTGCTACTCCAGCTTTCTTTTGGTTTCCATTTGCATGGAATATCTTTTTCCATCCCCTTACTTTCAGTCTGTATGTGTCTCTAGGTCTGAAGTGGGTCTCTTGTAGACAGCATATATATGGGTCTTGTTTTTGTATCCATTCAGCCAATCTGTATCTTTTGGTGGGATCATTAAACCATTTACATTTAAGGTAGTTATCGATATTTATGTTCCTATTACCATTTTTTGAATTGATTTGGGTTTGTTACTGTACGTCTTTTCCTTCTCTTGTTTTTCCTGCCTAGAGAAATTCCTTTAGCATTTGTTGTAAAGCTGGTTTGGTGGTGCTGAATTCTCTTAGTTTTTGCTTGTCTGTAAAGGTTTTAATTTCTCCATTGAGTCTGAATGAGATCCTTGCTGGGTAGAGTAGTCATGGTTGTAGTTTTTTTCCCATTCATCACTTTAATTATGTCCTGCCAGTCCCTTCTGGCTTGAAGAGTTTCTGCTGAAAGATCAGCTGTTAACCTTATGGGGATTCCCTTGTATGTTATTTGTTGCTTTTCCCTTGATGCTTTTAATATTTTTTCTTTGTATTTAATTTTTGATAGTTTGATTAATATGTGTCTTGGAATGTTTCTCTTTGGATTTATCCTGTATGGGACTCTCTGTGCTTCCTGGACTTGATTATTTCCTTTCCCATATTGGGGAAGTCTTCAACTATAATCTCTTCAAATATTTTCTCAGCCCCTTTCTTTTTCTCTTCTTCTTCTGGGACCCCTATGATTCATATGTTGGTGTGTTTAATGTTGTCCCAGAGGTCTCTGAGACCATCCTCAATTCTTTTCATTCTGTTTTCTTTATTCTGCTCTGCAGTAGTTATTTCCACTATTTTATCTTCCAGGTCACTTATCCATTCTTCTGCCGCAGTTTTTCTGCTATTGATTGCTTCTAGAGAATTTTTAATTTCATTTATTGTGTTGTTCATCATTGTTGGTTTGCTCTTTTTTAGTTCTTTTAGGTCCTTGTTAAACGTTTCTTGTATTTTCTCCATTCTGTTTCCAAGATTTTGGATCATGTTTACTATCATTACTCTGAATTCTCTTTCAGAGTATTGATATTTCCTCTTCATTTATTTCCTCTGGTGGGTTTTTACCTTACTTCTTCACCTGCTGTGTGTTTCTCTGTCTTCTCATTTTGATTAACTTACTGTATTTAGGGTCTCCTTTTCACAGGCTGCAGGTTTGTAGTTTCCATTGTTTTTGGTTTCTGCCCCCAGTGGCTAAGTTTGGTTCAGTGGGTTGTGTAGGCTTCCTGGTGGATGGGACTCATGCCTTGTGTTCTGGTGGATGAGGCTGTATGTTGTCTTTCTCCTGGGCAGGACCGTGTCCAGTGGTGTGTTTTGGGGTGTCTGTGACCTTATTATGATTTTAGGCAGCCTCTCTGCTAATGGGTGGGGTTGTGTTCCTGTCTTGCTAGTTGTTTGGCAGAGGGTGTCCAGCACTGTAGCTTGCTGGTTGTTGAGTGGAGCTGGGTCTTAGCATTGAGATGGAGATCTCTGAGAGAGCTTTAGCTGTTTGATATTACGTGGAGCTGGGAGGTCTCTGGTGGACCATTGTCCTGAACTCGGGTCTCCCACCTCAGAGGCACAGGCCTGAAACCCGGTCATAGCACCAAGACCCTGTCAGCTACTTGGCTCAGCCAACAGTGGCTGCAACTCCAGGGATTAGTTTTTTTATTCAAAATTATAGTGCTAACATTCATCCTTATTGCATACAGCTGCTGTTCAATCATTCCTACATTACTTTTTATCCATTTTCCTGCTGAGAGTTTTTTTCATGTTTTTACAACTATATAAGAGCTTCGATGGACATTCCTGTTCATATCTCATGATGGTGGTGGTAGTGGTGTATGTGTGCAAAGTTTCTTTGGGATATATGATTAGCAGGGAAATTGATAGGCCGTAGAGATTATGAATGTTCATCTTTGCAAGATATTGCTACGTGTTTTCCATAGTGGTTGTAGTAATCAATACTTCTTCCAGCAATGTCCAAAAATCACAGCAATCCAGATCTTCCCCAACACTTGGAATTATCCGATTTCTCACTTTCACCAATAAAATGGGTATGGAATGGCACCTCATTCTTGTATTGATTTGTGATTCCTTGCTCACACTCATGGCTGACCACTTTTGTACAGTTTTCCCCCGTATGTGCTTCTTCCTCTGTGAAATACCTGTTCATGTCTTTAGATCTTCTATTGGGTTACTTATCCTTTTCTCCATAGAAGAAAAATTTAGGTTGGAAAGTCAAAGACAGTTCAAAGAAAGAGGACAGTTGTTAAGGTCAAATAAAAATCTCAATTTCAGAGAGTAAATAGCTTCTTCATCTTCAGTAGCTGATGGTCAAGTGATGCTATGTTGGACTGTGCTTTAAGGACTGATTCCAAACTAATTTAGAGTGAGATTTTTTTCCAGAGAATTTATTCCTTCCTTTTAGTTCCCTTTAAAAAACAAAATCCAACTGAGTAAATTTTAAATATCTAATTGGCTTTTTTTCAGTGATCATGAATCAAGAGCATCCCATCTAGCAAGTATCAATAGAAGGGAGATTCAGAGGACTACAAAAAGGGAGAATGTTTTAAAGGCAAGACAAGGAAGTCAGAAACAAATTATTTCAGACTAGGTCATCTCCCTTTGGGGACAAAAGGGTCTTATTCCTGGGGAAGGTTGCCACTGCAGTTAGGTTACGTATTAAGTCTTAGTTTTAGCACATGACTCCTTTTGAACAGTTCCCCACTTTTGATCAGACTCCCACATTAACTGAGAGATGTGATCAAAAGTTAAGGTGTTAGCACCAGTCTCAGCTACTGCTCTGTAGTTCTCAGAGCTTTTGTTGATACTCTGTGTGGTATTCACAGGTCATGTTTTTGCTTAATCCTTGTCATATTCACAGGTCACCACTTCAGGTTCATAATCTTTAAGCTGGTCATTCTCTTTGTTCCTCTTCTGACCTTCTAGTCTTAGGGAGAGCATTTGCTTGGTGGTTACTGACTGCAAACACACATTTAAAGCTTTTGAAAGAACACAATGCACCAGGGAGATTTCTATGATTGTAATAAGCAGGATAATTCCCAATGTTTGCAGTGCATTTTGGAGCCATGGTCCCCAAGACCCAAACCAATCAAAATCAAAGAAAAGACCCTAATGAAGGAGTCATCTTTTTAAGCCAAGTGGCTTGTTCAGTGACCTTATATAATTGAGATTTAACTTCCCCAGAAGTGTTAATCCAGGTGCAGCAGTGGTGTTGGCCATAGCACAGACTCCTCCTTGCTCAGCTAAAAGATAATCAAGGTCTGTCCTATTATCAAGAACAACTTTGGCCAGAGAGTCTAAGGATCTCTGTTGGTCAACTGTTCTCTTAGCAACGGAAACTGCAATAGCTTCGAGAGTTAAGGAGACATTCCTCATTTGCATTTCCTCTTAAGCAGGAAAGTAGGGATCTGTCAAAGGGAACTAATTTTGAATTATGAATGCCATCTTGTATTAAGGGTCTGTAGCCCACACAGGCAGTTTTATTTTGGTTACTTTTGCCTTGTGTCCCTTTCTTTGAATACAGCCTGGCTGCAAAGTTTGGGGTGTTAACCAGAGGCAGGAAAACAAACCAGGCAGTCTATACCATCGATAAGAGATTTGTTGACAAATGCAGCAGTCTGAAAGGCCACGCCTCTTAACAGTGGCTTGGGAGATACAGATGATGGTGGTATCTTTCTAGGCCAATGTCAAAGTAGAGGAAAGAAAGAGAAAGTTTCATGTTTCATAAAAGTATGAAGTCTTGATCTGGCATCTTAGGAGGAAGCAGTCTCCTTTAATGTTAGCTACTTCTCTTCCTAGTCAATTTCATTTGCGCTTTTTAGCATTTGTATGCCACCAGATGTCAAGTGGAGTCTTCTTTAGCTATGAAATGTGTACCTAAGGCTTGACTACTGAACTTTGGCTGCCATCTGGGTAGTGAGGAGGACCTCGTATAGTCCCTTCCAAGAAGACTCAAGGGCAGTCTTTGTTCTTACCAGTTCAGTTTTATGATCTTAAAGTTATCAGAAACCTTCACTTGTCAAAAAGTCCTTTTCCTGAATTTTTCTGAAGATGAAATACTTTCGTGGGAACACCTTTGCAGAGCATCAGAATAAAACAGTAACTCTCTGTAAATTACAGAAAACTTAAAAATGCCTATTACTAAGGATATGGTGGAATTGTTAAGGAAATCTGGGTATTTCTGTGACACACAACATTTTAAGATAATAACTGGAATTATGACTGATAACATTATACCAGGAAATAGATTTCCAGGAATTTCACACATTTACTGAAATACTTATAACATATACCTATATAAGCACAACATTAAAAGGCTTTGTATTACTTCTTACTTGACAATGCTTCGCATGTAATTTACCATATCAAATAAGCCTAAGTAGTTTAACACCTTCCCTTTTTATAAGGAGAGAGAGAGCAAATCTTTTAAAATGTTCCAGGGAGGCTCTGGAAAACTTCAAAGTTAGTTGGAGGTCAAAAAAGACTTCATTTAGAATTTTATTTTGGTAAGTTTTTCAAAATTATCAACAAGGTTTTAAAACACCTAGTCAAATAGGATCATAGGTCACTGTAAAACAGTGCTTAGTTATTCATTTAACCAAAGTGACAATAGAAGATGTTAAAGGCAAATACAGAAAGGTAAATAGTTAAAAAACAAAAAACAAAACTTTTTTAACAGAGAAGATTCAGTTTTCTGAAAAAAAAATATTTTAACAAAATACAGAATCTTTGTTTTCTAGGCAAATTATTTTAAAAGCTAAAGAAAGTCTTTCACAATTTCGTATCAAGAGGAGACCAGTAGTCCAATAAAACCTTGTCTTTTTAACAAGCAGAAAACCAAATTTCAATTTTGCACCACCTGACTTTTGAATTAAAACTCATTTATTTAATTAAATTTATTCTAATCTTATTCACACATAAAATTCCTTTTCCTAATTAGTTCTAGTAGTTTTAATTACATATTAGAATTTTTAACCCTTAGAAACCTTTAATTTCTAATAAAAACTAAGAAGAAACCAACTATGTTTTGCATCAGCATTCTGTGGATTGGCAGATTTATAAATACTTTTATAATTTCTAGAAACATGCTTCTTAGCGAGGCACAAAATGTGTTTGCTAATGGACCCAAATACCTTTAATTAGTCTGTAAAAGGAAGCAAAAAGTAGATAAACCTATGTTCCGTGCTTAATGTTTCAGTATTTTATCTTATTTGGAAATGATCTAGATATTCAGTGACTATCCATCATTTAACTTAATTTAGCAAAACTTTAAGATTCAGGTTTCCAGAAAGATTTTAGGAAACTATTTTAAAATTTCACCTAGAAACTTTTATCTCACATCCATTTAATTTACTTATTTTCAACAGTTATGTTTAGACCATTAACAAAAACTTCACGAGACATTAAACAAAGTCAGTCATCATCCTAGGTTATTTTTCAGGCCAACAAATTTTGTAAGAGGTAACATGAACTTGTTTGACTAATAAACCCAGGTGAAATAAAAAGTTTTATGTCTGCATTATATTCAGTGTTGATAACTCTAAAGACATACCTATTTTAATTAAACCAACAAACTTAAATTAGCTTTTATTTACTGAAGATTATCCCAGATTACATGAACTTGAAAAGCATTTGGGTTAGTTTGAATAATAAATCTATAAAAGCGGTTGTTTGTTTAAACCAATTAAATAGAGCTGTTTTACAAATTAATTTTACCAGTACCATCCAGAGGTAGAAAAATATCATACATTTACAGCACACACACACACACACACACACACACAAAGACATATATATATATATATATATATATATATATATATATATATATATGGACACATATGAACTTATAGACAGACGTCAACAGAGACCTTATAGTTTTCATTTAAAAATTTTCCTTGAACTAGGACTAGATTTTTGGGCAAGGGTGCTTCTGTAGCAGTTAGTATTTTTTAAGTTCTTCTCCCCGCTCCACTTTTCTTTTTCCTGCAGTCCTCTAGAGCAGCGGTCCCCAACCTTTGTGGTACCAGGGACTGGCTTCATGGAAGACAGTTTTTCCATGGACGCGGGGGCGGGGTGAGGAGGTGGGGTGATTGGGGGGACGGTTCAGGCAATAATGAGAGCCATGGGGAGCGATGGGGAGTGGCCAATGAACCTTCGCTCGATCACCTGAAACTCGCCTCCTGCTCTGGCGGCCTAGTTCCTTACAGGCCACAGACTGGTACAGGTCCGTGGCCGGGGGGTTGGGACCCCTGCTCTAGAGCTGTATTTTTAGTTTTGCAAAGATTTGTGAGGTAAGGGCAATTGCTTTCAATTCCTCAAAGAATTGGTCTGTAACCTGGAGGTTAAAGGACTGACACATCCATCCACCTATGTTGAAATGCTTCCCTCTGGTTACATTTAGCTTAGAGGCGTTGGCATAAACATTTTCTTTTTCTATCAGACGTTGAATATCAGCTTCAAATTTGACCAAATTTCTGGTTATAAAATTATTAAATCCTTTAAAATATCTTGTCAGGTTTCAACCTGGATAAGCAGTGAATATTTCTGCCAGTATTCAAAAAACCTCTTGGACTTAAGCAGTGTCCCTAAAGTGGGTGCAAAAGGTATTATCTTCACAAGATCTAGAGTCACTCGTAAAGAAAACCCAAAGAAGGAACCACAACCTGCATGTCCCAGGCGGGCAGAGAGCCAGTCCAGGTACGTAGGATGTAAAGCAAGAAGGCAGTAGCTGTCCTTGGGAGAGAAAGGATCAATAAGCAATGGTTCTGGATTTGGAAAGGAGGGTACACTGTGAAATTTTGTTTCCTTCTCTGAACTAGGCACTACAGACAGAGATTAGGGAGAGCTGACTCTGGTAAGAATTCTCACCTTTCTCTGGTTTCTGACAGTTTTCCAGGATTCCCTCTGCAGAGTCAGGGTTTTCGTTAATTATAATTTAACCTTCTCTTGGCTATGAAAGAGAATAACTTAGCAATTTAACAGAAAATTCCTCAGTGTCCCATCAACTCTAGGAAGGGCCCATACAGGGGCCCTCTTTCAGAGGTAGATACAGGAGGTATCTGTAAGGCCAATAACTTGCCATGTTATCGAATGGGGGTCCCTCTGCTCACTGCTTACAGAATCTATACTGCTCACAAATGGTAGAAAGGAAAGGTGCCTTTAATCAGAATGCCGGCAACCTGGGGAGATGGTGGACTCAGCGTCCCCCAAAAACCACCTCTGAAGATTCTGCTTGGCCATGAAACTTTTAAAAGGAAGCAGGGAGGTAATCTCAGTTAATCATTGAGATCAGGGATCAGAGTCGTCACCTTCCCACACTGTGTGCAGACTTGTCGACCCCACAATGATTTTCCTTTAGATGCTACCTTGTTCACACAGTTTGGTCACACAGTTAGTTCAGGAGATTACTGAAGGGGAGCAAGGGAAGAGATCTGGTCATCTGTTAATTACCTATTCTTCATTTCTACTACTTTGATCTACGGAAAGTACTGACAAGTTAGGCAAGGTATTGTGTGATTAAAAGATTTGAAAGGTGTGCTTGGGCTGGAGATGAGTAGAGAATGGGGGTGCCTGGTTTAAAAGTTAGTTAAAATATAGGTTCACTAAGGTGACAAGAAAAGGGGCTTCCTGCAGTGGGTGATTTCCTGTAAAGAGCTGCTTACAAATCCCCACTTGTCAGACAACATTCCATTTCTGTTGGATGAGGGGTGAAGGTCTATCCTCTGTAACTTCTTCACGCTGATATAGGGCGCCGTATTCTCAGAGTGGAAGATGTTGACATGGGTCTGTAGCATCTCTTTGCTGACAATTTTAGTTGTCCACTTACATATATGGGCAGATCAAGCTACAATTATTTTGATATCCACAAAGATATAGATTATTATGAGCAATAAGGTTAATTCCATTCTCTTGAAGCCAGTTCTTGGAATCGTGCCAGTCACAGATGCAGTACTGCTCAAATTGGAGCAGCTTATGTCATGGCTATAGTCTGGTCATCATGCAGTTAACATTTTTTCCTCTGGTGGCAATTATAATATCTGTAAAACAACTAAGGTATGAGCATCAGACACTGAGTCTGTGACTCTATTGTCCTAAGCATTAACTGCTCAGTTTGTACTTGGGGTGCGGGGGCGTGCTGCAGTGTTCTGTTCAATTCCAGGAAGACTTTTGTTTATACTCTTGTAGTCTCTTCAGGATGGAAAGATGATTAAAACAGAGGATGGCTAGTATGAGTACTCAAATAAAGGAGGAGAGGGGGACTAGTAGGGGTTGGGTCTATCTCAAAGTCTTTTGTTTTAGGTACCTTTATCTTTTTAATTTTTTTTTTTGCTGTACGCGGGCCTCTCACTGTTGTGGCCTCTGCCGTTGTGGAGCACAGGCTCCGGCCACACAGGCTCAGCGGCCATGGCTCACGGGTCCAGCCGCTCCGCGGCATGTGGGATCTTCCCGGACCAGGGCACGAACCCGCGTCCCCTGCATCGGCAGGCGGACTCTCCACCACTGTGCCACCAGGGAAGCCCTTTTTAATTTTTTACTAGTGTTTTGCAATGAAACTTTCAGTGAAGCTATTTTGGAATTTTGAAGCCTTCTGGAGGCTCCTGCAGGCCAATTAAAATAGATATCTCATCCTGTTTGTTTAATTTTGGAACCCTTATTTCCAAGTACACTTGTGAAATGAACTTGTCAAATTGGAACATTCCCCATAATGGCCATTGTAATTCTAGGTTGTTTTCAGTAATACTTTGCTATTTTTGTAGATATTTATGGCTTCTGGGACTATAGTTCTTAGACATAAAATAAGCAGGTGTGCTAGAAGGTAAGTGCACTTGACTCTTTAGAAATTAAAGATCCCACCTCGTTTAGGTAGCCTTTATTGACACAAAACAAGACAAACAAGTATGTGCACCTTAACACACCAGCAGTAACCAAGGAAATGTTACTACGGACTGGACAGTAGAAGGCTGTGCACAGTACCAGCAATTCCAGCCTGGACAAAACCAGCAGGCTCCAGTAAATAGGGACTGCAGACTGGAAGTGGGGAAAGGGATTCCAAACAACTGGGGAATTACAGACTGAATGAAGGCCAGGGAACTTGGGTTCCAAGTGGAACCTTGTGTTGGCTCAAGCTGACCCACCAAGCCCTGGACTGGAAAGCCAATTTAGATTGGGAGCTTGATGCAAAGAGAGCAGAGCTCAGAACCAAGAGAAACTTACCAAGAGCCCTCGGAAACAGTGAGAAAAATAGGGAACTCAAAAAGGGTTCTCAGGTACCATGCCTGTGTTTCTCGTTGTTCCTGAATACCACCAGAAGTTCACTTTGCATCCTGATACTGCCATCAAAAATGTTAAAAAAAAAAAATTAACTGAGTAAATTTAAAAGATCTAATTGGCTATATCGAACAATTCATGAATTGTGCAGCATCCCCACTAGCCTGTAGAAGTTGAGCTCCAAAGGGCTACAGAAAGGGAGAGGTTTTTAAAGGCAAGTCATAAACAAAAACTGATTTCTGATTAGGTTATCTTCCTTTGGGGATAAAAGGGTCTTATTAGCTGGGTTACCTCATTGGTGCTGACTGGAAAATTCCTGACTGACCACTTAGGATTACATTCCTGGGGAAGTTTGTAACTGCAATTAGTTAGGTTAAGTATTAAGTCTTAGTTTTAGCACAAGTGACTCCTTTGGGACCTGTCATTTCTTTTTTAACAGTTCCTGTCTGGGTTCAAATCTAAAACCTTTAGCTGAAGTTAAGAGGACAAAAGTGGCTAGAAGATTATTTTCCCAGTGAGGTGGAGAGAAAGAGCCATGACTGGGCAAAATTGAGAGGCAGGCTACATGCTAGATGTTCCCCATTCATCTCCATTTCTGGGTTTCTTGCCCCTTTAGTAAGCACCCTCGGGAAAGTTAATAAGGGACTATTGACATGATGTGAACAAAATTAACAAAAATGTGAAGGTGAGTTGTGTCAGTGAAAACTTAATCAGTCGAGCTAAGAAAAAAGTGGAAATCTTTTTTCGAGCCAAACTGAGGATTATAACCGTAGAACAGCATCTCAGAAAGCTCCAAGAAATGTCAGAACTCCGGGCACAGTTATATGTTTGTTTGTTTGTTTTTGAGACAGAGGGCTGTACATTAAATGACAGTTTATACAATCCAGATCTAAGCCTCATTGTGGCCCCTTCCAAGATCAAGAAGGAATGTTATCTCTTAAGGAGTTGTCTTGTTGATGCTAGGAGAATGTTGCTCTTTATGGTTGAGCAGGTATTTCTGCCCCTGGATGAGGTTTGTTGATGCTAGGAGAATGTTGCTCTTTATGGTTGAGCAGGTATTTCTGCCCCTGGATGAGGTTTGGTGGATGCATAATGCAGAACACAATGCACAGTGTAGGGGAGAGAGGAGACTGTCAACTGAAAAAAAAAAAAAAAAAAAAAGCACAATGTGAGAATTGTCAGTTAAGTTTTATTGGGGGCAAAATGAGATCTCCTTAAGTATAATTTCCCAAATTAAGTAGGTATTTGTAAGTATGAGTTTTGTATGTACATAAACCTGGCTGGGGTGTTAGTCAGAGGCTGGTTTTCTGACTCCCCTTTTTTCTGTGTTTGAGAGGCTCTATTTCCTATTTTAAAGTTGAACTTGGGGATAAAATTTACTAATGAAGTTGTGTAGTGCGCCAGTGTGCTGCTTGTGAGCTTAACTCCTCTAGGTGTCACCCTAGAGTGGTTTCAGCCCTCTTACGTGTCTCAGTTTTTCCCTTCGGTGGTCTAAGACCACTGCAGGTGTTTGGATCACTGAATGGCCAGTTCTTATAGTTACCCCTGTATTAGCAAGTCTTTTAATTAATGAGTGGGTTTCCCTATGGGACCACTGCACGGTATGAGGACTCTGCTTCCACCACTCCTGTAAATGTCTCAGTCGCCTGAGAAAGTCGTAACCAGCCGGGAGGAGTCTTGTCCCTTTTCTTCAGAGCAAGGCTCTCATGTAATATCTTCACTTTCATCCCAACAAATTCTATTAAGGCAGCCAAGTTGAGGAAAAGTGTCAGATCAGCCTCTTACCTAACCACTCAGCCCAGACCACTCAGTCTCCTACAACTGAGTATCTTTCAACCACCCCCCCCATCAGTATCTTTCAACTGGGTCCGTATTCCTCGGTATCTTTCAACCAAGCACCCCCCCCAGTATGTTTCACCTGGGTGGGTATTCCCTGGTATCTTTCAACTGGGGGAGGGGGACAGATACCTGTTATACAGGAACAAATAAAACTCAGGATAATCAACTAATGTGGGAGATCCAAGAACCAGGAGAGACTTACCCAAATTCGTCTGGACTCTCTGAGGAGGCAGACGGGCACAGGCTCTGGTTCCTCGTACAGTTCAGGTAAAGCAGAGAAGTCCACTCTGGGTCCCGTATCTGTGGTCGCCATAACTGTTGACTGAAAAAAATGTGCAACATGAGAGTTGTGAGTTAAGTTTTATTTGGGGCAAAAAGAGGACTATACCCTGGGAGACAGCATTTCAGATAGCTCTGAGAAACTGCTCCAAAGAGGTAGGGAAGGAAGGTTAGTATATATGTGATTTTGGTGAAGGGGGGGGAGTACATGCAACCAAGCACATATTTTTTGCAGAAGGTGGCTGCTAGTCACGAGGAGCAGCTGTCACCATGAAGGATTTTAGTGCTTTCCTAGGTACAAGGAGATACAAGAATTGGGCTCATCATATCTTCTCCGGAAAATATCTAACTATCTGAAGACTGTTCTGCCAGTTTTTCCCAGAGCACGGAGTGCCTCATCTCTGCCCTCCACCCTGAACTCCTTTCAGGGGGTGTTGAAGGTCAGCAGCTACAGTGGCTCACAACTTAATCCTTATAGAGGTAGATGGCAAGTGCCAAGTTGTAGTCCAAAGGGCAGAGAAAATTTTTTATGTTTAAGTTTTTCTTGTCTTGCCATAAAATGTGAATTTTATTTCACAGTTGTATGTGAAATATCTTTATAGAGATCTGTTTGAATGCTTTGACTCCAGAATTATCATAGAATGCAACATAGAAATATTATAACCTCTGGTTTGCTTCTTCTTTGGTTTGTTTTGCTAGATTTATATGCATCCCGCTTCAGAATTTTACTGTATAATTTTTGTGGGGGAAGAGAAATAATTTCCCCTTTACTCTCCTAGGTTCTTGTCTGAGACTCCCCCCACCCCAATAAAGCATTAACAGGAGAAGGACAAACAGAAGGTTAATAACATATATACCTCCTGTATACATGGGAGATACCCCAGAAAACTGAGTAACTCTCCAAAATGGCCTAAGCCACCTTCACGAACATCTCCAGCTAAAGACAAAATATGCTGGGGGTAGTGGGAGAAGGCCAGTTACGGGAGGTTAGTAGCAAAGGCACAGTAAACAAGGATAAGGTTGTTTTGCAGATCTAAGTTGTTGCCTTCTCCACTGATAAGCATTTCTAGAGATTTATAATCATCCTTCTCTTCTTGGTACAGAGAGGGAGACACACTTACAAATGGAGAGTGCCCTTATAGATGTAAATGTCTCTCATAAAAGGATAACTTCTATTCAGTTTTCCAGAGCTTTTCCTATGCCCGCTGTTACTTAAAAACAATCAGCATAAAATAATCCTTATGACAAAGGGACATATTTGGGGTGACAAATTCTGTACCCCTTTGTTTTCAATTTCCATTATAAGTTGCAGAGATTGTAGATGGAAATATGTGCTCAATGAATAAATCTAATTTCTAAAATTTTACTGTGAACAAAAATAGTGTTGCTCTTTGTAAAAAGAAAATAAAGATAACTCACATGTTTATGGAAGTGTGTGGTTGAGGCCCAGTAGAAGTCTGAAACAGTGTGTGGTATGTATTTGAAGAAAGTGAACAAACATCCAGCAGAAGGAAAAGGATGGATGTAGAACATAGAACTGTATCTTATGTCACTATTTCATCTATTTGAATTCTACAAATTTAATAATATTCAGTGGATAAAAAAGAGGATAGAAAAGGAATTGGAATTTCAGAAAGAAATAAAATACCTTCTAGCAAAATATGATAAAACATATTTATTAAGCAAAAAAGGTCACAAGAATTTATATGATTTCCTTTTCTACTTAATTAGAAAAGGGTATACTGATATTTGCTTTAGATTGTAGAACAAAAATAAAGTTGATATTATGGTAGGGAAAATACTTGAGTTTTCATCAGCTAATGGACTATTTCTGAGAGCAAGAGAGAGCAAGCCAAAGTGTTTTGTTTGGGGCAGCAAATTGCTGCCCCAAACAAAACTGAGAAAAAAGACACACACACAAACACATAAAATGTAAGATCAGTGAGTTTCAGTTTTATTCAGGGACCATACTGAGGTCTAAAGCCTGGAAGACAGCCTCTCAGTAGCTCTGAGGAACTGCTCTGAAGAGGTGGGGGAGGAGCCAGGATATATATGAATTGGTTTTGGCTGGGAAATACTTATAGTGAAGCATAAAATGATTCCTGCTAATCACAAAGAACCGGTATCTCGAGTTAATGATTTTACTGCTTTTCTCTGTAAGGGAAGATGCAAGAATCTGGTTCATTGAAATTCTTCCTTAGATGTGCATCTTCGCTCTCTCACGCCCATATCCAAAGCACAGAATGCTTCATCCTTTTTTTTCCATTCTGAATTCCCCTCAAGGTACATTGTTGGAGGGCCAGGCAACTGCAGTGGGTTTCGACTTAACGCTTTGTTTAAGGCGATGATGAGTGACACTTTGTTCTTTCTGTTTAAAAAATTATACTCAGACACTGAGATTGTCTTTGCCAGCATTTTATTTAACATAGGTTCACTGCAGGAATTGTAATAACTTCACAATCCAGTAGCATACAGGATAATGTCTCTTAATAAGCCAATAAAGAAATAAGATACTCCAAATCAATGATAGATTAATCACAGTATTGTTCCAGGCAAGGGGAAGATGAAAGGAATAAAGTCCAAATTTAGTTGAGGTGGACCTTTCTAGTTGGTTCTTGGTAGAGTGGGTTTAGCCAACCACAAGCTGATGTCCAGCTGCCGGTGCTAAGGTGAACATTCCTTGTGGCTAGAGCATGTTGCTAGGGAAGGAAGGTGCCAGCGTTGGGCAAGATGATCTCCATGTGGATGCTGCAAGGTTTTCACCACTGCTGGTAAAGGGCTGCCTTGCCACAGCAGGACCTAATGCCCCAAGTTCTTTGAAGAGCTGTTTAGATCAGCAAAGAGTTGCCTTGCCCAGACCAAGCACTCTGAGAGTCATCACAAACACTGGGTATTTATAGTCTCAATGTCCCCTCACCAGAATTGCTACTTCATATGTTCTTATTGATAAACCCCCAGCAGTGTCCATCAAAAGCTGAGCCACTGAGTGGTTATTGGCAACTACAGATGTCAGTGAAGACATCCTGACACAACAATTTTATATATATATCAATACAACTTATAAAAACAACTTCATTCTTAGATCAAAACAACTTCACTCTTAAAAACAACTTCATTTTTGTTGTAAACAAGTGCATTTAGAATCATATCGGGGGGACCTTCAAGACGGCAGAGGAGTAAGACGTGGAGATCACCATCCTCCCCACAAATACATCAAAAATACATCTACATGTGGAACAACTCCTACAGAACACATACTGAATGTGGGCAGGAGACCCCAGACTTCCGAAAAGGCAAGAAAATCCCCACGTAACTCAGTAGGGCAAAAGAAAAAAGAAAAAACAGAGACAAAAGAATAGGGACAGGACCTGCACCAGTGGGAGGGAGCTGTGAAGGAGGAAAGGTTTCCACACACTAGGAAGCCCCTTCACTGGTGGGGATGGGGGGTAGGCGGGGGGGGAAGCTTCGGAGCCACAGAGGAGAGCGCAGCAACAGGGGTGCGGAGGGCAAAGTGAAGAGATTCCTGCACTGATCGGTGCCGACCAGCGCTCACCAGCCCTGAGAGGCTTGTCTGCTCACCTGCTGGGGTGGGCAGGGGCTGGGAGCTGAGGCTCGGGCTTTGGAGGTCAGGTCCCAGGGATAGGACTTGGGTTGGCTGCATGAACACAGCCTGAAGGGGGCTAGTGCACCACAGCTAGCCGGGAGGGAGTCCAGGAAAAGCCTGGAACTGCCTAAGAGGCAAGAGACCACTGTTCCGGGGTGCATGAGGAGAGGGGATTCCTTCCCTGTCTGCCCACAGAAGGCACAATGGTGTGTTAGTTTCTGCTTTATAACAAAGTGAATCAGCTATACGTATACATATGTTCCTATATCTCTTCCCTCTTGCGTCTGCCTCCCTCCCACCCTCCCTATCCCACCCCTCTAGGTGGTCACAAAGCACCAAGCTGATCTCCCTGTGCTATGCGGCTGCTTCCCACTAGCTATCTATTGTACATTTGGTGGTGTATATATGTCCATGCCACGCTCTCACTTCGTCCCAGCTTACCCTTCCCCCTCCCCATGTCCTCAAGTCCATTCTCGACATCTGCGTCTTTATTCCTGCCCTGCCCCTAGGTTCTTCAGAACCACATTTTTTTTTTTTTTTTTTTTTTTTTAGATTCCATATATATGTTTTAGCATATGGTATTTGTTTTTCTCTTTCTGAATGACTTCACTCTGTATGACAGACTCTGGGTACATCCACCTCACTACAAATAACTCAATTTTCTTTCTTTTTATGGCTGAGTAATATTCCATTGTATATATGAGCCACATCTTCTTTATCCATTCATATGTCAGTGGACACTTAGGTTGCTTCCATGTCCTGGCTATTGTAAATAAAACTGCAATGAACATTGTGGTACATGACTCCTTTTGAATTATGGTTTTCTCTGGGTATATGCCCAGTAGTGGGATTGTTGGGTCATATAGTAGTTCTATTTTTAGTTTTTTAAGGAACCTCCATACTATTCTCCATAGTGGCTGTATCAATTTACATTCCCACCAACAGTGCAAGTGGGTTCCCTTTTCTCCACACCCTCTCCAGCATTTATTGTTTGTAGATTTTTTGATGATGGCCATTCTGACCGGTGTGAGGTGATATCTCATTGTAGTTTTGATTTGTATTTCTCTAATGATTAGTGATGTTGGGCATCCTTTCATGTGTTTGTTGGCAATCTGTATATCTTCTTTGGAGGAATGTCTATTTGGGTCTTCTGCCCATTTTTGGATTGGGTTGTTTGTTTTTTTGATATTGAGCTGCATGAGCTGCTTGTAAATTTTGGAGATTAATCCTTTGTCAGTTGCTTCATTTGCAAATATTTTCTCCCGTTCTGAGGGTTGTCTTTTGGTCTTGTTTATGGTTTCGTTTGCTGTGCAAAAGCTTTGAAGTTTCATTAGGTCCCATTTGTTTATTTTTGTTTTTATTTCCATTTCTCTAGGATGTGGGTCAAAAAACAGCTTGCTGTGACTTATGTCATAGAGTGTTCTGCCTATATTTTCCTCTGTCAGTTTCATGCTATCTGGCCTTACATTTAGGTCCTTAATCCATTTTGATTTTATTTCTGTGTATGGTGTAAGGAAATGTTCTAACTTCATTCTTTTACATGTAGCTGTCCAGTTTTCCCAGCACCACTCTTTGAAGAGGCTGTCTTTTCTCCATTGTATATTCTTGCCTCCTTTATCAAAGATAAGGTGACCATATGTGTGTGGGTTTATCTCTGGGCTTTCTATGCTGTTGCATTGATCTGTATTTGTGTTTTTGGGCTAGTACCATAGTGTCTTGATTACTGCAGCTTTGTAGTATAGTCTGAAGTCAAGGAGCGTGATTCCTCCCGCTCCATTTTTCTTTGTCAAGATTGCTTTGGCTATTTGCGGTCTTTTGTGTTTCCATACAAATTGTGAAATTTTTGTTCTAGTTCTGTGAAAAATGCCAATGGTTTTTTCATAGGGATTGCATTGAATCTGTAGATTGCTTTGGGTAGTATAGTCATTTTTACAATGTTGATTCTTCCAATCCAAGACCATGGTATATCTCTTCATCTGTTTATATCATCTTTAATTTTTTTCATCATTGTCTTACAGTTGTCTGCATACAGGTCTTTTGTCTCCTTAGGTAGGTATATTCCTAGGTATTTTATTCTTTTTTTGCAATGGTAAATCAGTGTGTTTCCTTAATTTCTCTTTCAGATTTTTCATCATTAGAGTATAGAAATGCAAGAGATTTCTGTGCACTCATTTTGTATCCTGCAACTTTACCAAATTCATTGATTAGCTCTAGTAGTTTTCTGGTAGCATCTTTAGGATTCTCTATGTATAGTATCATGTCATCTGCAAACAGTGACAACTTTACCTCTTCTTTTCCAATTTTGATTCCTTTTATTTTTAATTCTTCTCTGATTGCTGTGGCTAAAACTTCCAAAACTATCTTGAATAATATTGGTGAGAGTGGGCAACCTTGTCTTGTTCCTGATCTTAGAGGAAATGGTTTCAGTTTTTCACCATTGAGAACGATGTTGGCTGTGGGTTTGTCATATATGGCCTTTATTATGTTGAGGTAAATTCCCTCTGTGCCTACTTTCTGGAGGGTTTTTATCGTAAATCGGTGTTGAATTTTGTCAAAAGCTTTTTCTGCATCTGTTGAGATGATCCTGTGGTTTTTATCCTTCCATTTGTTAATATGTTGTATCACATTGATTGATTTATGTATATTGAAGAATCCTTGCATTCCTGGGATAAACCCCCCTTGATCATGGTGTATGATCCTTTTAATGTGTTGTTGGCTTCTGTTTGCTAGTATTTTGTTGAGAATTTTTGCATCTATATTCATCAGTGATATTGGCCTATAGTTTTCTTTCTTTGTTTTGTCTTTGTCTGGTTTTGCTATCAGGGCGATGGTGGCCTTGTAGAATGAGTTTGGGAGTGTTCCTCCCTCTGCTATATTTCGGAAGAGTTTGAGAAGGATAGGTGTTATCTCTTCTCTAGATGTTTGATAGAATTTACCTGTGAAGCCCTCTGGTCCTGGGCTTTTGTTTGTTGGAAGATTTTTCATCACAGTTTCAATTTCAGTGCTTGTGATTGTTCTGTTTATATTTTCTATTTCTTCCTGGTTCAGTCTCAGAAGTCTGTGCTTTTCTAAGAATTTGTCCATTTCTTCCAGGTTGTCCATTTTATTGGCATAGAGTTGCTTGTAGTAATCTCTCATGATCCTTTGTGTTTCTGCAGTGTCAGTTGTTGCTTCTCCTTTTTCATTTCTGATTATATTGATTTGAGTCTTCTCCCTTTTTTCTTGGTAAGTCTGGCTAATGGTTCATCAATCTTGTTTATCTATTCAGAGTGTTTTAGTGTTATTGATCTTTGCTATTGTTTCCTTCCTTTATTTTTCATTGATTACTGATCGGATCTTTATGATTTCTTTCCTTCTGCTAACTTTGGGGGTTTTTTGTTCTTCTTTCTCTAATTGCTTTAGGTGTAAGGTTAGGTTGTTTATTTCAGATGTTTTTTGTTTCTTGAGGTAGGATTGTATTGCTATAAACTTCCCTCTTAGAAGTGCTTTTGATGCATCCCATAGGTTTTGGGTCATCGTGTTTTCATTGTCATTTGTTTCTAGGTATTTTTTGATTTCCTCTTTGATTTCTTCAGTGATCTCTTGCTTATTTAGTAGTGTATTGTTTAGCCTCCATGTGTTTTTATTTTTTTACAGATTTTTTTTCCTGTAATTGATATCTAGGCTCATAGTGTCGTGGTCAGAAAAGATACTTGATATGATTTCAATTTTCTTAAATTTACCAAGGCTTGATTTGTGACCCTAGATATGATCTTTCCTGGAGAATGTTCCATGAGCACTTGAGGAGAAAGTGTATTCTGTTGTTTTGGGATGGAATATCCTATAAATATCAATTAAGTCCATCTTGTTTAATGTATCATTTAAAGCTTGTGTTTCCTTATTTATTTTCATTCTGGATGATCTGTCCATTGGTGAAAGTGGGGTGTTAAAGTCCCCTTCTATGACTGTGTCACTATCGATTTCCCCTTTTATGGCTGTTAGCATTTGCCTTATGTATTGAGGTGCCCCTGTGTTGGGTGCATAAATATTTACAATTCTTATATCTTCTTTTTGGGTTGATCCCTTGATCGTTATGTAGTGTCTTCTTTGTCTCTTGTAATAGTATTTATTTTAAAGTCTATTGTGTCTGATATGAGAATTGCTACTCCAACTTTCTTTTGATTTCCATTTGCATGGAATATCTTTTTCCATCCCCTCACTTTCAGTCTGTGTGTGTCCCTAGGTCTGAAGTGGCTCTCTTTTAGACAACGTATATATGGGTCTTGTTTTTGTATCCATTCACAAGCTTGTTGACTTCTTGTGATCTTTCTTTATATTCTATCTTGTTCAGACAGTCTGCTCACAGGATTACTGAGGCGGAATCTGGGGAAGAAGCCTAGTCATCCATTATTAATCACTTATTCATCATTCCTACTTGTTCAGTCTAAGAGTCAGCAGGTTAGACAAGGCATCGTATGATCAAAAGATTTGAGAGGTATGCTTGGGCTGGAGGTTAGTGAAGCATGGAGGCACCTGGTGTGAAGGCTAAGTTAAAATATGGCTTGGTGGAGTCTATTATCTGTTAGCTTTTAGGGGCTGCTAACAAATCCCCACTGTCAGACATTCTGTTTCTGTGGGATCAGGGGCAAAGGTTGATCTTCTGTAGCTGCTTCAGGCTGAGAAAGGGCATTGAGGTCTTTGAGCGGAGGATGTCGACATGGGTGTGTAGCATCTCCTTGCTGATAACATCAGTTTCCCACTTACATATAGGCGCAGAGCAAATCAGAATTTTTTTGATGCCCACAAAGATACCGATTATTATGAGCAATAGTGTTAATTCTCTTATCTTGAGGCCAGTTCTTGGAATTGTGCTAGCCATAGATTTAGTACTGCTCAAGATGGAGCAGCTTATGTCATGGCTACAGTCTGGTCATCATGCGGTTAGCTTTTTCCCTCTGGTGGTAGTTATAATGTCTATAGAACAACTCAGGAATGTGCCTTAGACACTGTTGCCTAGGTCCTTTAAGGAGGAACTAGAGATTCTGTGACTCTATGGTCCTAATAATTAACTGCTTGAACCTGCTGTTTTGTGCCTCAGGGGAGCTGAAAGAGTTCAGCTGTTCTACAAATAAGAGGCAGGGGACTCGGAGGGGCCTTTGTCCTTGGGGTGACCCCTCAGGATTCTGCTCAGTTTGAAAAACAACATAATTTGGAATTAGGAGGAGAGTCCACTTCTTGTTTCACAATTTAATGTCTCTGGTGCATTAGTTTCCTATCTAAACTCTTTCAGTGTTTCAAGTCCTTTTTCACACACACACTCATCAGGAACCAAGGAACTAGGAAAACAAAGACATGTCTGTATGATTGAAACCAACTACTTAAAGTGATATAATAATTCCTGTGTGTGTGTGACCATGGGCACATTAAATTCAGGTACAGAAAGAGCTATGAAAGCAGACAGTGCTAATAGGAGTTGGCATTAGATTATAAGAAATAATCATCGCAAAAACCTTATGGCTAGTTTTGTGGACTAACAAATCAAAGACAATGTATAGACATTGTGTACCTTTCTTTCATAAAAAATTCTAATGAAATTTGATGATTACATCATGGACAATGTGGAAAAGATGCTGGCAGGAAGAACAGCACATCTAGGCAAACTAAAGACTGTCTGAATAGCCAGAACATGTGGAGATGTGGTGGGAGTGGCACACCTAGAAAGAGCAAGGAAGCTTCGTGCCCCATCCCACTTACTCTTCTCTATGCATCTCTTCCATCTGGCTGTTCCTGAGTTATATCCTTGTGTAATAAACCAGCAACCTAGTAAGTAATATGTTTCTCTAAGTTCTGTGAGCCATTCTAGCAAATTAATTGGACCTAAGGAGGGGGTCACTGGAACCTCAGATCTATAGCCAGTAAGTCAGAAGCACAGGTGGGCTTGCAACTGACATCCAAAGTAGGGAGGGTGGCAGTCTTGTAGTACTGACCCCTTAACCCGTGGAATCTGATGCTATTTCAAGGTTGGTAGTGTCAGAATTGAGTTGAGTTGTAGGACACCCAGCTGGTGTCTGGAGAGCTGCTTATTGGTGTGAGGAAACGCTCCACATCCCCTCCCCTCCACCACACTGGCATTAGTGACCAGAATAGCTTTACCTGTTTAAATGCATGCTTTGACTTCCTGTTTGTACATATAGTCTTCAGAATGACACTGACCTATTTAGCAGAGATGAATGTTCTTCCTAATCTATTAATCTTACTTATTATCTGTTTTATATGTGAAGGTGGAATATGTATCACAGTTACCAAAGAGAGACCAGAGCTAAGCATTCATTCAAGTTATGAACTCTGAATTTATGTGAATTCTTTGAAGCCTGCATCCCAACTCACTTGAAATTATTCATGTTTGCAAATAAGCCTTCACCTTTGTTTGTGCTTCATATTACCAATGTATTGGATAAAACAGAAATGAAGAAAACTGGGTAGAACTATGTTGTCAGGTTTGTTTTTTTTTTAACATCTTTATTGGAGTATAATTGCTTTACAATGGTGTGTTAGTTTCTGCTGTATAACAAAGTGAAGAATCAGCTATACATATACATATATCCCCATATCTCCTCCCTCTTGCGTCTCCCTCCCACCCTCCCTATCAGTTTTTTGTCAGATGAGAGCATATTCAGGAATACATGACTGAAATAAAGCAGATTTCCTGTGTGGTTCTGAGCAATTCCTTTGTCTGTTAATTGCCCCCACCTACCAGCATAAACCAAACTATTAAATTAAATTTGGTGAATGGGACTGGGTTTTACCAATGTTTTCTTGCCAAGCCTACATCTTGATACGTTGTGCACTTGGACGTATTGCTGACTTTTTGCATGAAAAATGTAGGGAAGTCTCTACTCAAGGGCACAGAGTCCTTTAGGATATGGATTAATGAACTCCTCAGAGTCTGTGTAAGAAATTCTGCTTTAAGGCTACTCAAAATTTATTGAAATGTCAATGTATTTTCCAAAAGGCTTAATCATGAGATAAATGCAAATTAAATTCTAATTCTAAATGCAGTGAAAAACAACCTATTTAGAAAACTCTTTTGTGATAAACAGGTCTGGGGGTGTTTTTTTTGTTTTTGTTTTGCTTGTTTCTTCTGTTTTTTGTTTTTATGTATGGTAACTTTAATAGCTGAACGATTTTCAACTGGGATAGAGATTGGTTTACTTTGCTTAACTGAAATCATTGCTGATGATTGACATTGGCTATATTTTCTGTGCTAGTAGACCAGTGATGGGGCTCAGGGAAGGCCACCCCCAGATGTGCCACTCTGGCATGTGAATTATTTTGAGCTGAAAATAAGCAAGGCCCAAAAGACTCAAGAAGAGCCTTGTACTTCCTTCTCACTGCCTAAAAGAATTTAAGATAGGAGGCCTGTCCCTGGAAGGAGCTATCCCCATAGGTAACTATAATAAAGTTGGTAGAGAGAAGCATAGCAAAGCCCGTTTGGTAAGTGTCCTCTCTGTGTCCCGTTGTCTTTGGATGCCCAGCAAACATTTGTTTACCAAACATTCACTCTTTTTATCTTCCTGTGAATTAGCTTGCTTCCTTTTGAGATCTCAGACCTCTACCTCCTTCTCTTAGTCCAGAATAATATATATACCTTATCTGGCCTTGCTGTCTTTGGAATTCTTCATGCTTATGTGGATTCTCTGTGTGCATGTAATAAATCTGATTTTCTCCTGTTAATCTGCCTTATATCGTTTTAATTGCCAGCCAAAAGAACTAAGTGGGGAAAGTTTGCAATTCATATCTGTTCTGTATTATTCCTTTTCCAAATATTCATCTCTGATACTCTTTCAGTTAAAGGGGAGGGAAGATGGATTGCCATTTATTCTCACAAATATTTACATGTATATATAAACATTTTGTTAATGTTTGAGGCATTGGTGACTTGCTGAAGATCACATAGTCTCTCCATGTAAGAGCTTGAATTCTCTCATGGGACTGACTACCTTAGAGGTTCTGTCCCCACCTGTCAAACTTTCCTACCTTATCTGAGCTGCATCTTCCCTCAGTATGCTCAATCATGGTTTCTGCTCACAAAAACCATGAGAAATTTTCATAAACGGTATCTTCAACACACATTGCTTTTGTGTTTCCTTCTTCTGAACTTGCTAGATGTATTGGTCTTTTACCCTATATCTTTTCCCCAAATTTATCTCACGTGTATAATATCAAACCTCAGTTTGCCCTACTGATAAAGAGGAAAGGAGGTGGTTATTGACTTTTTTAAGTATCAGAAATTTCAAAATAAATGTATTTGCTTCAAACAGCACACTTTTAGTTAATAGTAAAATGTTATTACAATGGCGCCATAACCAGCTTGACATCAACAGCCCCCCAGATTAAAAGGCACAATCTCTTTCAAGTAGAGCTCTGATCTCCATTTGTCAGCCCACCTGCTCTACTCTGTACTTGTCTGTTGAGTGGGGGGAGCAGAGGAGACATCAGGGAGAATCAAGAGGTGTTCCAGGGTGATCTGCAAAGGAACTGATGCTTGGTGCTTCATTCACTGAAGGGTAAACAATTGACTGCAGGGTCAGAGGAGGATTGCAAGATGTGGTCTAAATTAGAGCCAAACACCTTCTAACCCCTCAGAATACTATTAACCAGGCTAATATTGAGTAAATATATATTGATCACCTACTGGGGAGAGGCCCTAGGTGGGTACTGGGTTGATAAGATTAGTCTCCACCCATGAAGATCTAATGAAGACTCTTATGATGAAATCTTGATCCTTCGTACCCAGGGCTCACATAGCTGCAATTTAAATAGATGCCCAGCAGAGAGAGAAAACACAGAGGTCAAAGGGGCAAATTCATGTTAGGAAAAAACGTCACTAAAATGGGGAAAAAATAAGAGGGCCTAATACATCACTCCTGGATAGTTTTCCCTGAGCATGGAATGTTTCAAAATGTCCCTGATTTGCTCTTTTATCCTGAAGTGCTGTATTTCCTAAACTTTACTGTTAACCCAAGAATCACCTGTGGGCGCATCCCACACCCACTAGATCCGAACCTGTGTGAAATGAGTCTGGGAAACTCCAGTATTAACATGTGCCTCTGGGTGATTTTATCAGGAAGTTTAGGAAACATTGCTGCAGCTGGTGGTGCCTGAAACTCCACCATGTGAGCTTATCTCTTTGGTTTGCACAGCAGATCTCAAACTTTAGCTTGAACAAAAGAACTGAATCTCCTGCACTATTTGAATGTAATCCCTTTAGTTTGACAGATCCTCTGAAAGGTTAGGGGACATTCATGCTAAGAATGTTCAAGTTACTGTGCCCCACCCTCTAGAGTTTAATTGAGTGGGCCTGCTGTGGAGCCCATTAATCTTTGGACAAGCATGTTAAGAGATTCTGATGGAGATTTTCTGAGAAAAATCTTTGAGAAATTTTGACTTAATTAGAATTTATTCCTCCTGAGAATAAACACATTTCATTCTTCCATATAAAATAAAGATTTGGGGATTGGATTTAAATCCAGATTATAAACCCAGTAGAAAGTAAACTGTTGTGAGGACAGGGATTTTTTTTTTTTCCTGTTTTGTTCAGTGATACATGCCCAGCACCTGGTAGAGTGCCTTTTCATTCTGAAAGCTAACTTGGGCAACCACTTACTTTAGAACAATTGTAGTCATCCCTCAGTATCTGCGGGAATTGGTTCCAGGACCCCTGAAGAGACCGAAATCCACAGATGCTCAAGTCCCTTATATAAACTGGTGTAGTACAGTTAGCCCTCTATCCCACGGTTTCTGAATCCATGGATACAGAGGGCCAACTGTATACCATTTGTAGGGCACTTGATAATTTAGCCAGCATCTTCGCATGTGTTTTATGTTTTGAACCCCACAATGAAGTTGAGTGCCTCGATTTATTTTCTGCTTGTTACAATACAGAAGAGAGGCTCAGAGATTTAAAAGAAAATTTTCATGACAGTACTGCCGGTGAGTAGCTGAGCAGACACCAAATACAGATCTTAACCCAACCTAATACTCTTGTCCCAATAGCAGCTTGAGACTATTACAATGAAGGGGGTATAAAATCCCAAATTTTGGCTAGAAAGTTTGGATAGAAAATGCTGAAGTATTGCTTACACTGGCGTTTGTATGCCTAGACAAATGAGGCAATGAGCCAGGTTAATTTAAAGCAGTGGTTCTCAAGGCATGGTCCCTGGATCAGCAGCATCAGTCTCAACTAGAAATGCAAATCTCAAGCCCATCCCAGACCTACTGGATCAGAAACTCTAGGGGTGGGACCCAGGAATCTGTGCTGTAAACCAGGTGATTCTGTTGCATGCTATTGTTTGAGAAATTCTGACTTGAACGATACAATCTCACAAAGTCCCTCCTATCTCTCCCCTTATCCCAAAATGTGGCTATTAGTTTGAAAGTCTTTTCTGATATATAATAAGCACTTTCTTGTCATTTAGTACATCAGGAAGGTTTTTTTCTCAAACAGTTAGTGAGAAATAGTCACAAATTCAACAAGAGTATGGATAGGTGAAGAGGATGACGAGAAAAATTGTGGGTTCCGAGCATAAATTCTCCTAGGAGGGTGTTGGGAGACTCAGATCTCTAAACCTCAGAGTTGAGAAGAGATAGCAATGAAAGCAAATACAGGAAGGACTGAATTCTAAATTTACACTTCCCAATTGTGTTCAAGATGAATTCTATAACAGTCAGTTGCTTTTCCTGAAATGCTCTTGTCTTTTTAAATTGATAATTCTAGCCCATTGTTTCAACCAATCCATTGATCCAATCTACTAAATTCAAAAACAAAAGCAAAAACAGTGAGTGACTCTCACAACAGAAATAATTTTTCTTAAGGAACTGAATCCCCGTTTAACTCTGGATGGGACTTGGCTAAGATGAAGTAAGAAGTGCTTGTCTGCTGAATCTACTGAATGTGTCCGGGCCAGCTCCTAAGAGGTCTACAGATATAGCACTCAGCGAGATTCTGTGGCTTTGGGGGAGCTAATATTGGAGCACAGAGCAATAACCAAGAGTTGATTATGTCCCATAAAGCCCAACTTGCACACAGTGAGCCCTCTTTATGGATGTTTTCCAGTCCTCAGCTTGTTTCATGAGTATTTGCCATACAATTTAATGGCAACACCCAAAAGCTTTATGAGGTAGAAATCACCTGGATCATCTTTTCTGTACATTTTTTAAAAATTAAAATTAGAGAAGTGCCATGTTTCTACATAGCAGTGAAAACCCTTCTGCTATTTACTTTGGTCCCTATTTAGGCCAGGGTTCGAGTCTAGCTGGCAGGGTACTTTTTACTACTTAAAAAGTACCCTGAATTCTGAATCTTAGAAGAAAGTCACCACTTGCTAGACTTTTGGTGTCTCTAAAGCTGAATGGGAATCATTTACATAAATTATGTCTGATAATATAGACTTTTTCATCTTATACGTCTAAGAGAAAACTAAAACCTTTGTGCTCTATTTCTACCCTAAGCAGATACACTGCAATGCAGTTCTGACACTAGCTACCTGGAGTTAGCATTAGACTCCACAGGTTTAAGGGTTCAGTCCTCCATAAGATTGTTCTTAATTCAAACACCAGCAAACAATTCTCAGGGACCACCCCATTTCTGAGCAGCGAGCTATAAATCTGAGGATTCACGTGACCTGGTCAGGTTCGATAATTCACTAGAACAGCTCACAGAGCTTGCTGAAAGCTCTATTTTAATGGTCATAGTTTTATTATAAAGGGTATATATAGGACATGGTTTGATAGGGTCTAGAACGCAGAATTTCCATACCCTCTCCCTATGGAGTAAGGGCTCTTCACCCCCCCACCCTGCACATCAGTGTGTTCACTAGCCAAGAAGTTCCACTTAGCTTTCAACTGCAGAGTTTTTATTGAGGTTTCATTACTGAGGCCTGATTGATTAAATCATTAGCTACATGATTGAACTCAATCTGTAGCCCACTACCTTCCCTGGAGGTTGGACTGGCCCAGAGTTCCAACAGTCTACTCACATGGTGGTTGGTCTTTCTGGTGACCAGCCCCCATCCTAAAGCTACCTAGGGGCCCACCGTGAGTCACCTCATTAGGATCACAAAGACAGTCCTGTCACTCAGGAAATTTCAAGGGTTTTTTTTTTTTTTTTTCAAGTTCTGTGCCAGGAACGGCAGGGATGGGGTGGTAGCAAATGAATACCAGATATATTCTTTATTATACCACACCTTGCTTTAATAAACTTATTAATTTTTCAAAGCTGTAGACAAAAATTAGGAAGAATACTTCTGCTCTAGTCAAATACCCTTAATTTCAATAGCAGGCTTCATTTCTTTCTAGCACAGTAGATCTTAACTCATGACATTATCATTTGGCAAAACTTTTCATGTCACCTATTGATGGCAAATGAAAAGATAAAAATTATCAGTGGGTTCTCTCTCTTTCCCCTTCTCTGTGCTCTCCATATCTTATTGTTTGTTTTTTAGATCTTCTGATTATTTCATAGGAATGTAGACCCATGGATCATTTTTCCTTCTTTTCCTGATTTGAGATTTAGCTAACACATTTTGAGATATGAGAAGAGAAATAATCATATTAAATCAGCAGAATAATGGAAAGTGATTTTTAAATCAAACATAAATTGGTTTTAGACTTAAGTGATAATGATTCCCCATTCAAGTCTACATACTTCATTTATTCAGCAACTTGCTATGATAGCCAGGCACTGAGAATAAAATAGTGATAGAGACAGACAAGGGCCTTTGTTTCATGAAGTTTATACTCTAGTGGAAAGAGACAGAAAAGAAACAAGTAAGCAAAGGAATGGGCAAGCTAATTCCAGAGAATGATGCATGCATGCAAAAAACAAAAAAAGGATAATGTGAAAAACACTGTCTAGTTGGGGATGGGACAGGATAATCTAAATTGAGCAGGCAAGAAAAGTCTTATTGAAACAGTGGTCTTTGAGTAGAAATTTTAAAGGAATGATGGAATGAGCCATGGAGAAATCATGGGACGAACTGTCCCTTTAAAAGGAAATAGAAAGTACGAATATTCTCAGGTGAAAGATGAACAAAGAGAGGCACTAGTTAAAGCAGTGAAGACAAATTTTATTCAGTAATAACTATTGCAATAGGAGAGAGAACACAGTGTCACCTGAATTTAACTCCACGAAAACAAAAGGCAGGAGACTTTAAAGGCTGGGGTGTGCTAAAGAAAAGGCACTGAGGGCATTAAGGGGGGATTTGGTCCGTACGACGAGGCCATCAGGGTTTACTAATTGGGGCTCATCCAGAGGAGAAACAAACTTCTCATACCTTTATGAAAAGAGCCAATGGTACAAATTGGAGCAAGGTACCCACTAAAGTTAGGACCTTACCCTCCCATGGAGACTGAGACCAGGATTAAAATTCATCTCCTTGAATGTGTGCATTTCAAAGAAATGGCTCTCAAGTCATTGAGGAGACAGTTCTAGGTGTTGGAAGATTTATATCTCAAAGGAGCAGAGAAAGGATTTATAATTGCCAGCTTTCTAAAGTAATTGCTCTAAGGGGGGGGGGAGGGTTATGAGCCTATCTGCCTATTACCAGGTTTTAGCTGAAACAAACAGTAAATTCTCCTGACAGTCTTGAGCTTTCTCAGGCAGGCATTTTAAGGGAGACTGGAGTCATCCTAGGGACATGGCCTTAAGCTCTTAGAAGCCATGCTAGAGTTTGGGTAATTCTCTTAGTGCAGGGGTTTAAATTGAGTTATGTACCAAGAGGGTTTTTGTTTTATGTTTTTTGCAATTCTCGGTAATAATAAGAGTGAATCTCAAAAACATTATGTTGAGCTGTATATTTCATATTATGGCATTTTACTGTGTATGTGGCTTGACCCAATTTCTAGAAATGGCTAGTTATAAGAAAGATGTCAAGATAATGGGCAGATCTATGGCATTTGGAAATTGTTCCATCTCTTTAGAACTGTAATCCTTGTCCAGAAATTCTCTTTCTTGTCAATCAAATTTTTGAATTTAGGCTGCCACCTTCTCATTTTTCTGCTCCTGATTTCTTTTTTGAAGTCCCCAGGAACTTGATTTCTTCATTTATATGGGAATGTATTTGCACTGCAGGCAGCATTATTCACATAGATTAGGAAGGGAGGCACTCCCACTGGAGATCTGCAATAACAACTGGCACCTTCTCGCATAACCAAGCCTGGAGCTGACGCAGATTTGACTCAAGTCACACGTACAACTAAGCAAGTATACGACTTGTAGCTAGTACTCTTTTTGCTTACAATATAATGTAGTCTAAAATTTCCATATGTGTTTGGGTTAAGATAAACAGATTCCTACAGTATCTTGTAATATAAAGTCAAGAGATTTATAATGAGGACAATTTTATTCTATTTTTCAAGTAAATAAAAATTCAAAAAAGTAAACTCAGGCATTTTACATGATCTTATTTCTGCTTTTAATTTTGAAATACTCAATGTATGAAAATGATTTAACTTATATATGTTTCATGCTTTTAACAGTTTGGCCAACTCTTTCCAGGCGTAACTTTTATTTTTACTACAACCTTTCCATTATAATCTATGCTTATTTGAGCTTTAGAACTCTAAGCTTTCCTCCTCCAACATCTCTCTCATTAGTGTTCAGACAGGTTCCCATAGCCTGGACCTGGGTCAAAGTGAACTGAATATTGACATTAATCATGTGAGCTTTCTGAGGACTAAATCTAAAAGTCAGGTTGAGTTGTATGACACCTGGATCAATATGGAATATCCAGAAGTGGGAATTTTCAGGTTCTCACAAATTAGCAAGTAATTCAGATGCACTTCTTTTTTGAAATATATGAAAATATATGAAATATTATCCTCTGTAGCATGCACTACATTCAGAGCTTTTCTTATATCTGCCCTTGTTCACATTTGTTTCTCAGGCAACCAAACGTATTTGGATGCAAATAATCACCTTTAGTTTCCTGCTATTTTCTTCTGAGTTTCATGAGTTGGGAGGTAAAGCCCTTGAATAAAGCAGAAGAGGGAGTAGATGAAAGAAGGGAGAGGACTATGATTGGTTCATGGTTTGGTTCTCTTGTGGTGGGGAAAAGTGTCATGTTCGGCTGGCCACTGTAGCCTGGAAGCCTGGAATTAGGTTCATACCATCTTTGGGAACATCTACCTTGTTCTAGTTCAGAGAATGTGCTTCTCAATTCATCCTGCTTGGTGGTATTGTTAGTGAAAATTGAAATAGAAGAATATTGCAGGCAGAGCAGGGGTGTAGAATGCCTCCAGCATGAGATGCATGGATGAGGTTTCAGCTAGTGTAGGGGAAATTGTGCCAGAAGGTGCATGAGTTAAAAGTGTAGCCAGGCTGTGGTAAGACCGGGTAGAATACGCAGCATTAGAGGTTGCAGCCAGCCTCTGTCAGAAACCAGCAAGATCTGGCACAAGTGAATATTCAGACTAGATGAGAGCTTGGCCAAAGGTGCCTGGGTGGGGGTGGGGGGGATATTCATCCTATGGCAGGACAAGTAGGTGGTTTATGGGTGGAGTGAGCATCCAGCCAAGTGGTAGACCAGAATGTAGCTCATGGGAGAGGGGAGCAGCTAGCCTGGTGGAGAACCTGGCGTCAGGTGCAGTCAGGGAGTTTATATCTAGCGTAAGGAAAGCCACAGGAAGTGCATGAGTGAATCATGTAGCTAGCCTAGGGAAAACCTGGAACTAGCCTATGGAGTTGAATAGATGGAGAAAGATTGCAGGCTAGAAGAGTATTCTGATGCAGGTGCGTCGGAGGGTGCAGGCAGAATAGGTAGGACGTGGCCAGTGGTGCATGAGTTCTGTACGGAGGTGATGTGTGAAGGATCTGGAAGGAGGTGATATGTAAAGGCAGCCTAGGGGGTGAGTAGGTAGAAAGTGCACGGATGTAAAGAACTTTATGTCTAGGGAGGGACTAGGTTAGCCTTCATGCTTGGTGCGGGGTGTGGGGGGAGCCATCCAAAGGGGATTTCTGGCAATAAGTATGTAGGTGGAGAGCATCCAGTTTAGGAGAGGCTTTGGGAGTTCGTTAAGGTGGTTACAGACAGCTTAAAGGAGCACATGGTAAGATGTGCATGGGTGGAGAAGGCCTGAATCTTGGGATAAGAATCTGGAGGAGACCCATTATTGTACAGGGCAGCCAGCCTAAGGCAGCACATTGCAGTAGTTGCTTGTGCGCATGGTACAGCTAGCCTAGGGGAGGATCAATAAGAAGTGAATGGTGGATAGATCATGTACCATATGGAAGGGTATAGGTATAGAATGAAGCTAGCTTATAGGGTTCCAGCAAGAGATGCATGAACGAGGTTCCAGCCAGCACAGGGAAAGTTATGGCAGGAAGTGCATGGTGAAAGGTGTAGCCAGGCTATTGGAGGATCAGGTAGGAAGCGTGTAGCTGGAGTTAAAAATACACCAGGATGTGCATGGGAAGAGGAAGCATCCAGACTAAGTATGATCTCAGCAAGAGATGCAAGGGAGGAGGGAACATATAGCCTGTGGTAGGACCAAGTGGGCAGATCATGGGTGGAGGGAGCATACAGCCAAAGAGAAGACCAGAAGTTCATGAGTGGAGGGTGAAGCCAGCCTGGGATAGGACATGTCAGGGTACACAGATGTGTACACCGCAGCCACCCAAGGGGAGGTATTGAAAGATGATCCATGGGTGGAGAGTGCAGCCATCCAAGGGACCAACATATATGGAAGCACATGGGAAGAGGGAAGACCCAGCAGAAAGGAGGAAATTACAAAAAACACATGGGTGGAGAAAACATCCAGCTTATAGTAAGATCAAGTGGGCTATTCATTGGTTAAGGGGGAATCTAGCCAAGAGGAAGAAATGGAAATAGTTACAAGATAGGAAAGTGAAGCCAGCTTAGGAGGAAGGCCTGCAGGCAGTGCATGGGTAAAATAGGCAGTGAGCCTGTGAGAATCAGCAGGAAGTGCATGAGTGCTTGTGGGGCCCATCATCAGCAGGTGCACATCTGGAGAATTCAGGAAGCCTAGGGAAGACTAGGCAGGAGGTGCACGGGTGGAGGGAGCATGCAGTCAAAGCGTGGAATGGCAGGAAGCAGAAGGCTTGAGGGAGTATTCCAGTCTCCTTAGAGAACCAACAGCATGAGAATCAGTGGAGGGAGGAGAAGGTTCATGGGCAGAAGTGTAGTATTCAGCCTAAGGTAGGATTGGTAGGAAGTTCACGTGTGTAGGAAGCAGCCATTCCACGCAAGGATCCAGCAGGTACTACGTGCATGGAAGATGCAGCCAAATTATTGGAGGAATCAAAAAGATCTGTAAACATTGAGGGTGCAGCTAGAGGAACGGGCTGAAAGTGCATGGCTGGAGGAATCTTTAGGAGGTATATAGATACAGGGCGCAGCAAGAATAAGACAGGATTCGGCAGAAGGTGAAAGGGAGCAGGGTACACTCAACCTAGGGAGAGGAATTCTCAAGTGGTGCATGCACTAGGGAGCGTGCAGCCAGCCAAGGGGAGGAATAGGCAGGCAGTGCATAGATGGAAGGAACATGTAGCCCAGGAAAGGACATGGCAGGAAGTGCATGGCTGGAGAGAGCATCTACCCTAGGGGAGGTCTTGGCGGGAGTTGCAAGGGTGGGGTGAGTGTGGGGCATATCTGGCTGTAAGGTCGCGGGTGGTGGGAGCAGCCAGTTTAAGGAGGACCCAGCAGGAAATGCATGAGTCAAGGTAACAGCCAGGTTTGGCGAGGACGGTGCAGGACGTAAATAGGTGAAGGGAGCATCTAACCTAGGGGGTGACATTAAAGGAAGTGTATGAGTGGAGGGTGCAGACAGCCTCAAGGAGGAGTCAGCACTATGTGCATGGGTCCAGGGAGCATCCATCCTAGGGTTGGACACAGTCAGAGGTACTTGGGTACAGCCAACCTAGGAAGGACCTGGCAGAAAGTGCATGGATGGAACGCAGGCATGTAAAAGAGGACCTAGCAGGAACTACATGTTATAGAGTGTTCAACCAACCTGGAGAAAAACCAGGCAGGAAGAGCTTGGGCAGAAGCAGCAGACAGCAGAGGGGAGGACATTGTAAGAAATGCATGAGTGAAGAAAGCATCCAGTCTAGAATGAGACTCGCTCACCCTAGGTGAGGACTCAGCAGGAGGCTCATGGGTGAGGGGTATCATCAAATTGGTGGAGGACACAGCAGAAGGTATAGGGTTTTAGTGACTTCCTAACCTGGGGAGGAATAGGAAGAGATGCATGAATGGACAAAGGTGAACCCATCCTAAGGCAGAGTCCGGCAGGAGGTGTATGGGTGGAGGGACTGCCTAGCTGAGAGGAGGATATGGCCGGGTGTGTATGGTTGAGGATGCACAGCACGTGTTGTGTGGCACAGGGTGGAGCCAGCCTAGGCTCAGGCCATCAGGAAGTACATAGTGGGAGAGAAGAATCAAGCCTAGGCAAGGACTAAGCAGGAGATCCATGAAAAGAGGACTCATTTAGGTTAAGGGAAGACTTGATAGAAAGTGCATCAGTGGGTGGTTATGCTAGCCCAAGGGAGGACGTGGCAAGTGCTTCATAGTTGGAGAGTGCAGTCAGCCTAGGAGAGGAAATGGCAGGAGCTGCATGGGTAGAGGAAGCATCCATTCAAGGAGGACTCAGCAGGAGTTGCGTGAGGATTGGAACGTCCCCCTAGAGGATAAACTGACAATCTATGCAGCCAAAGAGGTTGCATCTAGCCTGAGGGAGAAGTAAAGGAGGGGCATCAGTGCAGAAAGCAGCCATTGTAAGGGAGGACCCAGCAGAAAGTGCATGAGTGTTGGTTTCAGCTAGCCTAGAGGAAGATTCGGAAGGAGATGCAAAGGTGGAGGTTTCAGCCAGTCTAGAGGAGGAATAGGCTGGAAGTGCACGAATGGAGGCAGTATTCTGTTTAGGGGAAGACTGACCTGGAGGTGCATGGATGGAGGGTGTAGTCAACCTTGGGCCATACTTGTTAGGTGATGCGTGGGTGGAGGTTACAGCCAGCCCAGGGTAGGACTCAGCAGAAGTATGGGAGAGTGAGCATTCACTTAGGAGACAACTCAGCTGGAGGTGTGTGGCTGGAAGGTGCAGCTAGGGGAGGGCTCGGTTCTAAGTTCATCATGGTGGGACAGCCAGTCTAAGGAGGATGCAGCAGGTACCCCACGAGTTAAGAGAGCAACTAGGTGTGAAGAGGCTAAGTGCAGAGGATGGGGATGCTTCAGCCTAGAGCAGGACATCGAAGGAAGTGGAAGGTGGAGTGTGCATCTGTCCTAGGTGAAGATATGGCAAGAAGTGCAGGTGTGGAAGGTGCAGCCAGCCTAAGGGAGGGCACGGCAAGAGGTGCATGAGAGTACAGTCCATCAGCCTAGGGAAGAATCTACCAGGAGGGCCAAGAGTGGAAGGAGTATCCCACCTAAAGCAGAATTGAGCAGGAAGTACATGGATAGAGGGGAAGCCGGCCTTGAGGAGTCACCAGTAGACACCCAGGTAAACACAAATGGTTGTACCAAGGCTATCTTTTGATAAAAGGGACAATACAGTATTTGATAAACTCAGTATTTAAATAAACACAAATCCTTAACACTTACAGTATCGTAGGGTATTTGTTTATCTTAAGAGGTAAGTGAGCCTGTAAATTAGAAACAGAATGTGTAATGTCATTTTGGTGCGATATAGAATCTCTTTTTGAACATATTACCATATAAGATGAAGAGCGAACTTTCACAACGTCTTATTAAGAGCAGAACAATACTACAAGGACTTTACTATTTTCAGAGAGGACACCAAATTTTAGGTTTGTATCACTGTAGTATTTCATTCTAAAGGAACCACAAACTCTGTTTTATAATTTTATGAATGAACCCATCAAACCTGAGCCAGATTTGGCAAAATTTTAACACAGATTTGTGTTCCTTTTCATATTGTCTTGAACTTTCTGCAAGCTGCAAAACCTTATTACTGTGGAAATAAAAGGTGGCTTGAATGATGGTTCAATTTGGTTAAAAATGAATTTATATCTTCATAATGTTAAATAGTAACGAAAAGTAATGCTGCTTTATTTGATCAGTAAACCTGTGTAAGTTAAGGAAAAACATTCCCAAGTAGAAAAAAAGGGTGTTTGTATTATACTTGACACTGGTAAATGAGAGAGGACATATTCCTTTTCATTAAACACTAAAGATGAAACGAATCCTTTTCACCAAATATTTAAATTATATGAGTTTAAATTCTTAAAATGAATCTGAGTTGTTTTATGGAAGAATCTTTTTATACTCCATTTTTATAATGGAGTATATTTAAAGGGTCAGAAATTCAGTTTCCTTATTTTCAGGAAATTTTAGGAATACTCAATTTATGTAAGCAATTGTTTATCTAGATATGCCAGTCAGAACAGAGCCCCTTTAATTTCAGATAATTTATAATCTACTATATTAATACTGTGTAGGAAAACTTTACATACACAATCAGGTGAAGGCATTTCTGAATTACAGGCACATAGACATACAAGCACGGAGAAGTAGAGCTTATAGCTTCAATTCTACAATTTCAGGAACAGGTCAAGTATAAACACAGAAACAGTGAACCTCCCTGGTACAGATATCAAATAGCTCTTCTCCTCCCAGAGGGTATGAAATTCTTCATTGATGTGAGCTCAAAAATAGACAAAAAGACTGATGAACCAGATTCTGTGTTGTCTCTCACCCCATGGGTACTAGATCTGTACAAACCAGCAATCTAGAGAGATCTTCAAATGGCAAATCATAAATACAAATTCTCACCACGTGACCAAGCAATTGCACTTTTAGGTTATATGTACAAGAAAATTGAAGCCATATGTTAACACAAAAAGTTGTACATAAATGTTTATAGCGGCATTATTTTTAATAGCCCAAAAGTAGAAAAAACCAAAATGTCTATGAACTGATGAAGAGATAAAGAAAATGTGATATATACATAAAATGGACTGTTTTTCAGCCTTAAAAATGAATTGAAGTACTGATACATGCTATAATGTGGATGAACCTTGAAAACATGCTAAGTGAAAGAAACCAGATACAAGATGCCCCTTATTGTATGAGTCCGTTTATGTAAAATATCTAGAATAAGTAAACCCATGGAGACAGAAAGTAGATTGTCGGAGGCTGGTGGGGAGAGAGGAATAAGGCCTTATGGCTTAAAGGGTATGGAGTTTCTTTTGGGGGTGATGAAACTATTCTGGAATTTGAACTGATATTCTCACAACATTGTGAATATATTTTTTAAAAAACGCTGAATTATACACTTACAATGGCTGAAATGGTGAATTTTGTTATGTGGACTTTACCTTAATAAAAAAAGAAAAAGAAAACTGAAAACCCAATTACCAACCATGGCTATCAATAGCAGGAAATAGCTTATTGGCTGTAAATGAGCCAAAAACACAACGGAAACATTAAATCAGTAGAGAAGAAAACAAAAAATTATAAAAAGAGTCAACGATGTGTTACTGATGCATTGAATTCACATTGGAGAGCCAGGAAAAGACATGCCTGGGCCTTAAATGGTCATGTGGGTTACTTCTCTGTCATTGTAGTTACCTGGCTGTGATAGGTGAAATAATTGGACATATGGGTGTGTCTTCTAAAACACTTAAAGATAATTATCAAACAAGTATAAAATCATACCACTTATCCAGATAGGAACACATATTAAAACATTTTATTTATCACATAAGGAACTTGGCAGATATTATAACTAGTTGACAAGAGAAACCAAAGAACAGAAACAGGAATATTGATCAGGAATAGTAAGATGAATATGTAAACAGGGGCAAAATTGGTTTATCGTGTGAAGGGGACAATTGAGCCTCCACTGGAGGTTGTGGGTATCTATCAGCGACCTACAACTTAGAAAAGGATGTAAAAGGGCTCCAAGATAGTGTGAGGCTAAAATAACAGGGAGTTGTGTCCTATAGACAGGGAGCAGTTTTCCATTGAAACACATTTTTAGGTAGAATGCTGAAGTCTAGTACTGATACAAAGTTAAGAGTTCCCTGAAAAAGAGAGTCCTTTCAGCAGAGAGACCAGATTCCTATCACAGACATTTCTAGGCCAGTCCTGATCAGGGCCCAGTGGACACCGATGACATCACAAAGTCTGAGCTGTCACAAAGGCAGCACCCTGACCAGTAAAAGGCTGGAGTGCAGGGATAGGCAGGCAGAAGGACACACTGGCCTCTCGAGAGACCCAGGCCAGCAGGACAATCAAGGTGGACCGATCAGGGCAGAACCCAGCCAACATCATGTCATGGAAAAGAAGCTTCTGGTTCTATCATTGTCAAAAGAAACGCTACCTCTTCCACTCCAGAAGAGCCGAGCTGCATTTCCCCATGAGCCGCGTGAACCTCCTCCTGCAAGAGGCTTGCTATGCCCAATGCCTGAGCTCGTCCACTACTGTGTTCCAGACCAGCAACCTCGAGTATGTGACGGTCAACACCGTGGAGCAGGGAGGCCCTCAACAACCACAATATGCGCATCACCCTGGAGCACGTGCAGAGGGCATTGGACAACAACAAGTGCCTCAGCCGCCTCTTCGAGCCCGGCGCCTTCTGTCCGCTGCTGAGCTGCCCCCGCCCAAGGAGGAGTAGTGATGCCCTGGCCCCAGAGCCCGGCCGGACCTCATCAGCAGCCTCTTCTCGCCCCCAAACTGCCCACGGATGAGGGAGGCCTTCTGCCCTCAGCACTGCTATTAAAGTGTTTCAACGCATGGCTGTGCTTCTGACTCCTGTCGTTTTTGTCATTTGTAGGTGAGGTGCCTGTGGGACATCCAGGAGGGGCCGTCTCATGGGGGGGGTGTTGGAGGGGTGGAGGGTGTGGTCAGGGTGGGATGCTGCTCCCCTGATTTCAGGGAGCATATTCCCATGGTGATGGTGTGGGGTCCTGAGGTGAGTAGCTGGCCGAGGTTGTGGGGATAGAGGACTTAGTCCCTCACTGGCTGTGAGGGAGTCCAGGCCTGGGAGGCTGGGAGGTTGGCGGGGGCTCCCCAGCATGTCGAATTCCCAGAATGATGGTGGTAATGGGCGAGGGGCTGAAAACCATGATGGGAGAACCGAAGGCTCTAATCATGATGGGGAATGTCTAAAAGTGGGAGGTGATGGCAATCAGGTGGGTGGACAGGGTGGCACAGCAGTTGGCAGTGAACTTAATGGGACACGGCCTTTACGTGGAGATTGAGGAGTGATGGGGAGACCAAAAAGACCTACACATAAAAGGAATTACGGCCATGTTGATTTCATGTTGATTTACACCCTGCCTCATCCCAAAAAAGGACTTGAGGCTGGGCTTATTAGATAGTGCTGTGATACTCTCTGTGGAATATATCCTTCTGTCCTCTCTTGTGGACACTGGTAAATTAAATAGTAATATTATATAAACGTACCATCTGGACTAAAACATGCAATTCAAGCAGTTCTTGTGATTACTAAATATTACCAGACTTATGCTTAAATGTGTCCCATTGTAAATGCAATTATAAATCTCATTCTCAGATGAAACACCTAACCTATGATCATTTATTTGATAGAGGAACAGAGTTATCAGCAGCTGAATACATGTTTTAAGATGTGTAAGTATATAAATTCTGCCCCGTCTTCCCTTTAGGTCTCTAATCCATTTTCAGTATATTTTTGTGTATGGTGTTAGGGAGTGTTCTAATTTCATCCTTTTGCATGTAGCTGTCCAGTTTTCCCAGCACCACTTATTGAAGAGACTGTCATTTCTCCATTGTGTATCCTTCCCTCCTTTGTCGTAGATTAGTTGACCGTAGGTGCATGGGTTTATCTCTGGGCTTTGTATCCTGTTCCATTGATCTATATTTCTGTTTTTGTGCCAGTACCATACTGTCCTGATTACTGTAGCGTTGTAGTATAGTCTGACGTCCAGGAGCATGATTCCTCCGGCTCTGTTTGTTTCCCTCAAGATTGCTTTGGCTATTTAGGATCTTCTGTGTCTCCATACAAATTGTGAAATTTTTTGTTCTAGTTCTGTGGAAAATGCCAGTGGTAGTTTGATAGGGATTGCATTGAATCTGTAGATTGCTTTGGGTAGTAGAGTCATTTTCACAATGCTGATTCTTCCAATCCAAAAACATGGTGTATCTCTCCATCTGTTGGTATCATCTTCAATTTCTTTCAACAGTGTCTCATAATTTTCTGCATGCAGGTCTTTTGTCTCCTTAGGTAGGTTGATTCCTAGATATTTTATTCTTTTTGTTGCAATGGTAAATGGGAGTGTTTTCTTGATTTCACATTGTTCATCATTAGTATATAGGAATGCCAGAGATGTCTGTGCATTAATTTTGTATCCTGCTAGTTTACCAAATTCATTGATTAGCTCTAGTAGTTTTCTGGTAGCATCTTTAGGATTCTCTATGTATAGTATCATGTCATCTGCAAACAGTGACAGCTTTACTTCTTCTTTTCAGATTTGGATTCCTTTTATTTCTTTTTCTTCTCTGATTGCTGTGGCTAAAACTTCCAAAACTATGTTGAATACTAGTGGTGAGCGTGGGAAGCCTTGTCTTATTCCTGATCTTAGAGGAAATGGTTTCAGTTTTTCACCATTGAGGACGATGTTGGCTGTGGGTTTGTCATATATGCCCTTTATAATGTTGAGGAAAGTTCCCTGTATGCCTACTTTCTTCAGGGTTTTTATCATAAATGGGTGTTGAATTTTGTCAAAAGCTTTCTCTGCATCTATTGAGATGATCATATGCTTTTTCTCCTTCAGTTTGTTAATATGGTGTATCACATTGATTGATTTGTGTATATTGAAGAATCCTTGCATTCCTGGGATAAAGCCCACTTGTTCATGGTGTATGATCCTTTTAATGTGCTGTTGAATTCTGTTTGCTAGTATTTTGTTGAGGATTTTTGCATCTATGTTCATCAGTGATATTGGCCTGTAGTTTTCTTCCTTTGTGACATCCTTGTCTGGTTTTGGTATCAGGGTGTTGGTGGCCTCGTTGAATGAGTTTGGGAGTGTTTCCTCCCTCTGCTATATTTTGGAAGAGTTTGAGAAGGATAGGTGTTATCTCTTCTCTAGATGTTTGATAGAATTTGCCTGTGAAGCCATCTGGTCCTGGGCTTTTGTTTGTTGGAAGATTTTTAATCACAGTTTCAATTTCAGTGCTTGTGATTGGTCTGTTCATATTTTCACTTTCTTCCTGATTCAGTCTTGGAAGGTTGTGCATTTCTAAGAATTTGTCCATTTCTTCCAGGTTGTCCATTTTATGGGCATATAGTTGCTTGTTGCAATCTCTCATGATCCTTTGTATTTCTGCAGTGTCAGCTGTTACTTCTCCTTTTTCATTTCTAATTCTGTTGATTTGAGTCTTCTCCCTTGTTTTCTTGATGAGTCTGGCTAATGGTCTATCAATTTTGTTTATCTTCTCAAAGAACCAGCTTTTAGTTTTGTTGATCTTTGCTATATTTTCCTTCATTTCTTTTTCATTGATTTCTGATCTGCTCTGTATGATTTCTTTGTGATCTTTATGATTTCTAAATTTTTGACAGTTTGATTAATATGTGTCTTGGCATGTTTCTCCTTGGATTTATCCTGTATGGGACTCCCTGTGCTTCCTGGACTTGATTAACTATTTCCTTTCTCATATTAGGGATGTTTTCAACTATAGTCTCTTCAAATATTTTCTCAGTCCCTTTCTTTTACTCTTCTTCTTCTGGAACCCCTATAATTCGAATGTTGGTGCATTTAATGTTCTCCCAGAGGTCTCTGAGACTGTCCTCAATTATTTTCATTCCTTTTTCTTTATTCTGTTCTGCAGTAGCTATTTCCACTATTTTATCTTCCAGGTCACTTATCTGTTCTTCTGCCTCAGTTATTCTGCTATTGATCCCTTCTAGAGAATTTTTGATTTCATTTATTGTGTTTTTCATCATTGTTTGTTCTTTAGTTCTTCTAGGTCCTTTTTAAACGTTTCTTGTATTTTCTCCATTCTATTTCCAAGATTTTGGATCATGTTTACTATCATTATTCTGGATTCTTTCTCAGGTAGACTGCCTGCTTCCTCTTCATTTGTTAGGTCTGGTGGGTTTTTACCTAGCTCCTTCCTTTGCTGTGTGTTTCTCTGTCTTCTCATTTTTCTTAGATTACTGTGTTTATGGTCTCCTTTTCACAGGCTGCAGGTTCATAGTTCCCGTTGTTTTTTGGTGTCTGCCCCCAGTGGCTAAGGTTGGTTCAGTGGGTTGTGTAGGCTTTCTGGTAGAGGGGACTAGTGCCTGTGTTCTGGTGGATGGGGCTGGATCTTGTCTTTCTGGTGGGCAGGTCCACGTCTGGTGGTGTGTTTTGGGGTGTCTGTGGCCCTATTATGATTTTAGGCAGCCTCTCTGCTAATGGGTGGGGTTGTGTTCCTGTCTTGCTAGTTGTTTGGCGAAGGGTGTCCACCACTGGAGCTTGCTGTCGTTTAGTGGAGCTGGGTCTTGGCGTTGAGATGGAGATCTCTGGGAGATTTCCGCCGTTTTATATTACATGGAGCTGGGAGGTCTCTTGTGGACCAATGTCCTCAACTTGGCTCTGCCACTTGAGGGGCACAGCCCTGATGCCTGGCTGGAGAACCAAGAGCCTGTCATCCACACAGCTCAGAATAAAAGAGAGAAAAAGAAAGAAAGATTGAAAGAAGATAAAATAAAATAAATATAATAAAGTTATTAAAATAAAAAAATAATTATTAAAAAAACTCTTTAAGTTATTAAAAAAAAACAGAGAAAAGGAACCAAACCAAAAAACAAATCCACCAGTGATAAAAAGCGCTAAAAAAAAAAAAAGACAGCACCCTAGGACAAATGGTAAAAGGAAAGCTATACAGACAAAATCACACACAGAAGCATACACATACACACTCACAAAAAGAACAAAAGGGAAAATTATATATATATATTGTTGCTCCCAAAGTCTACGTCCTCAATTTGGGATGATTCGTTGTCTCTTCAGGTATTCCTCAGATGCAGGGCTCCTCAAGTTGATTGTGGATGCTCCTGAGGCTGCTGGGAGAGATTTCCCTTTCTCTTCTTTGTTAGCACAGCTCCCGGGGTTCACCTTTGGATTGGGCCCCGCCTCTGTGTGTAGGTCGCCTGAGGGCGTCTGTTGTTCGCCCAGACAGGACGGGGCTAAAGGAGCCGCTGATTCGGGGGCTCTGGCTCACTCAGGCCGGGTGGAGGGAGGGGTACAGATGTGGGGCGAGCCTGCGGCGGCAGAGGCCGGCATGACGTTGCACCAGCCTGAGGCATGCCGTGCGTTCTCCCGGGTAAGTTGTCCCTGGATCCCGGGACCCTGGCCGTGGCGGGCTGCACAGGCTCCCGGGATGGGAGGTGTGGAGAGTGACCTGTGCTCGCACACAAGCTTCTTGGTGGCGGCAGCAGCAGCCTTAGCGTCTCATGCCCGTCTCTGGGGTCCGCGCTGGTAGCCGTGGCTCGCGCCCGTCTCTGGAGCTCGTTTAAGCAGCACTATTAATCCCCTCTCCTCGCGCACCAGGAAACAAAGAGGGAAGAAAAAGTCTCTTGCCTCTTCGGCAGCTCCAGACTTTTTCCCGGACTCCCTCCCGGCTAGCTGTGGCTCACTATCCCCCTTCAGGCTGTGTTCACGCAGCCAACCCCAGTTCTCTCCCTGGGATGTGACCTCTGAAGCCCGAGCCTCAGCTCCCAGCCCCCCACCCGCCCCAGCAGGTGAGCAGACAAGCTTCTCGGGCTGGTGAGTGCTGGTCAGCACCGATCCTCTGTGCGGGAATCTCTCCACTTTGCCCTCTGCACCCCTGTTGCTGCGCTCTCCTCCGTGGCTCCGAAGCTTCCCCTCTCTGCCACCCGCAGTCTCCGCCCGCGAAGGGGCTTCCTAGTGTGTGGAAAACTTTCCTCCTTCACGGCTCCCTCCCACTGGTGCAGGTCCCATCCCTATTCTTTTGTCTCTGTTTATTCTTTTTTCTTTTGCCCTACCCAGGTACGTGGGTAGTTTCTTGCCTTTTGGGAGGTCTGAGGTCTTCTGCCAGCGTTCAGTGGGTGTTCTGTAGGAGTTGTTCCACGTGTAGATGTATTTCTGGTGTATCTGTGGGGAGGAAGGTGATCTCCATGTCCTACTCCTCCTTCACCTTGATGCTTCTCTGTTTTCTAGTATTTTGTTGAGGATTTTTGCATCTATATTAATCAGTGATATCGGTCTGTAATTTTCTTTTTTAGTAGTATCTTTGTCTGTTTTTGGTATCAGGGTGATGGTGGCCTCATAGAATGAGTTTGGGAGTGTTCCTTCCTCTGCAATTTTTTGGAAGAGTTTGAGAAGGTTGGTTGTTAGCTCTTCTCTAAATGTTTGGTAGAATTCACCTGTGAAGCCATCTGGTCCTGGACTTTTGTTTGTTG
This sequence comes from Delphinapterus leucas, assembly GCF_059928025.1. Lineage (NCBI taxonomy): Eukaryota > Metazoa > Chordata > Mammalia > Artiodactyla > Monodontidae > Delphinapterus > Delphinapterus leucas. The sequence goes on along the minus strand of NC_143150.1, from coordinate 100,665,663 downwards.
GAAGATTTTTAATCACAGTTTCAGTTTCATTACTTGTGATTCATCTGTTCATATTTTCTGTTTCTTCCTCGTTCAGTCTTAGAAGGTTATACCTTTCTGTGAATTTGTCCATTTCTTCCAGGTTGTCCATTTTATTGGCATAGAGTTGCTTTAAACTCTTAGAGCAAAACATAGGAAGAACACTCTCTGACATAAATCATGGCAAGATCTTTTTTGATCCACCTCCTAGAGTAATGGAAATAAAAACAGAAATAAACAAATGGGACCGAATGAAACTTAAAAGCTTTTGCAAAGGAAAGGAAACTACAAACAAGACAAAAAGACAACCCTCAGAATGGGAGAAAATATTTGCAAATGAATCAACGGATAAAGGATTAATCTCCAAAATATATAAACAGTTTATGCAGCTCAATATTAAAAAAGCAGACAACCCAGTCCAAAAATGGGCAGAAGACCTAAATAGACATTTCTCCAAAGAAGACATACAGATGGCCAAGAAGCACATGAAAAGCTGCTCAACATCACTAATTATTAGCAAAATGCACATCAAAAGTACAATGAGGTATCACCTCACACCAGTTAGAATGGGCATCATCAGAAAATGTACAAACAACAAATGCTGGAGAGGGTGTGGAGAAAAGGGAACCCTCTTGCACTGCTGGTGGGAATGTGAATTGGTACAGCCACTATGGAGAACAGTATGGAGGTTCCTTAAAAAACTAAAAATAAAATTACCATATGACCCAGCAGTCCCACTACTGAGCATATACCCAGAGAAAACCATAATTCAGAAAGACACGTGCACCCCAGTGTTCATTGCAGCACTATTTACAATAGCCAGGTCATGGAAGCAACCTCAATGCCCATCGACAGACAAATGGATAAAGAAGATGTGGTTCATATATACAATGGTATATTACTCAACCATAGAAAGGAACAAAATTGGGTCATTTGTAGAGACATGGATGGATCTAGAGACTGTCATACGGAGTGAAGTAAGTCAGAAAGAAAAGAAAATATCGTCATATATTAACGCATATATGTGGAACCTAGAAAAGTGGTACAGATGAGCCAGTTTGCAGGGCAGAAATAGAGGCACAGATGTAGAGAACAAATGTATGGACACCAAGGGGGGAAAGTGGCCGGTGGGGAGGTGGTGGGATGAATTGGGAGACTGGAATTGACATATATACAGTAATATGTATAAAATGGATAACTAATAAGAACCTGCTGTATAAAAAAATAAAATTCTAAAATTCAATAAATAAATAAATTCTGATCCAAGTGATGGACTCGAAAGCGCACACAGTTCTTATAAACACTCTTATGTGCTAAGTTTAAAAAAAATTGTCATGTCAAGTGATGTATACTAATTGCTCCCCTAGCAGTGTCAACATCTGGCATTTTCTCCTGTGCATCATATGCTGAAGGGCCACCCTCTGCTGCCTCTTGGCCTGTCATAAAGGACTGATCAGAGGCTGCGCAGCCGGCTTGAACTGTGGCATCAGTGGACCTGGGTTCACCATCCCAGTTCCCCACTTTCTGGCTACATGATCTTGGACATTCATCTATTTTCTGTGGGCAGCAGTTTCCTCACCTGTAAAACGGGGATATTCAGCGTTCCTCCATCTTGGGATTTTCCCAAAGACGAAGTCACCGTGTGCCTGTAAACCGCGGCTTAACACAGAGCCTGGCACAGGGCACGCCCTTAACAGATGGCTGCCTGTGTCTCCCTCCCCGTGTACCAGATGCTCAGACAGGTTTCCCCAAGGTGCCGCCAGGCCTGGTTCTCCCGTGACTGCTGGATGCTTGGGCCTCTGGCTGTGAAAACCCCGGCCTGCCAAAGCTCGAAGCTCGTGGGGAGACGAGAGTGAGAGTGCCTTCCGTGCAGGGGGGAAGCCAGGGCTGCATCCGGGAACCAGACAGCCCTCGCTCTGTCTGCTCCCCTCTGCCCGGTGACTCACCGTCTCTGCTTCCTTGTACCACCTAATAAAGCTTGGAGCTGACTGAGCCTTTGCCAACTTCACAGCATTATCTAGAGTAACAGTGTCGGGTGTGCTTGGAGCTCAGTGGAGTAGGTGCTTGTTTAATCCAAGACACTTTTCTTGACACCTGGTGCTCATTCAGCCAAATATTTACAGAAGCCTCATTGCCAAGATGTCCACCGCACAAATTTGTGGCTCGTTAGAGGAGCCGTGAAGGCCTCCTGGCTTCCACCAAACCCCCCTCTTGCTCTTCTGCTCACGTGAGTGGCCAGCAGGCCTCTCCCCAGCGACTGCAGGTGGAGAGTCACCTTCAGCTGGTCACATCATGGCACCAACAGTGCCACCCCGTCCCTGAAGTGGAGCCTCTTGGTGTCTAGGGCATGGTTCCTCATCTTCCAGTGACCTTCAGCCAACAGGGAGTTGCCTCCAGGGTGGGTGGTGCCAGGGAATCAATCATGATACTCAAATCCTGCCATGTTGGTTAAATAGCATTTGATTAGGAAAGGCTGTTTACTTTGGCTTATGGCCGTGGCTTGTTTTAGCACAAAGCATAGTCTCCTGGATGCCTGACCAGAAGTCACACCAGAGGAATTCATTAAGGGCCAGAGAAGTCATAGTAGGTGGGTAAACCACATCAGATTAGCAGGTCTGTGTGCTTGGGGGTCCCCTTACAGTCCATGCCGTAGTCAGCAGTAGTGGTCCCCGGGACACCTGCAGGGAGCCAGGCTTCCTGAGCTCTTTTACACTCTCTGTTTGATGTCCGAGTTTGGAGGTTGAGCTTTACTGACCTCGTGTTGGCAAACCTTCTGCAGTCACCTGGACATGGGAGAATCAGGCAGAGCTATACCACCATCCCTTTAAGAATCGTGCTTCACCTGTGCCTGTGGCTTTAACAGGAGACATGGGGCCCCCCGGCCAGCACGTCATCAGTCTAACTGCGCCCCCTGCCAAATCCCCTCCTACACGGGACTGGGAATCGTCCATGCAGGGGAGGAAGGCAGGCAGAGGGTGAGAACCACTGCCCCTGGGAAAGCATGAGGCAACCAGGTTTAGGCTTTTTGTACATTTTGAAGAGGTGGGAAGGGGGATGGTGAAGAAGGATTTATTCTAACGCGAGCCCTGCATAGAGAACACCAGTAACGACCCGTGCCCTGTTGGGAGTGGGAAAACTAAAACCGGCGTGAGTAGGGACAGAGGCTGGGGAGGGTGTGGCTGCCAAACGAGGTCTGTGATCAAAAGCAGTGTCAGGGCAGGCCAGGGTCAGACACCAGACACAGGTCAACACACGGGAAAACATCACGTGTGGGACGACGTGAGCCCACGAGTCGAGCCTGGAAAGATCTTGGAGAGTAACGTCGGTTTGCTGTTGGCATGAACACGAGGCCTGGGACCTAGGCTGGCCTCCCACTGAAGACAACCTCTGAGAAGAGAGGTGTTTTGAAGGCCCAGGCTCCCCTGGTCTCCAAGTCTGACAGGTCCTACAGTCATGTGGCTATGACTCTTTATTTTTTTTTATTGGAATATAGTTGATTTACAATGTTGTGTTAGTTTCAGGGGTACTGCAGAGTGAATCAGTTATACATATACATATCTCCACTTTTTTTTAGATTCTTTTCCTATATAGGTCATTACAGAGTATTGAGTCGAGTTCCCTGTGCTATTCAGTAGTTCCTTATTAGTTATCTTTTTTTTAAATTGGAGTATAATTGCTTTACAATGGTGTGTTAGTTTCTGCTTTATAACAAAGTGAATCAGTTATACACATACATATGTTCCCATATCTCCCCCCTCTTGTGTCTCCCTCCCTCCCACCCTCCCTATCCCACCCCTCTAGGTGGTCACAAAGCACCGAGGTGATCTCCCTGTGCTATGTGGCTGCTTTCCACTAGCTATCTATTTTACAGTTATCCTTTTTAATTAATTTTTTTGAGGGGTATAGTTGATTTACAGTGTTGTATTAGTTTCAGATGTAGAGCAAGGCGAGTCAGTTATACATATACACATATCCACTCTTTTTTAGATTCTGTTCCCATATAGGTCATTACAGAGTATTGAATAGAGTTCCCTGTGCTATACAGTAGGTTCTTAGTTATCTACTTTATATATAGTAGTGTATATATGTCAATACCATCTCCCAGTTTCTCTGCCGCCTTTCTCTGCTGCTAACCATAGGATTGTTTTATACATCTATGACTCTATTTCTGTTTTGTAAGTAAGTTCATTTGTACCATTTGGTTTTAGATTCCGCATAGAAGCAATATCATATATTTGTCTTTCTCTGACTTCACTCAGTATGACAATCTCTAGGTCCATCCATGTTGCTACAAATGGCATTATTTCATTCTTTTTTATGGCTTAGTAATATTCCATTGTATATGTGTACCACATCTTTTTCCACTCCTCTGTCGATGGACATTTAGGCTGCTTCCATGTCTTGGCTATTGTAAATAACACTGCAATGAACACTGAGGTGCATGTTTCTTTTTGAATTATGGATTTTTCTGGAAATATGCCCAGGAGTGGGATTGCTGGATCATATGGTAGTTCTGTATTCAGTTTTCTGTTCTCCATAATGCTTGTACCAATTTACATTCCCACCAACAGTGTAAGAAGTTTCCCTTTTCTCCACATCTTCTCTAGCATCTATCGCTTGTAGAATTTTTGATGATGGCCATTCTGACCAGTTTCAGAGTGGCAGCTTGCATATCTAATTTGGACCACAGATGGGTTTGCTAGTCCTACACAAATGTTTTTAAAGAAAATTAGTTATCTGTTAACATTTAAAAATCAGTAACTTTTTATGTGAATAAAGGTCTTGGCAGAGGAGATGTAGTAAGCCTAGTTGAGAATCTAGCAGGAGGCGCATGGGTGCTTGAAGCAGGCAGCCTAGGTGAGGACTCACCAGGAAGTTCCTGAGTGGAGGCTGCAGCCACTCTAGGGGAGCTATCGGAGGATGGTGCGTGTGTGGAAGGTGCAGCCATTCTGTAGGCTGATGGATTAGAAGGTAAATGGGAAGAGGGAGAAACCAGCCTAGAGGAAGATTTGGCAGGAGTTTCATGAGTGACGGAAATATCCATCCTGTGGTAGGACCTAGAAAGCTATGCATGAGTGGAGGGAGCATCTAGCCTCCAGGAGGACTTCTAGGCTATGAGTGAGAAGAGGGAAAGCAGCCTGGTGAAGTATGCAACAATAAGTGTAGTAGCGGGCGATGTAGCTAACCTAGGAGATGACCCTCCAAGACGTTCTTGAGTGAAGGGTGTAGATAGATACCTTTGGCTAAGGCCTGAGAGGAAGGAGTACTGTAACGGGGAAGACTTGGTAGGACCTAAGCAGTGGATGGAACACCAACCCAAGGGAAGGACACAGAAGGGAGATGCATGGAAAGGTGGAGCATCTAGTCTATGGGAGGAGTGGATGGGAGGTGCATGGGTGAAATAGCCATTCTAGGGGGGGATCATGTAAGACTGTGTAAGCGAAGGATTCAGCCAGCCTCAGGGAGCAGTCAGCAAGAGGTATAAGGGTGGAGAGTACAGAGAAGCTGGCGGGGGGTTCCTGATAGGAAATTTGTGGCTGGTAGGAGCATGCAGCCCAGGGGCTTACTCAGCAGGAGGTTCATGTGTAGCAGGCTGTGATAACTTACTAACTATTTTTGGTATTCTCTAATTGATGATTTGACATCTTGGAATCATTGGGCTGTGCCAGTGGCCCAAGGTTGTTTACATCTCCACCATCCCAGCGTTTCCATGAGCATGAAGGAATCTTATTACAAACCTTCAACAACAAGCTTCAGCCTGTTTTGCTTCTGGCCCAGTAGCCCAGTAGAGCTACTTCTGACTACTGTAGTGATAAAAGCCCCAGTTCCTCTTTCTCTCTCTCTGCTTCTCCCTGCACATGACCTCATGTGGCCCTGTGTGGCATGTTGGGCCTCCTGTCCACTGGGCAACCCTTTGTAATCCACTGTTCTTTGAAGGGCAGCTGTCTTCATGTCCATAGTTTACCAAATGCGATTAAAACAAATCTTGAGTGTATTTTAAAACGGTTGGTGCAGAGAGCAGGGTAGTGGTGACAGGGGTGACCTGGCCTCTGGGTTTACTAACTGAATTCATTAGACAGCAAATACTATGTGGGAAGGCACTGGTGGCTGGGGCCAGCTTGTGCTTCAGTGGCCATTGTGTTGTGTTATGTTTGTCTGGTTTTGCTGTGGTTCTCCAGTCTATGTTGCAGCAGAGCCCAAAAAGCTGAGTTCTCCCCGAGCAGCTGTCTAGCTCAGAGTGCTGTGGTCTGGGCAGAGTGGTCTCCAGTTGGTTCCTTAAGTCTTTTAAAGAAGTTTTTATTTATTTTTTTTTATTGAAGTATAGTTGATTTACAATGTTGTGTTAATTTCCGCTGTACAGCAAAGTGATTCAGTTATATACATATAAACATTCTTTTTTTATATATTCTTTTCCATAATGGTTTATCCCAGGATATTGAATATAGTTCCCTGTGTTGTACAGTAGGACCTTGTTGTTTATCCATCCTGTATATAATAGTTTGCATCTGCTAACCCCAAACTCCCAATCCATCCGTCCCCCTTCCCCTTGGCAACCACAAATCTGTTCTCTATGTCTGTGAGTCAGTTTCTGTTTCATAGATAAGTTCATTTGTGTTATATTTTAGATTCACATGTAATTGATATCATGTGGTATTTGTCTTCCTCTTTCTGACTTACATCACTTAGTATGGTAATCTCTAGTTGTGTCCATGTTGCTGCAAATGGCATTATTTCATTCTTTTTTATGACTGAGTAGTATTCCATTATATATATGTACCACATCTTCTTTATCCATTCCTCTGTCAGTGGACACGTAGGTTGTTTCCATGTTTTGGCAATTGTGAATAGTGCTGCTATGAACATAGGGGGTGCATGTATCTTTTTGAATTATAGTTTTGTACAAATATGTGTACAGGAGTGGGATTGCTGGATCATATGGCTACTCTATTTTTAGTGTTTTGAAGAAGCTCTATTCTGTTTTCTATAGTGGCTGCACCAACTTACATTCCCACCAACAGTGTAGGAGGGTTCCCTTAAGTCTTTATGATGCAGCTAATCTGGGCACGGTCCCTAGGAGAGTCTAGGGCAATTAGCTATCATACTATGTGGAAGTCCTCCCAAAGGAATAAGAAGTGGTTACTGCTCTCCTGGAACAAGTGAATCTGATCCACCAAACCTTCACTAGTGCAGAAGGCCGTAGAGGCTACTCAGCTAAAACCAACTCCCTTCCTCATACATGTGAGGCCCACGGGCCTATCTCTGTGGGTAGCAGGGAACTGCCTAACTAGATATCCTTACACTGAAAGGACCTGGTGACCAGTGATGTGGTCCGCTCCTTCCCCTGAGACCATGGCTCCCTGCAAACATTGCCGTGTCGCTCCCAAACTCCTGTGCTATTGTCTACTTTGCTGTTATTGTACTTTGTCCCCGGACCCTGTGGACTCTAAGAGTTTGTATCCTTAGAGGCCTTTGGCACAATAGTGAATGAAAAAAACCAGAAGCGTATGGAACATCTGGTCCTGGCACCTCCAGAAACTCCTGCTGATGTGCTCGATTTGATTACTACTTGTGAAATACCACGAGAACACTCTGGAGTGCTGTCAGTGCCGTAGCGTATCAGCACTCTGAGAACTGGTTTTAGAAACAAAGCATAGGAACAGATCAGGCAGTGCCACAATTGCCCTCTCGCAGGCGGACCCCAACACTGTGGAGGTCAACTGGGATGCCTTAGAACGGGAGGCCGACACCAAACCACTGCTGCAGGTATTTCTGGTAAACACCCAACTGGTAAAAACTGTTGGGAGTGAGCAAGAAATTGAGATGGAGAGTTGAAGTTTCATAAGACTAGAAATACAAACCATCTTAAGGGACTTTGTACAGAGCGTTCAGGAAAAGGGCACATCATGGTTTGTAAGGGTCTTTACTATAGGCTGCACACTCGGACTCATGGTCTAAGAAATGAGGCAGTCAGTGGGAATAGCCTGAGACCCCTAAATACATACTGTACTCAGGGATCCTCTGTCCACTCTGGCTAGACTCGCACCTGTACTCAGCACACCTGTCAAACAGATGAAAGTGCCACTGATCAGCCAGATCAGAAGAGCCCCTAGAAAATCGCTATGTGGAGCAAGCCCCTTCTATTATTACAGTGGGTTTTTATGGCCTGGGAATGGGCTTACCCTAGCATAGCCACCATCACTGCTAAGGCCAGTGATAAATGGCAAATAGTACAGGAGGTCAAAACATTATTACACAAAATTGGCATGGTTGGGCCAGTTTATTATTTTGTAGAAAACCCTGACCCTGCAGATCATAAAGCCATTTCAAACCCAGAGTCTGCCCTCCTTGACCCACAGTCCATGGAACTTTTCCAAGGCCCCTCCCCTCCCACCAAATTATAAACCTGCCTTTGTTTCTCTTATGGCTCAGCCCACACAGTCCAGGAGACCCTAGAGGGAATAGCTATCCCAGTTGACTTGAGAACAACTCACACAACAATTAACAGGTTTTAGTTTATCAGAGCCAGCGCTGGCTTGACCCTCTAGGTCTTTTCTCCCTCTGGGCGGTGACCTCTACTTCCTGACTGTTTCCCTCAGGGACCCCCAGATAAATCTCTCCTTGGGGATCAGTGGGTAATGGTAGTTCACCAAGACCTCATAGCTGGGCAGCCATTTCAAAAACTCAAACTCTGAAAAGAAGGAGGCATTTCTCTTCTCTTTTTAAAATTTATTTTATTGAAGTATAGTTGATTTCCAGTATTGTATTACTCTCTGCTGTACAGCAAAGTGATTCAGTTAAACATACGTATACATTCTTTTTCATATTCTTTTCCATTATGGTTTTTTAGTTGAAGTATAGTTGATTTACAATGTTGTATCAATTTCTGCTGTACAGCAAAGTGACTCAGTTATACACATACAGACATTCTTTTTTTCATAGTCTTTTCCATTGTGGTTTATCACAGGATATTGAGTATAGTTCCCTGTGCTACACAGTAGGACCTTGTTGTTTATCCATTCTATACATAATAGTTTGCATCTGCTAATCCCAAACTCCCACTTCATCCCTCTCCCACACCTCTTCCCCCCTTGGCAACCACAAGTCTGTTCTCTCTTTGTCTGGTTTTCTTTCATAGACAGGTTCATTTGTGTTATATTTCAGATTCCACATATAAGTGTTATCATATGGTATTTGTCTCTCTCTCTGACTTACTTCACTTAGTGTGACAATCTCTAGGTCCATCCATGTTGCTGCAAATGGCATTCTTTCATTCTTTTTTATGGCTGAGTAATATTCCATTGTGTATATGTACCACATCTGCTTTATCCATTCATCTGTTGATGGACATTTATGTTGCTTCCATGTCTTGGCTATTGTGAATAGTACTGCTGTGAACATAGGGCTGCATGTGTCTTTTCGAATTATAGTTTTGTCTGGTTATATGCCCAGGAGTAGGATGGCTGGATCATATGGCAACTCTATTTTTAGTTTCTTGAGGAACCTCCCTACTGTTTTCCACAGTGGCTACGCCAATGTACATGCCCACCAACAGTGTAGGTGGGTTCCCTTTTCTAAGAAAGGAGGCATCTCTTAATTTAGGACCTTTTCCTAATCCACAGTCAGCTTCTGCGGAGATACCTCGAGGCTCTCAGCTATCATCCCGACAAACCTACCTGTTGGCAACTTGGAGACGGGTATCCCTCATGAAAAAAATTGGGGCTAATCCATCTATGAAATCCAACAATTAAAAAACCTGCTAGATATCTTTGGAACTCATACAGGAGGGAGTTCCCTTTGTTGGTTAGGGGAAGTCCTACGCAGCCAGAGGGAGGCAGTGTCAGTTCCTAGTTCTAGGGGCCCTAATGCCCCATGCCCTGCCCTGCCCTTTGACAGTAGCAGTCACCTAATCACCTCCCCTAGGATGACGGCAGCTCCCTGGAGCTTGTCCCACTGCCTGGGGATAATCACACATAAACTACTCTTATGGTCCATTGGATCCCACAAAGTAACCAACCTTTCCTGGCCCTTTTAGAAACTGGGGCACAGGTCACAGTTATTCTGGGTAACTCCTCCCTTTTCAAAAACTGTGGTAACTCAGTTAAAATCCAGGGCGTATTATGTCGCCCCATTCAGGGCATATAGGTCCTGCTCAATGTTATGATCAGATCTATCAAATTAACTAAATTCCCAGTGCTAGTTGCCCCTGTCTCTGGTCCATCTAGTCATAGGCATGGACACCATTTTGGGAAATCTCTTAAAGTGGAACAAGCCAAAATCGGTAGCACTTGCTGTGGGACTTGCTTGGTGGGAACCTGTGGACTTTCCACCTCCCATTAAGATTGTCAGTACGTCTCAGGATAAGTTACAACAAGGTCCGGCTGGACAGAGGCCCATTACTTCAGATCTTTTTAAAGCTGACGTCATGGTTCCTACCATCTGTCCTATTAATAGCCCTGTCTGGCCATAGCTAAAGGCAGACAAATTAGGGTGTAGATTACACCTAACTCTAGATGATCTCCATCTCAGTGCAGTCGTTCTGTCCATCAAGGCACCCCCCCCTTTTTTTTTTTAACCATTATTGAGGTTATTAATGACATGCAGAGTGCACCTGGTCATTTCTTTATAGGGCAGAGAGGAAGCCCAGTGTATCACTGGAGTGGAGGAACTGGGTGGGCAATGTGAAGGGGGCAAAGAAGAACCCTTCACCATCAGTGTGTTGGAGTTATGACACTGTGTGCACAGGGCCAGGAGGACGACTGGCCGTCCATCAATACATTGGTTTATCCTGGCAGTGAATATGAATGAGGATACCTGCACTATGGGTGCAGTGGAGTAAGAAAGAAGGGAATACATATGAACATTACAAAGAGGAGGAGTCATGTGCTATCAGTGCCCTGGGGCATCTTGGTAGAAGATGTGATTGGGAAAAAATGGATCTTGCACAATCAGTGCACTGGTGTAATTAGAGTATGTGAACAGAGCAAAGAACGGAGCTCTGTCCAATGTGCACAGTGTTGTAAGGAAGAGGGGATGTGAACAAGGCAAAGAGGAGGAGCCCTGTCCTAGGAATAGAATGCCAGAAATGGGCAAACGATGTGGGCGGGGAAAGAGAAGGCCCATCCTTTCAGTCCAGGGGAGTAACTAGGAAGGCTACTTGACCAGGCTAACAAGGAGGACCCGTGCACCATCAGTGCATTAATGGCAGATTGTGAACAAGGCAAAGAGAAATTGAACAGTCGATATGAGCAAGGCAGTGAAGACGAGCCCCCGCCCCCCACATCACTATAGTGATGTACTTGGCCAGGGGATGCAAAAAGGGGAAAGGAAAAGGGGCTTCCATCATCAGTTCATTAGAGCAGCTGGACAGAGGATATGAATGTGGCAAGTAGTAGAAGTACTGTCCCATAAATGCAGTGGGTCTCCAGACAAGACATGTAAGTGAGTGGGGTAAACCAGATGCAGTGATGTAACCGGACAGGTGATGTGAAACTGCAAAGAGGTGCTTCCCTGAACCTTTAGAGAACTAGTGCAGCTGGGCAGGAGGAAAAGTGACCAGGACAGTCAGTAGGATCCATGCACCATCAGTGCAGTGGAGTAACTGGCCAAGGGATGTGGACAGGCAAAGAGGAAGAAACCTACTCTATCAGAGCAGTGGGGTGATCGGGAATAGAGGAGGATCCCCAGTCAATCAGTGCAGTGGTGCAGCTTGAGGAGCTTTCTGAAAGGGGCAGAGATGAGAAGCTCCAAACATTGTGGGTACGGCAAGGGGGACACCTACACCATCAGTTCCCGGATGGAAGGAGGTGTACAGGAAGTGAGACACATGCTCATACCATCAATGTGGTGGTGACTCTGAACAGGGAACAGGATCATGGTAAAGAAAAGGAACCCAGCATCATCAGTGTGGTGGTATAAATGACAAGGGATGTGAAGGGCACAAGGAGAATTAACCTCCCTTTCTCATCAATACAAAATACAGTGCAGGGCATGCTAACGGGGTCACGAGGAAGAGCTCTGGATCACTGCATTAGTGCAGTGTTGTAAATGGACAGGGTATGTGATTGGGGCAAAGTGAACAGGGCCTGTAGCACCAGAGAGTGTTGCAAGTGTACAGGCGCTGTGAACTCGGCAAAGAGAAGGACCCAGCACCATGTCTCACTAGAGCAGAGGGGGAACAGGGCCCGGGGCACAGAGATGTGATCAAGGCATAGAGGAAGAGCCCTGAGCAGTAACCAGTGGTGTGACTTGGCCAAGAATATTAAAGGGGCAGCAGAGCAACCCCCCCACCATCAGTGTAGAAGGATAGTTGGACCAGGGGTATGATCAGGGGATGTGATGCATTCTGGCAGCATCACTGTACTGATGTCACTGAGCAGAGTATTCAGATGGGGTAAAGAGATGGAGCCCTGCCTCAACCATATGCTGGTGTCACTGGCATAACTGACCAGGGTATTCTGTGCAAAGAAGGGTAGCCCAGCACCGTAACTATAATAGCTTCAGTGGCCAGAGGATGTGACCAGGACAAAGAGGATGAGGTACCACCCGTGAGTACCATGATGTCCGTGGGCACGGATGTGAACAAGGCAAATAGAAAGAGCCCCACACAGTCGGTGCACTGGGACAACTGGACTAGAAAAGCGAATGGGGAAAGAGGGTGATCCCTGGTCCGTGCGTGCACAGATAGGACTGACATGGGAGGTGAGAAGGGCAAAGAGGGGGAGTTCCTCCCTTCCTCCATGGGGACATGAACAGACAAAACAGGAGAATCCTCACACCCTTCGTGCCGAGGCGGAAGGTGACAGGCTCCGTGAACAGGGCAAACCATGTAATGTGGCGGGGTTATGTGAACGGGGCCACGAGGAGGAACCCCGCAGCACCAGCACGGTGGTTACGCTGCACAGGATGCGAGCGGGGCGGAACCCGTGTGTGCGCAGCAGCCTGCAGCGTGGTCCCTGGGCGGGTGATGTGAACCGGGTAGAGGAAGGCATGGTCGGTGCAGCGGGGGAAGTGCACGGCGGGTGCTGAGCAGCAAAGGGCCGTCCTCGCGGCGGCGTCACCTTGGAGCGCACAGACGGGGCGTGTGAAAGCGCAAGGAGGAGAGTCGCCGCACTCCGTAACTGGTCGGGCTGTGAACAGGTTAGAGGAGAATCTGACGCAAAGGGAAAGGAGAGTTGCCAGGAGGGCAGCCGCTCGTCCTCAGTGCGCCTGTGTGAGTGAACAGGGAGTGCGAGCAGAGCAAAGCGGAAGAGCCTCCCCCAGTCACTGTGCTTGGCCAGAGGGGAGACGGGGCCGAGGATGAGCACAACCAGACTCACCGCAGTGATGGGTCCAGACCCGGTGCGACCAGGTCCCAGAGGATGAGGGCGACCCCTCAGGGCCATGGTGGACCTGTCCCGGGAGGTAGAAGCTGCGCAACCACTGAAGGTGTGAACGAGGCGAATAGGAGCAGCGCGGACCCCCGGGGCCATGTGTAACTTGGGAGGGGGTGTGACAGCGCAAAGAGGAGGAGCCCTGAAGCATGGCTGCTGGGGTCTAACAGGGGACACTTCTGAGGCAAATAGGAGCCCCTCAACATTAGTACAACGGGGAGACTGGGCTGGATATGGAAACAGGCAGCCAGCAGGAGCCCCGCCCCATGCACTCGTTGGAGTCCCTGGGGGGCGCCTACCTACCCGCTCTGACTGGCCCGGGTCCTGCCCCTGGACCCCTGGGGGAGAGCCGGGATGACACTGATGCAGGCAGTGCAGTCCCCTCCCGAGTCAGTAAGGGCTGTAGCGCTGCTCTGCAGGGCCCCCTGGGGAACTGCACGTATGCCTTCGAGATGGTGTGATGTGATTTGCAGTCACAGTGTCATAAAGCATTTCATCCGCAATGGACGATCTGCTTCCCAGCGTGTGATGGGACCTGACAGACACCACTGAGGTAGTTCTTGGAAAACCAGTTCTCCTGCCGTCCTGCTCAGAGCCTGTCATGTATCTTGTAATATATATCATTGAACACTCTGAAAGCAGAGGCCTGAAATCTCCAAACATCGTAATTGTCCAAGATACAGACCCTGATATAAATATGCACAGTGGTTACACTCTAGAACATTAGGTAACTAATGTGGGAACCAAGTCGATGACCCAAATCCAGCCCAGGCCATAGTGACAAAACATCGTCCTGGACTATCTGGCAGCCCTGACAAACTGAGTTTCAGCAGAAAAGAGAATGGATCACACAGCAACCCCTGCTACTGTCTGCGCCTTATTGACATTTCTGCAGCTGTGGCCAGGAAATCAACGGGCTGTGAACACTGAATTATCCTCTTACACCTGGAGGCGATCCCTGCAGGCTGAGCTGCAGGACATTAGCAGAATAACATGCAGAAAGATTCACCATTCCTGGCTGCTTCTCCTCCTGCTCTGGGAATGGAGGGGCTGCCTTGAGTTCAAGGTTGTGGACCTGACATTGGGAAGAAGCACGGTGTTCACCATGGAGCCCTCTCTTTGGCCAGCTGTCTCTCTCACCACACGGCTGTGCTACATTAAATGTGCCAAAGTTAAAATAATTTGAAAAAAGGCAAGCCAAATCAATCGCGGCAACTGGAAACTCTAAACTTTTAAACATATTTACCTGGGGGGTGGTGCTCAAGGAGGAAAGGAGAATAAGTTTGGGGGATGGAGTGGGTTAACCTTAAGGACTGTCAGCCTTTATAACTGTAACAGGCAGTGTGACTGCATGTGTGTAATCACAGAGTCAGATCCATTGAATAATACACAGCCTTAGGGCTATCTTTGGCCCTGCTGAATCCCTATGGGTGCTATTCTTATGCTCTGGATTGAAAGCTTCATTATTCCTTTCATTACTTATTAAAACTGCACATACCACCCAAATGGAGATTGCTCAATGCAGGTGTGAGGGTGCATGGGAGGGAGGATATTCCAGCTTTCTTATGTCCTGTTTCATTCCTTTGAAAAGCATCATGTCTTTGTGTTGTTGTATATAACCTGTTAATTAATATATCATTTTTGAGAGTTGCAAGGTAGTTTGCTCTATCATCCAGCCATCAACAGTAAAAGAAAACTGCCTTAGGGTCCAATTTCCTACCACTCTCTCCTGGATTAAATGACGTAAAGGATTGATTATATTGTAATGTATGTCTATGAAGGGAGTTCCTTTTATTCATATTAAAATGAACTAAATCTTTTAGAACCTAAATGAAGAGCTGTCTGGTTTCTTCTTTCTACTATAATGTGATTAGAAGAGTATTTCTTGAAAGTTCGAATTTAGCACAGAATTGATTTCATTTTTTTATCCCAATGATCAGAGCATCAGTGTATGCTTCCTGACCAATTTGTCAATGGCTGCCGTGGGGGAAATTTTAGGTGACTCCAATGAATCTTCCAAACGCATGGGAGTTGAACTAGGATACAGCCAAGTGGTGAAGCATCTGAGAAATGGTTAACACAGGTGACCATTCTGAGAGAAAAGACAAAAACATTGCTACGAGCATTAAACATAGGGGTTATTGGTTTTTTGAAACCCTACCTTTTCACTGTACTTAAATATCCAACTTAATGTGTCATTTTTAGAAGAAAAATTTTCATAAAACTCACTTTGGATCCATGGAATTGAGAAAGAAGGGCAGTAGTTAAGACTGATAAGAAATTATCAGTATACAGTAGTTACTAGTGATAAGAAATTATCCAAGGTGTGTAGATTTGCCAGGAGAAATGTGGGAATCTTCCAGTAGTAATTGAAAAATCCTTCTGGAGACGGAGAAGGGAGTGTTTTGGATAGCATTCGATTCCATTGTGCTTCTCAAGCAGTTAAGTTGCACTAAGGATTCCTTCTGTGGCTCCTGTCTACCATTGGCATCTCTCCAAAATTTGTTTGTAGCTCAGAGAGGGAAATGTGGGCCACAACTTGGGAAAAGTGATCCATGAAAAATGATCCAGCTTTTATCCTTTTGATTATTGTGGTTATTGTTATGACATGTATAATATCAAGGGAGTCAAATTTTAAATTGATTTCCTTGATACAGTGTACGTATTTTGCCTTGATTAAGAAATCCTTCCCTAACTTAAAGTCTCAAATACATGTCCAGTGCTGTACTTCTTTAGATTTTTTTTTAAAAATTCATGTTTTAATCTGCCTGTAACTGCTTTATGGGTAAGGTGTAATGATTCTAATTTAATTTTATTACTTCATTTGGGTAATTAATTTCATACAGATAAATAAGTAACCCATGTTCCACTGATTATTCTATCTCTGTCACATGTACAGATCCTGTTTATTTCTGTGTGTCTTTCTGTACTCTGTATTCTTTGTTGTCTGATTTTCTTTCCTTTTGCCAAAACGTTACTTTCTTAACCACAATGAATTTCTGTGATATGTTGTAATAATTGAAAGCATGATTCTCTGTCATTGTTCTTTTTTCCCTAAAGTTGTCTTATTATTAGTCTCTTGCTTTTTCAAATAAGTTTAAAATGATATTCATTAAGTTTCATGGAAAAAAGAAACCAATGGGATTTTTACTGGAACTGTCTTATAATTATAGATTAATTGAGGGATAGCTGATATCACATATCACAATATGGTATCTTTTCTAGAATGTGATATATAATTCAAGGTATTAAACTGTTCTTAGAACCTTAAAAATATTTGGTAATTTTATCCATTCAATTTTTATGCACTATTTGTTAAAGTTAATTTATACTTTGTATATTTTTCTGTTGTTAGGAGTTGAATCTTTCCTTCAGCCTTATCAGTAATAAAACAATTACTTTGATTTTTTTTCTCCGTTAGTTTCCTTTGCCTGTCACTAAATTAGTTTCTAACTTGGGTGAAAGGGATAAGTGTGCTATTCATCGGCAACCTAATACCCCAACATCTTGGCCACATTGGCTGGAAATCTTGAACTGATATTTTGGGGAAGAAAAGATCCATGCTTCTGACACAACCTGGGCAGGGGGCATCAGGTTTCAAGGCTTTCATAAGTCATGTGATTTTTCACCTTGGTCGGTTGTTTTTTTTTAATTTTTTTGGAGTATAGCTGATTTACAATGTTTGTTAGTTTCTGCTGTACTGCAAAGTGAATCAGTTATACATATATGTACATATATCCACTCTTTGTTTTTTAGATCTTTGTGGGTTTTTAAGTGGCTCAGGTGGGACAAGCCTCAGTAAACATAGACAACAGAGCTTCATGTTGACCTCACCCTGGCCCACATCAGCTTAGCTTTTAGCCAAGCAGTCTGTGCTAACACAAGGATTAAATGACCGAAGAAGAAAACCATTTAGTCCTAGTTAATGCCTATATCAAAACAAGCTGAGCTTTCTGAGTATTTGGACTTTCCAAGTATTTGTGCATAGGGCAAAAGGAATAAAAGAGAGATTGAGAGTGAGAACTTTTGTTATTTTCCCAGCCAGATATACATGCTGAAAATTTTAAACTTCCAATAGCAGAATGAATCATGAAGGATACAGACCAACAGTGTGTGTGTTTCGTGCCAAGCATAGGTAAGTTATGTTGGTTCAGAAGCCCAATGTTTTGGGGCCCTCTTAATGTAGTATTGGACTTTATTCAGGGCTCATTGTTTATTGCAGTAGAATGAAATGAATTTTGGAAAATGTTATAGAGCAAGATCATGACTTAGGTTTGTCTAATTGGACCCTCTCTTGGTATATTGAATCTTTAGTGAATCATCAAGGATGTGGACTGTTCATTACAATTTTTCATGTAATGTACTGTTCCTGTTTCTATTCTATTCTATCCTATTCTGTTCTTTTCTATTCTATTCCATTCCGTTCTATTCCATTTCATTTCATTCCATTTTAAAATTCTGGTCAGGACTCACAAATTGACTTCCTATCTCGTTATAAGCCCTTACCTGAAGTGTGAAAAATACTGGACTAGACTACTAGCGATACAGGATTTCTGATGCAGGTTTTCCAGCTAATTCCTCAGGAGTTACCTAGATTTTTGTTTCTTTTCCTGTACTGGTGCTGTCAATTCTGTGAGCTCTACATAGGATTCCACTAAATTACCTTTCAATCTCAGCCTAACTCAGTTTCTGCTTATGACTCAGAACTCAAGATGGTTCGTAACTTTAAATAGAATAATGCTTATGACAATGGAAGTGCAGTTGGCACTTGGATGACTATTTCTCCTAAAACAAATGTGTAATAAGGACATAAGTTTAAATTTGCTGGCATGCAACTTTGAGAGAGGGGCAAGTGATGGGGTGTGGCAGTCTGATTCAAGCTGTGAAATTCAAGAAGTGAAAGACACATTTGTTAATTTATGAAGTTATTACTACAATGATAATAAAGCAAAATTCTTATGAAAAAATCTTCAGAGACTCAATTACAGAGAAAAATCATTTAAATAACAGGCTTATTGTTCTGCCTTAAATATGAATATCTATAAACCTTTATCTAATGTTTCTTAAATGCCTACTATATCATCAATTATATGTATACGTTATATACCTAACATCATATATATGTATATATACATACACATATATTGATTGCTTAATGATAGTAATTACATGATGGCTTTGATTCATTTAGTATCACTTAGTAACCACACATACCCACAAATATTATAAGAAATCCTAACAACAAACTGGATATTCTCCTCTACATTCATACTCGATGCAGCAGTGCATCAGAGATGTTATAATCTCATAGCTCGTAAGTGTCAGACCCAGGGTTTGCTTTGAGGTCTATTTAATTCTAAAGCCCGAAGACTTTCTATCAATTCACGGTGTTTCTTTAGCAATAGGAATAGGAAATTGAAGATCAAAAGAAAAAGTTGACTATTGTCAACTACTTCCAAAATTCCCTTTGCATTTAAATATTCTTTTTCACAATAAGTAATACAAAACTGTATGTCAACTCTCTCCATCTATGCTTCTCTAACTTCAATTCCCCCTCCTTCAAAGGAAAATTTGCATTGCTTGTCTAGTTCAGAATCCCGTCTAGCTCCAATTTTATTCATAGGCAGATTTACGTTAAGAACTAAATCTCTGAGAGTTTCTGAGAAGTCCACTGCTGTTTCTTTGTAGAAGGAGCTGTTTCGTAATAAGTAAAAATGTGATGCTGAATAAATGTAGCAGAAACTCTGTTAATATAGCCTCTAGTGAATATATAATAAGAAATGAATGTGAAAGAAGAACGGATCTGAGATGGACTGTGATAAGCAGATTTACCATTAAACTAATGAAGCTAAATCTTCAGGGCCCTTTACTTGAGCAGGCTGCTTCCGAGGCTCTGACTGGTTATGATAATGTTATATGCTTTTTCCTAAAGAGTCCCCCATGCCAGATTATATTAGCTTCCTGTTCCAGAACATCTAGATTCTCTCCTAGGAAATTTGGACAAGATATGGGTATCCCTGGCTCAAATATAAGATCAAGATAAAAAAAGGAAAAAGAATAGAAAGGGAATTAATATAGAAAAATAAGAAGAGCAATAAAGGGCAAAATGACAGAGTTGTTAAGAAAAGGAAGGTTTGCAGGTCATTGAGAAATTTCTTGGTACTATTAAGTGAAGCCCAAGGAACATGGGATTAGAGATATTTGTCTTCTCTTTTCACCTGGGAATATTCTCTGCCAATAAAGCTCCCACATCAATCCCCAACACAACAGTCTTCAAATATACTTAGTTCCAGTTTGTAATTAGAAAGATTGTGCAAAACCCTTAAGCAGTAAATAGAAGTACATGAAGCTGTAATAATTTACCTTACCAACAAGAAAGATCATTTCTCAACTGCAAATTTTCATAAGATCCTAGACTCTTAGGTATTTAAAGGATCACCTTTCAAAGCAGGAGAAAGAAAGACTGGATTAGAGAGGCGAGGGGTTCATAAATTAGGAATAGATTCATCCGAATAGAAAAGAAAACTAAAAGAATCTCCTTATGTTTAAGAGATATAAAGGGTTTGGAAGAGTGGGGAGAATTTATGAGGCTATCAAAGGGAAGATTTATTTCACTCAAAACTGCAGAAAGTGCTTAGAACATGTGCATTTGAATGGAGCAATGAGAGGGACCTTGAAGTATCTCCCTGAAAGGGAGACTGTTTTCTATGTGGGGAAGAAGTGAAAGAGACATATGATGACCAGAAGTGTAGATTAGTAGAAACTGACTAGATACTCACCAAAACTATACCCTCTTCTTAGGCACGCTGCTAAAACTGTGTTCCCCAGACTCCTGGAATCTATTTGGAATCATATAACAAGTTTTTGCAAATGAAAAGCAGGTGGCAGTAGTATGCTATTTCTGGATCGAGGCATTTAAAAGTGGGTGTGATTCATGTTCACTCTCCACGCTTGCTGCCAAATGGATGGTGTAATGGCAGTCTTGACACCATTTGTTTAGGATGTAGCTACACAGACTTCCATCACCTTTGCAGAAGAACCACATGGCCAGACTTTGTATGAATGAGAATTAAACCATTATTGTGTTAAACCCCTCAGATTTGTTTGTGACAAGAATGAATGTTAACTATCCAGACTGGGCCACTACAAATATTGTGCCCATAATACATGAATGCACTGTGTTCTTCCTTGACTGGTTCTTTCTCCCGTTTTCACACATTTGTCTTCTGTCAACTTACATATTGTAAGTTCCTTCAGAATAGGAGCTATGTACCATATTTCCTCTCTGGCCCTAGGAAGTTGTATGGAACATGGAAGTATCTAGCAATGTTTGCTCAATGAATGAGTGAACGCATATTTTCCACTTTTGTTTTTTGCTAATCTTTTTATTTTCCTTTTATTAATCCATGAAAACAACAGATTTATTGATAGTGGCAGAGTCTGGGAGTTAACTCTAGCTTTTGTCACAGATGACTTCTAAATGGTAAAGTACTGTAAGGCATCAGAATGCAGTAATTTGAAAATGTGGAACTAACAGGGAAGACCACGGGCTTAAGTGACCATTTTCCTGACGATTTCTTACTTAATGCATAAGTTGCATTTCATTGGAGACCCTTAACAAGACAACTGAGCCCTCAATACCTCATGAGTGGCAAAAGGTAAAGGTAGTTAGGACATTTAGAACCCAGCACCAATATAGTTGATTTATAATGTTGTGTTAGTTTCAGGTGTACAGCAAAGTGATTCAGTTACACACACACACACATATATTCTTTTCTTTTCTACATTCTTTTCCATTATAGGTTATCACAAGATATTGAGTATAGTTCCCTGTTCTATAGAGTAGGTCCTTGTTGGTTATCTATTTTATTTATAGTAGTAATGTACCCCATAATCCTAATTTATCTCCCCCTTTTCCCCTTTGGTAACCATAAGTTTGTTTTCTATGTCTGTGAGCCAACTTCTGTTTTGTAAATAAGTTCATTTGTATCATTTTTTTAGATTCCAAATATAAGCAATATCATATGATACCTTCTCTGACTTCACTTAGTATGATAATCTCTAGGGCCATGCATGTTGCTGCAAATGGCATTATTTCATTCTTTTTTATGGCCGAGTAATATTCCATTGTCTCTATATACCACAGCTTCTTTATCCATTCATCTGTTGATGGACACTTAGGTTGCTTCCATGTTTTGTCTCTTGTAAATAGTGCTGCTACAAATATTGGGGTGCATGCATCTTTTTGAATTAGAGTTTTCTCCAGATATATGCCCAGGATTGAGATTGCTGGATCATATGGTAACTCTATTTTTAGTTTTTTTAAGGAAACTCCATACTGTTTTCCATAGTGGCTGCACCAGTTTACATTCCCACCAACAGTGTAGGAGGGTTCCCTTTTCTCCACACCTCTCCAGCATTTATTATTTGTAGACTTTTTAATGATGGCCATTCTGACAGGTGTGAGGTGATACCTCATTGTAGTTTTGATTTGCATTTCTCTAATAATTAGCTATGTTGAGCATCTTTTCATGTGCCTTTTGACCATCTGTATGGCTTCTTTGGAGAAATGTCTATTTAGATCTTCTGCCCATTTTTTGATTGGGTTGTGTTTTTTTTTATATGTATATTAAACTGTATGAGCTGTTTGTATATTTTGGAAATTAAGCCCTGTTGGCAAATATTTTCTCCCATTTCATAGGTTGTCTTTCAAACTCATTTTCATTAAACAAAAAGCTATATTTTTCCTCTTGTCATCTTTCTCTAATCTGCACTAAATATCTGGCATTAAATGGAATGACTAATGTGGAGCTCCTGAAAATGACCACAGTTAATGTTTGGGCTCATTTCAATAACAACAAAGCATATTGAGGATTTTTTTTTCTTTTATAAAAGGAAGAACAACAACAGTATTCACACTAAGTTTAGGATCATCTACATTTAGCTCTCTCCAGTATAAGTGATTCCTCTATTTAAATGCCATTAGGGAATTCCCTGGCAGTCCAGTGGTTAGGACTCCGTGCTTTCACTGCCAAGGGCCGGATTCAGTCCCTGGTAGGGGAACTAAGATTCTGCAAGCCATGCAGCATGGCCAAAAACAAAACAAAACAAAACAAACAAAAAAAAACCCATTAAATATCATGATCCATCATTTATTTTTTTTTTTCACACTAGCAGGAAAACTTTAGCTTCTCCTTAAAGCTGAAACAAAGAAAAAAAAGCATATATATATATATATATATATATATATATATATATATATTTGTGGACACACACACATTTTAGTATGTATTTAAGCAGTAGGCTCTATAGACAACACAGAGGTTGGGGGTAACTGGCACACTGTGTAGCCAGCTAATCAGTGTATTGGAAATTAATTAGTGTTCACCCTCCAAGCTAGGAGGTAAGGTGGAAAAAACAGGAAGCTGTTATGATTAGCCATTCCTGTATAGTTTGGGCAAAACATTCCTGTAACTCTCAGATGAGAAAGAAAAAGAATCAGGAAAGAAAAGCATATAAAGAAAGGAATACGGAGGCAATCCAGTGCAATACCCAGTGTTTCTTGCTCATTCATTCCAGTCCAATGACTGTTGCTTTCATGCTTGTTCAGCCCTTCTCTCCCTGATGAAGGCTGCTTGTCTGGTATTGGTGATGACCATGTAGTAATTCTGACTAATAGTCTCTAGAGCTGTTTCCTTCAGATTAGGGGTGACAAGAAACAGCAGGGAGATTTATCAAGACTGGAGTAGAGGGAATAAGAAAGATGGATTTGAGCACAAAAGACAGAAAGGGGGAGAGCAGTATGAAAAAGGATGCTCACAATGTTTAAGACTGATGGATGTTACAGATCACTGGATTCTAGCCCTTTGTCTCCATTTGGGGAAACTGAGACACAAAAGTAATAAAGGGATTGCTGAAGGCCACAAGAATTTTTGTAGATTTGATATGTATTTCATTACTTTAAGTTACCAATAAAACTGTGGCAGAGAACTGGGGTGGTGATCCCATGGTAGTTTCCACATAGCCAGTGATTCTACCACTAAGGAAGAGTTTCACTCTTCAAAATATTCTTTTCCTGTGTTCACTCAAATGTTCTTACTTTCTCTTTCCAACTCTCAATGATCTATTCTGAGTAATTCTGCTTAATAGAACCATCATTCTAAAGGGCTACTTTTGCTTAAGGCATCAGAATGCTACAAAACTGCCTCATTCCTTAACATTATTTTACTTTTCTATACTTGAGAAAGAGCCATTTGAAACAAATATATATATATATAGATAGATAGATAGATAGATATAGATATAGATACATAACTGTGGTGATTTGGGGTTGCTTTTGGCTCTCAAAATCACATTGAAAATGTTGTTCTTCAAATACTGCTGGAAAACCAGATCTGTGTGAATTAGTACCAGGGTACCACCTCTGGCAGCTGTACTACCACAATCATTTCTCTGCACTGAGTGACACAAAACTGGACAGGGTTGAAAACTGGGACTCCCAGGCCAACCCCATGGTGCATGGCTTCCTCCTCTATATCTGCCTACTTTGATGGGCACAGTTAAACCTGTTTGTTTCCCCTCTATCGAGATCCAGTCGTTCTAGTATCTGGCGGCTGAACACTTTAATCCTTCCTAATGATGACAATCCAACGATTTCTCTATGCCCACTGGCTATGGAATTCTAGTCAAACTCCTCAGTGCTGTTCAGACTCTAGTTCTAACAGAAATTTTGATTCTGACACTTGGATTCATTGCCCTTGATATTGGCCTTTGTTGTCTTTTACCTCTTTTGGGTGACAAAATTTTGGGAAGAGGTTACTCTGCTTTCTTTTACCAAGATCCTTTATCACTAATACCTTAAAACTTCTTAAACTATACTGATGGTATAATTTTTCATTTCAACATATGGCCCCACTATTCTCTATCTAATTGGAAAATAGAAAGCTCCCCTAGTAGCACTGTGATTCCCGATACTAAGTTCTCGAGAGGTTTGTTAAACCATTGGGTTTAATTGATATAGTTGGTTCCTGGTCTAATAATCATGAATTATTTCAAGTGTTCTAAGACCATATATTCACTAGCTGTAAAGGAAAAACAGAGAAGTATACCTGCAATACCAGAATGAAATATGAGTTTAAATCAAATAGTGCTAAAATAGTCACTAACTTTTCTAATTTCATTCTTTATTTCACTGAGTAATTATTTTAAGAGAACCAACTATTGAAAGTTACTACATTACTAAATCTTAGGTTTTTTTCTCTGACAAATGGATCATCTAAAGTGTAAATTTGGTATTGTGTATACAGAATAACACCTACACTATACATTTACCTTGGTTATAACTAAAACAAAGAAGAAAGGAAAGATTTATTCTTAATATGTTTAGTTTCTTTGAGGATAAGTAAAGAATATATTATTTGAAAACTTTTTGCATTCATAAACCTTTTTTGCATGCAAAAACCTGTTTTACATTTTGATGAATAATTAATTGCTTGAGAGTTTTTGGAAGGTGTAAACTTTTAGGTGATCTTCAAACATGAAGCCAAAACTTTTAATAGTCTATTACGACTTCCAGTATCTCAGTCTCACAGCATTTGAAGAGAAAATTGCAGTGCTCATGACTCAATTTTATAAAATATTCATGAAATTTTGATGATACTGTGAAGAATGACATTTTTGTTGTTTAAAACTGAATTGTGGTTCCTCTTAAAGACAGCTAAACTTTGTAAAATAAAGGGTCATTTCAGAAGTCCACTTGTAAAAATCATCAAAATTAATACAATTGACTATGGGGAGCATTGGGCCCAGGAGTGACAGACCCACACAAAAAAGCACTCTAATATCTCTACAGTAGTGAAAACCTATAACTGACAGAAGCTTATTTTTTACTTTGGACCACTGTATTTATCCATTTTTCTAGCCCAGTGTTTATCAAAATGGTGACTTTGATAATTATGTATTCATTCTACTATCCATTAATTTTAAAATTATTGAAACCTACAACAGGCCATTTCCCACAACAGCCAATATGAATATCAAAATGAATATGTCCTGGTTCATGTTTATGAGGAGTTCATAGTTTAAGGGAAGAGGCAGTTATGTGAAAAGATGAATTTATAATATATGATAAGTGCTATTGGAAGGTTTCTGTAGGAGATACTATGGCTGCCTGTCCAACAGATATCTCTCTTTATCCCTTTCTTGTGATTAAACTCTGACTCTGAGCAGGTGTTGGGTAGAGATGCCTTGATCTCAGGTAAGAGTCAAATCTAGGATCCAGCGATGGCACATGTATTATCTTCTTATTTCAGCTGTAACTAATTACCATCATTTTAGTGGCTTAAAACAACTCAAAGTTATTATCTTACAGTTCCTGGGGTCAGGGGCCTGACAGAGGTGTCATCAAGATACGGATTTCAATTCCTTTGAATATATACCCAGAAGTGGAATTGCTGGATCATATGGTAGTTCTATGTTTAAATTATTTGAGGAACCGCCATGCTATTTTCCATAATGGCTGTACCAATTTACATTCTCACCAACAAGGGATTTCCTTTCTCTACATCTTCATCAACACTTGTTATCTTTTGTCTTTTTGATAATAGTCATTCTAAGAGATGTGAGGTAATATATCATTGTGGTTTTGGTTTACATTTCCCTGATAATTTGTTAAGTTGAGCACCTTTTCATATACCTGTTGGCCATTAGTATGTCATTAATAGAGAAATGTCTTTTCAGGTCCTTTGTACTTTTTAAAATAAGGTTATTTATTTTCTTGCTATTGAGTTTCATGAATTCCTTACATACTTTGGATATTAATCTCTTATCAGATGTAGGATTTACAAATATTTTCTCTAATTCCATAGGTTGCCTTTCCATTCTGTGGAATTTTTCCTTTGCTGTGCAGAAGATTTTTAGTTTGATGCAATCCCATTTGTCTCTTTTTTGGTTTTGTTGCCCATGCTTTTGGTGTCATATCCAAAAAAATCATATCCCAGGCCAATGTCAAGAACTTTTGCCCATCTTTTCCTCTAATAGTTTTACTGATTCAGGTCTACATTTAAGTCTTCAATCCATTTTGAGTTGATTGTTGTATATGGTATGAGAAAATGGTCTGAATTCTTTCTTCTGCATGTGGATATCCAGTTTTCCCCCATAACATTTTGTGTTCTTGACTCCTGTTGAAGATCGATTGAACATAGATGTATGGACTGATTGATTTTATTCTTTGTTCCATTGGTCTATGTGTCTGTTTTTATGCCAGTGCCATACTGTTTTGACTGCTAGGCTTTGCAATATAGTTTGAAATCAGGAAGTGTGATGTCTCCAACTTTTTGTTCTTTCTCAGGACCACTGGCTAGTCAGTGTCTTTTGTGGTTCCATATGAATTTTAGGATTGTTTTTTCTATTTCTATGAAAAATGCCTTTGGAATTTTTATATGGATTACATTGAATTTAATAGATGGCTTTAGGTAGTATGGACATTTTAACAATATTAACTATTCCAATCCATGAGCATGAGATGTTTTTCCATTTATTTGTTTCTTCTTCAATTTCTTTCATCACTGTCTTATGGTTTTTAGTGTATAGATCTTTCACCTCCTTGGTTAAATTTTTTCACAAGTAGTTTACTGTTTTTGATGTTATTGTGAATGGTATTGTTTTCTTTATTCCTTTTTTGGATATTTTGCTGTTAGTGTATAGAAAAACAAGCGACTTTTGTTTGATGATTTTGTGACATGCAATTTTACTGAATTAGTTTATTAGTTCTAGCAGTTTTTTGTTGAGTCTTTAGGGTTTTCTGCATATATGATCATGCCATCTTTATACAGAGATACTTTTACTTCTTCCTTTCCAATTTGGGTGCCTTACATTTCTTCCTTGTCTAATTGTTCTGGCTAGGACTTCCAGTACTGTGCTGAATAGACATGGTAAGAATGTCCATTCTTGCCTTGTCAAGATCATAGGGGGAATCTTTCAGTTTTTCCCCACTGATTATGATGTTAGATGTGGGTTTTTCATGACCTTTATTCTTTTGAGGTAAGTTCCTTCTATACCTACTTTGTTGAGAGTTTTAATCATGAATGGATGTTGATTTTTGTCAGATGTTTCTTATGAATCTATTGAGATGATCATGTGTTTTGTTTTTTTTTATTTTGTTAATGTGGTGTATCACATTGATTGATTTGTGGATGTTCAACCTTCCCTGCATCCCAGGGATAAACCCCACTAAGTCATGGTAAATGATCCTTCTAATGTATTGTGGAATTCAGTTTGCTAGAATTTTATTGGGGATTTTTGCATCTATGTTTATCATAGATATTGGTCTATAGTTTTCTTTCCTTGCAGTGTCTTTGTCTCATTTTGGTATTGGGGTGGTGCTGACTTCATCAAATGAGTTTATTAGTATTCACTCTTCTTCTGTTTCTTTAAAGAGTTTAATAAGGATTAGTATTAATTCTTCTTTGAATGTTTGATAGAATTCACCCATGAAGCTATTTGGTCCTCTGCTTTTCTTTATTGTAGGGTTTTTGATTATTGATTCAGTCTTCTTATTTGTTACTGGTCAATTCAGGTTTTACATTTCTTCTTTATTCAGTTTTTGTAGGTTGTATATCTCTAGGAATTTATGCATTTCTTCTAGGTTATCCAATTTGTTGGCATATAATTGTTCATAATAATCCTTTATGATCCTTTTTATTTCTGAGACATCTGTGGTAACATCTCCTCTTTCATGTTTTTATTTTATTTATTTGAATCTTCTTAATTATTCTAGCTAAAGGTTTTCCAATTTTACTTTTCAAAAAAAGTCAACTCTTTTGTTGATTTTTTTCTATTTTTATTCTCTATTTGTTTTATTTTTGCTCTCTCCATTTGATTTATTATGATTCTTTCTTTCTTCTAACTTTGGGTTTAGTTTGTTCTTTTTTTCCAGTTCCTTGAGGTGTAAAGTTATTTGAGGTCTTTCTTCTTTATTAATGTAGGCATTTATTGTTATGGACTTCCTTCTTAGTACTGCTTTTGCTGCATCCCATAAGTTTTGGTATGTTGTGTTTTCACTTTTTAATTTCTCTCTTGATTTCTTCTCTGACCCGTTGGTTGTTCAAGAGTGAGTTGTTTAGTTTCCACATATTTGTGAATTTTTCCCACTTTATTATTGTTGTTTTCTAATTTCATTCCATTTTGGCCAGAAAATATTCTTGGAATGATTTTAATCTTCTTGAATTTGTAAAGACTTCATTTGTGATCTAACATGTGATCTATCCTGGAAAATGTCCAGTGTGCACTTGAGAAGAATGTGTATTCTTCTCCTGTTGGGTGGAAAATTCTGTATGTTTGTCACATTCGTTTGGTCTATAATTTGTTCAAGTCAGCTGGTTCTTTATTGATTTTCAGTCTTGATGTTCCATCCATTATTGTAAGTGGGATATAGAAGTCCCCCACTATTATTGTATTGCTGTTAATTGCATGCCTGTTGTGTTAGTATGAGTGTAGCAGCAGCAGCACCAGGAAAAGGAGTGGAGGATTGGCATCTCCAGCCAGAGGAGGACACCGTGGCGTGGACTCCAGGCAATCTCCATCAGCTGGGGTCAGCATCGTCAAAGACTGAGAGGGGGTCTTGAATGATAAAAACTCTAAGTGTCCACAGCATTGCTGAGTTCCTAGGTGGGAAAGGGTGCTAGCGCCCTCCTGGTCTCTTTATTCTCCATGACGGGAGGTCGTGGCCAGTGTGATACTTCTTGGCCCCAAGCTGGGCTGGGCTGTGAGATAGGATGACATAGGTAAAATGATTCCTATGCTTTCCTATGTGGACATCCTCAGTTTTTGTGCTCCCTGGGTTGCTGCAGCTTCTTCATTGTACTCCAGAACTCTCCCAGAGTTATCTCATTGGTGGGTAATTGTTAACTTTTTAAAAAAATATTTATTTATTTATTTGGCTGCACCGGGTCTTAGTTGCTGCACGTGGGATCTTTGTTGCAGCATGCGGGATCTTTTTAGTTGCGGCATGTGAGATCTTTTAGTTGTGGCATGTGGGATCTTTAGTTGTGACATGCAGGATCTTTTTAGTTGCAGCATGAGGGATCTTTTTATTTGCGGCATGCAAACTCTTAGTTGCGGCATGTGGGATCTAGTTCCCTGACCAGAGATCTCACCTGGGCCCCCTACATTGGGAGCACAGAGTCTTAGCCACTGGACCACCAGGGAAATCCCAGTAATTGTTAAATCTTTTTCTGAGGGGGGACAAAGGCTGGGAGCTCCTACTCTGCCATCTTGCTGACATCACCCAACATGCTGTTTTGTTTGTTTTAATATTTATTTATCTATTTATTTTGGTGCACCAGGTCTTAGTTGTGGCACACGGGGTCTTTATTGCCGGATCTTCATTGCGGCATGTGAGATCTTTAGTTGCGGCATGCAGGCTCTTAGTTGCGGCACACAGGATCTAGTTCCCTGACCAGGGATCGAACCCGGGCCCCCTGCATTGGAAGCGCAGAGTCTCAACCGCTGGACCACCAGGGAAGTCCCGAACATGCTGTTTTTAAATGCAGCATTGTTTTTAGCTGAAGACATTCAGATTCTTATTTGGACTATTGCCTTGGCCTCCTAATGTCTTTCCTCCTTGGGTCATTCCAGCTCTCCTACTGATGTCAGATTTATCTTTTCAAATGGAAAAACTGATCATGCCTTAGCCTGCAGTGATTTCCCAAATGAATGAAGTTCAGACTCCTTAGCCTTACTTACAAGGCTTATTCCTTGGGCCTCATCACAGGCAACTCCCCAATTTTCATTCTGAGAGTTGAGTCTCTGTCAGGTCCCCTGCACTGTTTGCAGGTTATATGTGCTTTTCCCTCTTCCTAGAGTTTCCTTTTCCCTTTCTTTCCTTTGTATTCCTTCACATTTCAAAAATCAACTCAAATATAATTTTTCTCAACAAAGATATTGATGAGTACATCAGGAAAGCGTTGGGATGGCCTTTGCTGTGGTCCCATAGCATCCTCATACACACAGCCGTTGCAGTCCCAATTGAGTGTATTTATTTGTGTTTCTTCTTCTCTATATTGGAAATGTACTGAGAACACATATTGTATCCTCACACCTGGGTCAATTTTTGGAAAATACCAGGTATTCATTGAATAATTCTGACAAAAGTAATTGAATCAGTCCACATGTGTATCTTCCAAGAACTTCTGCTTTGGACCCAGAAACATAAACTTGGGAAATACATTATGTATTTTAATCTAAATTTCTTCTGCGCTCATGAAGATCATTTACACTTTGGAGATCTAGTCCAATTGTAACATATTTATTCCTCTACAATGGAAACAGTAAATGTTTCCACAAAGAGTTCCTTTTACAACTTTGTCCCCATTTTCCTTTTAATGTTGAGAATGGATTTAGTTTAGAAGAAAAATGAGTTCAAACTCATTTGGTTAAATCATGGTTCCCCAAGCTGAATTGATACATGATGTGTTTAGAATCTGAGTCATGCCCTGAGAAGTAGGTCTGAAATAAAGCCTATAATCCTTAAAACTAAGCAATGTAAGAGTTTGGGATTTTTATGAATTCTAGAGATATGGGGCACTGATTAAATTCTAACTCCACCAGTGTTTTACATGCTAAACCAAGTTTTATATGGTAAGTGTTCAAGAGAGTTGTCAATAAGAAATATACTATTCCATCTCCTTCCTCACCTTTACTTTCTTTATTTCCTAACACTGAAATAAAGAAATGAAAAATAAGGGATAAAGAGCAAAGAGTAGTGGGAAATTGCTTTGGCAGAGTAAGCACCTGGGATGATTCAGTGCTTCATCTCAAGTTATGCAGATTTCAGAAGTGCATAAATTTGGGAAATAAAGATTTTACAGAAGTGCTAAGGTTCTTGAGGAGTAGAACTGAACTCTTATTTAATATTCCAGTAATAAGTAGCATGTGTAACCCCATCAGAATTTGGGAATATAAGACTAAAACCAGTTACAACACTAAATACTATAATAGCATGAAGACCTCACTGATGGGCTTGTGAGAGCTCTTTAAAGGACTGCTGTGCCTTCCCACCGCCTCACTGCAGAGTGAAAATCAATAGAAAATGGCCCTTCAGCATGCACTTTAGTGAATATTAAATATCAAATACTCCCAATGCTGGCAGTGAGTGAGCCGCATTGATTTTTTCTCCTGACTCCACTGGCATCCTGCTAATGACACCTGCCTCTGTGGACTTTTACTGCACGTGCTAATATGCACCACGGGAAAGATGCATCATATCAGAACACCTAGCTCTGAGAGCTGTTTGTGGACAAAGGACATGTGCTCTTAGAACCATAGCCCCTATTAAAACATCTGACTTAGGAAAGAATCACACCTGCCACAAATTCATATCTTATCAAAGTGAGTTTGCAGCTTTGGAGGTCTGTGTTATGTCACATCTATTCAGATCTATGTCCGTTATAGAAACACAAACTACTGGAATAGACGATTATGAACGGATAGTCCTCAACAAGGCTTTTCTAGTTGCAAACTGTTGTATAAAGCAGTGATTCTCAAACTTGGCTGCACATTGGAATCACCTGCAGAGTTCATAAAACTCTGGTGAGGGAATTCCCTGGCGGTCTAGCGGTCAGGACTCTGTGCTCACACTGCTAAGGGCCCGGGTTCAATTCCCTGGTTGGGGAACTAAGATCCCACCTCCCACTAGCTGCGAAGTGCAGCCAAAAACAAACAAACAAACAAAAGCAACAAAAAAACAAAATTCTGATGACTGGACCCAACATCCAGGGATTCTAATTTAATGGTTTGGGTCATGGCCTTAGCATCTGGATTTTTAACTATTTTCCAAGTGATTCTGATGGGCAGTCAAGGTCGGACACTACTGATGTAAAGAGTATGCGCTCTAGTTCAAGTCTAGAGAAGGCATTCTTCCATCGCGTTAGTCACTGATTACGATTATGTTTGTTTGTGCCCTGGCTCCCTCACACTCACATTCACATGCTTGATATGTTTACCCAGCTTCCGGTACTGATAGTGTGTGCGTGCGTGTGTGTGTGTGTGTGTGTGTGTGTGTGTGTGTGTGTGTGTTTAGGGGAGGGGCGTGTATACCACCAGAATTTGAAAAGGAGCTAGTCATTTAGAGTATTTTGCTTTGTTTATACTTAACTTGATACTTTTCTGGAAACTTAAAATGAGCGTAGACTATTACAGAAAATGGTGGTGACAGATGGTCACCTCTTTAGACTATTTATTGGTATAAAACTGGAATTGATTGTCAGCTTGAACAATGAGTAGGCTCGTCATTTAAAATAAATGGTTTGGGATAGCAAGAAGTGCTTGGTCTACTTCCTGGAATTCACCATCTGGGTGCTCAGTCGACTACAGAGGAAGATGGCTTAGAAGGGTAGAGAGACCCTTCCTACCTATTTCCAGTACCGTCTGGCCTGCTTTTCCTAGAATCAAAGTATATGCTGACTCTAATGAGGCCATAAGAGGGTCACAAATGAATCAGATGATTGTTCCAAAACCAAATAGATTGGGATGGGGTGTGGGTGGGGAAGGGTCTAGCACCACTGCTGTACTGCACACAGAGACACGCCATGCTGCCTGGGTCATTGTGAGCTGTGGGCAAAGGATGGAAGTAGAGGGATAGGGTCATCCAGGGACACTCCATAGGCCTCCTCAAACAGATACATAATTCTTCTTGATGCTCCTCAGTTTCTCATTCCAACTCCTTTCCCTCACCTTCTCTCATTCAGCATTTGGCTTTTTGTGCTTTTACTTGCCCCAAAGCTAAAAGTACTACATCCAATGAGTAGAGTCAGCCACAGAGCATGTTAACATTTGAGAATATTCCTGATCCACCTTTATTTAATTAAATCACTAATAAATTGCTTTTTGCCATCGTATATGTTTATAGCAGGTAAAAAGTGAAGAAGGCACTGTATGAAACCAAGCTATTCAAAACCATCCACATGAATAGTCTTTCCACAAATGGAGTCTTTGTGGAGAAAATCCACTGATTTTTGACGAAAGCAATAGTCATTTTCTTAGCTGTGTTACATGTAGTATATACTATAGCCCCATGTATGGATAAAGAAATGGATGTTAGAATGTTACTGATAAGTTACTGATTAGTTCTAAGAAAAACTAGAAAAGAATGAAGCATATACCAGGTTACCTGTATTTACATGGTACTGACCAAGAAGCCTGAATTTATGATTCCGTCTTAAAGGAAAGATAAGTTTGACTGAAATGCCCCCATCTCAAAATATAATAACTCAGAGAACAGGTAGTTCTGTACACATTTCTGTTGCTATGATCCTTCCCTTATATCTGTTATTTGCAACACATAGCCAGATACAACCATTTCTGAAAAGGTGCCTGAATTTACCTTGCCTGAGATCAAGGAAATTGTCAATAGAAAATTCATCTGATGTGTGATTTCTGTAACTCATATCAACATAAACCATGACTCCCACACTCACACATGTACAGGATTTAGGCTGAAATATAACAGCAAATTAATAGGGATGCCCTGACATAGATTGTTGGCCATTACCATTTGCTGATTTATCATTTCATGTTCTACCATATGAATCAGTTCCAATAAACGACACTGGGTCTCAAAGCTGGCCTCAATCATATATGTTCTTAGCTTTAGTTGAGGAGTTATGTAATTACAAAAAGTGAATTTTATCGGGTTAGCCAAAAGGTTCATTCCGTTTTTTTTCCATAAGATGGCTCTAGTAGCACTGAGTTGTCTTTAACTTCATTCAAAACAATTTTGTTAGATTGTATGTGACAGCTGTCATATCAGTGTGCGTTTAAGACATATCAAATTGGTGAATTTTTGTGTAGCCATTTTAATATTGAAGATGGAAGAAAACAAGCAACATTTTTGGCATATTATGCCTTATTATTTCAAGAAAGGTAAAAATGCAACTGAAACGCAAAAAAAAGATTTGTGCAGTGTATGGAGAAGGTGCTGTGACTGATCGAATGTGTCAAAAGTGGTTTGCGAAAGTTTCATGATGGAGATTTCTCACTGGAGGATGCTCCACGGTCGGGTGGACCAGTTGAAGTGGATAGCGATCAAATCGAGGCGTTAATTGAGAACAATAAGCATTACACCATGCAGGAGATAGCTGACATACTCAAAATATCCAGATCAAATGCTAAAAATCATTTGCACCTGCTTGGTTTTGTGAATCGCTTTGATGTTTGGGTTCCACATAAGTGAAAAAAACCTTCTTGACCCCGTATTTACTCATGGGATTCTCTAGTGAAGCGTAATGAAAACGTTCCGTTTTTAAAACCAGTTGTGGCGGGTGATGAAAAGTCGATACTGTACAATAGTGGGGAACAGAAGAGATCGTGGGGCAAGCGAAGTGAACCGCCACCAACCCCACCAAAGGCCGGTCTTCATCCAAAGAAAGTGATGTTATGTGTATGGTGGGTTTGGAAGGGAGTCCTCTATGATGAGCTCCTTCCAGAAAACCAAACGATTAAATCCAGCAAGTACTGCTCCCAGTTAGACCAACTGAAAGCAGCACTTGACGAAAAGTGTCCAGAATTAGTCAACAGAAAACGCATAATCTTCCTTCAGGATAACACAAGAACACATGTTTCTTTGATGACCAGGCAAAAACTGTTATAGCTTGGATGGGAGGTTCTGATTCATCCGCCATATTCACCAGACATTGCACCTTCCATTTATTTCGGTCTTTACAAGATTCTCTTAATGGAAAAAATTTCAGTTCCCCAGAAGACTGTAAAAGGCACCTGGAACAATTCTTTGCTCAAAAAGGTAAAAAGTTTTGGGAAGATGGAATTATGAAGTTGCCTGAAAAATGGCAGAAGGTAGTGGAACAAAAGGGTGAATACGTTGTTCAATAAAGTTCTTGGTGAAAATGAAAAATGTCTTTTGTTTTTACTTAAAAACCTAAGGCACTTTTTGGCCAACCCAATATGAAAATAAATCTGAATTTCTTCCCTAACCTAAACGATAAGAATTAAATCTTCTTTAGGAATTATGAAGCTAGATAAGGTTGTTCCCGATACTTTAATCTTTAAATGTTAGGAGGGGGTAACCTTTAGTAAGCATATGCAGAAAGGAGTATTTGGGACCTGGCTAGGGTGAAATTACCTAGCAGTGTTATGAATGTGTCAAACACTAATGGAAAGATGAAAGTAAACATGGAGAAAAGTTGATGTGACACCCAGGAAGTTTAGGAGCATATATAGCAGGAGAAACAGTAATAAAAAGAAATGATGATATAATGAAAAGTAATGAGTTGTTTAGGCAAAAGAAATAAAAAATATGGAGTTAGGAGTGAGGTAGGAACAGATAAGAAAATAGTTTGTTCACTTAATCTTTGAACTACTGCTCTGTGTCAAGCTGTGTATTAAGTATTCAGCAAAGCTAAAGAACAAGAAAGTTATGGTCTCTGTCCACAAATCCTTGAGTGAGTCTTTTATTTGGACTTCTGCTTAGAGTATCTCTTAAAATCCAACCTGGTCAATGCATTAGAATCACAAAACCTGACTCTTTCAAGAGACAAAGTGCCTGTGGGTCACCGTGCAAGAATTTTTCTAAAGGTGAATTGGCAAAAGTAGTCCCATTGGTGACATCCCTTCTAGAGGTATTACACTTCTTTTTTGTTGTGCTTGTTGCTGTTGATTTTATATACCCCTTGAGAACTCACCAGGCGAGAAAGTAGAGGAAACACATTTTCTTTACTACACTACAGCATCCAAGGGGAATTCCCCTGATACAATCCTGAGACAACCTTGCAAAAGGAATCTTCTTAGTTGGAAAAAAATATTACATCAGATAAGAAAAAGGGATACTACATATATTCAAGGTTACAGTGTTCATATCTTTCTAGAAGGTTTGGTCCTCATGAGGTCCCATTATTGCTAATTTGAATAATTTTAGGAGCTGAAAGCCTAGTATGAGATATATGATAACAATAAAATATTGCATTTTTAAGTCTTATTCTTTCATCCATTCCTTTAATTTTTTTTTTCTTCTTCCAAGGATATCAGAACAGTACTCTGCTTGAAAATAAACTCCCATGGTGAAGTGAAGCTCTTGGAAAAACCCAATAAATCTAGAGAATCAGTGGTGTTATCTGGGCAGTTAGCCAGTCCCTCTTACGGTATTTAAACTTACATTGCATGCAGAGATAACCCCAGATGGTCCAATTTCCCATCTGGCTTAAGCCACTCAAATTCTTTCCAAAGGCAAACACTTGGTATCCTCAAGCTTGACGTTCCAAAAGACAAAATGTGAGATGAGAGTAGGAAAAAAAAGAATGAAAAGTTCCTTTAAGGGCATATTTCTTAAGGCACCAAAAAAAATGGAGAGTTTGCATTGTGATTACATTGCTAGTATTCATTTGGTTTACCAATGAATATTGACCGATAATCATTCTATTCACTGTGTGCTCCTCAATTTAATTAGTGAATATCCATCACTCTCTTACCAAAATTTCATTCAGCTGCACACACTGAGATCACTCATACTGTAGGCTCAAGCCACATCTAACTTCTGATCTTTTTTTTTTTTTGGCTGCATCTGGTCTTAGTTGCGGTACTTGGGATCTTTGTTGTGGCATGCGGATCTTTCGTTGCAGCGTGTGGGCTTCTCTCTAGTTGTGGTGCACAGGCTCCAGGGTGCGTAGGCTCTGTAGTTTGCGGTACACGGGCTCTCTAGTGGAGGCACATGGGCTTAGTTGCCCCGCGGCATGTGGGATCTTAGTTCCCCAACCAGGGATCGAACTAGCGTCCCCTGCATTGTAAGGTGGATTCTTTACCACTGGGCCACCAGGGAAGTCCCTAACTTCTGATCTTAATTAGATCTTGACCAAGGCTGGTAACATATTAGCTTCATACCCAGATCTGGCAGTCATACTCCTCAAAGCCTTGCATCTGACGTGCCAAGGGTTTGCCAAGCTTCCAGCTCCCTACTTTTTTTTTTTTTTTTTTTTTTTTTGCGGTACACGGGCCTCTCACTGTTGTGGCCTCTCCCGTTGCGTAGCACAGGCTCCGGATGCACAGGCTCAGCGGCCGTGGCTCATGGGTCCAGCCACCCTGCGGCATGTGGGATCTTCCCAGACAGGGGCACGAACCCGTGTCCCCTGCATCGGCAGGCGGACTCTCAGCCACTGCGCCACCGGGGAAGCCCCAGCTCCCTACTTTTGAGTTTTGTAGACAAGAGGTGGCTCTTTCTGGTTTTCTATTTTGCATGCTAGTTTCCCTTTCTTCAGTTAAGCCCTGATGGACCTTAATTCTTTTTTTATGAAGAACTTTGATTTTAATAAGCAATGATATTTTATAGATAAATCTGTAAATCAGAAAAATCAGAAATCTTTTCCATAAATACATCGTTAAGAAAAATCTGTCTGGATGGCTTCCTGTGTTTTCTTTAATTGAAGTATAGTTGATTTACAATATTGTGTTAGTTTCAGATGTACAGAAAAATGATTCCGTTATGCATATACATGTATATATCTATTGTATTGTTTTCAATTCTTTTCCATTATAGTTTATTATAAAATATTGAATATAGTTCCCTGTGATGTACAGAAAATCCTTGTTGTTTATCTGTTTGGTAGATTGTAGTGTGCATCTTTTAGTCCTATACTCCCAATTTATCCCTCCCCACCTTCCCCTTTGGTAACCATGTTTGTTTTCTATGTCTGTGAATCTGTTTCTATTTTGTAAATAAGTTCATTTGTACTGTTTTTTAGATGATGGACCTTAATTCTAATCCCTCACAGATAGCTGTTCAGCGCGGCTCCTCTTTACAACCCGCCCACCTCAGTCATTAGTGAAGAGCTGCTGAGACACAGGAAGGGATGCTTAGGCCATTCTGGACTCCTGAGGTCTCCTGCAATGTCTCATGGAGTGACAGCCTATAGACACCCTCCAGCAGCCTTTTGATGGGCAGATCTGAAAAAGCACCTCACAAAAGACCCAGACAAGAGGGCAACCCCTTTCCATCCCCACTCTCAGTCTGTGAAGCACACAGGGGCAGTATATAGGACTAAAGTTTTTTACACTGTACATAATTTGCTTCAGTTCCTCATTACTGAGTTTCCCCCTTCTCCTTTTCCCTGCTTCTGCTTAACTTCTTCAAGATATATTCTTGATTTTTTTTTTTGTACCTCCAAACTTCTATTCTCCTGATTCCTCAGTTTTGGCTTAGTTTTCCCTTCTGGTACAGAGCTTCAAGAATTAGAACTAATAGTAGTGCCACACCGTTTGGCATGCAGCAAGCCCTACCTTCTCCTATTCCTACCATCAGAGGTCATTTCCTTCACAGGAAGCTCTGGTTAGCAGACTGTGGGCAGAGAAAATTCTACTCGTTGGAGAAATTGAAGCTTGATTAGGGCAAGCTTGATAGAAAAATTATAAAATATTAATGGTTGGACTAAACTACTATTAATCCTTCTAAAGGATTCTAGATTCTATAATTCTAAGTACAGAATTGTATTCTTAAAATAAATGGATGAAGATGTTTTCTGGGGATAATGTGGGAATTGTACCCATAAGTTTGGGGTGATCATTCAAAAGTGAGGACACATATAACACTGAATTTTGGGTGAAAATGTTGAAGATTAGTCAGAAATTTGTATCTAACCCTGGGGTGCTCCTGAATCGTTGTGAGCAAGTACAGTATATCTGAAATGGAAAATGATTTAAAATTTAGGGCTTGCTATGCTTTGGTTTAGAGAAAGTCAGAGTCAAGACTTAGACAAGGGGCTTGGCATGAGATCTATCATTGCCACAAAGAAAGATGACTAGATATAGCAATTGGCTATTCATTGGATGGAAAGAAATTAAAATGTAAAGATCATCTCAGGGCTTGAGAATTGAGGATATCTGGTTGTGGATGATTCCTTGAAGATTGTGGGGAGTATATAGATAGGAGATTCTGAATATGCTCCTTTCAAAAAATTTCTAAATGCATTTAATGTGTTCTCTCTTTGTGGCATTTGTTACTGATTATCTTAAAATCTGCATGCCACTAATGATAGTACAATTTACATAGTTTATATTTTCTATTCGCTTATAAACACTGTAGGATTAATGGAAGTGTCAGGTTCCCAGAAGGAGAGAAAGCCTCCCTCAAAAGACTAAACTGACTACAATCAGATATTGCCTCATACCTTAGGATGGCTACTATTAACATTAAAAAAAATATGTGAATAACAAATAACAGGTTTTGGTGAAGATGTGGTTAAATGGCAACCCTTGTGCACAGTTGGTGGGAATGTAATGATACAGCAGGTATGGAAAACAGCTCAAAAAATTAAGATTGCCCTATGATCCAGCAATTACATTTCTGGATATACATTCGAAAAAATTGAAAGCAGGATCTCAAAGAGATTTACATACCCGTGTTAATAGCAGCACTATTTACAATAGCCAAGAGGTAGAGTGTCCATCCATGGATATATGAATAAACAAAATGTTCACCCAGTAGCAAAGAAAGATTACCCCCACTCACCCTCTTAACTGGGTTTTGAAACAGCTGTGAGCTACAAGCCTCAAGTTGTGTTTTGATGCATGCATAAGTCAAATGTCCAACACACACACACACACACACGCACAATTAAGGCAGTTTAGAGTGGTTAAACTCTGGCTGTATCTCTAACTTTGGGACCTTAGCCATGTCACCTAATTTTTTAAAGTGTCCATATCCCCACTTGCAAAATGGAGATAATGATATATCTACACATGGAATTGGGTGAAAGGTAAATTAGTTAATACATTTAATACTTAAAACTGATCTAGCGCAAAGAAAGCCCTTAGCCATTATTATCATCATCATCATCATCATCAGTAGTAGTATTTGGGTAATTAAAAGATTAAAATACGGGGACTTCCCTGGTGGCGCAGTGGTTAAGAATCTGCCTGCCAGTGCAGGGGACACGGGTTCAATTCCTAGTCCAGGAAGATCCCACATGTCGCAGAGCAACTAAGCCCGTGTGCCACAACTATGAGCCTGCGTTCTAGAGCCCGTGAGCCTAGAGCCCATGCTCTGCAACAAAGAGAAGCCACCGCAATGAGAAGCCCGTGCACCACAATGAAGAGTAGTCCCCGCTCGCCGCAACTAGAGAAAGCCCGCACACAGAAACGAAGACCCAATGCAGCCAAAAATAAGTAAATAATTTTATATATTAAAAAAAGATTAAAATACATAAAATATTAATAGTAACTCTGAGTAATGAAGTGATGAGGTTTTAGGTATGTCTTTTAATTCTGTTTTTATGCTTGTAGCTTATCTAAATTCCATAATAATGTTGTCTGTATAATCATAAAAAAATCAGTGTGTTACTTTTTAAGGTTCTAATAATTCTGAGGAGTAACTCATTAAATGATGAGGCCCTCTTAGACCCAAAGAGTTGGATAGATCATAGAGTTGGATCTATGGTAACACCTAAAAGAGTCTGAATGATCATTTTAAAAGTATTTAATATTTGAATGGTTTCCACATTGTGGAATGTGTAGAACAGCACAAAGAAAATGCTAAAAATCACAAAATCCAAAGACAGATACCATTACGTTTTTGTTGTAATATAATTCCTAGGAGGCTCCTGTGAACCATATGCATCTGGGTTGTGTGGTGGTGACTAGACAGAGGCAGTGCTATCATCTCAGAACTTTCCCAGCCCCATCTCCCCAGAAATATCTCATCCAAGACCATCAGCAACACTATAATAGATTCTTCAGACCAAAGAGGAAAATTCTTTCATGCTGCCCCTTTCTCAGACTTATTTTTTTCAAATCACCTTTTCCTAATTCCACTTTCCCTCCCTCCCTACCTCTCTGTCTTCCCCACCTTGATCTCTCTCTCTCACTCTTTCTCTCTCTCTAGTTTCTTACCTTTTTCTCCCTTCAATTTAAAGGAATAAGAACCTATTATTAAGCAATTAAACATTCTCTTCCAGGAATTAAGTTAAATTTGAAATATGTTATTACGCCACAATATCTACAGGTGTGTGTGTGTGTGTGTGTGTGTGTGTGTGTGAGACTTCATTTCAGAGAACTTTAGGGAAACTACTGCTTATTGGTTGGAAAAACTGTCAGAAGAATTGAGGAGATTGGTGCTGCTCAAGTACAGATTTCATAGGTCAGGTCCTTTGAAAAATCTATCCTCTGTTACAGTGAAATAAATCCTACCCTAGAAGTGTTGGGCTACAGAACCTCAGGATATTGGAAGAGGGAACTAAATTGAGGCAGATCAGGCCGGAGAAGGGGTGGGGCACTGCTATAACTCTCGAGAGTGTCCTGCTCACTCTGAAGCCAGACTGATAGTTTCTCTTTACCAACAATAGACTGTGTGTAATAAGAATTCACATTTATGAAGAGGAAGAAGGGAAAATGCATTAGCACTCTGCTGTTTCAAAAGGCCGAAAAGGCATTTGATCAGATGATTGATTCTCATCTGTCATGAAAAGCTTTCTTATAAAGAAAAAA
Organism: Delphinapterus leucas; assembly: GCF_059928025.1. Lineage (NCBI taxonomy): Eukaryota > Metazoa > Chordata > Mammalia > Artiodactyla > Monodontidae > Delphinapterus > Delphinapterus leucas. Next base: position 100,623,796 of record NC_143150.1, on the reverse strand, counting down.
AGAGTCTCACTATGTTTCTAATAGTAAAATGGCCGATTCTCATTTCCTGCCTAATGAATTATTTACATACTCCACCGAAGGCCATTTACACTCAATCTACACTTAGGCAGTGCTCCAGACTATGGTGTGCTCATTTATAGGAGACTCTCGCTCTGAATTCAATATATCCTCTTCATTTACTCTGAAAGCGGTGGTGTGCTCCACCTCAGAGAGGAATGAAGATCCAGTTACGATACATCTGCCCTTCTGTGATCACAGAGCAACGGGTGGAGTGAATTTTTGCAAGGATGCCATTATTCAATCAATGAAAATAGACAAAAAGGATAACTCAGGACCAAGAAGAAAGAGCCGTAGTAACTCGAAGGCAAGGCTGAGCCTCTTATCCCGTGTATCTTCGTATCTTCGAGTCCTGTAGCCATTTCCTCACTCTCCCCCCACATTCCTCCTCCCTGACCGGCTCCTCCCGGCACTAGAGCTCCCTGACCTAGTGAACTTCAGGAGAAATCGGTGGAGACGGTGGCCTTGAAACTGAGGATGCTGCTTTAATATCTTGGGAAATCTTCCAAGTGATTTGGTTATTATTTTTAGGCTTCCTTCTTTCCGAAGGCTTTACTGACAACATCTAGCTCATTCATATATAGAGTAGCAGGTTTTCCCCTCACAGAAAAGCGCTGTTTTCTCTCTCCGTGGTAGGTAGGAGGAAAGATGTATCTTGAAAGCCCTGCTGGTTCCTCCAGTCCTCTGCCCTCAGTACAGAGATGGACTGGGGGCCTTACAGTCACAGTAGAGGTAGCAGGCTGGTCCCCAGCCAGAGGTCTCAGCGCAGCAAGGGTAAATACCAGTGAAATGGAGATCAGCTGCCTCTCAAATGCTCAAAATGCCTTGAGTTTCTCATTTCATGTTGCTGGCAGAGTTAACTTCCCCATTAACACGTCAGCTGTGAAAATGTATTTTTAGCTTCTCGAGCAACTGCTTGTGGACAGCTTTCCTCATTTTAGAGTGACATATCACTTCCAGTTATCAATTTGATATAGGCATTGAAATAAAATGTATCTCTGCGTGGAGTAAAGATGTGATGGTGAAACTAAAAGAGAATTATGGCAGCAACATGGATACTTTGTTGGATTAACACATTGCAATAATGAGTTATATAGTTCATTATAATTTTCTGAAAGCCAGGACTTCCATAGAGGTAAAGCTGGGCAAACTTTAATGTGTCTAGGGATGCTAGCTAACTTTAGGATTTTATTTTAAAATTCAATATTTCATTGTAAAACCCATCTTTATTAATCCAGTCAGTAGTTTTATATCAGTCAGTAGTTTCTGTATGATAATAATCCAAGTTTTGAGATTGTGTCTACAAAGTTTTGCAGTTTTACATTTTATTATCAATAGTAAGTTGAATAGTTTTCAAAAATCTCCTTCTTAGACTTCCTGGAATTTATGAGATAACTTTATAATATTTTTAAAATATTTATTGAGATATATATTTGTATAGGAAGATGTATATATGCATAGTTTAAAGAATAATTAAAAGGTAGAAAAGAGTGTGAACCTCATGTGTAAGAAAAGAGACCACCAACACATCAGATACCCTATGTGAGTTCATTGCTTACTGTATCCCCTTCTCTTTCCACTAGAGTTACCTTCTGAGTCTTGAATTTCCTCCTTGCTTTTCCTTTTAGTTTTATGACATATGTACGAAATCATAAAGAATATACTGTTTAATTTAGCCTGAACGTTATATAAACAGAACAGAACTGGATGTGCCCTTTTGTGTCTTCTTTTTTTCAAAATTGAATTGAATAATTTTTAATTGCATCTGTGTATATATACACAGAGATAAAAGAAAAATATTGCTTGGAAGATATGTATAAAAATTGTCTTTTGGTTATCTGAAATAATGAACATGTACATTATATAGCTTTCTTTAATTATATTTCCCTGATTATTTGCTTCTCTTTAACAGTTCCTTGTTTTGCAAAATTTGCTTATAAAATTCCTGACAGCTACAGTCTATTTACATTGTAGCATAGCTTCTACACTGGTCGCTGCCAACTTATTTCATTCTTTTGTTCATTGAAGAATCATTAATGAGAACATAAATTCAGTGTTAGCATTATCAGCCAGTATACTTGTCGACTGAAAAAAAGAGCACAACCTAAAGGTTGAGAGTTATGTTTTATTTGGTGGACAAAAGTGAGGACTTAAGCCCAGAACACAGCATCTCAGATAACTCTGAGAGACTGCTCTGAAGAGGCGACTAGGGGAGCCAAGATATATAGGAGTGTTTGCAACAAAGACCCGTAGTGGGAACATTAAAAGCTTACTGTTAATGAAAGAAAACCAGACATCTCAAGTTAAATAATTTAGCGCTTTTCTGTGTATGAGAAGATACAAGAGTCTGGGCTCATTGAAATCATTCCTTTGATATGCGCCTCAGCTATCTGGGGACAGAATCCTGTGTTTTCTCATCCTGAGTTCCCTTAGGGCTCACTGTCGAGGGCAGCTATAGTGGCTGATGGCTGCAACAGCCTTTGTTTACTGACATGGCAGGCAGCTTTTTTAGTTCACATACTGAACATGTACTGACATAAAGTTAACAATTTTGAGAATTTTTCTCCAAATTTGATATAAGCATAATAGAACTTGTTTTTCCTTTCTTTCGGATTGTGTTGTACCTGTTGATCCACAAATTTTTTTGCTGTTGTCCACTGACAGAACAGAACATTGTTATCATTTTTTAATCCCCTTTTTCTTTAGCGCTACGTATGATTTCACTTGTTCCCATGCTGGAAGTGTATATAGTAATATCCGAGTGAAAGAAGCAGATTCTTCAAGCAATGAAATCCATTTCAAAAGATACTCATGGCAAGTGCCATAATAATTATCCACTTCAAGTCAGAATTTCTTTCCCCTTCGTAGGTAATGTTGTCCCTTTTATGAAAAGCCTTGACACTTAAAGAGATGAACTTTTTCATCAATTATTTAACATATTCAACAAGTTCCTTTAAGCAATGGAGTACTTCAGTAACCCTGTTTTTCTTTCACTTTGTAAAATCCATTTGCAAATGAGATAGTGAAAACTCTGAGCAAGAAATAAGTAGGGGCCTTCCCTGGTGGCGCAGTGGTTGAGAGTCCGCCTGCCGATGCAGGGGACACGGGTTCATGCCCGGGTCCGGGAAGATCCCACATGCCGCGGAGTGGCTGGGCCCGTGAGCCATGGCCGCTGAGCCTGCGCCTTCGGAGCCTGTGCTACGCAACGGGAGAGGCCACAACAGTGAGAGGCCCACGTACCGCAAAAAACAAAAACAAGAAATAAGTAGGCTTCCCTCAATAGATAATTTAATAAGTCAAAAAGAATTTGGGTTTTTTTTTTCCTTCACGATTAAAGTATGATTCAGTGTTTAAAAAAAAAAACAAAAAAACAAACTGAAGAGCCTTCAATTGTACTTGTCAAAGAGAGCCAATGGATTTTTGAATGAGAAAGAATTGAAAAATACTGGATGCTAATAAAATCACTAAAATCATTTAGTCATTATGTTCAGGTTTTTTTGTTTGTTTGTTTTTTCTTTGTCATACCTCACTGCTTGTGGGATCTTAATTCCCCAACCAGGTGACCAGGGATCGAACCCATGCCCTTGGCAGTGAAAGTGCAGAGTCCTAACCACTGGACCGCCAGGGAATTCCCATGTTCAAATTGTATAAATGCTGAAATAAGAGAAAAATTTTATGACCGTTATTTCAATGTCAGTAGAAAGGATATCAGATACTGTTTGAGTAGAATTATGCAGAATATGAGAAGTACAGCCAACACTTTCTGTAGAATCATTCATGTTCTGCTTTAACTTTGAATAAATTTTTTGCACCTATATACAAGTATTGATATATACAATCTCCACCAAAACTCGTATAATCCCTACAAAAACCGGTACATTTTTTTTCATTCACTCCAAACTCAAGTAGAGTCTCTGTAAAAATCATCTGTTTCTGAAATTTCATCTGGAAGGGATTTTACTCACAATAGCCTTTTTCATAAGAAAAAGGAAAAAAACACAAGCCAAGGAAAAAAACGTTTCCTGCATTGTCATCACATGCATCTGTGGCCATGCTGTAAAAAGGTTTAGATATCTTAGCATGGATGATTTAGATTTACCATTTTGATCTTTGATAATCTTTGTAATAGTAAATGGAGCTATTACATTTTTTATGATTTCACCCTGGCATTTTGAAATTTGCTTTCAGTTTTGGAATCAGAAAATAATTCTGGTAGTAGTATATTCAAACAGTCATTTGAGCTGAAAGACTGATATCTTTCATATATAGTGTAGAAGACCGTTACAACTTCCACTGTGACTATTTTATCTTCTTCATGTGAATTTCTCTTAATTAAAGAGTTGTTTTTTTGTTTGTTTGTTTATTTGTTTTACTGTCTTTGGTACTGGCTGAGGAAATCATCCATCTCTCATGCTGCGCTGTAGTATTTGCTGGTCTATAACCGACTTTCCACCATTTTCTATATTGAATGGACAATTGTATGCTGCACAAATATCTTTGAAAGGAATTGTTTCTCATTGAATAAAAGTGTACTGTTGATAAAATTCGTCACAATATTTACACTTTTGTCTGGGCATTTCAAGGTTCAAATATACACAGATAAAACTAGATGAATGTAACCATTGCAAAAATTGAAAAGACTGAATTTGAAAATTTCAAGGCCATGTTAGTGTGTCTGTCACTCACAAGTAAACAAGGGTTGATTGGTTGAAAGGGCTGTGAACTTAGGAAGTATAAATAAATTGAACTCGGTATTTTTTTTAAAGATTTATTTATTATTTTATTTATTTATTTTTGGCTGCATCGGGTCTTAGTTGTGGCATGCGGGATCTGCATTGAGGCATATGGGAGCTTTCTGTGCGGTGTGCAGGCTTCTCTCTAGTTGTGGCGTGTGGGGTTTCTCTTCTCTAGTTGTGGCACGCAGGCTCCAGAGCGCGCACAGTGGGCTCTGCAGTTGTGGCGCGGCACACAGCCTCTCTAGTTGAGGCGCACGAGCTCAGTAGTTGTGGAGCGTGGGCTTAGTTGCCCCGCGGCATGTGGGATCTTAGTTCCCTGACCAGGGATCGAACCTGTGTCTCCTGCATTGGAAGGCGGATTCTTTACCACTGGACCACCAGGGAAGTCCCGAACTCGGTATTTGATGCAAAACGTTGAACTTCCTGCTTGCCTAAAGGGAGAAGTGTCCCTGCAAGGTTCAGTCTTCCAGAACAATCCAGAGCCGATGCTGTATAAGATTTTGGTTAGTTTGGGGATTCAAGGATTGGTGATCATTCAGAAGCGGAAGCGTTTAGGGACTGACAGACTTTCAGGGATGATCTTGTGGCCACTAGAGTAAGGCTGCTGTGGACTTGCTGACTAGAAGTGTGATTGGCTGAATTTTTAGAAGCCTGGCTCTGTCATTGATTTGCTGTCTTTCAGAAGCCTATTACTGGAGAAAGGCAGTCATTTATGGGCTGATTCTAATTAATGGTGGTTACCTGTTCATAACTTGGGACGGTGGCCAGAAACACAGGCTTTTTCTTTTGTGAATATTTCCTTTAATTCTAAATCCCCCCCGCCCTTTTGATCCCTCAGCCAAACCTGCAGAAGGGACCAGATGTTTATTTGTGGAGGTATGCTTCTCAGCTAGTGTTGCCTTAAGTGACTTAATCGCCAATTACTGTGGTTGAAAAATAGCTCTAACTGCTGAATTTTTGTAACTTATTGAAAAAGCTGAATACAGGACATTTAGGGTGTCCTGACAAAGCCAATATAGAATGCAGGACAAAATCACATTGAGGATGTGTCCTGTGTGTTCAGGACGGCTGCCAACCCTAGATGAAGTCCATGCCTGAGGCAGGGTCTTCTAGAACCAAGCTTTCCCAGCAGTGTTCAGGCAGCAGCCAAGAGTTCTGTGGGTGTCAGGGCCCACTGTCCCCAGGGGGAAGAAAGGGCTGTGGGCTTGCAGTCCCCACTTTACCCAGACTGCTCGGCCTTCCTTATGTTCATAGTTTGGATTTTTGGAGAAAGCTTCAGCCGGAATAAGCAGCCTCATGTCAAAAATGTTCATGTCCACTGTCTGGCGGTTAGATACAGCGTGCATCATGGAGTCTCAGCCTTCAGAGACCTGTGCTCAAAGTTGCTTTCAACACCCTGCTCTGTATGTGGAGAGAAACTTGGGTTAATGGAGAGCTACTAACTGACTAAAACAAACAGAGTAATGATAGCAGATAAGTGTCTGGGTACTGGTGCGGAGTGTAAGCTCAACCTTGGACAAAGGCTGTCAAGAGTAGAGTCCTAAAGGGCACCCAAGGTAGAACAGGTGAAATTGAACAATCAGGGTAGTTAACTTTATGTATAAGCCACAAATACACAGGCATATGCAAAGGCACAGTTATATGCTTAGAAAAGAAAGCTTAAGGAAACATAGGAAAAGTTTCTCTGATTGGTGGGTTTCTGGGTGAGTACTTTCCCCTTTGAAGTTCTTCCTGGATTTCTTAAGCTTTTAATTTTAATAAGCTGTGTAATTTGGGTTTCCAACTGTGTTTACAGGAGAGAGTATGACATACTATAGCATGTGGGCTACTATATATACAACACTTGATTTTACCTAAATTTGTGGCCTTAAACGATCTCTACTAATGCAGCTAAGCCTAATCTACAGCCTGGGCCCCTCTTCTGATAACCAGACCCATGTTTTCTACTGCACACTGGACATCTCCACCTACACAGCCCACAGAACCTTAAGTGGCTCACATTGACCTCAACCATCACCCCCTTCCTCATGTCTACTTCTAACTCAAATCGCCACCAACTCTCCCTCCTTCTCTATCCCCAGTTTCCTCTAGTCTCTATTCTAAATGTCACTTAAGGGGAATAACTTCAATTTAGTCAGACAAAATTCTCATTATGGACACCCACACACATACACTATTTCAACAGTCACTGACTACCTCAAACTCTCCAAGTTGTTTCCTCCTCACCATCCTCACACAGACAGCTTGAATTAAGTGCCTTGTTATTTCATTTTGCTTTGTTTATTAAGTGTTTTTCCTCAGTGCATCAGTCAGGGTTTAACCAGAGAAGTAGAAATAATACAGAGAGGTGACTTCCCTGAAGGTCCAGTGGTTAGGACCCCACGCTTTCACTGCAGGGGGCATGGGTTCGATCCCTGGTCAGGGAACTAGGATCCTGTATGCTGCGTGGTGTGGCCAAATAAATAAATAAATAATACAGAGAGATGCCATATACCCTTTACCTAGTTCCCCTGAAGAGCAGCGTCTTGCAAACCCACAGTAACACAACCAGGATATTGACATGGATACAGTCAAGGGACAGAACTTTTTCATCACCACAAAGATCCCTCATGTTGTTCCTTTTACAGCCACAACCACCCCCCTCCCACCCACATTCTCTTCTCAATGCCTGGCCACCACTAATATGTTTTCCATCTTTATAAAGTTATCATCTTAAAAATTTAAATAAATGGAATCATACTCAGCATAATTCTCTGGATATTCATTTGGGTTGTTGCACGTATCAGTAGTTCATTCCTATTTATCGCTTAGTAGTGTTCTGTAGAAGGGATATACCATAGTTGGTTTAACCTTTCATCCATTGAAGGACATCTGCGGTTTTTCTAGTTTTTGGTTATCATGAATAAAGCTCCTATAAATAATTATGCATGATTTTTGTGTGAAAGGACATTTCCATTTCCCAGGAATAAGTGCTCAAGAGTGTAACTGCTAGGTTGTGTGGTAGTTGTATATTTAGTTTTATAATAAACTGCCAAATTCTTTCTGAAAGCAGCTGTACCATTTACATCCCCATTAGCAACATATGAGTGATCCAGTTTCTCTGCATCCTCACCAGCATTCGGTCACTCTATTTTATTTTAGTTACTCTGGTAGGTGTGTAGTGATAGCTCATCGTGGTCTTAATTTGCATTTTTCTGATGGCTAATGATTTTGAACACCTTTTCATGTACTTATTTGACATCTGCATTTCCTCTTCAGTGAAATGTCTGTTCATGCCTTTGGCCCATTTTCTAGTTGGATTGTTTTTCTCTTGTTGAGTTTTAAGAGTTTTTATATAGTCTAGATATTAGTTCTTTTTCAGATAACATGGTTTGCAAATATTTTCTTATAGTATGTAGATTGTGTTTTCATCTTCTTAAAAGGGTCTTTTACAGAACACAAGATTTTAATTTTGGTGTGAGCCAATTTATGAATTTTTCCTTTTATGGATCATGCTTTATGGGTCAAGTCTAAACACTCTTGTCCTAACCCTGTATCCTGAAATGTTCCTTCCTTTTTTTCTAAATGTTGTATCATTTTAAGTTTCAAATTTAAGTCCATGATTTATTTTGAGTTAATTTTTGTATATAATGTTAGGCTTAAGTCAAGGTCAGTTTTTTTTTTGCCTATGAATGTCCAAATGCTCCAGCACCATTTGTTGAAAAGGCTATATTTCCTATACTGAATTGCTTTTGCAGATGACAAAAATAAGTTGGGCACACTTAGGTGAGTCTATTTCTTGGTTCTCTATTCTGTTGATCTATTTGTCTATCCCTCTGCCAATATCACACAACCTTGGTTACTGTGGCTATATAATGTCTTAAAGTCTGATAAACAGATTCCTCCCATGTTATTCTTTTTCAAAATTGTTTTAGCTACTCTAGTTCCTTTACATTTCCTTATAACTTTTACAATAAACTTGGTTGGATTTTTATAGGAATTACAGTAAATATATCAGTTGGGGAAGAATTGACATCTTTACTATGTTGAGTCTTCCAATTCATGAACATGGCATGTCTCTCCATTTATTTAGATTTTCCTTGATTTCTTTCAGAATTTCAGCCTCAATAGTTTTAACCATTCAAGTCCTGTACATGTTTTGTTAAAGGTACATCTAAGTATCTAATTTTTAAGTGATTGTAAATGGCATTAAATTTGTAATATTGGTGTCCACTTGTTCATTGCTAGTGTATAGAAATGCAGTTGTTTTATATATGTTTACCTTGTGTCCTGTGACCTTGCTGAACACACTTCTTAGCCCAAGGGGGCATTTTACTTTTTTTGTAGATTCCCTGGGATTTTGTATATAGACAATCATGTCATCTGCAAACAGGTATGGTTTTATTTCTTCTTTCTGATCTGTATGCCTTTTATTGCCCTTTCTTTCCTTATTTCACTGGCTAGGATTTCCAGCACTATGTTGATCAAGAATGGTGAGAGCAGACATCCCTGTCTTGTTCTCAGTGTTAAGGGGAAAGCAGTCTTTCACTATTAAGTATAATGTTAGCTATAGATTTTTTTGTAGATGGTCTCTATCAACTTGAAGAAGTTACACCCTATTCCTGTTTTTCTGACAGTTGTTATCATGATGGGTGTTGAATTTTTTCAAATGCTTTTCCTGCATCAGTTGATATGATCATGTGATTTGTCTTCTTTAGCCTGTTAATATGGTGGATTACATTGACTGATTTCAAATGTTTAATTAGTTATGTATCCCCGCAACCCTGCTTTTATGGTCTTTCAACTGATGAAACAGGCCCACTCAGATTATCCAGGATAATTTCTCTTACTTAAAGTCAACTAATTAGGGATTTAATTACATCTGTAAAGTTCTGTATAGGTAAGGGTTATCCCGAAAAGCAGAACCACTAGGAGATATAGATACATAGATATATAGATAGATAGATAGATAGATGATAGATAGATAGATGAAAGAAAGAAAGGAAGGAAGGAAGGAAGGCCGGCCAGAGGAAGAGAGAGAGGAAGAGAGGAAGAGGGGCTCTTGTGATTATGGAAGCTGGCAAGTTTAAAATATTCAGGGTGGGCCACCAGCCTGGATACTAAGGGAAAAGCTGATGTTTCCATTCTAGCTCAAAGGCCGTCTGTTGGCAGAATTCCTTCTTGCTCGGGGGAGGTCATTTTTCTGTTCTATTCAGGCCTTCAACTGGATGAGGCCCCCACACATTATGGATGGCAGTATGCTTTGCTCAAAGCCCATTGATTTAAATTTTACTCTCACCCAAACATACACTCACAGAAACATGAAGAATAATGTTTGACCATTTCTGGACACCATGGCCCGGCCAAGTTGACACATAAAATTAAAACCACAGTATTAACCATCATCAGTACCTTCACAGCAACACCTACATTAATTGTTTGATTGAATATACAGGAACTGTAGCCTAGCCATGTTAATTTTCTGTTCAATCTATTTATTGATTGAACAGGGATAAACAGGGATATATAAATTAAAATAACTCTATGACAAATGACAAAATAAAATGTCTGTGAGAATGTAAGGTATTCACATATAATAATTGGTGCAGATATGAATTGGTATGGTATTTTTAGAATGAAATTTTAGCAATATTTATAGAACTTGAAAATTACAACATTTTCTACTTTAATATAGTTTCCACTCTGCTATGTCTTTAAGAAAACATGCACATTTTCCAAAGAATTCATGTTCAAACATGTTTATTTCAGTTCTATTTATCATAGCATAAAGTGGGAAACAATTATGTGTCTATCAGTGGAAGAATGGTTATGTTATGGCACACATACGTGGCAATTCCAGGTAGCAGTTACAGAAGTGAAGTAGATATATATGTCCTGCTATGGAAGAATACTTCATTTTATTAGCTGATCATTTAATTTATTAATTAACAAAGGCAAGTGGGAGAAGACTATATACATCACTACCCATGTCTGTTAAAAAAATCACAATATATGCTTATTAAATACTTATACATGAAAAAAGCCTAGAATCAGCTTTAACACACCAGATTGTTCATTGTGGTTAACTCTGAAAAAGGGCTGAATTTTCGAGGAACGTTTGTAAAGAGTGGAATTGTGATTTATCTGTCTTGTTAGATTTTTTTATCTTTTGGAAGAAGGCTTTTTGTACTGTTACCTTTGTAATGGAAATATTTAAATATGTCTGACACCAGAAAGAGTAGCTTTGTATCCATAAGATAAAGTTTCTCCTAATCTGAAATTTGAATGGCTTAAAACAACAAACATTTATTCATTCTGCACATAAAGTGGATGTGGTTGGCAGGGGCTTTCTGCTCTCAGTTGAAGTGGAGTTCCAGGCTGCTTCCATCTTTTATAGTTCCACCATCTCAAGATAGTCTCTCCATGTTTGCTGCCAAATAGACAAAAAACCATGCAAGTGTCAAACTGGTTCTCAACTGTCTTAGCCTGGAACTGAAAAATATTACTTTCGCTTCTATTTCAGTGGCAAGGGCTAAGTCACACGATCTTTTCTAGCTATGAGTGCACTTGGCAATGTAGTATTTCCAGGAATCTAGGAGGTAGAGGAAGCCAAGATATGGATGAACATTTGCAGTCTCTCCCACAAACTGTTAAAATAATATGTGCTCAATACAGAGCAATTTTTATATAATTTGTATGGTAACAACCCTCTTTGTTTCTTGGAGAGGTTTCTGAGAAGTGCAAATTCATCTTGCAATTAACCAGCTTTTTCAAAAGCCTAAAATGTGATAGGTGCTTTCCAATACAGGACGATATTTCATTTTCAAAAGGAACCTGAAAAATATCTGCAGGAAAGGCTCACCCTTCTTCACTCAGTAGCACCTCTCTACACTACCCTTTGCAATAGCCTCTGTAATCTCAGTAGGCTGAGAATTTTCTCCTTCCTTTTGGTGCGTGGTCAATATCTTAACATGGGAGTCCCTGCTACACACCACCTGACTGAATACGATGGAACACCTGTACAGGTGCCATTAGACACCCTGAAAACCAGCATTTTCTTCTGGGGAAAGTACACAGATAAGAGGCACTGGAAGGATGGTGAATTATTTTTCTTTCTTTTTAAATCAAAGCTAACGTGACTGCCAAGGAACCATTTTCTACCTTCTAGAAGTACTCCAGAATTTTTAGGAATTCAGCTTCTCTAGATGTTTGCTTGTACAGTGATTTCCATGGTGTTTCCTTATTAACTATTTGTAAAAGAGGCTTTGATTTTGACCACATAGGTATTCTCACTTATAGGTACATGTGTTCAGTTTCAAATAAGACACTCGATTAAAATCCTAATGCAGATATCAAGGTGAATTCAAAAACCCCTTTCTAACTTCAGAGTTATATCGTCGAAACCAGTAGGTTCTGTGCCAAATCATGCTCTACTAACCAGCCTATTTGAAAACTGCCTTGAGTGTGATGAAGATGCTGATGGAGGATGACCACGTGTCTAAAAGTTACTGTCCAATGTGAACTCTACATAGTTAGGGCTGTTGCTATCAGAGGGATCCCATGATGGGGGTCAGTCAAGAGATGACTGCAGGGAGTTGGAACATTCCATCAGGGGGAGGGCAGGTGATTCTGGGCTGTCTGTTCCACTGGGAGCAGGGCTCAGCCTCCAGAGGAATTAAGAGACAAAAGGTCTATGGCTGGGAGGAGTGGGAATAATGTGGGCAGCAGACAATCTCTGATCAGGAGTCCAGTCTTACATTTAGCTGTCTAATCAGTTTTGAGTTTATTTTTGTGTATGGTGTTACGAAGTGTTCTAATGTCATTATTTTACATGTAGCTGTCCAGTTTAACCAGCACCACTTATTGAAGAGGCTGTCTTTTCTCCATTGTATATTCTTGCCTCCTTTATCAAAGATAAGGTGACCATATATGCGTGGGTTTATGTCTGGGCTTTCTATCCTGTTCCACTGATCTCTATTTCTGTTTTTGTGACAGCACCATACTGTCTTGATTCCTGTAGCTTTGTAGTATTGCCTCATGAATTTTGATACTTTGTTGTTAGGTATATATATGTTAAGGATTTCTGTGTCTTCTTGATGAATTGACTCCTTTATCATTTAATAATGCCTCATTTTATCCCTGAGAATTTCTCATGTTCTGAAGTTTGCCTTATCTGACATTGATATAGTACTCCAGCTTTCTTTTTTTTTTTTTTGCGGTACACAGGCCTCTCACTGTTGTGGCCTCTCCCACTGCGGAGCACAGGCTCCGGACGTGCAGGCTCAGCGGCCATGGCTCACGGGCCCAGCCGCTCCGCGGCATGTGGGATCTTCCCGGACCAGGGCACGAACCCGTGTCCCCTGCATCGGCAGGCGGACTCTCAACCACTACGCCACCAGGGAAGAAGCCCTCCAGCTTTCTTTTGATTAATGTTAGCATGGTATCTTTGTCTCTTTATATTTAACCTCCTTGAGTCTTTATATTTAAATTGAATTTCCTTTAGACAATATATAGTCGGCCTAGTTTTTCTATCCACTCTGACAATCTGTCTTTTGGTTGGGATGTTTAGACCATTCACATATAAAGTGATTATTTATATAGTTGGATTTATATCTACCACCAGTGTTACTGATTTCTATTTGTTTTTATTTCCTTTTTTTGTTTTTTATTTTTTGGCTGTGTCGCACAGCATGTGGGATCTTAGTTTCCCCCGACCAGGAATCTGACCCACACCCCCTGCATTGGAAGTGTGGAGTCTTAACCACTGGACCACCAGGGAAGTCCCTGATTTCTATTTATTAAATTTCCTCTTTGTTTCTTTTTTCCTCATCATTATCTGCCTTCTCTGATGTTAACTGAGCATTTTATTTTATTCTATTTTATATCCTCTCTCAACATATTATTTATATTTATTTAAAAAATTTTCAGTGCTTGCTCTAGCATTTAAAATACACATATTTTTAATTAGTCCAAGTTTACCTTCACATAACACTATAAGGTTATAACAGAATATTCTCAGTTCCTGCCTGCTTTCCTTTGGAACCTTGCATTTATTTGTTTCAGTTACCTATATGATATAGTCACCCCATACATTGTTATTATTAATGCTTTAAAGAAAGTTATATTTTAGGTCAATTAAGAAAAAGAAAATATTTTATCTTCACTTATTCTGAGATGCTTGTTTTGCTCAATGAAAATCAAATCTTCTGAGATATATACATCTGATATATAAATATATAAGATATACCTAAAGATTTGATTCTTTTAACATTACTGGCAGGGCAGGTCTACTGGCAATGATTTCCCTCATTTTTTTCTTTTCTGAGAAAGTCTTTATTTCTCCTTCACTTTTGAAGGATAAATTCATCACTTTTCATCGCTTTAAATATTTCATACCCCTCTATTCTTGCTTACATGTTTTCTGACAAGGAGTCCACTGTAATTCTTCTTATCCTTATTCCTCTATAAATAAGGTACTTTCTTTTCCTGGCTTCTTTCAAAATTTTTCATTGTCTTTGTTTATGTGCAGATTGAATATGTCTAGGTGTAGCTTTTTTGTCCTATATTTATCTTGCTTAGTGTTCTCGGAGATTCCCAGATCTGTGATTTGTTACCTGTCCTTCATTTTGAAAAGTTCTTAGTAATTATTACTTCAAATATTTCTTCTGCTCCATTTTCTCTTTTTTCTCCTTCTGGTATTCTAACTACATGTATGTTGCATTCTTTTATATTGTCCCACAGTTCTTGGTTACTCTGTTCTGACTTTTTTTTTAATATTTATTTTCTTTGCATTTCACTTTGGGAAGTTTTCACTGACTTATCCTCACATTTTTGCTCAGATATGTGGAATCTACTATGAGCCAGTCAAGGGCATTTCCCATTTCTGCTTCTGTTTTGACTTCTGGAATTTCTTTTTGATTCTTAGCATTTCTGTCTCTCTGCTTACATTACACATTTGGTCTTGTATGTTATTTGCTTTTCCCATGAAAGACCTTAACATATTACTCATAGATATATTAAATTCATTGTCTGTTAATTCCAATACCTGTACTATATATGAGTATGGTTCTGAGGTTTGTCTCTTCAGACTGTGGGTTTTTTTTTTTTCTTGCCTTTTGATATGCTTTGTCATTTTTTTGTTGAAAGATAGATGTTTGGGTAATAAAATTGAGGTAAATAGTCTTTTAGTGTGAAGAGTTGTGTTAATCTGGCTAAGAGGTGGGCTGTTTTAAATGTTCATCATAACTATGTGTACTAGAAGCATCAGATTCCTCTAATATCCTTAATTTGGTTCCCCATCTTGGCTTTGGGGCTTCTCTGTACACTGCTCCTCAGAGTGAGTGTATCTTACAGCTTTTTCAGTTGTTACCCATTGTTACTATATTGGAGCCTCGCGGATTTGGTGGTAGGGTATGGAGGACAGGAAGCATGCCATAACCTTCTGATTAACTGTCAGTCTTTTACAGGGCCTGTGATTCAGTGCTGTGGCCTTCACAATGGTTTCTGTCCCTCCTCCAGTGATATATCATTTTTGCCTCTTTCCTACTACTTAGACTGCAACATTCCCAATTCATTTTCTTAAAGTTCCCTCCCTCGCCCCAACAGCTGAGGCCAGGAAGACTGTAGGGGATGGATTGAGGAGGAATTCCCTCTTCCAGCCAGGATAAGATTTCAGAATTATGCTCTAGAGAAGTATTTTATCCTGGAAAGTAGGACTTTGTTATGGAGAAGGTTATGGGAGTGTTTACTGATGGTTAGTCTCCCCTCCCTCTGCCAAAGCCAGGAGGGATATTTCTTGACTCTCTACCCTGAGAACTTAGTGCGGTTCCTGGAGGGAAAACCATGATTATGTAAGCAGATCTTGGCTGCTGTACCTGTCTTTCCAGAATTCAGGGTGGCATTTTTAAAAGGTAAAACTAGAACTCACACTCAGGCAGCCTTAAAGTCAGAGACTCTGTTTCACCAGCCAAAATAAAAATAAGAAGATAGAAAAAAGATTTGAAATTATACAGCAGAACTTAAGGTTCTCTTTGTGGAGCCCAATCTACTTTAAAGACAGGAAAGATGAAATACAGAAAGTCCTGTTTCCCCAAATTAGTATCACCTGTATCCTTCAGTCAGGTGAGTCAAATACGTTATTCTCCATAACTGTCTCAAGATTTCCCACTGACCTATTTACTCCCCAACGTAGACCCAACTGTTGATCAGATTAATATCACAGGGATTTACATGGTGAAAATACAGGAATGCCCTACTTGGATGCTTTAGGCATAAAAGAAGAATTAACCTCATCTGAATGAATTGTTGGCAGATTGAGGCTCTTATAGTAAAGAAAAAGGGCTTTTATAATAGCTTTTGTTTCCTTTCAAAAAGATACCAGGATTACCAAATATGCACAATCCGTAGTGCTCTGCCTAGGTATTCTACTTGCATTGACTTTTCCCACCTTTAATGTTTTACGCAACCTTCTTCCTGCTCTGCTTGTGAATTTTAACAACAGAAAATCCCAAATTTGTTCCAGGATGCTTTAAACACCTTCCAATACAAGTTGTACATGGCTTTTTCTCCCTAATGGGAAAAAGGAAATTTTAAGACCCCAGACTTTGCTCCTTCTTGGTCCAACTTTGAGGTTTGGCTGTGAATAGCCTCAAGGGATCTTATAAAAGCCCTAAAACCCCCAAATTCTATGTTTAATATTGCTCTTGCCCTTTGGCAGATTTTACTTTTCATTTATGTTTGATTTCATTTGTGTAACAGTTCTGCTTTAATGAAGGCTGTCTGACTAACCTGTAGTTAAAAGTGAACTGGGACCCACAGCACGCCTATCAGAAGGGTGAAAATCCAAGTCACAAATGCAGCCGGATCCAGGAAGTCTTTGTTCCTGTGGGCCAAAGACTCTCCTCCCTACCCAGAGACCCAGGGGTCTGTGGGGGTGGGCGTGTGGCAGGAGAGGAACAGGATAAAGGGGACCCAGTCAGGGCAAGCAACTTGGTCCCGGAAACCTCTTTATCTGCGTGAGACTCTTCTTACACAGAGACACCAAGGTGGCAGGCATCAGCACAACAAGCAGCCCGCTCTGGGAGTCTCAGTCTCCTTGGCAGTGAGACTTCCCTACCTCAGGGCTGGGCAAGTCACCTATCCACAGCATGCTCCATGCTCCTTCCACCATCTTCTGCCTCAAGGGCTTGTGGGTAGTATTTTTTTTTAAGTGAAGTATAGTTGATTTACAATGTGATATTAGTTTCAGGTGTACAACATCATGATTTGACACTTTTATGATACTCCATTTAAAGTTATTATAAAATATTGGTCATATTCCCTGTGCTGTACATTACATTCTTGTATCTTATTTATTTTATATGTAGTAGTTTGGCCCTCTTAATGCCCTTCCTCTATCTTGCCTCTCCCCATACCCCTTTCTCCACTGGTAACCACTAGTTTATTCTCTGTATCTATGAGTTTGTTTCTGTTTTGTTATATTAATTAATTTTATTTTATTATATTCCATATATAAATGATAACCTACAGTATTTGTCTTTGCCTGACTTACTTCACTAAGCATCATACCCTCCAGGTCCATCCATGTTCTTGCAAATGGCAAAATTTCATTCTTTTTTATGGCTGAGTATTCCATTGTATTCCATTGTATATATATACACCACATCTTCTTTATCCATTCATCTGTTGATGGACACTCAGGTTGCTTCCATATCTTGGCTATTGTAAATAATGCTGCAATGAACACTGGGGTGCATGTATCTTTTCGAATTAGAGTTTTCGTCTTTTCCAAATATATCCCCAGGAATAGAATTGCTAGATCATATAGTAGTTCTATTTTTAGTTTCTTGAGGAACCTCTGTACTGTTTTCTATAGTGGCTGCACCAATTAACATTCCCACCAACAGTGCACAGGGGTTCTCTTTTCTCCTCATCCTCGCCAATACTTGTCTTTTTGATAATAGACATTCTGACAGGTGTGAGGAGAGCTCATTGTGGTTTTGATTTGCATTTCCCTGATGATTAGTGATGTTGAGCATCTTTTCATGTGCCTGTTGGCCATCTGTGTGTCTTCCTTGGAAAAATGTCTATTCTGATCTTCTGCCATTTTTTAGTCAGTTTGGTTGTTCTTTAGATATTGAGTTGTGTGAGAGGTATTATTTGCTTTTAAATGCTTTCAACAAATGCTCACCTGGGAGGCTGCTCCAGCCCTAACAGTTCTAAGGTTGGTGAAGCAAAGACAAATCTCTGAGCTGATTCCTCAGGGAACCACAAAACAGGCCAAAATACACAACCACAATTCTGAGAACTATGTCTGTATTTCTCCCTCTGACACCAGCAAGCTGAACCAGGAATACAGACTGCCATCCACATAGCCACTGCCTAGCTGGGGAATGGGGATGGTAGGCAGGTAACCAAAATCACCACAGAGATCTCTTACCAAAATTAGAAATCTTTTTTCATTAAGCACTCTCTCGTTGTTCTAAGTTTTTAAAATTAAATTCCAGAGTTCAAAAACAAATTGACACTGATAGTTTTGCCAACTTAATCATTGCTTGTGGAGGGATAGATTTTTTGATTTCTCTACTCTGCCATCTTCCTGTGACTTCACTCTGATGACATATCAAGTGTTTAACAATAGTTATCAATCACTGGCACGATTGCTTGGGATTTAAATTTTGTTATCAACTTTTCTGAATTGTCTAAATTTTCTCCATCAGGGTTTGTCAACCTTGACACTCTTGACGTTATGGGTCAGATAGATAATTCCATGTAGGATATTGTCCTGTGCATTGAGGGGGTTTAGCAGCATCTCTGTTCTCTACACACTAGATGCCTGTAGCACCTCCACCCTCACCAGGTGGGACAACCAAAAATATCTCCAGGAATTGCCAAATGTCTCCTCAGGGACAAAATGTAACTGGTTGAGAACCACTGCTCCTTAGGGAATGAGATCCTAATATATGTGAAAAGCTAGGTAGGTATAAAGATAGGTAGGTTGAGAGATTGATGATAGTGTGGTTGGTCGAATAATGATCCACCAAAAGATATTCACGTCCTAATCAATGGAACCTGTTAATGTTAACTTATATGGCTAAAAAGGACTTTGTAGATGTGATTAAGTTACAGATCTTAAGGTAACGAGATTATTCTATGTTATCCAGGTAAGCCCTAAATGCAACCACATGTTCTTATAAGAGAGAGGCAGAGACAGATCTGATACAAATACACAGAGAAGGATTATGTGAAGACAGAGGTGGAGATTGGGGTGATAATGGCAATGAGCTAAGGAAGGCCAGCAGCCACTAGAAGCTGGAAGAGGCAAGGAACAGATTTTCCCCTAGAGCCTCCAAAGGGACTACAGGCCTGCCCATACCTTGATTTTGTCCCAGTGATACTGAATTTGTATGTCTGGCCTCTAGGGTTTTGAGAGAATACATTTGTTATATTAAGTCACCAAACTTGCGGTAATTTTTTTACAGAAACCAAAGGAAATTAAGATAGATAGATGGATGGATAGATAGGTAAGTAGGTAGACAGATACATAGATAGATAAAAGATATAAATATTGATCAGTATGTACAGTTATCATGTTTTTTACATGTATAATATAGCTTTTTCCCTATGTCATTAAAACTTCTTAGAAACAACAATGTGGAAGCTGCGTAAGTTTATTTTATGGACATCCAGGGTCCTCTTGGAAAATGAGATAATTTCAGACTTTTAAAAATAATTGACACGGGCTTCCCTGGTGGCGCAGTGGTTGAGAGTCCGCCTGCCATACAGGGGACGCGGGTTCGTGCCCCGGTCCGGAAGATCCCACATGCCGGGGAGCGGCTGGGCCCGTGAGCCATGGCCGCTGAGCCTGCGCGTCCGGAGCCTGTGCTCCTCAACGGGAGGGGCCACAACAGTGAGAGGCCCGCGTACCGCAAAAAAAAAAAAAAAAATTGACACTATAATAATCACCTTTGAGCATACAACTTTGTGGGTATACATCAGTATTCCTTCAGAATTAATGTCTAGAAGAGGAATTATGGTGTCAAATGGATTTCATATTTATGACTTTAAATATATAGTGTCAAATTTCCATCTGTCAATGTTATGAATTTAAAACCCCATCTAGTAGTACATGAGAGAGTCTGCTTTCTTACAACAGCTTAAAACCTAATTAAACACTTAAAACTCATATTTTTTCAAAATGTAAATAGCTGTATTTTTTCCTGAATATAAGGGTAATGTATATTCATTGAAAACATTCAGAAAATAAAGTATGAAGAGGAAAAAAATCTTCCTTCCAGAATTTTCTTTTTCTTTAAGCATATATATATACTGTTTAAACAGGAGCAGTTGGGGAAGAGAAAGAAGACAGCATTAAAGATACCAGAAGAGTTAAAGAGGAGAGGGTCTTGTATCAAAGAAAGTTTGAGATCTTAGAGGTTAGCCAAATCAATTAGTGAAAGAAAAAAATACATATATTGCCCTCATCTAAAGAAATATATATATATGGAGAAATTATGTTTATATATAGTATATAAAAGTATATATTTAATGCAATTATATATATTCATAAAGGAGAAATATATATAAAGTTTCTCTTTATATACAAAAACATAGAAATATATATTTTTTTAATTTAAAAAATAAAATTGTCTTTATATATGTGAAGATAATTTTATAATTTATATATATATATTTATATATAGAAATATGTATGGAGAAATATACATATAAGGAGAAATATATATTTTCTCTCTCTATATATTTCTCCTTACATATATATATAGGAATATATATATATATATATATATATATATATATATAATCTTTAAATGAGAGCAAGGACAAATGGAGGTATCTTAGTAAGTCAAGGATCATAACTAAGGCCCAGACAGATTCCAGAAAGGAGTAAAGGGATAGATATCAGAGAGTAACCTGAAATGATACCCTAGAGGACTACTGGATCCATGAAACTGGTGAAAGTTGCCCTCTAGAGTTAATGGAATGTTATGAGATAAGTTGGGGGTGTTTATTCCTCTGAATGACTAGCACAACCACACGGACTGTAGTGGTCAACATGGTCAGAACAGAATCACCAATTTCCATTCTTCCCGATCTGCTCCTCTACTGAGCAAGTTTTCCCTATTTCAGTTAAGTGGTACCATCATACACCCAGATTCTCTGGCCAAAGTCTAGGCATCATCACTGATTGTTCTTCCCTCATGACCTCACAGCCATTCAAATTTTACCAGCTGAGGCCCCAGATATAGTGGAATAGAGACAAGCTCTGTCTGAATACTAGATGTACAGAATCTATAATTGTCATTTCACAACACCAAATTATGGAGCAGTAACTGATTTAAACACATTCTTTTAATTTATTCTTCATTTTAATGCATACTCTGATTCATCAGTATTTCATTTTCCATCTTCTGTTTCATTTTTATTCAATTTCTATTCCATCCTTCAAAACGTTGTATTTTATATTTCAATCCAAATCCCATTCCATTTTTTCTATTTCATCTATTTAAAAGTCTACAGTGTATATTTCACAGTCCATTTATTTCATGCATCGCGGTGGCTTCTCTTGTTGCAGAGCACGGGCTCTAGGTACGTGGGCTTAGTCGCTCCACGGCATGTGGGATCTTCCCCGACCAGGGCTGGAACCCGTGTCCCCTGCATTGGCAGGCAGATTCTTAACCACTGCACCACCAGGGAAGCCCTTGTTCTTTTTCTTTAAAATTGTATTTTATTCTATATTCCATTTCATTCCTTTTCTCATATGACATTATATTTTTTATTCTGCATGCCATTAGGTATTTATTTCCATTCTCCTTTCCGTTCCACTTTCCCATTATATTCCATTCAATTTCCATCCTATTCAATTTTCCTTTCCATACCCTGTTCAGGTCCATATTCTATTCCTCATTTCATTCCAGTTTCCTCTGCAACCAGTCTCCATTTCATCCCCTTCTATACTACATTTCAAATCCACTTTACACTCCATATTATTTAACACTCCAAATACCATTCCATTCTGTTTTGTGTTTCCAGTTGTTCATGAATTCCATTAAACATCCCATTCCATTTTGCCAAAATTGTTATAAAAATGACTTCCAGGAGATCAGCTTGCCAGTATTTTTATCAAAGAATTACATATGTGCCTGGTACATATGTGTTGGTACAATTACATATGTACAAACAGTTTCCACTTCTGGGAATTTATGCATAACAATGGCAAACTTATGAGCAAATTTTAGCAAGAAGGGTGTGTCTCAGTGATGTGTTAGAGTGAAAAGTTGAAAACAACACAAATGTTGGCAATGTAAGAATATTTAGAAATGTAGGTTTCTTCTGTAAATGGAGTATTTTCTAGTTACAGAATAGCCTTGTGTAAATTTATTAATTGACATGGAAATTGGGTTTTCTAGGTCTAAATCACAAGTTACAAAATAATTTGTATGAATAAATAATTCTACTTTTATAAAACAAGAGAAAAACTACGAAATAAATGAATGGCTGTTCTGCCAACATATAATCAAACATTTGCAGTAGTTACCTATGGGTGTGTGGAAATTTAGGTTCAAGTTTTCTTACATTTGCTTTTCTTTTTGGGGTACTAAATATGCAACCCTTTTGTGATAATGACTAAAAATAAATGTCCGAATGTTAAACTTGAAGTCTGTGCATCACAACATATTTGTATTAACAGAAACTAGACATCGGTGGCCAAGAATGAAGACTAGGTCAGATACATAGCATACACTCATCACTAGATTACTATGTAGCCTATACAAATGCTGATGTGTATTTAAGGGCAGTACCACTCTTAATTCCAGGCAACCATTGCCTTTGCCTGAAGGAGCCAGGTGGGCCGAAGCAGTCTTCCGGGAAATTGTCTAAAACTCCCTCTGGTACCTGGGAACCACGAGGCAGCAGGGCTGAACATTTCAAGAACAGCGTGGGGCCCCATCCCATTTCTCCCCTTTCAGAAAGCCACGCTCCAACTCTTAAACCCACACCAATTCGGCGTGGGGTGATCCAGATGCCAGGAGGAGTCCCAGGACTGTTCCGTCTGGGGTCATCCATGGACCCAGTGTTCTGACCAGTTCCATGAGCACGACCTAGCTAGGGGATTATCTCTTTCTGACCAGTGTGGTATTTCTTTCAAGTCATTTCTTCGGTTTGAGCCACCAGCGTGATGCTGACACGCTGATTTGGGGGTCACTCAAAATGTTTATCTAGAGACCCCACCCTCCTACACACAGTCACACACTTTTAGGGGCTATGTTTAAATACTGAGGAAATTCATATTACTGACCAGTCCAGGGCAGACCCCAAAGCGGTGGTGCACGCTCTCCTGTTTGCTGCCAGAAGGATCTGGGTTGGACTCTGGGAAGATGAGTGTCATGTGATATCCAGCTCACCAATCAGAAGCGAAGATTCCACCAGGGCCCGCCCATCTTCCTCGTTCTACTAACCCTGGCACTACCTGAGCTGCCGTTTGCAGCAGAGTACCTCTGTTTCTGAGAACCTGGCATTATGGCCGCCCGGTCAGACGAGGAGGAGGAGAGAAGCAGCAGCAGTCTGATTTCATGCAGGGTGAGGTGGCCAGTGGGCCTAAGAACGAGGTCGTTTCTGCCGCTACTGATACCCTTAGGACTGGCAAGGTTCTGATCTACGAGGCTGCACGGGTTCTCGCTCAGACCTCAGAGGTACGTGGGCCCAGAAAGACCAGAATCAAGAACGTGCACGCTGGAGCGAGGCCGCCACGGGACGACCCACACGGGGCACTGGCTCCCTCATGGACGAGCTCGGACCGTGGTTTAGGGTAAACACGGGCCCAAAAGCAGCTCCACCAGGAAGAGCCTGCCGGGATACGGAATCCTCCAACGTGCTTTCCGTTTCCTAGAGCTTCCAGGACTCAGAGGTCTGAGCTTTTGCTGCCGTTTACTCCAAAGTCTGAGCCCAGCAGCAGACTCCTTTCTCAAGGCTTCTGTCTGGAGTCCAGCATCCCGGCCAGAACCTGGTCTTCCCAGCCGCAACCCCACACCAGGCCCGACCCTCCTGAGCCGCCACACAGGTAAGAACGGTGCTTCGCTGCTGCCTTTTTCCACTCCGGGCCGGCTGGCCTGAGTCCTGCTTCCCCCCTAGATTGACCTGAGGAAGGCTGCTCTTCCCCTGTGCCCTGGTGGTAATGCCATCCGTATTAGTGCCTCCTCTTCTGCTCTCGTGGCACATTCTCCTTTCATTTTGCTGGGCAGTGTGTTGAGAGCATCTCCTCCTTCAGGTCTCTTGCTTTGAGCCCCTCTCCTCCCTCATGGGGTTTTCTGTGCTCAGCTGTCCGTCGTACTGTGATGATGATTTGTTTTGCCTGAGCTTCAACTCCAAGCCTAGTCCTCCGAGAGTTAGGCCCGTCTTGCTGCCTGAACTTGATGCCCCGAGCCCTGCCTCTCCAGGAGAGCAGGCACACCCCTACCCCCCACCTACTGTGCTGTGACCCTCTGTAAGCAACCTCCTAGAAGCAAACGTGGAACAGCCAGCCAGCCACTGCAGTGGTTGAGCTGCCTGTTCGTGTTCACCTGTGAGGTTTCCAAGAGTTCTAACCAAGATTCAGAGCAATTTAAAAGCATCTCCTCCCCATGGCTCCAGCAGTCAGCACTTAATCTGCTGTTAACCCTTGATTAACAGCCCCCAGCTCCCTGAAAATGGCCTGCCTCTGCTCCTGAGCTGAAATTTCCCTTTTCCAATTTGCCTTTTATAGAACGAAATTTTCTTTAATGGTTTCTCATTCTGGCTTTTCCATAATTACAAGTAAAAGTAAACACTTCTTTTGTTCTTGTCTTTGGGCATTTATGTTTCTGTAAAATGCCTATTTATACTCATTATTTGAAAAAAACGTGCATTATGCATAACCCTTTTTCTGGTTCATGTGGAGCAAATACTTCCACTGTTTGGTCTTGTTCCTTAACCTTATAAGTACTCTCTTTAAATTTTTTTTAATTTTATTTTTGGCTGCGTTGGGTCTTCGTTGCTGCGCGCCGGCTTTCTCTAGTTGCACAAGGGGGGCTGCTTGTAGTTGCGGTGCGCGGGCTTCTCATTGCCGTGGCTTCTCTTGTTGCGGAGCACGGGCTCTAGGCGCGCAGGCTTCTGTAGTTGTGGCGCACAGGCTAAGTAGTTTTGGATCGTGGGCCCTAGAGTGCAGGTTCAGTAGTTGTGGTGCACGGGTTTAGTTGCTCCGCCGCATGTGGGATCTTCCCAGACCAGGGCTGGAACCCGTGTCCCCTGCATTGGCAGGCAGATTCTTAACCACTGTGCCACCAGGGAAGTCCCAGTACTCTCCTTTAATAACTAAAAGTTTAAAAATTATTATGCAGCTGAATTTGACTTTTTTTTTTTTTTTTTTTTACAGATGTTGGAGGTAGGAGTTTATTTATTTATTTATTTTTGCTGTGTTGGGTCTTCGTTTCTGTGCGAGGGCTTTCTCTAGTTGTGGCAAGCAGGGGCCACTCTTCATCGCGGTGCACGGGCCTCTCACTATCGCGGCCTCTCCTGTTGCGGAGCACAGGCTCCAGACGCTCAGGCTCAGTAGTTGTGGCTCACGGGCCTAGTTGCTCTGCGGCATGTGGGATCCTCCCAGACCAGGGCTTGAACCCGTGTCCCCTGCATTAGCAGGCAGGTTCTCAACCACTGCGTCACCAGGGAAGCCCCTTTGACTATCTTTTATAGTTCGTGCTTCTTATATTTTAACTAAGAAATCTTTTACTAGTCCCAATGTATATAAGATAGTCTTATTTTTTTCTATATGCTTTAAGTCCTACTTGTCACAGAATAATCTACCTGAAATTTGTTTCCGTGTACAATTTAGTGGAGAGATTCCCATTTTTTCCCTTTTTTCCATATGGATAACCTATTGTCCAGTAGCATTTAAAAATTTCCTTCTTTTCGGGGGCTTCCGTGCACCACAACAACTACTGAGCCCGCGTGCCTGGAGCCCGTGCTCCACAAGAGAAGCCACTGCAATGAGAAGCCCGCGCACCGCAACTACAAGCAACGAAGAGTAGCCTCCGCGCGCCGCGACTAGAGAAAGCCCACGCGCAGCAATGAAGACCCATCCCAGACACAAATAAATAAATAAAATAAATAAATCTATAATAAATAAATAAATAAAAATTTCCTCCTTTTCCCATGATCTAGCACCATAGCCCTGAAGTGGAATAGGTTTTAATTTATGCATGGATCTATGTTTAGACTCTTTTCTGTACAGCTTGGGTCGTTTGTCTCTATTTGCACTTATACCACACTGTTATAAAAAGCCTCTGTGTTGTAGGGCAAATATCCCACATCATTCTTTTTCAGGAATATTTTCATACTATTCATATTTCATGACCCTTTCCTTTTTCATATACATACTAATATGTCAAATTGCATGAAATATCCCATTGGGGTTTTATTTGAAATTGCTTGGAATTTATAGGTTATTTTGCAAAGTCTGTATTATTGTAATAATGAATCTTCTTGTCCATGAAAATAGTGTATATTACCATTTATCTTGCGATGTGTGTGTGTGTGTGTGTGTGTGTGTGTTTCATTGACATTTTTATACTTTTCCCACTAGTTTTACTCTGATGTTTCCAGGTGTGGTTTTCTTTGTATCTATCTTGCTTGCTTGAGGTCTGTAGGGGTTCTTAATCCTGCAGCTTGATATCTTCAGTCAGTTTTGAAAAATTATAGGCAATTATTTCTTCATAGAATGATTTTTTTAAATAAATAAAGCTTGAAGTGTTGGTTTCATTTTTTAATGTAATTTTTTTATTGTGGTCTCTAAAATTGTTAATTTTATGTCATATTTGGAGGTTTAAAAGAAAGTAGCATGCTAGTTGACTCTTTAGAAGGGACAAAGGGTCATCATTTATGGCCTTTATTTGAAATGGAGTTATGACCATAAAATTCGCATTTGGACAGTTCATACCCTCTTAGCATAGGTAATTTACAACTTGGACAAGAGAACTAGAGTTTAACCCAAGGTGTCTAGAGAAAGGGAGGGGTGATGGAGGTACCCAGTGTCAGGAAGAGGCAATGCATGATCACGTGTATGAGAGAGGAGGATAACCCAGATAGGAATAGGGAGGGCTGGGAGGAAGATTCAGAATCAAGAAGGAGGAAACGGCAGACAGAGGTCAGGAGCCTGGGGGGAAGGTCTTGGTTTTTAGAGGAGGAAACAGGGGCTTCTGAAGCCTACAAGATGGGGAGGAAGGGGGCTGGGCAACTATTCAAGGTTAATGACTGACATGCTAAAATGGTCAAATATTAAGCGAAAAAATATTTTTTCCGTCGTACCGTGATGATGATTCGTTTTGCCTGAGCTTCAATATTAATGGATATTAAGATTAATGGATGTTAATGGATAATCTCGTTTAAAAAAATAGTTGTGACTGAGTTTGTGAGCAGATATGTGAGTGTGATTGTGTATGTGTGTGTAGACACTTGTATAGAATTGGATGGGCATATAACATGCTGTGAACAGGATATATATTCAGTTGTTTTTTCACCTTGATCATAGCATCATTTCTGTGATGTGACTAAGCTGTTTTTCAAAAATTTAAGTTGTGGAAACATGGTAGGAAACCACATTGAAGTGAGTGGAGTGGAAAAAAAAAAACAGTAAAATGAACTCCCTTTCCCTCCTTTCCATGTTTCTCCTCTCTCTCTCTCTCTCTTTTTTTTTTTGTGGCCAGGTTTACATATACTCTGAGTAGTGTTTTTTTTTAATTGAAGTATAGTTGATTTACAATGTTATGTTAGTTTCTACTGTATAGCAGTGATTCAGTTATACATAGATATATATTCTTTTTCATATTCTTCTCCATCATGGCTTATTACAAGATATTGAGTATAGTTTCCTGTGCTATACAGTTGGTCCTCGTTGTTTATCTCTTTTATATATAGTTGTTTGTATCTGCCAATCCCAAACTCCTAATGTATCCCCTGCTCTCTTTCCCCTTTGGTAACCATAAGTTTGTTTTTGAAGTCTGTGAGTCTGTTTCTGTTTCGTAAATAAGTTCATTAGCGTCATATTTTAGATTCCACATATAAGTGATATCATATGCTATTTGTCTTTCGCTTTCTTAGTTACTTCACTTAGTACGATAATCTCTAGGTTCTCCTCTCTTTTTTTTTACTTTTCTGGTATATGGCCAGTACTGGCATTTGACCTGGTCAAGAAGGGTCATAGTGCTGAGCCCCGTATTAGGCTCTCCTTATCTGCTTTTCATGCCAGAGCTAAAAGTCCACAGGGACAAGGTGATGAGGCTCCTGACACCCTGTTACTTTTGTAGAAAATATATCAGGTACCCTAATTCCCTAAGGATACTTCCAGGGCCAGCAAGGTCCTATTCTCAAAGTCATTCCGAAGGAAAGAAGAGCTGGGCCTATGATATGCTCAATCTTGGGCACAAAAGGTGGCTAGGTGGTCACTGTTTGTGGGAGCAAGGGGTAGACAAAGCTTGGAGGTGTGGGTTGAGGTGCTCTTAGTGTTAGGTGTGAAGCACTGCATGGTGTAGGACATAATGGCCATGAGAAGAAGGGATCCAGGACATGGGCTGGTGGCCTCCATTTTACTTTTGTCATAGGCACTGCAAAAGTTAGTGGTGGGTGTGTATGTGTCGTTAGCTCTGTAGCCCAGCTCCAGAGAGTTAGAAACACCCAGGGATGTATATCTAGGAAGCTACACTTTATTCCTGGAGGTAGCCCTGACCACAGAACACCCCCTCATATACGAGAGGCCGAGGAAAGCAGTACTTGAGGCCTTAGGTCTGATTCCTTCCTTCAGTGAGCCAGCATTACAGGCGGAATCAAAGATCCAACCATCCTACTTCATCCTATGGTTTTAATAGGTCTCCTGGGCATTTGATCTGCCTGAGTGTGGACACGAATTCAGTGTCCTTAACTCAGGTCCTCCACACCAAAATCTACATAGCCCCAGCTGGCCACAAGCTCTTCTTCCTTCCTTTGACCTTGAGACCTACCTATTCTCTCTCCTTAAGAAAGGACCAAATACCATCACATAGCAGACCTTCACACTGCAGAATCCAATGGAAACATGTTAGACATCATCTTACTTGACCTTTTGGCAGCATTTAATACAGTTGATCACTCCTTTTCCTTGATACATGTTCTTTCTTGGTCTTTAAAGATTTCCCTCTTGGTGTTCACCTTGTATTCTCCTGGAACTTCCTCATTTTCCATACTTCTGTGTGTTAGAATTTCCAAGGCTTTAGGTTTTGGTCATTTTTTTCTACACGCATTCATTTCCTAGGGGGTCCTATCTAGACTCGTGTTTTTAAATGTCACTTTAAGTTGATGCATTTCAAATATGTATGTTCATTTTTACTCATTCCCTTGTACTTCCATTCATACAGCTGTGTAATCGGTTTTTCCACTTGAGGTCTAACAGGCATCTCAGATGTCAGTAATAATAGAGTGCTGTCCATGAGCAATGTAATACTGGCCACACAATGTAATTAACAGTTTTCTAGTAGTCAAAATTCTTTGTAAAAAGAAGCGTGAAATTAACTTTAATAATATGTTTTTAACTCCGTCTATCCCAAATATTATATTTTCCATGTGGAAGCAATATAAAGATTATTAATGAGCTATTTTTCTTTCTTTTGTACTGAATCATTGAAATCTGGTACATATTTTACTCTTACGTCATATCTCAACTCTGACTAGCCTCATTTCAAGTGCTCAATGGCCACATGAGTGGACAACACAATTTTGCACCTTCTCCTTTCCTTCATGTCTCTTGTCCATTTCCTCCTGAATTGTTTCCAGCCCCAGAGCTTCTGCTAATCGTGGAGTCTTGCCCTAGAAGGAAACACTGAGGTATCAGTTTTGAAAGTTCACGGTGGTCTTCTGCTCTAGTACCTTTGGTCCTTCTTGAGGTGTACTCCTTGCACTTGCCTGCTATGGAAAAGCCAAAACCCTCCCAACTGCAGCTGTTCTTTCCAGTGAGTACCTAGTGACTAGTTTGCTATTCTCTATTATAAACTTAGTCAGATGCTGTGCCATTGCTTCTTTTTTTTTTTTTTTTTTAACTCACATACAGACACTGATACCATACAGGTAATGTGTCTCTTGATGGTTTTTCCTCATCCACTTGAATTTTAGGATTTGGGGGGAATGTTTTTGCATTCCCAATGCTGTGAAATCATCAGCTCTGTTTACTAACAGAGCATATTCATCATTGCAAAATGAAACCCATACCAATTAAGAAGTTAATCCTCATTCCTTCCTCCTTCAGGCCCTGGCAACCACTAATCTGATTTCTGTCTCTATGGATTTGCTTATTCTGGATATTTCATGTAAATGGAATCATACCTTTTGTGTCTAGCTCCTTTCACTTAGCACATTTTCAGGTTCATCCAAGTTGTTGCATGAATCGGTACTCCATTCCTTTTTAATGGCTGAATAACATTCCATTGAGTATCTGTACCACATTTTGTTTATCCATTCATCAGTGGACAGACATTTGGGTTGTTTGGACATTTGGACCTTTTGGCTATTGTGAATAGTGCTGCTATGAACAGACATGTACGAGTTTTTATTTGAACACCTGTTTTCAGTTCTTTTGGGTATATATCCAGGAGTAAAAATGCTGGGTCATACGGTAATTCTATCTTTAACTGCTTCAGGAACCACCAAACTGTTTCCAGAACGGCTGCACCATTTTACATTTTCCCAAGAAATGTTATTAGATTTCTATATTCTCTATATCCATTTTAAACTTTATTATTTTTCTTTTCTTTATCTTATAGCCATCCCAGTGGGTGTGAAATGGTGTCTTACTGGGTTTTGATTTGCATTTCCCCAATGACTAAGGACTTTGAAATGAATAGGTTGAAAGTGCAAGAAGACTTGGAGGGAACTTGTCAGGGTATGCTTCAATGCACAGTGAAACCAGCTTAAGTGGGTGCATGGGTGAAGCTAGCTTCCAGCCTAGTCGAGTCAATGGAGGGAGGTGTGTGTTTGTGGGTTGTGGCCTGCCTTGGGGAAGATCCAACAGGAAGTGTAGAGGGAGCATCCAGCTTAAGGGTGGTCTTGGCAGAAGATGTTTGTGTGGAGAGAGAAGCCAGCCTGGTGGGTGGGGATATGGAAGGTGGTGTATAGCTGCATGGTACAGTCATCCTAGGACCTGGCTGAAATGCAGAGATAGAGGGTATACAGCCTAGGGGAGGATATGACAGGAAGTGTATATGTGTTGAATGCAGCCAGCCCAGAGGAGGTCCTGCAGGAAATGCATGGGTGGAGGCTACAGCTAGTCTAGTTGCGTTAATGGCAGCAAGTGGATTGGTCGAAGGAGCATCCAGGCTTGCAAAGGACTCAGCAGACCTTGGATGGGGGAATTGTGCAGAAAGCCTGTAGGAGGATCCTGTAGGAAGTGAATGGATGGAGGGAACATCCAGCCCAGGGGAGGACATGGCAGAAGGTACATGGCTGGAGAAAGCAGCCTGCCTAGTGGAGGACTAGCCAGGAGATGGTATGAGTGGAGTGAGCATCCAGTCTTGGGGAGGACATGGCTGGGGAAGACCCAGCATGAGTTGCATGGGTACAGAATGTAGTCAGCCTTTGGGAGGACCTGTCAGAAACTGCAGGGGTGGATGTTGCAGCCCACTTTGGGATATATGGCAGGAAGAATATGGGTGGAGAGTGTAGCCAGCCCAGGAAAGAACATGACAGAAGGTGTGTAGGTAGATGGAGTATTCAGCCTAGGTGAGAAGCTTGCAGGAAGTGCATGGGTGGAAGATGCAGCCAACCTAGGGGTCAGGGCTAATCATTTGGTTCATGAATGTAGGGTGAAGTCATCCTAAGTTAGGACTCCAGAGGAAGAAATATTTATCCCATGGGAAATCATGGCATGATGTCCATTAGTGCTAAGGAACATCCACTCTAGAAGGACATGGCTAAAGATGTATGGGTGCATGTTGTATCCAGCTCACATGTGGAAATGGCAGGGAGTGCATAAATGCAGAATGTAGCCAGCCTAGAGGAGGATCCTGCTGCATGTTCATTAGGGAATGGTGCATCCTGCCTAGGGGAGGATCCAGTAGGAGGTACATCTGTGGAAGGAACATTCCTTCAAAGGAGGATGCAGCAGGCTGTGCATGTGTGTGGGAAGCATCCAGCCTACACATGGTCTTGGCAAGAGGTAAATGGGTGGATGGTCCAGCCAGCCTAGCAGACAGCCTGGCAGAAAGTGCACAGGTGGAGGATACAGACAGATTAGAGGAAGACCTGATGGGAAGTACATGTGTAGAGCGTGAATCTTGACTAGGGCAGGACTTGGTGGGTGGTGGATGGATGGAGTGTGCAGTGATCTTGGAGGAGGACATAGTTGATGTCTGTGGGTGCAGTCTTCCTCTTAGGGGAAGACTCAGCATGAGGTGCATAAGGTTAGGGCCTTCCAACCTAGGGGAAGACTTGGAGGACATGCATAAATGGAGGAAGCAGTCATCCTGGGGAAGGATCAGGTAGGAAGTGGATGGGTGGTCAGAGCATCCAGCCTATGTGAGGATTCAGTTGGTGGTGCATGAGTCAGAAACATCTCATGGAAGGAGTAGAGAAGCAAAACTTTTATATTCAGAGACAGTAGGTATGGAAAGAGGAAGCAGGGTGCTAAATACTGCTAGGAGAGTTCTAGAAAGCCAGTGAACTGCATCAAGCATTTCATTAACAGGACAGTCGAGGCAGAGAATGTTGTCTTTCTTAGGCACGTGAGGCTGGGGTCTGGGCCCAATATGGAGAAAAAAGGTTATAGTGTAGGAAGTTCATGTAAAGAGTTTAGGGTCAAGCTGTCTTATTCAAGCCAGCCTAAGGTTATGTGGGGTACATTTGATCAAAGAGATTGTTCTTGGACAACTCACAGATAAGTAGGGGATGGCTGAGTGAAACAGTCCTCGGGTCCAGAGTGCACATGGTGTTTTTCTTCCTGGAGGACCATTCATACCCTTTGTTGGGTGTGTTGCCTGACTGATAGTTGTTGGATGGTTCTTTGATGAGGCATTTTATCAAGTGAATGCATTTAAAAATAAAGAGAAGGAGAAAGATTAGTAGATGGATAAGAGGTTAAAACCAAGACTTTACATTAGGAGGCAATCTTTCAATGGATTCCAGGCCATGGATTCAAAAGTATCTCAGGTCAGTGGTATGAGGGCAGCTGTGGTGGTGCAGTGATTTCCCAGTTTGTGATCTGAATATGCTAAGCGATGGTACAGATGTCAGAGATTCTGGGGAACAGTTACTTGCAACCACTGTGTAAGTACCCTCTGGGGAAGCCAGATCATTTGCAATGCCAGATGATTGTGAAGGACTGCACGTTGGGGTTCTTGCAGTCCTCTGGTGATGATGCTGGTGGTTTTGGTGAGATGTCCAGAGCTGTGGTTACTTCCTAGAGTAAAGCATGGAAGATGTGGGAATTTCAGTGAACTTCCTAAGTGGCCCACACAGTGGTAGTCCCAGGGATTATTGGTGGTCCACACATGATCAAGGCTGTAGTTAGGCTTTCCAAGTTTAGTACCACCATTTTGTTTCATTCTGGGGTATTTCCTCAGAACCTGATAAAAAGAAGGTCACATTTGGGGTCCACAACCTTGCTATCTTTTTTTAAATAATAGTCATCCTAAAAGGTGTGAAGCGATATCTCATTGTAATTTTGATTTGCATTTTCCTGATAATTCATGATATTGACCATCAATTCATGAACATGTTAGCCATTTATACGACTTCTTTGGAGAAATGTCTTTTCAAGTCCTTTGCCTGTTTTTAATCAGATTATTTGAGTTTTTTTGCTATTGCGTTGTAAGAATTCCTTATAAATTTGGAAATTAACTCCTTATCAGATACATGGTTTGCAGATGTTTTCTGTAGCTTGCCTTTTTACTCCATTGATTGTTTACTTTGCTGTGCATGAGATTTTTAGTTTGATTTTGTCCCACTTGTCTACTTTTGCTTTGTTCCCTGTGTTTTTGGAATCATATCCAAGAAATCTTTGCCTAGGTTAATGTCAAGAGGCTTTCCCCTAAATTTTCTTCTAGGAGTATCATGTTTTACATATAAGTCTGTAATCCATTTTGAGTTGATTTTTGTTTATGATGTAAAGTAAGAGTCAAATTTCATTCTTCTGTATGTGGATATCCAGTTTTCCTAGCAACATTTGTTGAAGAGACTATTTTTTCCTCATTGTGTGTTCTTTGACACACTTGTCAAAGATGAGTTGACCATATATGCATGGATTTATTTCTGGTCTGTCTTTTGTGTTTCAGTGGTCTCTATATCTGTCTTTATGCCAGGACCATGCTGTTTTAAATACTATGTTTGTAATATATTTTAAATTAGGGAGTATGATACTTCCACCTTTGTTCGTTCTTCAGATCACTTTGGCTATTCTGGGTCTTTTGTAGTTCCATGTGAATTTTAGGAGTATTTTTTCTATTTCTGTAAAAAATGCCAGTGGGATTTTGTTGGGAGTAGTGTTGATTCTATAGATCACTTTGACTAGTATGGACATTTTAACAATATTAAGCCTTCCCATCCATGAAACAAGATGTCTTTCCACTTTTGTGTGTCTCGTTTAATTTTCTTTGTTAATGTTTTTTTAGTTTTCAGTTTATAAGTCTTTCACCTCTTTGGTCAGTTTATTCCTAAGTATTTTTCTTCTTGATGCTATTGTAAATGGGATTGTTTTCTTAATTTCCTTTTTAGATTGTTAGTGTCTAAAACACAGTGATTTTTGTATGTTGATTTTGTATGCTGCAACTTTACTGAACCTGTTTATTAGTTCCAACAGTTGTGTGTGTGTGTGTGTGTGTGTGTGTGTGTATTTAGGGTATTGTGCATATAGGATCATGTTGTCTGAAAAAAGAGAATTTTCTTTCTTTCTGATTTGAATGCCTGCTATTTCTTTTATTTGTGTAACTGCTTTTGCTGAGATGTCCAGTACTTTGTTGAATAGAAGTAGCAAGAGTGGACATTTTTGTCTTTTTCCTGATCTTAGAGGGAAAGCTTTCAGCTTCTCACTGTTCAGCATGATGTTAGCTGTGGGCTTATCATATATGGCCTTTATTATGTTGAGGTACATTCCATCTATACCTAGTTTGCTGAGAATTTTTATGATGAAAGGGTGTTGAATTTTGTCAAATTATTTTTCTGCATGTATTGATATGATTTTGTGATTTTTATCCTATATTTTGTTAATGTGATGTACACATCACATTTATTGATTGGCATATATTGAAACATCCTTGCATCCCAGGGATAAATCTCACTTGATCATGGAGTATGATCCTTTTGATGTGCTGTTAAATTCAGTTTACTAGTATTTTGTTGAGGTATTTTTCATCAGTGTTCATTAGGGATATTGGCCTGTAATTTTCTTTTCCTGTAGTGTGTTTTTCTGTCTTTGGTATCAGAATAATGCTGGCCTCATAAAATGAGTTTGGAGGTGTTTTCCCTATTTGATTTTTTATAATTGTTTGATTAGTATTGGTGTTCTTTTTAAATATTTGGCCGAATTTACTAATGAAGCCATCTGGTTTGGGGATTTTCTTTCTTGGACGGTTTTTTGATTACTAATTCAATCTCCTTATTCATTATAGATCTGTTCAGATTTTCTGTTTCTTCATGATTCAGTCTTAGAGGGTTGTATTTTTCTAGGGACTTACCCATTTTTCCTAATGTATCCAATTTGTAAGTATATAGCTGTTTGTAGTAATCTCTTATGATCTTTTTGATGTCTGTGGCAATGGTTATAATGTCTCCTCTTTTATTTCTTATTTATTTGAGTCTCTCTTTTTTTTGCTGGTTAGTTGAGCTGAAGTTGTATCAGTTTTGTTTATCTTTTCTAATAACCACCTCTTGGTTTTTGTTGAGTTTTTGTATTGTTTTTCTTATCTCTATTCATTTATTTCTATCTAATTTTTTTTTTTTTTTTTTTTGCGGTATGCGGGCCTCTCACTGTTGTGGCCTCTCCCGTTGTGGAGCACAGGCTCCGGATGCGCAGGCTCAGCAGCCATGGCTCACGGGCCCAGCTGCTCTGAGGCATGTGGGATCTTCCCGGACCGGGGCACGAACCCGTGTCCCCTGCATCGGCAGGCGGACTCTCAACCACTGCGCCACCAGGGAAGCCCTCTATCTAATTTTTATTATTTTCTTCTTTCTGCTAACTTTGGGTTTAGTTTGTTCTTCTCTTTGTAGCTTCTTGACGTGTAAAGTTAAATTGTTTACGTGAGATAGTTCTTCTTTTCAAATGTACATGTTTATTGGTATAAAATTTCCTCTTAGTGTTGCTTTTGCTGAATGATGGTATGTGACCAGACTCACAAACTGGCATACACCAAGTTGTAATTAAGAAGACCTGGGCTAAGCAGGTAAATCACCAAGGTGGAGGAAGCCAACTAGCCTTAAGAATGGGTAGATATTAATAACGAAATAATTAAGATTGAATTCTACACAAGGTAAATAAAAAACATGGGAACAGAAGTTAACACAGTAAAAACCGTGCATCATTGAAGAATGGTGAGTATTTGAGTCTGGCTGGATTTTAGCGTTCTTTCACCAGAGTAGCAGCTTGAAATTCTCTTTTGCAATTCATAAAATTTGATGAATATGGGCACCTAAAAGAATATGGGCGCATTTTGAGAGTAACTGATTGTTGTTTTAACAAACAAGAGGTACTCTCTTTGAGGTATTTCAGGAAGGTCAATCTGGGTATATAAAAAATGAGTTGAAGAAAAATTGGCAAAGTAGGGGCTCAGAGAATCAGTCCTTCCACTGAAGCAATCATTAAGGTCCAAAAAATTGTGAGTATCAAATTTGTTGGAGCTCTTGAATGTAATATAAAAAGATACAGCTACCAGGTAAGTGCTTAATGAAGAAACAGGCTGCTAAATATTAACCAAAAAAAAGTGTCATGGTGATTTTACTTACTAGCCAATCATCTCCCATTCCCCTGGGCATCAGCAGTCCATAGAGATGGCAGCCCATGATCCTGGTGTGGCTTTCTGGTGTCAATGCAGACCTTATTCTCAAAAAACTGTAGTTGTATGTTTTTCCTGTCTGGTGGTTCACTGAGGGACCAGAACAGAAGCAGACCTTTGTTTTGCTAAACTTCAGCTGGAGGGGCTTTCTGTGTGGCAGCATCTACTGAAATCATTTAAAGATATACACTATTCATAGTAACCTAGAGCGCAGGATAAAAGGGCACATAGCAGATAGACCCAAAAGTCTGGGAAGGAGGAGTCAGGAGGAAGATACTTGGGGGAATAAGGCCTCGGTTGGACTACTGTATATACTGAAGAGGCTGTAGTGTTAAGCTCATGCCCAGGGCAAGACACATGCTCAGTGAAAACGTAAGAGGAACGCAGATTTTGTACCTTGGGCTGATTTGTGGATGGCACAGACAGGAGGTTCAGGCTGAAACAGAGTTGTAGGCATCCTGGCTTAAAATTGAAGGAGTACCCCAACTCAGAGCCAATAT
The DNA here is from genome assembly GCF_059928025.1 of Delphinapterus leucas. Classification (NCBI taxonomy): domain Eukaryota; kingdom Metazoa; phylum Chordata; class Mammalia; order Artiodactyla; family Monodontidae; genus Delphinapterus; species Delphinapterus leucas. Next base: position 100,586,494 of record NC_143150.1, on the reverse strand, counting down.
GCAAAGACCAGGAGACGTTTTTGTTTTTTTGCTCCTGGAACTTAAGGATATCTCTGTTAGGTCACTGGCTGACCACTCATAACAGGACAGAGACTTCAGTTACCACACATAACAAAAAATTCAGTCTTTGAAAAAATGGTTTGGAGCAGTCACTAAACAAATGGACAGCTCCAGCCCACAACCATCAATAGCAGCAAACACTGGAGAAGAGTGAGGATCTGCATTCCAGACATACTGTATAAAATATTTGAAATACCCAGTTTTCAGTGAAAAAAAGTACACAGTGTACAAAGAAATGGGAAAAGATGGCATATGCACAGGAGAAAGGAAATTGCCAAAAACTGTCCCTGATGAAGCCCAGACATGGGACATACTAGACAAAGACTTTATTTTATTTTTATTTTATATTGGAGTAGAGTTGATTAACAATGTCGTATTAGTTTCACGTGTACAGCAAAGTGATTCAGTTATACATATACATGTATCTGTTCTTTTTCAAATTCTTTTCCCATTTAGGTTGTTACAGAGTATTGAACAGAGTTCCCTGTGTTATACAGTAAGTCCTTGTTGGTTATCTGTTTTAAAAATAGCAGTGTGTAGATGTCAATCCCAAACTCCCAATCTAGACAAAGACTTTAAATCAGCTGTCTTAAATATACTCAAGGAGCTAAAGGAAACCATGGACAAGAGTTAAATGAAATCATGAAACCAGTGTATGAACAGAGAATATCAATAAGAGGTAGAAATTATAAAAAGGAAACAAACAGAAACTCTGAAGCTGAAAATACAATACCCAAAATGAAAAATTCACTGGAGGGTTTCAACAGCAGATCCGAGAAAGCAGAAGAAAAAATTGGCAATTGATAGGACAATTGAAATTATCCAGTCTGAGGAACAGAAAGAAAAAGAATTAAGAAAAATGAACAGAGCCTAAGGGACCTGTGGAGTATCAACAGGTATACCAGAATACATATTATGGGAGTACAAGAAGGAGAAGAGAGAAGGAAAATGGCAGAAAGAGTACTTGAAGAAATCATAGCCGATAACTTTCCAAATTTGATGAAAGCCATGACTCTACCCATCCAAGAAGCTCAACAAACTCCAAATATGATAAATTGAAAGATATACACTGGGACACATTGTAATGAAACCATCCATCAATAGGTGAGCAAATAAATTATGATACACACACACACACACACACACACACACACACACGCACCGCACCGCACCGCACTGCGCGGCTTACAGGATCTTAGTTCCCAGACAGGGATTGAACCCGTGCCCCCTGCAGTGGAAGCACGGAGTCTTAACCACTGGACCGCCAGGGAAGCCCTGAGATATATATATATATATATATATATATATATATATATTTTTAAGCCATACCAAGGAATGAAGCACTGATACATGGATACATGTGTGAATCTGCAAAATATTATGCTAAGTGAAAGAAGCCAGAAAGAAAAGATCACATATTATATGGTTCCATATATATGAAATATTCAGAATAGGTAAATCCATTGAAACAGAAAGAAACTGGTGGTTTCCAGGGTCTAGGAGGAAGGGGGAATGGAAAGAGCTGTTTAGTGGTTCCTCGTTTTCTTTTAGGGTGATGAAAATGTTTTGGAACTAAACAGAGGTGGTGGATGCACAGCATTGTGAACGCACTAAATGACATTGAGTTGTTCAATTTAAAATGGCTAATTTTGTTATGTGAACTTCACATTAAAATTATTTGGAATTAGACCTTGGAGGCTAATAAGAAAAATATTGGACTAGCTTCTGCATGAAATAAGGCTTGGGTTTGGATATTGATCTTTTCCATAGAAAGATAGTACCACTGTGAGAGATTATGAGAAGGAAAAAGCATTAGGATTTAAAGAACTCGTCTGGAGACAACAGAATTTCAGACTATAGTGACTTAAAGATCAAAGTAATTATAACAGAAAAAAAAAGAAATTCCAGGGAAGAACTTAGTTGCTTTTATATTATTATTTTGGTATTTATAACATTATATTGGCCTTCAGCCTGGGTAATTCTTGCAGTGTCCATGAGACAACAAAGTGTCAGTTACACTTTGATAATTTTTTTGTAAATTTTTTGATTAAAAAAATCTTTAACATAACATGAATACTTATTAATTCCTGACAGTAAAAACACAGGTGTTCTATTTTTCTCTGTAATTTTCTGATTTCTTTTTCATTTTTCAAAAGAAAATAAATAAAGGCAAGGAGAGTAAATGAGTCTGTTAAGAAACGAGAGCACAAGGAAGAATAGGTTAGCTAATTTCTAGTTGGGGGGGAAAGATGAGAATATATGTGTATAAGGGGATATTGGTATATAGTATGTATTAATTCTGGCTGCCATAACAAAATAACACAAACTAGGTGGCTTTAACAGCAGAAATTTATTTTCTCAAGTTTTAGAGGCTGGAAGTTCAAGATTAGCATACCATCATGGTTGGGTTCTGCTGAGATCTTTCTTGCCAATTTTCAGAAGCCTGCCTTGTCGCTGTATCTTAGATGGTGGAGAGAGGGCTCTCGGGTTTCTCCTCCCCCTCTTATAAGGACACAAATCCCATTAGATTAGGGCCATACTTTTATGACTTCATTTTAACTTTAATTACTTTCGCAAAAGGCCCTATCTCCAGATAGTAACATTGGAGGTTAGGCTTCAACATAAGAATTTTGGCAGGACAAAAATATTCAGCCCATAATAAGTATATGAAAATAAAAGAAGAAAAAGAAGATGGTGGACAGAGAGGAAACGACTGATTAGACAGCGTCACATGAGCAATTAGATGACATAGAATTAGAAGCTCCAGTAGATCTGACAGGATTGTGGGAATTCTTCTTTATAGAGAGGAAGAAGAAGAACTCGAATACAAAGAGGTATTTACAGGCAATGAGGAAGGGAGGTAATTACAAAGAGGATTTTCTTATTACATGGTCTTATTCTTTCAGTAGTTTGTAAATGTATTCATTTATCAAGAGTAAGAGATACTGTGATTAAATTATACCCTGAGGAGTGCATGAAGAGTTTGAAATGGCTTCTGTGGTCACTGTAATAGAAATTCAACAAGAAGTGTATTTTTTAATTGTCAAGGAGAAGTGAAGGGGCACTTGGAGTTAGGAAACGTTAATTTGTAGTGGATTTTCAAAGCAAATGATCATAATTTTCTTCACATCAACTTGACAGCAAAAGGTTGGTAAGTGGCAAGGCCAACCGGTGGTTCAGAGCATAAAAGCTTCATTGTTGAAAAGAAAATAAGAGCTCTGAGAGATGATAGCTCGTAGTTGGTCTAGTTCTTTCTAGCTAAGCCATGATGTTCCTCTGCTGAAGATAAAATCACAGGATATCATCATCAGATAAGGATTCTCCATGACTGTGATTGAACAGGACAAGAACAAACCTACTCCATAATCATGCAAGCACAAAAATAAACAAACATCTCCCTCTTTCAGCTAATATAAGTAATTGCCGCTTCTTCCCCAATAACAACCTTAGCCGCACTCCTTTCCTCCTTGCCACCTAGAAAGTAATTACAGTGACCCAATCCTCAAGTTATTCCTGCTTTCTGACAACATGCACTCCAGAACAGACACACTTTCTTGGAGCCTCCCTACAATCAATTACCATAAACCCAAATCCTAGCATAATCCCCCAGCTCCTTATTGGAGTGTCCCACTGTTCCCGTGATTCAGTCTCCCTGGTTGCAACAATAAACTTAACTTTGTTGACTGTAAGTGTCCCTGGTGGTCTCTCTCTGGAGGGCATGAACTTAGGGCATAAAATTTGGGCTTTCATCTTTAACACAGCTACTCATGGGGTCCAAGCTAGGAAGGCACAATGAGACTAGAAAGGAGCTGATGGACTGATAGACGTGTCGGCCAGAGAGGAAGCACTCAGCAGTGGGGGAGAACTGGTTTAGTGTGTGAGAGACTGGACAGGGAACAAAAGGAGGGGACAGTCTTCACCCTGAGGATGACATCCTGTACTGAACACTTGCATTTACAGCCCCAAGCACAGCTTCTCACGCTCAGTAGACTGTACTCTGATTAAAAACTAATTTTTTATTTTAAAGGTGGAGCTTAGAGCCTCTTATCTTTTCCTGTATCTCAAGATGAGTAGACATTTGCACATCAACTCAGACTCACAAAGTATGTCAGAAGCACAGGGATCCTATAATGTTCTCTCTCTTTCTCACTGACTTGATAGGGAAGAAAGCAGGAGGAACCCTTTCTATAGAGGGCAGCTTAGGGGAACACGTGCTCTACTCTTCTGGCAGAGTAAAGTAGCTCAGAATAAAACGTAATTTATTTTATCATTCAAAGAGCCCCCTTCCCCACCAGCTTGTCAGTGGAGAAAAAATATCGCTATGTATTCAATCTGATATAAAATTAGTGTGATCCAAAAATATTGAGGAACATCATTCAGAAGTGTAGATTATCAGACTTTGAATGAAATATTTCATATTTCAGAGAGCCTTCCCTTCCCCTTGCTCCCCTCTCTCAGGTGGTGCCAGGATAGATGGACAGAAGGGTTTTAAGGATCTCCCTGACATGAGAAAGATCCAGAGGCCTCAGATATGATGCCCTCTATTTCTCTGGTCTCTGGGACAAGGTTCCTTGTAAACATGAGCGTGGTTAACCTTGCTAACAGTGTGGGAGAAATTTCTTATTGGTTCAGTTAATGATCTGGTCTCTTTTAACTTGGTCAGAATAAGTGAACCTCAGCTTGGTCTCCATCAGTGGCAGGTTACTGATTGCAACTGATGCCCCTTCACACCTGCTGGCTTGACAGCTACAGTGCCCCCCCCCCCGCCCTTATCAAGCCACTCAGATTTCAGTCTGTGCCATATGGGAATTAGGGTTGGCTCATTAAAAGCAAACTTCAGGGCTTCCCTCTGTCAGATCTCATTATCGGGCCAAATTCTTAGGGTCTTGTTCAAGGTTGTTGGGAGAGGGACAGCCCAACAACTGACTTTTCCTAGATCCCTCAATGGAGAATAAAAGCAGTATCCTCCTTCTCAGTCGTTAATGTTATCCTTATTTATCAAAAGTACCACCTTCCTGGAAAGGGAGCCCTCCTACACTGTTAGTGGGAATATAAATGGGTACAGCCACTATGGAAAACAGCATACAACTTCCTTAAAAAGCTAAAAATAGAGTTACCATATGATCCAGCAGTCCCACTCCTGGGCATATATCTGGAAAAGACGAAAGCTCTAATTCGAAAAAATACATGCACCTCAATGTTCATAGCAGTACTATTCACAGTAGCTAAGATATAGAAGTAACCTAAGTGTCCATCAACAAATGAGTGGATAAAGAAGACATGGTATATATAAACAATGGAATACTACTCAGCCATAAAAAAGAATGAAATATTGCCATTTGCAGCAACATGGATGCACCTAGAGATTGTCATACTAAGTGAAGTCAGAAAGAGAAAGACATATACCATATGATATCACTTATATGTGGAATCTTAAAAAATAATACAGATCAACTTATTTACAAAATGGGAACAGACTCGCAGACAGAAAACAAGCTTAGGGTTAGCAAAGGGAAAAGGGGAGGGGGAGGGATAAATTAGGAGAAAGGGATTAACAGATACATGCTACTATATTTAGAATAAACAACAAGGACTTACTGTATAACACAGAAAACTATATTCAGTATCTTGTAATAACATATAATGGAAAAGAATCTGAAGCTATACACCTGAAACTAACACAATATTGTAAATCAACTATAGTTAAATTTTTTAAAAACTACCTCCTTCCTGTAATCTGCAGCTATAAACTGGGTAATTGGTGACTGCTTCCTTCTTTTCCTCTCTCCTTTCTTTTCTTCCTCTTTACATCATTTCTTAGCCAGAAAAGGGCAGTATTTCTCTAAACTCCCCCTATGCTCTATTTTCCTTGTACCATTGAGAAGTCAACTTAAGAGCCTAAAATCATTCATGAGTGGCATAAGGAATAACTATAAATTGGCTTTGTATGGCTGATGCTTCATAGCCTAAGATTCGGAAAATAGTCTCTAAAGATAATACGTGTCTTGCAAGGCTGCCACCTAGTGTCATAATCCAATTTAGAAAATGAACGAATATTACCTAAGTCTTGTGTAACCAGTTAACACTCACCCCTCAGACAGATGGATGCCTAGGAAAAATTAAGTTAATCATAGTTTACAAAGGAAGCCATCAAGAGACTAACTTGTTAGTTGAGGGAGAAGTGATTGATAAAGAAATTGTGATAGTGGTGTCAATTTGTGATAGTAAAACACAACCAGGAAGAGCACTAGGGTTTCTGACACTGTATGTTAACATGTTCTATTGGAGCTGAGTGTTTGGGGTGGAGGTGGCGGTCCTCTGATTTTTTTTCATTGCTAGAAGAACATTTGACTGCTGACTCTGAGAGAGACAGCATTGTACAAAGGCTTTCCATTCCTGGAGACTTGATTTATCTTTTAGGGTCAAAGAACAAAACAGATGGTGATAATATATATTTCGTATGTATATTTTTGGGTTTATTCAACATTCCTCACCTATGGTCATCCTAATGAAAAATTCTGTTTTCACAATCAGCGGTCTGATTCACTTGCTCTATAATTCTCTGTGTAACTATTCTAGAACTATGAGGGAAATACCAGGCATAAGATGTGAGCATTTCCCTAATCAGAGCAGAGAACTGGAAATTTTAATAAGCCTATTTAAAATGCTCTAGGGTCTTTAATGAAAATGCTAACATAACACAAAAGTATACTATTAAACATATTTACACACTAAATATCCCTTAATGTTGTACAAATGTTACCAGAAACTGGTTTATATTCCATATTATTAAAATCTCATTTTTCCTACTTCATAAATTATTTCAAAGGCAATTTTCACCTGCAAATGACTATAAAGTGCTAGTATTTTTTTAACTATATTTCAAAGTTTAACACAGTGGGAGATTCCGCCTCTGTTAGAAATTACATATAGCTGTGCTAGGCAAATGAATTTGAGTTGTGCTTCAAATTGAACATGTTAATTTTTCGAGTTTTATTGAGATCTAATTGATGAAAGTGTATACATTTAAGGTACACAACTTGATGTTTTGATGTACATATATAGTGAAATAACTACCACAATCAAGCTAATTAGCATATCTGTTACCTCACATAGTTACTGTTTTCTTGTGTTGTGTTTTGTAATAACATTTAGACAATTTCAAGTAGACAATACCATACTGTTAGCTTTAGTCACATTGCTGTAAATTAGATCTTCATAACTTGGTCATCTTGCATAACTGAAAATATGTACCCTTTGACCATCACCTCTCCATTTCTCCCTCCAGCCCCTGGCAACCACCATTTTATTCTGTTTCTGTGAGTTTGACTATTTATATTTTACGTACAAATGAGATCATGCAGTATTTGTCTTTCTGTGTCTGGTTTATTAACTTAGCATAATGTCCTCTAGATTCACCCCTTTTCATTAGGTTTCTTCTATATCTTGGTTTTGTGAATAATGCTGCAATGAAAATTGGAGTGCAGATATCTCTTTGAGATACCGATTTCATTTCCTTTAAATGTATACCCAGAAGTGGGATTGCTGGTTGAGAAGGTGGTTTTATCTTTAATTTTTTGAGGAACCTCCATACTGTATTCTGTAATGGTTGTACCAATTTACATTCCCACCAACTGTGTGAAAGGATTCCCTTTTCTCCACATCCTGGCCAACATTTGTTATCTTTTGTCTTTTTGATAATAGTCATTCTACCAGGTGTTAGGTGATATCTCATTGTGGTTTTGATTTGCCCTTCCCTGATGATTAGTAAAATTGAGCACCTTTTCATATACCTGTTGGTCATTTGCATGTCTTCTTTTGAGAAATATCTATTCAGGTGCTTTACCCATTTTTTAATAGAGTTATTTACTTATTTATTTATTGTTATTGAGTTGTTTGAGTTACTTTTATATTTTGGTTCTTAACCCCTTATCCAATATATGACCTAATATTTTCTCCCATTCTGGAGGTTACCTTTTTACTCAATTGTTTCCTTGGCTGTGCAGAAGCTTTTTAATTAGTTCAATGCAATTTGACTCGTCTATTTTTTGTGTGTATTGCCTGTGCTTTTGGTGTTTTATCCAAAAAATCACTGCCCAGGCCATCAATGTCAAGAAGCTTTTCCTCTATGTTTTCTTCTAGTAGTATTACAGTTTCACGTCTTATGTTTAACTCTTTAATCCATTTTAAATTGATTTTTGTATATGGTGTGAATTAAGGGTCTACTTTCATTCTTCTGCATGTGAATATCTTGTTTTCTCAACACAATTTATTGAAGACACTATCTTTTCCCCATTTTGTGTTCATGGTACCCTTGTTGAAGATCAGTTGACCATAGATGCATGGATTTATTTCTGGACTCTTTATTGTCTATTAGTCTGTGTATCTGTCTTTATGCCAGTACCATATAGCTTTGTAAAATATTTTGAAATCAGGGAGTGTGATGTCTCCAGCTTTGTTCTTCTTGCTCAAGACTGTCTCAGCTCTTTGTGATCTTTGGTGATTCAATATGAATTTTAGGATTGCCTTTTCTATTTCTGTTAAGAATGCCATTGGGATTTTGATAGCGATTGTGTTGAATCTTAGATCACTTTGGGTAGTATGGACATTTAAACATTATTAATTCTTCAGTCTTTGAACATGAGATGTCTTTCCACTTATTTGTGTTTTTAATTTTCTTTATTAATGTTGATTAAAGCAAATTAAATCCCATAAAGCAAATTTAATCAGGTAGGATGTCAACCTGATTTAAAACTTGTAGTTTACTGGTTAAAAAATAACCAGTAAACTGGTTGCAAATAAGGTTAACAATTAGGAGGATAATAACCTTTATTGTATTTCTCATTACTTTTCTAACTGTAGAAATATTTACGGTCTTGCATTTATTAATGACAAATTTGTATTGTTGAAAGTTTTCAAGGTTTCAAATTTCAAAGAGCAGAGAGTACTATCCCAAACAGTAATTTCTTGGAAGCCTGGTCATAAAGGGACAGTAGTTAGAAAGGTCAATCTGTTGACTCTCCAGTGATCTCACATGACTACAGTGACACTCAAACCTTTTGATCCTTGGAACCATACTATGAATAAATTGATCTTTGATCAGAACCTCTTCAACCAGACAGATTGACAATTAAATCAAATTTGAAATCAATTTAGTTCACTTAGCATAACTGTACATGGTCTTCAGTGAGTCTTCTTGCCTTTGTGCATCATTCAAGAATAGCACCTCATGGACTAAAAGCAATAGAATAATGATAAACTTCCAGAAATCTGAATTGATTCCAGAAACTAATGTATCCAGAGAGTCTTTTAGCCCTACCAAAGCCCTACCATCAGCAACACAGAGTGATAGCTCTTACTAATCTGGGCACAGCCCATTGTCCCCTGAAGCTCAAGAAAGTTAAGACAGAATGCAGCAATGTTGTCTTAGGACAAAGCACAATGACAACAGATAGGGAGTTGTAGGTAATTATGTTGTATGCTGTGTAGTGATGAAGTTACGAAGGACATAAACTTTGAGGAAGCCTAGTAAGGAATGGAGGAACCCTTAGAAAGAGAAAGGTAGTCATCCCAAATTGATACTAGTAAGTCTCAGTATCACAGAGGCAAGATGAGTGTCTGGTTTTAAAGCATACCTGAAAATTATTTGACACTCTTCCCACCAAGAGGTGAAGTCTAATTTCCCACCTCGCCTCCTTTTAAATATGGACTGGCCTTAGTTAACAGTGGCTACTAAAGAGAACACAGCTAGAGTGATGGTGTATAACTTCTGAGGCTAGTTTAGAAAAGGCAGCAGGGCTTCTGACCGGCTCTGTTAGGACACTTGCCTTTGGAACAAAGCTGATACGGTGCATGGAAGCCCAGTCCACATAGAGAGGCCATGTATAAGTGTTTCTGTTGTTAGCCCCTGCTGAGGTCCCAACCAACAGCCAACATCAATCACCAGGCATGCGAGTAAGGAAGGCTCAGAGGTGGTTCCAGCTCTAGGCATTGTTCGAGTGCAACATAATGAGAGACTCCAAGTGAAATCCACCAAGCTGAGCTTAGTCAACCCCTAGAACTGTAAAGAAATATTAATTAGAAATTGTTCTTATTTTACACCACTTAATATGGATCAGATAGTTAATCAGGAAGAGATAGTTGAAACATTGGGACATATATAGGGGTAGTAGCCCTTAGAGATGATTTGTGAAAATATTCCTGCTGAAGTTAGCATGTTTCCCTATCATCATGTATGGATTAGGACAAATCTCAAGTCTCTAACAGAGACACTGAAATGTAATTCATGTAAAAGAATGTGAAATTGACAATAATGCCCACCTGCTTTGTGTATTGTTTCTGTAATATGAAGGGAAGTGATTTGTTGAAATTTAAGAAATTAGTTAAAAAGTAAAAATTGTTCTATTTTGCAAGAGTGTAACTTGACCATTTGCCATGAATATTCTAGGCCCTTTGACAGGTATAGATAGGGTGTATCCATGTATAATACTATTTAACAGAACTAAACACTTAATCACGTTTTGTGTATTAATTTGTATATTTATACAACATGTTGTTCCAAAAAGAATTTGAGGAAGCTTAAAAAGAATATCGAAGATTGGAAATTGTATGATAAATTTTTTAAAGTTGTGCCATGAGAAAACAAAATGCAGAGTGAGGGCAAAGCACACTGACAAATTAGGCTAAAATGCATTCAATTATGACTTACATTTTGTGGGCCACAAGTTTCCAACATTCAATATAGAAGTAAATTTAGACAACTGCATAATTCAAAATACCAGATTAAACAAAATAGCTATCCAAGAGCACTTACTCCTTGAACTACAAAAATACGACTTTTTTTTTCTTGAGGAGGGTGTCAAAAAATGAGACATTATGCACTATAATGAACATCTTTTCACTTAGAGGCATACGTCATTTTATTGCACTTTATTGTGCTTTCAGATACTATGTTTTTTACAAATTGAAAATTTGTGGCAACCCTGTGTTATCAGATGATGGTTACATTTTTTAGCAATAAAGTATTTTTCAATTAAGGTATGTATTTTTAGATGTAATGCTATTGCAAACTTAATAGAGTACTGTATAATGTAAACATGACTTATATGCACTGGGAAACCAACAAATTCTGTGACTAGCTTTATTGCAATTTTAGCTTTATTGCAGTAGTTTGGAACTGAACCCACAGTGTCTCCAAGGTGTGCCTGTATTATGTTGACAAATTCCAGAGTATTTGTTTTCTTTTGTTTTCTGTCTTTTTTGTTTTTCTTTCTTATTTAAATTACATAAGTGATACCATTTTATTGAAGAAAAGGGGAACTCATATAAATTAAAAGGTAAAAAAAAATACCTCTTTGTGTTGCCACCAGCTTCACCACTTGATTTGAAATATCCCTTTTATCAAGCAAGAAATTCTACATAAGCTACTTACTTTTGTTGAAATGACCAAAAATTTTCCAAATTTAGTGAAAACGATAAACTCATAGATCCAAGAAACTCAACAAAATTGAAGCAAAAGAAACATAAAGTACAGGTGTACCTCATTTTATTGCACTTCGTAGATATTATGGTTTTTACAAATTGAAGGTTTGTCGTAACGCTGTGTCAAGCAAGTCTATTGGCAACATTTTTCCAACAGCATTTGCCCACTTCATGTCTCTCTGTCACATTTTGGTAATTCTTGCAATTTCTTTTCCCCCCATCATCAGTATTTATTGAGCATTTACAGTGTACTAGGCACAGTAGAACATACAGAAAGCCTTGTCCCTGCTCTCGAGGAGCTTACATTCTAAAAGAAAAAAAAATACACCTCTTTTTAAATGGTATTTTTGTTTGGTGTTTTCTTCAAGGTACTGAGGAAATAGCTTGTAGGGTGAGTTTTGGGTATAACTTAGCCCCATCATTGTTTAAAGAGAGGAAGGGGAAGGATTTTAAAGGCAAAGACAATGACAGACCATTCAGTATAGGTAGGGTTTACAGGGAGATAAACACAATCTCATCAACTAAGGAGAGATTTGCTGCAGTGTATAGGATGAGGGAAATAGTTTGTGGGATGCAAGCAAAGGAAGCAGGGTATCCTTAGGCATTGAGTGGAGCCAGAAAGATCATGCGGCCTTTTCCCCAAGTACATGGCCACCAAGTAGGAACAGTTGGTGACAGGACACAAGGCTTAAAAAAGGTAGTCCTGTGCACCTGACAAATAGAAAGAATAAAGGATCAAAACTGAAGGCAGGCTATAAGAGTATCAAGAAATTCTTAAAAACAAAAGTGATTTGGAAGCACGAAACTTACAGTTAATGCTAGCCAATGTCACAATGGGCCAAGAACATTGTGGCTTCCTAAGTTAGAAAATGCCATATACCAAAATTTTAAATGGAACACATTACTTTCTTTTTCATTCAATCCCCCAGTCTCTGAAAAAAAAAATTTTTTTTTCAGGGGGAGGGGGGAGTATGGAACATGGTTGGGAACAGTAGTAGTTATCTTAGTAGTATTTTGTTGTTATGATAAACTTTGTATTCAAACTTAGTAAAAGCTATTAGCTTCTTGGAATTTTTTAAACTTTTTCATTATTATTATATTTGTCATGGTGATCTGTGATCATTGACCTTTGATGTTACTGTTGTAAAAAGATTATGACTTGCTGAAGGCTCAGATGATGGTTAGCATTTCTTAGCAATAAGGCATGTACATTTTAATAGACATAATACTATTTCATACTTAATACACTGCAGTATAATGTAAATGTAACTTTTATATGCCCTGGGAAACCAAAAAATTTGTGTGACTCGCTTTATTGTTATAGTTGCTTTATTGCAGTGGTCTGAAACCAAACCCACAATATCTTCAGGGTATCCTTATGCTACACCAATATACATCATAATCAAATTGCTCAACACCAGTGATAAAGAGAAAGACTTATAAGCAGCCACGGAAAAAAGACGTGTTACGTAAAGTTATAAATTTAGGGATGAGAACACATATCATGTTGGAAACCATAAAAGTGAGAAGAAAGCACTGAGGAAGAAAGACTGTAAACCTAAAATTCTGTTGCCAGCAAAAACATCTTTCAAAAACAAAGACAAAATAATTTTTCAGATATACAAAAGCTGAAATAATTGGTCACTAACAAACCTGTACTTTTCGAAATACATGTATAATATGGTTCCTTTATCTGGTTATCTCTGTCAGACTTTTGTGTTTGTTGGTTGAATTAGAAACAAACTTGAGGATGTTGATTTAAGATTCATCAACATAGAGATGACTGATATCATAGTTGGCAAGGAGACTGTAAAATAAGAAACGAGGCACAGAGCCAGAAGCATGGAAAGCAAAGATGAAAGGTGGGCATTAACTTTGATGAGTGCCTAATGTACCAAACACCATGCGAGTTGTTTATCATATCGTATCTCGTTTTTCCCTTACATTAGGCCTATAAGGTAGATATAATTATCCCTGTTTTATTGATGAGAAAAGTGAAAACTCTGAAAGTTTATAAGTAAGTTTCCTAAGAACATGCTGCTTAAAAATAGCAGGAACAGGGTTGGAATCCAAGATACACATCTCTAACATTAACTACCATATACACACATATAACACACTACACCGTGCTGCTTAAATACCACGTTACCTGGAAAATTATACTTGGCCCTTTTATCCAGTCACCCCTCTACCCCTAAATGCAATAATCCTGTGCATTTCCTTTGTAGCTCGTCACAACTGTAATTGAATAATTATTGCTGCAATTATTTACCACCTCTGCTAGATTTTAACTTCCATGAGCATCTGGGCTATGAAATAACAGTGTCTTTTCACAGTACCTGATGCAGCACTTTGCAAACAGCAGGTGCTCCACACATTATTTTTGAATAAATCCTTCATCTCTACTGTTGCAAACAGGCTGAAAAGGAACTAGTACCAGGGCTGACAGAAGGCTTTGAATTTACCCACTAGTAACTCCTTAAAATCACCTGATCTCACATGAACTGGCTTTCTCATTGCAAAGCAGTTACCTAGAAGAACAACTGTAGTTAATAGTCTGTACTAGCACTGTCCAATAGAAATATAATATGAACCTCATATGTAGTTTAAAATTTTCTGGTACTTCGTTTAAAAAAGGCAGAAAATAATGAAATAATGCCTTTTGCAACAACATAGATGGACCTAGAGATTATCATACTAAGTGAAGTAAGTCGGACAGAGAAAGACAAATATCGCATGACGTTGATATGACAATTTTATTTTTTCTTTTCCATTTTTTTCCTGTAGGAAAAATCAGGGAAGAAGGCTTTCCATGGTAGAAAGCATGACATTGTTGACATATGTTGAACAATTAGAAGTTATGTCGAATCTAGGAAAATACGTTTGAAACATGAATAGTGGTGGGGTTGGAGTCGGAGAGGTTCATGCAAAAAAAAAAAAAAAAAAGAAAGAAATGGTGAAAGGGTATGCTAAGCTAAGGCTCCTGTACCATTTTGCTCATATTAGAGATAAAATGTAAGTAGCCATGTTTTTGTGTAGAAATCCTCTACGTTATTGCTATTGGGTATGCTTTAGAAGTAGATGAATTTCATGAGGTGAATTATCATTGCAAATCCTGAATTTTTCATCCGTCTCTGCCTCAATTCTGCACAGAATCCAGTCTACTAAAATCTTTGGTTTCCCAGAAATGAAATATTAAAAAAGAAGCAAACTATGTTGCAGGAATCAGCTGTGTAATAATCACTAACAGCTCTGCCACATATATGACAATAAGAACACTGCATTTTGAGTAATCACATCCACGCTAAGAGGAAAAATGAGCAAGTCTCTGCATTTATGAGCCAAACCCATTTCCTGAGGGGCATATATATTGACTAATATTAGGATTTAAAAATGAAACCAATTTGGCATCTTTTTATTTTGTGCAAGTGGAAAATGAACAGAGGAGGGAAATAGGAATAAACGGAAGTTACTGAAAGATCGGTGGCTGCAGTGGGGACCGTGTTGTGCTTGACATTTGATATTTCCAAGAAATCCATAATATTGCGGTGAAAGTCTCATGCCCGCCCTCATCCTCTCAGTTCTGTGTGTTTGTGTGAGATGATGCCACAGTCTGGCAAGACCACATCTCTCCTCGACTTGCTGCTGTTTTATTCTGGCTCTTTGGAAATACGTTCCTGTTGGCTGCCATGATCTCAAGATGAGTCGGGGATGTTGATTTTTCAGTGTGTGTTCTTCCAAACTGGCCGTCTCTTTGGCAGTCTCTCTCAGTGAAGGCAGTAAGAACGAGTCATGTTATCCAAACAGAGAGAAATAAAAATCACAGCTGGGCGTTATCTCGGCAGCAGGTGTCTCGTTGCGAGCATTCCCATATCGTCTGGCTGACTGTTCCCTCAACTGCCTGAATGCGAGAAACTTCTGTCACCAGATATCGCTGCGAATTGGAATGAGGGGACTTCCTGATCTCAGAGATCCTTAGAGATGAGTCTCCGCATGGCCCTAGAAGGCTCCTTTCCTGGACTTAACCTCACTCACAGCTGGATTGGTGACACGTCTGCCTTTATTCTCTTCCCCTAGGAAATACTGTCGTTCTCCTGCCTCACGACTGTGGAAACACAGGTGCGTGGGGTGTTTACTGGCTCCCATCAGCCAGACAGCAGCACAGGCAGCATTGTAGCATGCAGGTGGTTATGCTGTTGTTCGGAAAACAGTTTAGTAATAGAACATCTTGGGCCTGACTTAGGAGTTGAGCTTGGCGAGTGCAGTGGAAACTGTGTGAAAATCTGGGAGTAGGCAGGACAGAAAGAAGGGCAATCACATCTTGCTAGGGTGGCAAGCCCACGCAGATAACTGCTACTTTCTATTTCCGTAATGTCACCCACCCTCACCGTGGCATATCTTGCTCTACAACTTGTGCTCCTATTCAAGATGTGTGATGCTCTTGGTCCTCTCGAGCAAGAGAACGTGTTTGCCATTTAGTCAGGCTCACATTACTCATAAGATGGGGTTGATCGAGGGGAAAAAAAAAATCATGATTTTAACACTGCCACTTTCCTCTGTGCAACTGTCTCACCACATTTCGTGCATTTGATTAAAATAAAGTAGAGATATGTATTTGGGCAAAAGACAATCTCCCTGTGCCTCTCTCAAAATAATAAAGGGTTTTCTCTTTTTATCAATTGTAACTGATATTCATTTATTTATTTAGGCTGCACTGGGCTTTAGTTGCAGCATGCAGGATCCTTAGTTGCGGCATGTGGGATCTTTAGTTGTGGCATGCAGACTCTTAGTTGCAGCGTGCATGCAGAATCTAGTTCCCTGACTAGGGATCGAACCCGGGCCTCCTACATTGGGAGCACAGAGTCTTACCCACTGGACCACCAGGGAAGTCCCTGAACGGTTTTCTTTTGTTAAAAGATGATTCTCTGTAGAAGTCTCTGTCCACAGAGAGTTGTGGATTGTGGGGATTTAGAAGAAGACAGGCGTTTCCAAAGTAGTAAGAGACTGAAGGCTAGTTCGAACTGTCTCCACTTCCCCACAGAGTTTCTAGACTCCAAACCTGGTCCACAGCCTGGTTTATGCCCCAGGGCCCATAATGAGAAGGCAGACATGAAGAACTTCTTTCTGATTCATTTGGACTCGAAGGAAAAAGAGACCGTGCAGCCTGTATTATCTTAAGTTTATTATGTCCTCTCTGGCCTCCCAGCCCTACAGCCCTCCCATCAAGGGGCAAGACAACTACACCCCAGCCGTCCTGTCCCCCACACTTACAGTGGTTTCCAGTCCCTTAGGAGACCAAGCCCAGACTCCCCAGGCTCTTTGAACTCTCCAAACCCTAACAACGTTCATTTACTCGACTCTCTCTCTCTCCTCTTCAGTCCCACATCTTTTATTCATTGCTATTTTTAAAAAAAATTATTTATTTAGGCTGCGCCAGGTCTTAGTTGCGGCATGCGGGATCTTCGTTGAGGCACGTGGGCTTCTGGTTGCGGTATGCATGTGGGATCTAGTTCCCTGACCAGGGATCAGACCCGGGCCCCCTGCACTGGGAGCACGGAGTCTTACCCACTGGACCACCAGGGAAGTCCCTATTCATTGCTACTTGTCTCCACACTTTTTTCATTACATATGACTCACCTGGAACCACCATTTTCAGGCAGTTATATATCAGTCCCTGCCTCTTCTCTTAGCCAGATCTCCTACGAACTTCAAGGTGCAGCTCAAGGTTAAGCTTTTATTTCCTTAGATGGTTTAATGACTCTTTGGCTATTCTAATTCCCATGAAACATTCTCTCAGTGAACTCTGTACCACACTGTGTAGTACTTTATTATTGAATCACCTAATCTTTTATTATCGCCTGAACATTTCGTAGACGCACCTGCACACACACAGTCTTATCCCATAAATGTGATATTCTATGCTTAATTATTATTTCAATAAATATCACTCTCCTGCCATGGGTCAAATACTGCACTAAGAACTGTGGATGAAATAAAATGTAAAGTTTATGATCCCTGCTTTCAAAGAGATCAGAAACTTATCAGTAAATATTAGGCATATGGAAAATAACTAACAAGAGGAAGAGGGTGCTGTGATAATTACAAGGAGAAGCATATAGACATAGGTCTTAGAAACTCAAAGCCAAATAACAGTAAATATGTCCCTAAAACTAATAAAATGAAAATGCAGAGAATTCCAGACTTCAGCCAACTAGACAAATATTCTCAGCAAAAATAGTTTTGACAGATTCTTTAAAAATGACAAAAACATTGACCCTTAGAGTTCATATGGATGAGATTTTTAAACTGTTTTTCAGTTCCAAGCTTTGAACTTTTGGAAATAGATCCATATGTGTTGGCCCCCTAATCATCACATTGTACTCCTTAAGCTGAATTTTTGTAAAGACTGGTAATGACTAGAAATTCTCCAGTGCTGGAAATACCCTGAGATGAAAAACACCCTGGCTTGAAATTGGACAAAATCGAATTTAGATGTATTAACCACATTGTCCATATAAAAATAATAATAGCAAGAAGCATCTGTTAAGCACTGATTATGGGTAAGCACTGTGTTATGTAGGGCGGTGTAGGTCAGTTTTGTGGCCTGAAGTAAATGCCACATTCAGAAAGTGGTAATTGAGGTTGAGTGAAAGGCAGAGTTAAGGGGAACTGATAGGGTTTGGTGAAGGTTGCCATTGCTGTAATAGTGGATCACAAGTAGCAGCTAGGTGTGAAGAAGCAGGGGGAGTCAGCCACTGGAACGCCAAGATAACTGATGGAGGTGAGAGCCACGCCGTTAGAAACTCAAGTCCTTGGGAAAAGAAAGCAGACCGTACAAAATCCTGACCCAAGAGACAGGAGCCTGAAAGAATGTGTATCCTGATCTCCTGTTGGTGTCTCACTTTGCCTAAACCCAACCAGAAGCCAGAAATCAAAGGGACCCAATTGATATAATGCATTGAGGTCATCCTCCCAGGGCACAGACATGGTGGTGTGATTAATAGGTGTTCTAAAGGAACTTGCTATCCCCCTTCCTTTTAGGAAAGTTTAATGCTAATAACAGGGGAGGTGAAAAGATTCTTTGGGTTAGAAAGCTCGATGACCTTTCTTTGAGATTTATTTGGACGGCTAATCGTGAGGGAGTGAAAAGCCACTTTCAATTTAAACAGCAATAACTTGAGATAAATATTACTCAGGTGTAGCCTGTTCTGTTGCAGATGCTACAGCATTTTGGAAAACAACTTGGAAACCTTAGTAAACGTGTCCTCAAACAATAAAACTCCAGACAAAGCCCAGAGAGCAAGAAAGAAGATAATAGATGTTGCTTTAAAATAATTTATCTGTGGGCTTCCCTGGTGGCGCAGTGGTTGAGAGTCCGCTTGCCGATGTAGGGGACACGGGTTCGTGCCCCGGTCTGGGAAAATCACACATGCCGCGGAGCGGCTGGGCCCGTGAGCCATGGCCGCTGGGCCTGCGCGTCCGGAGCCTGTGCTCCACAACGGGAGAGGCCACAACAGTGAGAGGCCCGCGTACCGCAAAAAAAAAAAAAAAAATTTATCTTTCTTTGGTATGAAAATAAGGTAATGAAGGGAAGAGTATTTTATAATAGTGATTGACTACAACTGTGTGAAAGGGCATCTCTCATGGGAAGGGAGGCTGAAGAAACAAGTATTTTAGCTGAACACGTTGACTGGACAACATCCTTGTTATGTTAGTAAAGAAGAGCGAAAAATAGATCCCAGGTGGGCAGCTAGCAGATAATGCCCATCTTTCCATTGTACATGTGAAGAATAAGTCTCAGCCATTTTAAGCTACTTTCCCAAGTCATAGATAGTAAGTGGAAGAGAGAATATTTTAACACAGGGCTGACTGGTTGAAAACATTTGCTTTTTCCTTCAAATCAGACTAGGAGAGCAAAAATCCACCCCTTCATTCACCTAATGAATCACTTCTTGAAAGCTGAAGAATAGGTTCCTTACCTAAAATCACATAAGTAGTGGAAAAGCCATATTAGCAAATGATCGTCCAGATTTTTACCTGTGATTTTTTTTTTTTTTACTTAAAAATCACTGCTTCTGGGCTTCCCTGGTGGCGCAGTGGTTGAGAGTCCGCCTGCCGATGCAGGGGACATGGGTTCGCGCCCCAGTCCGGGAGGATCCCACATGCCACGGAGCAGCTGGGCCCATGAACCATGGCCGTTGCGCCTGCGCGCCCGGAGCCTGTGCTCTGCAACGGGAGAGGCCACAACAGTGAGAGGCCCGCGTACCGCAGAAAAAAAAAAAATCACTGCTTCAAATTTGTATTTTTCAGAAACCACATTGGTGAATGCCTACAATTAATTCCTTTAATATATTAGTAACTGCCAGATGTTCTATTGTAGAATCCTGTGATTCTCCTGAGGCTATGTATACCTTATTTGATTTATCAGCCTCATGTTGTATCTGATTTACAGCTCATACACGAGGTCATCTGTAAGCTTATTCTGCTTCCTGTGTTTCTCCTCCTTTCTATCTCTTTTTTTGTTATTTGTAATATATATAATTTCAGAACATATAATATTTAAATCATACTCTGACATGCTGTTTCAAGCCATTATTTTATCTTAAATATATAGCTACTTATGTTTATCTGCAGTCTTTTTGCCAAAAGTTTTCCTAATCATCACTAGTTGACTAAAGCTCATTCTCTAAGAACGGCACATGAAAATGATATCACCCTGGTTACTGAATGTTTTACTTTTTTATTAAATTTATTTATTTATTTATTAACATCTTTATTTGAATATAATTGCTTTACAATGGTGTGTCAGCCGCTGCTTTATAACAAAGTGAATCAGTCACACATATACATATGTCCCCATATCTTTTCCCTCTTGCATCTCCCTCCCTCCCACCCTCCCTATTCCACCCCTCTATTACTGAATGTTTTAAACTCTTAAAGGACAGCTTGCTTGGATACAAAATCGTTGTTTCAAACTTTTTTTAAGAAATATCTTGTAGTCTTACTTCAATGTATTCTGTTATTTAATGGTGCTATTGAAAAAGATCTAATACCAACCCAGTTTCCTTTACCTTTGCATTTTACCTGGATGGCCATAGAATTATTTCTTCATCTTAAACGTTCAGTGATTTTGGGACTTCCCTGGTGGTCCATTGGGTAAGACTCCATGCTCCCAAGGCAGGGGCCTGGGTTCGATCCCTGGTTGGGGAACTAGATCCCACATGCATGCCACAAGTAAGAGTCCACATGCCGCAACTAAGAAGCCCACATGCCACAACTAAAAGATCCTGCATGCCGCAACTAAGAAGTCCACATGCTGCAACTAAAGATCCCACATGCCTCAAGGAAGATCCCGCATGGCACAACTAAGACCTGGTGCAGCCAAAATAAAATAAAAATAAATAAATAAAATATATATATTAAAAAAAATACCTTCAAGAGTTCAGTGATTTTACCAGGATGTCTTGAGATTTATTATCCTGGATCATTTTCATCAGGTACATGAAGTTGGTATTCAAATGTATATTCAAATCTTCCTTTATTTCCGGAGCATTTTCTTAAATAATAGTTTTGAATATTTGTTTTGTTGAATTGTTTTGAACTTCTTTGAGGAGTCAAATTATGTGCATATTGAAACTTTTTTCTGACTAATTTCTATAGTTTTGTGAGGGTTTTTTGCATTGGATTCGAATAAAGTTTCTCTCGGGAATCAAGAATAGCTCAACTTTGGAAAGTATGTAAAAGACATAAATCCACAAAAACCACATCAGTGACTTAAAAGAAGAAAATAGTAACATCGCTACAGAAGCAGAAAATTTTTTACTAAGCTCACCACATTTTGTGATAAAAACAGTAAACTAAGAAGATAAGGGAATTTCCTTAACCTAAAGAAAATTTCTGTAAAATTCCTAAAAGAAATGTCATTCAGGAGCATTCCTTTTATTAGTTAGTAAGTTTAGAAATATTTTCATGTTTTATTATGAGAAAGAGTAAAAATAAGGTAGACAAAAAATAATGGACATCTATATTGTTTCATCCATATACCTACCCACTTTCTTAGCAAACATCCAAGCCATCTTCCAGCATACCCTTTGAATTATTTTGAAGCAGGTCCCAGTCATCATATTATTCCATCTGTAGATATTTCTGAATGTATCTCTAAATGAAAAACACTCTTTAAAAACAAAGCAAGAGAGTGGCATGGACATATATACACTACCAAACGTAAAATAGATAACTAGTGGGAAGCAGCCGCATAGCACAGGGAGATCAGCTTGGTGCTTTGTGACCACCTAGAGGGGTGGGATAGGGAGGGTGGGAGGGAGGGAGACACAAGAGGGAAGACATATGGGAACATATGTATATGTATAACTGATTCACTTTGTTATAAAGCAGAAACTAACACACCATTGTAAAGCAATTATACTCCAATAAAGATGTTAAAAAAAAACCAGGAATATCACTATCACCTCTATGCAGTAAGTATAGCTTAATATCATCCAATATCTAGTTAGTATTTTAATTTCCCCAGTTTGTACATGTTTTGTTATAGTTAGTTTGAATTATGTTCCATATAAAGCCTTTACATTGCAATAGGTTATGTCCCTTGACTCTTTTTATTGATAAAATGCCTCTCTTTCCTTTATTTTCTTGCCATTTATGTTTTGAAAAAAAACACGAAAAACAACAACAAAATAGCGGAATGGTTTCTTCTATACTGTTTCACACAATCTGGATTTTACTAATTGAATCCCTATAGTTTAGTTTAACATGCTCCCCGTCTCTTGTATTTTATGTAAATTGTTGATTAGATACAGAATTTTCATTAGATTCTGATTTGCATTTTTAACAAAACTGCCTCGTAAGTGGTATAGTGTACTTTCATTAGAAGGCACAGAATATCTGATGCTATCTTTGTTAGAGTAACAGCCATTGATAGGCATTGTCTTGCTCCATTATTTCAATAATGGTTGCAAATTGATGATATTCTAATTCTGTTTTTCTTTTTTCATTTATTAGCTAGGATGTTTCTATAAAGAAGTACCAGAAGTTACAGTTAATTCTAGAATGGCAAGATAAATACTTAATTCTTTCCTTTTATTTATTTTCTAAGTAATGAATTCATTCCTTTGCATCCCTCAGAGTTGACCAGTGAGTGTGATGGCGTGTGTGAGTGTGTGTGTGTCTGTGTGTGTGTGAGAGAGAGAAAGAGAGGGAGAGGGAGGGAGAGGTACAAATGGCTTTAAATATATTTTAAAACGTATTTGTTTTTCATTCTTTGCACTTATTATCCATGCCCTAATTGTCCCATTTTTGGCAGGGTATAACTCTTCTCTAGTTGGTGTGACATGATTCAAATATTATTGAATAATCTCCTAGTATGAACAGATGTTCTAGGCTCACATTCCACATTTTCATCCTCAGGTATATAATCAGCCGTTTCTACAGGGAGACTTGCTTTTAATTTTTTAAATTTCTTTTTCTACTTACGTTTCCATAAACTTTGCTCTTCATTTATTTCTTCTCTATCCTTTACTGTGCTTTCTGTAGTGGTTATTCTTGTGTTCCTTGTAATTTCATCGTCATTTAAAATATTTTTTTAAAATTTGTTTCCTGAATTCTGTTGATTCACATTTCATATCCTATTTTCAGGCCATCACTTCCTGTTTTTTTGGCCAGCTTTTCTTTGAGTTCTTACGTTTGTATTCCATGATATTCCCACATAACTATAATTGCTTTTTCAAGCATTTGTTTTTGTTTTCTATTTTATTTTTTTCCTTTTAAAAATTTTTTTGTGGAAATGTAAAATTATAATTTTTATCTGCTTCATCAAAACCATTTTCAGGTGAGTTTTCCTATTATCTATAGGAATTAATGTTCCTCTCATTCATGTTTTATTCTGTAGTACCTTTGTGTGTGGGCAGAGCTTCCTCCTTTCCTGTTGCTTTCATTTAAATGAGATGGATTTTCCTGGACTTCTAGTAGGGAGCTGGTGTGAGGAATACAGGGATGTGCCATGATATCATTCCCAGCTTCACAGCTCACACCTCCCTCCTCTGTCACTACAGTGAGTGCCTTACAATATGGTCAACTCTGTAGCCAGCCCTGCTCTGACTCTCTGAGCCCAGGCTGATAAGAGCGAACTTCTGCCAGCCCTAGATTTCCTAGTTCCCTCCATGGCCCTTTCTTCCACCATCACACACCCTTAGACGCTGTTTCTTGCTGGCATGTCCTGCTGTCTGCCACCTCTGGGCTCCCGAACTCTTTCTGGACCTTGTCTCTCTCTTCCTTCCCCAGGGCCCTTGAGGTTCTCAGTCTCAGTTATACTCCCTATATTTCCCACTCAGATAGGATGCCCTCATTTGGGAAGCAACTATTGGTTGGAGACGGCTGAGGTCCCAGAGCTCTTTGAAGCTCTTTGCCCACCCTGTCCACCCCCTCAGTCCTCTCACAGCCACCTGCTTCCTGTGTGTCTTCACCTTCCATGTAATCTATATGCAACTGAGTCTGTGAGTTTTCTCTATCTCCTAGTTTCACTGAAAATGTAATTTAAAGTTTTTCGGTTTTCATTTCTCCTTTTTTCTACACATGATTTCCAGGAGGAATGAAATAGTCCCAAATCAGTTACTTGGTTATAAAACTCTTGATTGTAAACTATTTGGTTATGAAGTTTGATTTCCAAACTTTTCTAAATAGTTAGAAAAGAACCATTTGCTAAGGACTGCTAAGGACCAGGCTCAGTGCCATTTACGATAGATGTGATGACTCATTTTGTTACCAAACACAAGTTTGTGTGCCCAACACACAGTGAGGCCAAACAGACATCAGAGTTTGGAGCAGAGAAGGGTTTATTGCAGGTCCAAGCAACGAGGACGGGTGGCTCGTGCTCAAAAAATTTCCACACTTCGAATATGTCATCTTGCTGCTTTTTCATCTCTTATTTCTTTTTTCTCTAGCTTTGTCTAGGTTTTAATTGACAAATAAAAATTGTATATACGTAAGGTATATAATATGATGTTTAGATATATGTATATATTGTGAAATGATTACAAAAATGACATTAATTAACATATCCATAACCTCACATAGTTATAGTTTTTTTGTGGTGAGAATACTCTCAACAAATTTCAAGTATACAGCATACTATTCACTATAGTTACCATGCTGTATATTAGAGATCCAGAACTTATTCATCCTGCATAAATGAAACTTTGTACCCTTTGACCAAAATCTCCCCATTTCCCCCACCCCCATCATCCTCTGACTACCACCATTTCACTCTCTGCTTTTATGAGTTTGACTTTTTTATATTCCACATATAGGTGAGATCATGGAGTATTTGTCTTTTAGGTCTGGCTTATTTCACTTAGCATAACATATTCTGGTTTCATCTACGTTGTTGTAAATGGTGGATTTCCTTCTTCTTTGTGGTATGTATCACATTTTCTTTATCCATAGTCTGTCAGTGTACACTTAGATTGTTGTCTTGGCTATTGTGAATGATGCTGCAGTGTACATAGGAATGCTTATATGTCTTCAGGATACTGATTTCATTTCCTTTCGGATAGGTACCCAGAAGTGGGATTTCTGGATCACAGTTCTATTTTTAATTTTTTGAGGAACGTCCATACTCTTTTCCATAATGGCTGTACCAATTTACATTCCCAGCAACAATGCACAAGGGTTCCCTTTTCTCCACATCCTCACCAATATTGATATCTTTTGTCTTTTTAATGTGAGGTTTGTGAGGTGATATCTCATTGTGGTTTTGATTTGCATTTCCCTAATGATTAGTGATGTTGAGCAGTTTTTCATATCCAGGCATACCTTGTTTTATTGCACTTCACTTTATTGTGCTTCACAGATGCTGTGTTTTTTACAAATTGAAGGTTTATCGCAACCCTGAATCGACCAAGTGTATCAGTGCCATTTTTCCAACAGTGTTTGATCATTTTGTGTCTGTGTGTCCCATTTTGTTAATTTTTTGCAATATTTTAAACTTTTTCATTATTATATTTGTTATGGTGATCTGTGATCAGTGGTCTTTGATGTTACTGTTGTAAAAAGGTGATGACTTGCTGAAGGCTCAGATGATGGTTAGCATTTTTTTTAGCAATAGTATTTCTTAATTAAGATATGTATGTTTTTAAGACACAATGCTTTACACACACAATAGACTAAAGTTTAGGGTAAACATAACTTTTACATGCACTGAAAAACCAAAAAAATTGCTTTATTGCCTCAGTCTGGAACTGAACCCACATTATTTCTGAGATATGCCTGTACTTGTTGGCCCTTTTTATGTGTTATTTTGAGAAAGGTCTATTAAGATCATTTGCCCATTTTTTTACTCAGGTTATTTTATTTTCCTTGCTTTTGCATTGTATGAGTTCCTTATATATTTTAGATATTAACCCCTTATCCGACATGGTCTGCTAATATTTTCTCCCATTCTGTAGGTTGCCTTTTCACTCTGTTGATTGTTTCCCTGCTGTGCAGAATCTTTTTAGCTTGATGTAGTCCCACTTATTTTACTTTTGTTTTTCTTGCTTGTGCATTTGGTGTCATATCCAGAAAATCGTTGCCCAGATAAATGTCAAGAAGTTTTTTCTGTCTGTTTTCTTATAGTGTACTGTAGTTTCAGGTCTTACTTTTAATTCTTTAATTCATGTTGAGTTGATTTTTGTACTTGGTATGAGATAAGCATTCAAATTCATTCTAATGCATATGACATAGAAACATACAGTTTCCCAACATAATTTATTGAAGAAACTATCCTTTTCTCATTCTTTGTTCTTGGCTCTTTTGACAAAGATCAGCTGACAATACATGCGTGGATCTGTTTTTAGGCTCTCTGTTCTATTACAGTGGTCTGTATGTGTGTCTTTATGCCAGTATCATACTGTAGCTTTGTAATATATTGAATATTTTGAAATCTGGAAGTGTGATGCCTCCAGCTTTGTTTTTCTTGCTCAAAATAGCTTTTAGGGGTCTTTTGTGGTTCCATATGTATATTAGGATTGTTTTTTCTGTTTCTGTAAAAAAATGGCATTAGGATTCTGATGGGGATAGCATTGAATCTGTAGATCACTTTGGGTGGTATGGACATTTTAACAATATTAAGTGTTCTAATCCACGAACACAGGATGTCGTCCCATTTATCTGTGTCTTTAATTTCCTTCATCAAAGTTTTATAATTTTCAGTATGCAAATCTTTTACATTTTTGGTTAAGTTTATTCCTGTGTCTTTTATTTTTTTTGTTGCTCTTGTGAATGGGATTGTTTTCCTATTTCCTTGTTAGGTAGTTCATTGTTACTTTACAGAAGCATGATTGATTTTTGTTTCCTGTACCTTTACTGAATTCATTAGTTCTAAAACATTCTTGATTGATTCTTTAGGGTTTTCTTCATATATGATCATGTCATCAGCAAACAGAGATCATTTTACTTCTTTCTTTCCAATCTGGATGCCTTTTATTTCTTCTTGCCTAATTACTCTTGCTAGGACTTCTAGCATGTTCTAGCACTATGTTGAATAGAAGTGGTCAGAGTGGACATCTTTGTCTTGTACTAGGTCTTAGAGGGAAGGCTTTGAGTTTTCCCTCATTGATTATGATACTAGCTGTGTGCTTTTCATATAGGGACTTCATTGTGTTCAGGTAAGCTCCTTCTATACCTATTTTGTTAAGTGTTTTAATCATGAATGCACGTTGAACTTTGTCAAATGCTTTTTCTGTGTCTAGGGAAAGGATCACATGTTTTTTCTCTTTCATTTTAATGTGGGGTATCAGTTTAATGGGGGAGGTAGTATGGACTCCAGGCTGTACCATCAACTTGTATCAGCGTCAGTGAAGACTGCAGGGGTCTGCAGTGGCAAAAACTGCAAGTGTCTGCAGTGGTGACAAGGGTCGCTAGAGTCCTCTTGCTCTCTTTTACCCATGTGAAGCATGGTTGCAGCTAAGGGAGTTCCTCTTGATGCTGAGTCCTGCCAGAATGGAGGATTAGATGATGCAGGAAAAATGTTTTCCTATGTCTTTCTATGTGGTGATCCTGAGTTTTTTTATGTTCTGTGGGGTTTGTGCAGCCTTCTTCTTTCACTCTGGAACTCTCTCAGAGCTAGTTTTATCAGTTGTTTAGCCATTGTTTTTATTGTTTTTGTGCGGGGAGATGAGCATTGGGTCCTCTTATTCTGCCATCTTGCTAAAATCACTGACCTCTATTACTTCTGATAAGATGTCATCTGTTAATCTTATGGGGTTCCCTTAAATGTGATGAGTGATTTTTTTTTTTCCTCTTGCTACATTCAAAATGCTCTCTTTGGCTTTCAACATTTTTGAATATAATGTGTCCGGGTGGGGATCTCTTTGCATTATAGCTTGGACTTCGTTGAGCTTCTTGGATTTGTAAATTAGTGTTTCATTCCCAGCTATTATGTTTCAAATATTTTCCTGTCATTTTATCTCCTTTCCTTTAAGGGCTCCCGTTATATGTATATTTGTGTGATTAACGGTTTCCTATTTCTCTGGCTGTGTTTATTTTTCTTCATTCTTTTTTTCTCTGTTCTTTAGATTGCATAATCTCTATCAATCTATATTTTTAGTTCATTGATTCTTTCTTCTGCCAGCTCGAACTACGGTTACACCCTCTACTGAATTTTTAATATCAATTATTATATGTTTCAACTTCAGATTTTCCATTTGTTCTTTTTAATAACTTCTGTATCTTTAGTTATATTCCTTTTTGAATGAAACACGATCATCATACCTTCCTTTAATTCTTTACGTATGGGTTTCTTTAGTTTTTGAACGTACTTATATAGCTGCTTTGAAGTTTTTAATCTAATAAATCCACCATCATGGACCCTTTATAGACAGTTTCTATTGCCAGCTTTTTTCCCTATGTGTGAGTCACACTTTCCTGTTTCTTTTTATGTGTCATAATTTTTTTTGAAAACTGGACATTTTAGATAATTTATTATAGCAACTCTAGATACTGACCTCTCTCCAGAGGTAACCACGGTTGTTTTTTTTCTCGTTTGTTTGTTTAGTAACTTGGCTCAGCTATTTCTGCGAAGTCTGCTTCCCCCTCAGCGTATAGGCTCTGAGTTATTTTTCCCTTTGTTTTTATGTTTTAGTCTGGCTACCTGGAGTTACCTTTTGCTGTCATAAAGCACTTATTGGTCAAAGGCTGTGTTTTAAGAACCCTTAGCCAGTTAGATTTTTAATCTTTACCATGGGATATTTGTATGGTTCAGAGGTTGCTGTGTGAGTTCGGGGAATTTACATTTTTTTTGTGCCACATTCAGCTGGGCACTAGTGGCTTGAAGTTTTCATCTCTGATAACTCTAGATAGAGTGCAGCCTTAGGCATGTATACAGTGTGCCGTACTACCAGCGATGATTGTGATATTTTTAAGCCTTTCTTAGGAGTCACACCTGGGTTCAAGGAGCTCATTGGATATTCAGTGTTTTGTCAGAGGTTTTGTTTAAGCCTCTTGTGCCAGTAAGACTTCTGCCCTGTATTAATGGGTCTATGTGTGGCTCTGCCTCATGTCCTGCTCTGATTGCTTCTGAGTGGATGCAACATAATGCATATGTACAGCCTTCTCAAGCTCTAGGACTGACTTTGATCCTAGGAGGGCTTTTCATTTTGCTGTCATTCCCTGGTCCTTGCTATTAAACTTCTGGCCGTTCTGCCAAGTTGTTTATATCTTAGCTACATCTCTAGTCCACTAAGGTCTCCATTGTTCTCAGCAACACTCTCTGGCATGTGTTCTCTACTCACTGATCCAAATAATGTCCATCCATCCTCTCAGGAAGAGCCGAGGGGGTTTTGTCCCATCAATCTTTCCTTTACTCCTGGATGAACCCCTTTGCCACTGCACTGGAGCTGATGGTGAGGACCCGCTTTTCCAGTGCAACAGCCTCATTCTAAGAACGGGCCCTGGGGGACTGAAACATTAGGCCTGGTCTTCTCAGTTTGTCCCTCCAGGCATGAAACCTCCACTCTATCACTGATCTGGGGCCAGGATTCCTGGCCCGCAGCACCTGAGATAGAGCTTTCACCTTGTGAGTGGAGACTGGATATGAGAAGGAAGACCATTCCTCTCTTCTGCCCACTCAGAATAGAGGTTCTGCACTTTGGGAGTGAGAGGAGTGAGGAAAACCAGCAGTCTGACTCTCCTGGGATGAAAATATAGCCACAGACTGGGGGGTGGGGTGAGAGGGATCTGCCATGTTCTTTGTTTTACATGCCTGGTAGAACGTCTGTAACACAGAACTGGGAATGGGTGGGTAATGGACCAGGTTGCAGGTTAGACACCACAGACTCTCACCATTCTTACCATGATTCCATAGATTTTCTTTAATAAATGTTTCTCCTATGCTGTATGATTTTAGGAAAATTTAGAGACTTCTTTAATAAAAATATTTTTTTGTTTTGTAATTTTTGCTGGATAAATAGTTTTGCTAGGCAGGGGGGTTGCCATGCTCTTTACTCCATCATTCCAGAAATTTCAACTCTAGTAACTACTTCATATTCTTTGTACTCAGAGTTTCTAGCCCACTATCTTCCTGTTTCATCTTCAGTGTCTTCCCCTTTGTTGATGCTAAAAGAATGAATGAATGAAGTTCTCAGGAGATTGGCTGGCAAGCTCCTCAGAATGGTGGTACTATGTCCTGCACACCTACTTTTCCTCTTCCTGCTCTGACTCTGTGTTGGGAAGAGGGACTTATGTCTTTATTATTCCCTGAATCAGTAGGAGCACTTTTTCTTTCCATTACATAGAAGACAGGCATTATGCAATTTCCCTCTTTTATGGAACATTGTATTTCTAGTGTCTGAGGACCTTAAAAATCGCCCATAAAGAAGATGTGGCACATATATCCAATGGAATATTACTTAGCCATAAAAAGAAACGAAATTGAGTTATTTGTAGTGAGGTGGATGGACCTAGAGTCTGTCATACAGAGTGAAGTAAGTCAGAAAGAGAAAGACAAATACCGTATGCTAACACATATATATGGAATCTAAGAAAAAAAATGTCATGAAGAGCCTAGGGGTAAGACGGGAATAAAGACACAGACCTACTAGAGAATGGACTTGAGGATATGGGGAGGGGGAAGGGTAAGCTGTGACAAAGTGAGAGAGAGGCATGGACATATATACACTACCAAACGTAAAGTAGATAGCTAGTGAGAAGCAGCCGCATAGCACAGGGAGATCAGCTCGGTGCTTTGTGACCACCTAGAGGGGTGGGATAGGGAGAGTGGGAGGGAGGGAGACACAAGAGGAAAGAGATATGGGAACATATGTATATGTATAACTGATTCACTTTGTTATAAAACAGAAACTAACACACCATTGTAAAGCAATTATACTCCAATAAAGATGTTAAAAAAAAATCGCCCATAAATTTTATTCAAGAATCCTTAGGCAAATTGGGCCTTGATGATCTACCATGCTATCCCAGAGTTAGTAATGTAGATAGGAAGTATATTGTGTCACTGGACCGTACTTCTAGTAAGCTAAAATATTTTAAAATTTATTTTATTGATGTACAGTTGATTTACAATGTTGTGTTAATTTCGACTGTATAGAGAAGTGATTCAGTTATACATATATACACTTTCTTTTTCATATTATTTTTCCATTATGCTTTATCACAGGGTATTAAATATAGTTCCCTGTGCTATACAGGATGACCTTGTTGTTTATTCTATATATAATAGCTTGCATCTACTAATCCCAGACTCCCAATGCATCCCTCCCCCATGTCCCCTCCCCCTTGGCGACTACAAGCCTGTTCTCTATGTTTGTGAGTCTGTTTCTGTTTCGTAGATAAGTTCATTTGTGTCATATTTTAGATTCCACATGTAAGTGTTATCATATGGTATTTGTCTTTCTGACATACTTCACTTAGTACGATCATCTCTGGGTCCATCCATGTTGCTGCAAATGGCATGATTTCCTTCCTTTTTACGGCTGAGTAGTATTCCACTGTATATATGTACCACATCTTCTTTATCCACTCATCTGTCAATGGATATTTAGGTTGTTTCCATGTCTTAGCTATTGTAAATAGTGCTGCAGTGAACATAGGGGTGCATGTATCGTTTTGAATTATTGTTTTGTCCAGATATATGCCCAAGAGTAGGATTGCAGGATCATATGGCAACTCTATTTTTAGTTTTTTGAGGAACCTCCATACTGTTTTCCATAGTGGCTGCACCAATTTATATTCCCACCAACAGTATAGGAGGGTCCCCTTTCTCCGCATCCTCTCCAGCATTTATTATTTGTAGTCTTTTTGATGATGGCCATTCTGACCAGTGTGAGGTGATACCTCATTGTAGTTTTGATTTGCATTTCTCTAATAATTAGTGATGTTGAGCATCTTTTCATGTGCCTATTGGCCATCTGTATGTCTTCTTTGGAGAAATGTCTGTTTAGGTCTTCTGCTCAGTTTTTGATTGGGTTGTTTGTTTTTTGTTATTGAGTTTTTAAAATGTTTTTTACTTTCTGGTAAAACAAAAGCATTTAAATCAAATTATTTTTTCCATAAGAGTTCTAAGATTCTTTAGAAGAATGTAACTGCTGTTCCTGAAATCTTCTTTACACTGACTAAAAAAATGAAATCAAAGAATACTGTCAAATCAAAGAATTCCTTACGTCATTATTCTGTATAACTTACCTTGGGGTACACCTAGGATGAATTCAGAGATGTGGTTTCTGATCATTACAGTGGGATTCTTCCTTCCTGTGAATCGGACACTGCTTCTTTTAATACAGCCCAAGATGGAGGCAGATAGGATGTGGTGTTAAACATTGCCAGATGTTTCGTGGCTTATATTCTGAGAGTCATCACTGCAGTGAACACATTTCTAAATGGAAATGTATTTATAAATAGCTGAGATGCAGTTCCAGTAATTCACAGTTCCTATGTGCCTTTAGAGTTCTCTATTTTCACCCCAAATCTTTGCCAGTCATGGCAAGTGACTGCCTGGTTTATGTCTTGTGTCTGAGAAAATACTTTTGCTTTCTCTCATATTAAACAGTGACCATTTCTTACCTTATAACCTCTAAAACTTTTCTCTTTCCATTTCCCCTTATACATAGGATCTCAGTTGAATTCTATTTGTAGGTGAGCTAATGTGTTTCTTTTTATATGTGTTATCTTTTTAGTGCTCTAAAGGATTCTGAACAGGCTCTTAGGACATATGCCCTTGGAAAAAATAGAATTAATCATTCTTTAAAACAACAATTCTCTTAGCTCTGACCAACGTGAAAACATATGTAGAAAACTTACTGATTTCACAAGGTTGTAAATAACACAAAGGTAGATACTGGGAAACTGAGTTAGGGAAGGGGGCATTTTTTCCTGGAAATGTATTCAACCTGTAGTTAACTAGCAGTGTCACAGGCCTTGAAATATCGTTGCCAGGGAGTCTACATCTAAACTCACTAGAGGAAATGATGGGAGTAGGGGAGAAGTGGGATGGTAGAGCAGAGTGCTTATTTCTACAGAGTGTTTGTTTATTTGTCACAGAGGATACGTAACTCCATCATTTAGTTATTTCTCCCTTTGTTGACCTGGAAAATACTATTTTTGATACCAGCGTCAAAGAGCAATGTCAAAGAGAACAGCTGTTTATGTGCTCATAGTATTTCTGCCTCAGAAGCATGTTTGGTCTTTATTTTTTATGCCTGGGATGCAAATAATATTTATATGATCATTAGGACTACTAAATTATTAAGCATATGAAAAGGATTCAGAAGACGTGTTTTTAATTCTTGTCTGCTACCAACATGCTGTGGAAGAGTTCCAATGTCTGAATACCTTCATGCCTTTAAATACAGTGTGGGAACCATCAAAGTCTGTTTTGTTTTGACAGCTAAGTTTTCTGATTAGAGCTGAAATGTGAGCTAAATACACATATGTGAATATATGAGAATTACAGTATATGCTGAGGATTAATAATGTAATGTAAGCAGTTAAAAATGAAAAAATTATATTTTCAAGCAGAATAAAACACAAGTGTAAATATCATGTTTTTCATTTAAACTGAATTGTAACTAAAATCATCCTTTTTATCATTAGTAAAATGGGGCTACAATGTTATCATCCCCATCTATAGACATTGTTACTTAAGGAGTTTTGCATAATCTACCACCACATTGTTATTTAAGGATATATATATATGTATATATTTAAAGATATATATATGTGGATATATGTAATTATATGTTGTATAAATATAATAAGTATATAAATAATATATAAATAATTTAAAGTGTTTTTAAAATATTTGACTGGAAAAACTCTCAAAATCTAAAATTCAGTACTTTGTTAATGTATAAGAATTCAAAATTTGTTTTTGTCAGAATAATCATAACACATTGACATTGTCTGTGTTTGTGTGTGTGTGTGTGTAACTAAATGTTTCACAATTTGTTGTCTTCACAAACAATGGTATACTTTGGAATTTGTTCAATCTGGCATTATTTGAAAGGTAATAAATATTTAGAGATGTAACACTTTCTACAATACTAATAATTTTATAGAGAGTTAAGTATAATCTTTTCCAACAAGAACTACAAGAAATTGTATAATTTCAGTAAGCCAACTTAAATTATACATTTTATCCCACTTAACTACAGATATAACATTTCAAAGTGACGTGTGAAAATAAATTACTAAAAATACTGATGGATGGTACACTTTATCTAACTACTTTCCATTACTTTTGCTCTAAATCAGGATAGTGATTGTTAGGACAGCCAAAAGAATTCAGAGCGTAAACATTATATGATTCTAGTAATATCCTAAAATAGCCTAGGTAACTTGTTTGGATAATAATATATTTGAATCTTTATTAAATTGTATTCAGTACCAAATATGAGACTCATTTTCCTTCAAGGTCAATTAAGTATATAGTTACAAGTTATTCCCACATGTCTTTGTCCCATGGTTGTCAGTTCAGATTCTCCAGGGTCATTATTTTTCCATAGATCTTTAGAAAATCATATGAAATTATTTATGCCATCTGTATTCTAAATAGCTTTATAATATTAAAAGTTCCGTTTTGCAGTTTCTTATGCCCAGTGATGAAGTGGTACATGTTCTTCATCTTAATAAAGACCAAAAAGTGTTTTCATTCTCGAAAGTGCCTGATTTTGCAGGTTGTGGCAGAAGGAAAGAGTGAAGGGGAGAGCAGGTCATGAAAAAGAAATGGAAGTGCAGTCAGCACCAGGAAATATCATCACAGGGTGATATTTAGGAAGAACTAAATAAATTTACACTCTTTCTGCCCTTTGACTATCACTTATTCAGTCAAATAGCCATTGTCCATGACTCAGCAGAAATGAAGAGAGGGGGACATACAAATAATCAAATTTTGGCTTTTCAATTTCAAATATCTAAGATCAGAAGAATAAGGTATAATTTGTATTCAGAGATTTATTAATGAGAAATTATGATAAGTAGAAAAAAAATTCCTTGGTTTGGGAAGAAGGGTGATAGTGGAAGTGTGAAAAGTAAGAAAAGTCTGTGAGGGCTTAGAATTTAGGATGAAAAGGAGTGACGTTAGCAAGATGGTCAAATATCCCTCCCTCAACAGCAATAATTTGCCATGCATCCATGAACAAAAGTGCCTTTGTGGGAGATTTGGGATCCAGGTAAGAGGCTGTGAAAACCCAGTGCAGTCCAAGAATGAGGAGAGCCATTTTGAGAAGACAGGCCCACACCCAGTCAGCTGACGTGCTGACCATGTTCTTAGCTATAGACCTGTAAACAGCTCCAGGAAGTAGAAGGAAAGCTGGAAATTTCATGGATACGTGGAAATTAACAACACAGTCCTGAGAAATGAATGAGTCAAAAAATAACTCAAAAGAAAAAATTTTTTTAAATTCTGAAACAAATGAAAATCAAAACACAACTACCAAAATGTGTAGGATGTAGCAAAGGCAGTTTTAAGGGGGAATTTGACAGCAATAAATGCCTACTTGAAGAACAAAGAAAAATCTCAAACAACCTAACTTTATACTTCAAGGAACTAGAATAGAAAGAGAACTTTAAAACTAAGCCCAAAGTCAGCAGAAGGAGGGAAATAACAAAGATCAGAGCAGAAATAAATGAAATAGAGACCAGCAAAACAATAGAAAAGATCAACAAAACTAAGAGCTGAATAAATTATCAGCAAAACACAATCAACAGTTTTTTATAAAAATTACATGAAAACGAAGGGCTAATCTCAAAATTGCAAGAATAGTACCATATTAGATAATTTATTAAAGTAATTCACTAAAATAACAAATGAGAGAAATATTTCATTAACACTCATTGTCATACCATTGAATAAAATGTAGTAACAATTAAAGATAGATATTTTTGGCAAAGTTAACTTTCATAAGTGTATCTACCAGACACCTATAACAAATATATACAATTTAAGATGCAAAGTTCTCGAATACTTTACCTTAAAGGCAGGAATAAAAATATCATCTCTTATAAAAAAAAATTGTGCTAAAAATCCTCCCCATTACAATAAAACAAGAGAAAAAATAGAGCGTGGGTGTAAAAGTTAAAGAAGAGGAAATAAATATTACAGATTTCCCCCCACTATATGAAAGTAGAGCGTTCCTATGAAACCTTTCGTAAACCAAAATGACATAACGTGAAGAAGCAATTACCTTAGGATGCTTCTTGCTGACAGATGCACAAAATAAATTGAGATAAATCAGAGATGTTCACAGACACATTTCAAAGCCAGGGTGGCTTGATGCTGAGAAGCTGAGTGTAGTTCCCAGGGAAGGAGCTTGGAGGGGCCACTCTCTGCTTGGGGTGCGTGCTGCCTCTTTAACAGCTGGCTGTAAAACAAATGCTGCACACCATTTTCAGTGTTCACCTTTTTTTGTAAAAACAAAAATCCTTTTCAGATTTCTTTTGGTTAGCAAAAACAGGTAATAATGTAGGCCTTTCGTAAAAGTGCAGTGGCATAAAAACGAACTTTCAAAAAGTCAGGAATCTGTATTTGCAGATAATATCATTTATGAAACAATTCAGGATAACTGACAAAACTATTAGAGCGAAAGGGAATATTCAACAGTGGACCATAAACTTATACTGACAGCTATCCTTAGGATTATGCTATTTTACTACCATTGTGCTTAGTACGCCACGTGTAAGGATGGAGACAGAAGCCTGTTGGATTGGTTTACAGGATTGGTTTGTCAGTTGCATGTGGTTAAACAACAGAAGTTTAATGATATTAAGGGAACTTGTTTGAAAATAGTTTAGATAATCATTGAGATCTGAATTTTATTTTTAGACTTAACATTTAAACCTCAATTGTCTATATAACTGTCAACTACATTTCCAACTTTATGCTGTGTAGATGTAGCTTACGTGTGATTTTCACTAAGAAAGTGAAATTTAAAGCACAGACATCCTTCCTTGATTTGTTTTTAATATACTCCTCCCAAAAAGTCAGTTGAAAATCTCTTAGAAAGAGCAAAGTTAGTTTCCTTAGTGGAACAAAATATTCTGACTAATCAAAATAATGTGTTCAGATCTTTTATTCAGATGAATATAGTTTAAAGAAAGATAAGGAGAAATGAAATTATGTTCAATGCGAAACAAAGCTAGCATTGGGACTTCCCTGGTGGTCCAGTTGTTAAGACTCTGAGCTTCCACCACAGGGGGCACAGGTTCAATCCCTGGTTGGGGAACTAAGATCCCGCAAGCCGAGTGTCATGGCCAAAAAACAAACAAACAAACAAAACTAGCATCATTAGAGATGCTACTTCAAGAACTGTGGTGTTGACTGAAAAAAAATGCACAATGTGAGAGTTGCGAGTTAAGTTTTATTTGGGGCAAAATGAGGACAGCAGCCTGGAGACAGCATTTCACGTAGCTCTGAAAAACTGCTCCAAAGAGGTAGTGGGGGGGAGGTCAATATATATGATTTTGGTGAAGGGGGAATACATGCAATCAAGCACATGGTGATGAGAAGCAGACGTCACCATGAAGGAATTTAGTACTTTTCTAGATATGAGGAGATGCAAGAATTGGGCTCATAAAATCAGCTCCTGAAAATATCTAACTATCTGAAGGCCTGTTCTGCCAGTTTTGCTCAAAGCACTGAGTGCCTCATTCCTGATCTCCACCCTGAATTCCTTTCAGGGGGTGTTGAGGGTCAGCAGCTGCAGTGGCACCTGATTTAATCATTGTAGAGGTAGATGGCAAGTGCCCATGGCAAGTGCCAATTTGTAGTTGATAATGGGTAACCTTTATTTCTCTGTTGGTACATAGTTATGACAATAAGTAGACATTGTTTTGAGTTGGTAACAGCATTCTATCAGTTCCAGAATGTGTCATGTAGTTTCTTTTTTTTTTTTTTAACATCTTTATTGGAGTATAATTGCTTTACAATGGTGTGTTAGTTTCTGCTTTATAACAAAGTGAATCAGTTATACATATACATATGTTCCCGTATGTCTTCCCTCTTGTGTCTCCCTCCCTCCCACCCTCCCTATCCCACCCCTCCAGGCTGTCACAAAGCACCGAGCCGATATCCCTGTGCCATGCGCTGCTTCCCACTAGCTATCTACCTTACTACGTTTGTTAGTGTGTATATGTCCATGACTCTCTCTTGCCGTCACAGCTCACCCTTCCCCCTCCCCATCATGTAGTTTCTTGATTTAATGTACACATGAATAAAAAGAGATCAAAGCAAAACTCATTTTTCATATGGAAATGAAAAGGAATGAAGAAGCAGAGATAACTACATATGCTTTGCTTAACCCTGCTGCAATGAATTGTATCTCACTGAAAATATTTTTATTAGATTTTAAATCTGTTGATATGATGAGCTATTCTTTCTCTTGGAGATGCACCGGTTATGCGCACACATAATGAAATTCATTTCACATATACAGAACCACTTAAAGTTGAATAAAAACAAACAGCCTTCTAATCTCATGACATTTGGAAAACAGCATGTGGAAAAGAAATTACAGTATGGATTTGGCAGTAAAATAAAATGACATAATTGGATTCCCTCATTTATTCTTTTCCAGCTTGAGGCAGATCTAAATTAAGAAGGTGGTAAAGAAGGTAAAATGAGCAAGTCATAAATAAAGCCAGCTATTTCAAAAACATTTGAATTTTAAATGTGCCAGTGATTTATTTATTTATATATTATGCCAGCACTTTTAACTTGTAAATTTTGAAAATTTGCCTTTGTGAGAGGTTACCGACAATGAACTTAATCTCTTTCAATTTAGGAAAATCAAGTCTACTCAAAGTGGCCTGTACTTCTAACTTTGCATTTTGAAAGCTAGCAAGCTCTTATAAAAAAAAAAATGCAATCCTGCCTCTACCTTAATCAGTTTAGAAGCCTCCAGTGCAACAGTGCTAATAATAATATTTTGAAAGCAATTTTAACCCACAAAGTCAAGCAGTGACCTGTAGGATTGATTCTCCTTCACTGAGGGTGCGTTAATATATCATTTTTTTGGATTTCAGAAATGATAGCTTCATTTCACCGAAAATACAAAAGCAGTGAAGTCAACTTTAGTTTTGCATTACTAAATTATTTCATGTCTACATGTTTTACAAAACAGAATTTAGAAGTAGATACTTGGGAACTACTTTAATGTGTCAGGTTAATTTTCTGTAGCTCCTAACCATATAGCTTCTATTAGCCAAATGCATTATTTTAATCTGTCATTATTCAATGACAGGTAAGTCCCAGTTTGAAAGCTGACAGTAAAGTAAATATGTAGCATTCTGGGAATAGAAACAGAGATTGATCATGTATTTCTTGCTGTACAGGGAAGATAAATAATTTCTATGTTTAGCAGTATTAACTTCGAAAGATTAAAAAAAAACCCACATTGTCAGCTGTTGGTGCCATCTAGTGCTGAACGCCTGGCAGAGGATGGGTGAAACGCTGTCGCAAATACAGAGGAAACAGAGTACAGAGCCACCTAGTGATTATTTTAACACTTCAAAATAGTCATCTCCAGTAGGAGTGGTGAATTACGTTTAGATGTTCCACAAATCTAAAATATTTCCAGTTTTTAGATAGCATCAAATTTTATTTCATCCTATGGATCCTGATCTTCTAAAACAAAGGTCAGTAAGCTAGGGCCTATGGGCCAAATTCAGCCTGCCACCTATTTTTGTACAGCACCGTATGAGTTAAGAGTGGTTTTTACGTGTTTACATAGTTGAAAAAAAATAAAAGGAAAAATATTTTGTGACATGTGAAAATTGTATCAAATTCTAATTTCCGTGTCCATAAATAGAGTTTCATGGGAACACAACCATGCCTGTTTGTTTACACATTGTCTGTGGTTGCTTTAAAGCCACAACAAAAGAGCTGAGTAATTGTAACTATGTGTAGCACACAAAGCCTAAAATATTTACTATGTGGCCCTTTATTGCTGATCCCCTGCTCTAAAATATGTTGGATTTTGAAAAACAACCCAAAAAAGAAAGAACACATGGATGTATTCTATTTAGTATGTGCAATATACATATTCATATGTCTGTGTATATCTATACGCCTATTTCTAGTTTCTGAAATACATCTATATGTTTTAGTATTTATTCAGTTCCAATTAAACATCACTTCCCATAAATACAGGATACTATTCTTTTGCACAGCTTCACCCTCAAGGAATCTAGGATACAGGCTTCAAGTTTGAGCTCCATTATTTTTCCCTTTATCCTTTTCTTCATGGATGGTTCAAGCCTTGTCCTGAGGGCACCAGGCCTGCAAGACATTCCTGCTGCCCAGAGCCCTGCATCCTGCACTGCACTGCTCTCACACCATCTGGGTGATTTCTTGACAAAGGCCCTGCAGGGGCGAGGAGTTGTAAATCACTGCTTGGCATTTCCAAAGGGTTAACAAAAGGGATGGATATTCTGTTAGCATTGCTTGAGGAGAACTGGCTAGCTCCCATCTTTCCGGTCTGGAGATTTTGATAGCATGATGTCTCTATGAAATGGAAACAGGCCCAAAAGGAAGATAAAGATGCAATGGTAAAGGTTAGAAAATGCAAAAAAAAAAAAAAAAATTACCTTGAGAAATATGCAGGCATTATGGCTGCCCTTGACATGTGAAAAGGGAAGAATGGAAAATTGCAGGAGGGAGATGAATTAATGTATTGTTTCCTGCTCTGGACATCAGGCTGTTACGCTTACAGCAAAATGATTTTGAAACACACTTGAGATTTGTCTGATATTTATCTTCTCAGACTTCCCTGATTTCTAGAATTCATTTGTAATTTGGTTTGTAAAGTACTGAGACATAATAAAATACATTTTAAGATGCATTGCTTTTGCAGATAATCATTTAAATTTTTATTCCTCCCTCTGTTTTACTACCTTAGTATCACTAATATCTGTGAAGATAATACAAAAAACAGTTTTTATATAAATGGAATACTTTATAGAAACTTCATAAGGGCCTCTACTCTAACCTCTCTGGCCCAGTAGAAGATATTCCTCATCAATATTCCTGTCAGTACTATTGACTGAAGAAAAATGCACAATGTGAGAGCTGTGAGTTAAGTTTTATTTGGGGCCTAATGAGGACTATCGCTCAGGAGACAGCTTCTCATATAGCTCTGAGGAACTGCTCTGAAGAGGTAGGGCGGGAAGTCAGTATATATAAGATTTTAGTGAAGGGGGAGTATGTGCAATCAAGCACAGATTTTGGCAGAAGGTTGATGCTGGTCATGAGAAGGTTGCAGCTAGTCACAAGGAGCAGATGTCTCCGTTGATGATTTTAGTGCTTTTCTAGATATGAGATGATGCGAGAAATTGGGGTCATAAAATCTTCTCCTGAAAATATCTTAACTCTCTGAAGGCCTGTTCTGCCAGTTTTTTTTCAGAGCACAGAGTGCCTCATTCCTGATCTCTGCCCTGAACTCCTTTCAGGGGGTGTTGAAGGTCAGCAGCTACAGTGGCTAGTGACTTTATCCTTGTAGAACCAGATGGTGAGTGACAGTTTTTAGTTGCCAGTACCATTGCAGGAAGGGGAACCCCTTCCAGGTCCCGAGAGTGGGCTCTTGTCTAACACTTGGAAATGAATTGTCTAAGGAGACACACGTACTGACAAATCAAAACACTTTATTGAGAAGGGGTGCCTGGGCAGAGAACAGCAAGGTAAGGGAACCCAGGAGAACTGCTCTGCCACATGGCTCACAGTCTCAGGTTTTATGGTGGTGATGTTAGCTTTCTGGGTTGTCTCTGGACAACCTGGTCTCTGGTCTTGCTTGACCCATATCTGGTCTGACTCAGGGTCCTTCCTGGTGGCGTGCGCATCTCTCAGCCAAGATGGATGCCAGTGTGAGGGTTTCTGGGAGGTTAGGGCAGGACATACTGTCTCCTCCCTCCTCCTTTTGGCCCCTCCTGAATTCTTCTGGGTCAGCAACGGGCTGGTGTCTCCTCCCTCCTTCTGGCCCCTCCAAACTTCTCCTGGTTAGTTTTCGGCATTCTTTATCGCGACCTCCTGTTTTGAGACAACTGAGGCAAATGGTTATTATCGTGCCTGGCCAAGGCAGGCGGTTTTGGTCAACGGTCTTGGGAAACAAATGATTGAGGTCCTGTTAGGGAGTGGTGTTACATTGGTGCTGGTCCAAGGACCCAGAATTACTTCAGTCCCACCTGGCCCATATTCCCAAGGAAGGTACATAAGAGGTACAGAAATAAAGAGATCCTGTCAACTGAAAATAAGTGCACAACCTAAAAGTTGGGAATTATGTTTTATTTGGGGCATTACTGAGGACTAGAGCCCGGAAAGACAGCCTCTGAGATAGCTCTACCTTGTAGAGGTAGATGGCAAGTGTCAGTCTCCAGTCGGCAGGGCCCCTTCATGGTCATAAGTTTGACCATGGTTTGGGGGGTCATTTCATGACCATTTCGTCCAATGGTGCTAGGAATGCGCATTCCCAGTTCTGGCGAAGATTTTGTTGACAGGCCACTCAATGTGCTGTTACTGAGCTAGGCCTTGTTAACAGTAGCCAAAAGTCTTTGGATCACCTGCCTTACTAGTCTCTTATGGTCCAGGAAAATGTTCCCTCTTGCTGCTGCTTCTCATATCTAGAGTTACACTATTACAATCATTGATCTCATATGGAACGATATATCATCATTTTATTAGAGGCTCAGTCACACATTTGGTAATGTAAGAAACAACAATTTTGTAAAACAGGCAATGTAGAAAATAATATAGCTAGCAGTATTACTAAGGTCATAAGTAAGAATTTAAGTCAAGGACTTCTATTAGGTGCAGCCTAATATATCTCTGGTCATCTGACTTAGTCTGTTCTGCACCAATCCTTATCTTTCAGGGAAATGATATATTGGAATTGTCCACAAGGAGCCCAGCCCAGTTTCCTAGTGCTGGTTATCCTTAGTGTAGTCTGTTTCTTTAAATTTTAATGACCATAGCCTGGTGTTAATCTCCTGGTTGTAGATCATGGAGCATCTGATCTTTATCCAAAGATTGATTATGGAGTTAGGCTTCAGGAACAAACTTAGAGTGTCCTTCTGACAATGTAATTAAATTTTGTAACAGTATAACGTAACAACAAGGAACTATGAGTCTTAGTAAACACAGACCTTAATTAAGAAAACTAGAATTTAATATTCAGTGAAATATATATTTTTTCTAAAATTACCCCCATTTTCACCAAGAACAGCCAAGACTAATTATTTTTAAAATAAGTCTGAGGAGATCTTCAAGATGGCGGAGGAGTAAGACGCGGAGATCACCTTCCTCCCCACAGATACATCAGAAATACATCTACACATGGAACAACTCCTACAGAACACCTACTGAACGCTGGCAGAAGACCTCAGACCTCCCAAAAGGCAAGAAACTCCCCACGTACCTGGGTAGGGCAAAAGAAAAAAGAATAAACAGAGACAAAAGAACAGCGACGGGACCTGCACCACTGAAAGGGAGCCGTGAAGGAGGAAAGGTTTCCACTCACTATAGGAAGCCCCTTCGGGGGCGGAGACTGCGGGTGGCGGAGGGGTGAAGCTTCGGAGCCGCGGAGGAGAGCACAGCAACAGGGGTGCGGAGGGCAAAGTGGAGAGATTCCCGCACAGAGAGGATCGGTGCCGACCGGCACTCACCAGCCCGAGAGGCTTGTCTGCTCACCCGCGGGTCGCGCGGGGTCTGGGAGCTGAGGCTCGGGCTTCGGGCGGATTGCAGGGAGGGCTGGGGTTGGCGGCGTGAACACAGCCTGAAGGGGTTAGTGCTCCACAGCTAGCCAGGAGGGAGTCCGGGAAAACGTCTGGACCTGCCGAAGAGGCAAGAGACCATTGTTTCTGGCTGCGCGAGGAGAGGAGATTCAGAGCGCCAGAGACGGGTGCAAGCCCTGGCTATCAGCGCGGATCGCAGAGACGGGCATGAGATGCTAAGAATGCTGCTGCCACCACCAAGAAGCCTGTGTGCAAGCACAGCTCACTATCCACACCTCCCCTCCCGGGAGTCTCGTCACCAACACTTCTTATCTGTCTTTTTAAAATTGTAGTCATAGGTGTGAGGCAGTACCCCATTGTGGTTTTGATTTACATTTCCCTAATGATTAATGATGCCAAGCATCTTTGCCTGTGTTTATTGGCCATTTGTATATATTCTTTGAACAAATATATATTCATGCCTTTTGCCCATTTTTTCAATTGGACTGTTTATCTTTTTGTCACTGAGTGTTGGGAGATCTTTATGTATCCTAGATTCTAGGCCCATATCAGATATATAACTTGCAAATATTTTCACTCATTCTGTGGGCTGTCTTTTGAATTTTTTTTAGCCTTTTGATGAATAAAATATTTAATTTTGATTAAGTTCAATTTGACTGTTTTTTTCTTTGTTCATTTGTGCTTTTGGTATCATATTTAAGGAACCGTTGTCTAATCTAAGACTGCAAAGATTTCTACCTATATTTCTTTCTAAGAGTTTTATACTTGCAGCTAAATGTACCTAATGTATACATTTAGGTCTTTGACCCATTTTGCAATAATGTTTGTATGCCATGTGAGATAGGAGTCCAAATTTATTATTTTGCATGTGGATATCCAGTTGTACCAGAACCATTTGTTTAAAAGAGTATTCTTTCCTTAATGAGTGGTCTTGACACTTTTGTCAAAAACCAATTAACCATAGATGTAGGATTTTTTTTTCTAGATTCCCACTTCT
Organism: Delphinapterus leucas; assembly: GCF_059928025.1. Classification (NCBI taxonomy): domain Eukaryota; kingdom Metazoa; phylum Chordata; class Mammalia; order Artiodactyla; family Monodontidae; genus Delphinapterus; species Delphinapterus leucas. The sequence continues at coordinate 100,541,733 of NC_143150.1, read as the reverse complement.
GTTCCATTAATTTATATGTCTATCCTTATGCCAGTACCACACTGTTTTGATTACAGCCATTTTGTAGTAAGCTTTGGAACTGAAAGTACCAGTCCTCCAGCTTTGTTTTTCTTCTTCACGATTGTTTTGGCTATTCTATGCTCATAGCATTTCCATATGAATTTTCAAATCAGGTTGTCCATTTCTGCAAAAAACACAGTTGGCATTATGATAGTGATTGTATTGAATCTGTAGGTCAATTTGGGGAGTACTGCCATCATAAGAAAATTAAATTTTCCAGTACATGAACACAGGATGCCTTTCCATTTGTTTAGGTCTTCTTTAATTTCTTGCAACAATGCTTTGTAAATTTCAGTGTACAATTCCTGCAATTCCTTGGTTAAATTTATTACCACGTATTTTATTTTACTTGATTCCTTTAAAAATGGAATTCTTAATTTCATTTTTGGGTTGTTCGTTGCAAGTATATAGAAATACAGCTGATATTTGTATATTGATCTTGAATCCTACAACTATGCTGAACTTATTTATTAGCTGTAATAGTTTTTGTGGATTATGTCATCTATGAATACATAAAGTTTTACTTCTTCCTTTCAAATCTGGATGCATTTTATTTCTTATTCTTTCCTAATCACCTTGAATAGAGCTTCTAGTACAGTGTTAAATTGAAGTGGCAACAGAAGACATCTTTTTCTTGTTCCTGATTTTAGGGGGACTTTCATAAGTGTGATGTGAGCTGTGGATTTTTCAAATACAGTTTGTCAGGTTGAGGAAGTTCCCTTCTATTCCTTGTTTGTGGAGCGTTTTTATTATTAAACAGTGGTGGATTTTCTTAAATGCTTTTCTGCATTCATTGAGATAATCATGTGGGGATTTTTCCTTCCTTCTGTTAATACAATGTATAATATTGATTGATTTTCATAGATAGAACTGCTCTTGCACTTCTGGGATAAATCACATTTGAACAAGGTGTATAATTCTTTTAATATGTTGCTGGATTCAGTTTGCTAGTATTTTGTTGAGTGTTTTTACATCTGTAGACATAAGCGATATTTTTCTGTAGTTTTCTTTTCTTGTGACATCTTTATCTGTTTGGTATCAAGTAATACTGGCCTTATAGAATAAGTTAGGAAGTGTTCCCTTCTCTTCTGTTTTTTGGAAGAGTTTGAGAACAGTTGGTTTTAAATCTTAAATATCTAGTAGAATTCACCAGTAAAGCTGTATGGTACTGGGTTTTTCTTATCATTGTAAACCTTAAAATCTTCAAGTTAAATCTCTTCACTTGTTATGGGTCTCTTCAGATTTTCTATTTCTTCATAAGTCAGGCTAGTAGTTTGTATTTATAGGAATTTGTCCTTTCCATTCAGGTTATATAATTTGTTGGCATGTAATAGCTCATAATATTCTTTTATAATACTTTTTATTCCTGTAAGGTCAGGAGTAGTATCCTGCTTTAATTCCTGATATTAGAAATACAAGTTTTCTCTCTTTTTTTTATTTGTCTACCTAAGGTTTGTCCTTTTTCTTTTGATATGTTCAAAAGAACAAACTTTTGGCTTTGTTGATTTTCTCTATTATTTTCTATTCCCTATTTCATTTCTCTCCACCATAATTTTTGTCACCCCTCCTTATGCTTCCTTTGGGCTTAGTTTGGTCCTTCTTCTTTTTCTAGTTTCTTAAGGTGGCAAGTTACATTATTGTTTTGAGATGTTTATTCTTTTTTTTAATGTAGGCATTTATAGCTATACATTTCACTCTGAGCCTTACTTTCAGTGTAGCCCCGAAGTTTTGGTATGGTGGGTTTCATTTTTAATCTCAAAGTATTTTCTAATCTGTTATATCTCTTGCCTCAGGTGGCCAGGGCTAGTATATTTGTATATTAAATGATTTTAATCATTGCCTACTAGGAGGCCAGTCTAGCTGTGAGAACGTTCCATGGAGGGCAAAACAAAAGCAAGCCCTTAAACTGATCCTTCAGAGAGCCATCATTCAGGACAAAACTTGAATTCTTTGAGGATAAAGTTTGTGTGGCCCCCTCCAGCATCTGCAAGCAACACCTAGAACCACTGGTGATCTGGGGTGGCTGCGGTTTGTGGCAGCTTGAAATGAGATCTCAACTCCCTGACTGGGAATCAAACCCGGGCTGCAGTGGTAAGAGTGCCAAATCCTAACCACTAGACCACCAGGTTCTAGTGGCTAGAAGCAGGGCCCTGGCTCTTGTCTTCTTTGGAGAAAGAATTTCAGCAAAGAGATGGAAATTTGTAAAGAAGAGAGAACGTTTATTAGGAGCAAAGTACATGCGGAAAGATACATGGGCGAGCTCAGAGGGAGTCACATGCTTTTGGGGTAGTTTAAATCATTTATATGGGGGTAGTTCTTCCAGGTTGCCTCTGGCCAATCATCTTGCTTTGTCTGGCTCTGTGTCCATATTTGGTCTGACTCAGGGCCCTCCTGGATGTGCATGAGCATCTTTTAGCCAAGATGGATTCCAGCGTGTGGGTCTCTAGGAGATTGGCAGAACATATTGTGAACTAGCACCCTCTCCTTTTTCTGACCCCTGAGGAACCTTTCCACACTTGTAGTTTGGGAGGTCTCCTTGATCTCAAGAATGAGAAATATGTAGACTCCTTATCTTTTTACCCAGGCAGGGCTCAGCTCCTCTCTGCTTCTGCCATTATCTTTATCTTGAAGTGTCTGTCCTCAGGGGACAAATTCCAGCTGCTCAACGTGGGGCCCATCTATCTCTTGCCTCAGGAGTACTGCACAGCTGAAAGGGGCCACGAGGAATTTTCTTCCTCTTATACAGTGTTTGTTCAAACTTATCTAGCATATATCTGCCCTTGTTAGTTATAAAGATGTTGCCTTCTCCTGTATTTTAATTCTGTAAAGTTGTACCGTGGCTTCGATGATCACCCGTTCCCCAATAGTTTTGACATGGCTGCCACATAATAAGTGCTCAATGAATACTTGTTAATTAAGTCTTTTATATTTAAGGTAGAGGAACGAAGACCCTGAAAAACTGATTTGACTTACAGTGGCTCATACAGTACTCAGCAGGGAAACCTAGCTGAAACCTTGGAGTTTCCCATAAAAATCTCGTGTTGTTTATTAACTACTTCGGATTTGAATCCTTCCTTGCTACTTTGACTTGCCCTTGAGGACACAGACCATGTATTGAAGTGCCAGAATATTGTGTTAGTTTCTTTCTGTGCCCAACTCCAACCCCAGTACTCAAAAATACTCCCAAAAGAGGTCTTTAAGTATATGGGCTACTTTTTTTCTAAATATTTTGTTGTTAAAAGTATTTCAGGGAAAAAAATGCTTTATGGTCAGTCCCAACTGCTGTACAGCAAATTGGTCACCTATGATTTCTCAGGTTCCTACAAATCTCAGGGCTATGTAGAGAGTACAGGGTAACAGTTTCTGTCTACTATTTGTCACTTCATCCAAAAGAACATCTGTGCGTCCCCCCCAACCCCGGTACGCGGGCCTCTCACTGCTGTGGCCTCTCCTGTCGCACAGCACAGGTTCCGGACGCGCAGGCCCAGCAGCCATGGCTCACGGGCCTAGCCGCTCCGCGGCATGTGGGATCCTCCCGGACCAGGGCACAAACCTGCGTCCCCTGCATCGGCAGGCGGACGCTCAACCCCTGAGCCACCAGGGAGGTCCCATCTGTGCCTTTAATTGCCCGTTTAAATAGCTTTCAGCTCTTGGCAGTTCAGTAAGATAAAACCTTTGTAGTTAAAGTCACCATGTGACTCTAATATACCACCCTGACGGAAAAAAGTGCAAAGGTAAAAGCACATGAACCTAATGAACAAAGTCAACCACACAGATCTGATAGATTTGAGAGAATTAAGAGGAAAATTACCCATTTCCTTTATTGTGAATAACGCCTTCCAGAATATGATCATTATAAAATGCTCATTCTTACTCAATGCCCTCACGTCTTGCCCTAATCCCCTATAGGAGCAAGTCTCTTTGACAGTGGGCTGTAGTTCAGTCACCAGTAGGCAAGGAGAATAAAACTGATAAACGTGAGTCTCTCGGCCCTTAGCCAGGGAAACAATAAATAACTTCAACCGATATGTCGTTAACAGGCTGCCCAGCAAGAAACCTGAGCTCCCCAATCAGGGATTTAAGCCCCATTGTGCTTCAGTGTGTCCCCAGCAGATGAAAAGCACAGATGAAAGAGAGAACCAAGATAAAACCATGAAGGGCCCCCCAAATTCAACAAGAGGCTTAGTACACGATAATCACATCAATCTGTTCAGGTCAAACACTAATACTTCTATGCCCTTGGAAGTCTAAGAAGAAGGTCCAGCCAACAACTGTAGGCACTTGTTTAAAAAGGAAGGTCTTAATGCAGGGGGTGGGGAGACAGTATGGAAAGAAAAGACAAACATTCCTATGGCCAGTACTCCGTGTTTTGTTTTGTAGGACGTAAAATTTACTTTATGCTTCTGAGAATTGTTTTTCAGCCATAAACCTTTCAAAAGTCTGGTGTATCTAATTCAAAGCCTTTAAAATTTATGTTATAAAATTTATTACAGTGCCCTTATAAATCAGCACTTGATGGTAACAAATTATCAGAATGAGCTGTATATTAAAAAGATAAATCAGAATTAAATAGTAAAAAGAGAAGGTGTTTAAAATCAGACAGCCAAAGCACTAACTAATGGGAATATTTGTAAACGTGACAGTGATTTATAGCAGGGCTCTTAGAGTGCATAAATCCTGCACAAGTTTTTGCATCTAACTGCAGGGACTTTCCATCCGTTGTTTATAAATCAAGAAGTTAATGAAGAGTCAGGGATCTGTAAATCCAGACACTAAATTAGAAATTTGTAGCTTTTGATTTACAGTAAGTTACCTCAAGAATTACACATATAAATAAGCAGAAAAAGAAATTACATTTAAAATCAGGTGAAGGTTAACATTTAGAAATCAAAGTTGTAAATAGCACAGGGAGATCAGCTTGGTGCTTTGTGACCACCTGGAGGGTTGGGATAGGGAGGGTGGGAAGGAGGGAGATGCAGGAGGGAGGAGATATGGGAACATATGTATATGTATAAGTGATTCACTTTGTTATAAAGCAGAAACTAACACACCATTGTAAAGCAATTATACTCCAGTAAAGATGTAAAAAAGAAAAAAAGATTACCGATACCAACTCAACGAATTCTACAACTCTGCATTTCATAATTTTACTTATATAATATACATTTTAAAATTGAACTGTGTCCTGTAGTCTCATAAGTATTCATTACCTTAAAAATAATGCCTTCTGATGGATTGGACAGTGAAGTTGTGTTGATCAACCCATTTATAATCTAAATAATGGAGGAAAACTTTGCAGTTTTGTCCTTCTCTATAAAAAGCCGACATGCATATCTTCCCCAGATACACACATGCCCAGGTTGCATCTTAGGAAATTCCAGAAAGCCTGGGTTTCATCTGACATTTAGATACCTAATTTATCATAGCACATCCTGAAAATTAAGTGCATTGCCATTTAATTGATGTGAGGTTACTGGGACCTGTAAAATGGAAAGGATCTTTTCAACGATTGACCAGGTCAATCTGGTCTTTCCTTTATAGAACATTTCTTCATTTACAATTTTCAAAGGAACAGGATTCTAAGGTGCTCCAGATGATTGGTTTAAAACTTCACCAAGGCTTGTCAAAAGAACAAAGTGAAGGCAAAGAACAAAGTGAAGGGATCCAAAGATGAAGAAAACAAATTCCTAGGGCCAACTCCAGTGTAGGAGATGAGAATCTTATTCCATGAGTACAGAAGGTTCTCATGTTCATGGGTGCCAGGAGTTCAGCTAAGAAGTTCCTGGGTTCCTCAGATCCTGGGGCCCAGCGGCGGTCATTACAAAGGAGACCTGCCTGGGTACTATACTGTGAGGAAGCACACATCCTCAGTACCGTGACCCCCAGGAGCACTGGGAAGTGCACGGCATATGTGCATAAGTGGTTCACTTCCCTTGCTAGGTCAGGGAGTACAGGCCTCCTTATGTGCAGACCTGTGCTTTTCTGTAGCCTCAGGATTATCTCAAAGACTAGTTTTTCTAGGAAGTGCTTGGGTCATCAGAATGAGGCACTGAAGGAAGTCCTCTGGCATAAAAGGAGAGAGAAACTGGCTTTACTGGGGCTACAGTATTGCTCATTGTCAAGAACGCATCCAGCGAGGAGACATCCCAACAAGAAATGAGCTTCAGGCCTCTTGGCCCTGGCTCCCTGGGGCCCACCTCCATGCCGGTCTTCCTGAGAGAGACAGGCTGGCAACTGAGCATAGACACAGGAGGAAAGAACTGGACTCTTGCAGCACACTTGTTATGATTATATTTGTTCTCCCTCCAAAATAGACTTTTATGGTATTAATTAGTACAGACAACTTTTTAAGACATTCTTTTTCTGGCAAAGGACAGAGAAATTCTCAAGCAATATATAGCAGAATGCCGTGCTAACTCAAGGTAATTCTTAAGTCCAGCCTCTCTCTCTCTTTTCTCCTGGGAAATGTGTTTTTCCACAAACTACTCTTGGTTCTCTTCAGACCATTCCATTTCTATTTTCTTTTCTCAAACAACTGGTATTCTCTATTTGCTCATGGGTTTTCTTCCCTCTTAAATTTAACATGACCTTTACAAAATTCACTCTCTTCTGTAGTCAGTGTCATGCAGTGATTAAGAGAAGAGGCTCTGGGAGACTTCCCTGGTGGTGCAGTGGTTAGGAATCCACCTGCCAGACGTAGAGAATGGACTTGAGGACACGGGGGGGGGGAAGGGTAAGCTGGGACGAAGTGAGAGAGTGGCATGGACTTATAAATACTACCAAATGTAGAATAGATAGCTAGTGGGAAGCAGCCGCATAGCACAGGGAGATCAGCTCGGTGCTTTGTGACCACCTAGAGGGGTGGGATAGGGAGGGTGGGAGGGAGATGCAAGAGGGAAGAGATATGGGGATATATGTATATGTATAGCTGATTCACTTTGTTATAAAGCAGAAACTAACACACCATTGTAAAGCAATTATACTCCAATAAAGATGTTAAAAAAAAAAAGTATCCACCTGCCAATGCAGGGGACACGGGTTCGATCCCTGCTCCAGGAAGATCCCACATGCCACAGAGCAACTAAGCCCGTGCGCCACAACTACTGAGCCTGCGTTCTAGAGCCCGCGAGCCACGACTACTGAAGCCTGCGCACCTAGAGCCCGTGCTCCACAGCAAGAGAGCCACAGCAATGAAAAGCCCGCGCACCGCAACAAAGAGTAGCCCCCGCTCACCGCAACTAGAGAAAGCCCACACGCAGCAACGAAGACCCAACGCAGCCAAAAAATAAATAAATAAATTTTAAAAAATTAAAAAGGGAAGAGGCTCTGGAATCACATCGACCTCAGCTTCAATCATGACCCCACGAGTTACTGCATTATCAAGTAATTTACCTTCCCTGGGCCTGCAAATTAAGACTAGTGCCTGAGTCATAGAGCTATTACAGGGATTTAAAAGATAGCCCATGTAATGTGCTAGATAGTCTCAGGCACATAGTAGGGACTCGGTAAATGTTAGCTTTTTACATTCTCACTTCATCCCTTCAGTTTTTGCCTCCAGTTCTGATTGATAAATTATTTTCTGACTCTCTGTGTTCAAATTCTTGAGAAAGAAAATCAGGTTGGCATAACTGTCCTATCAAACCACACAGCTACAGGGCTGTCCATGGATTAATGAGTCTCTAGTCAGATGCCCTCTCCTGACAGCCTCACCATGGCCTGGACATGAGTTTAGGTTATAAAACCTGCCTATCAAAGAAGCAAAGGCTATGAGGGAAGCAGTTTCCTGAAGGAGAGGCAGGGCTGATTGGTATTGATCAGCATCCTGGAAAGAAAGTATTTATAAATGCAGGTTTTCACAATATTGAACCAATGTTTCTTTATATCAGAAATAATCATGGTAGGGCTTCCCTGGTGGCGCAGTGATTGAGGGTCCACCTGCCGACGCAGGGGATGCGGGTTCGTGCCCCTGTCCGGGAGGACCCCACGTGCCACGGAGCGGCTGGGCCCGTGAGCCATGTCTGCTGAGCCTGCGTGTCCGGAGCCTGTGCTCCACAACGGGAGAGGCCACAGCAGTGAGAAGCCCGCGTACCGCAAAAAAAAAAAAAAAGAATCATGGTAAATGCTTGTTATTGGTTTTGATGAGTTTGGCTGGTAGTATACACCTGCGTTTTACTTAAGCCTATTTACTTTGAGAATTTCTGTTGTAGTTTAAGATCATCAATACAATGATAATAATTCAAAGCCAATTCTAGAAATACAAAGTAAAATTTTTTCTATGAAACTGTCTTCATAGCAATCAGCGTCTGACACGGCAGTGGGCAGAATTAACGTGAACTGTGTCTGCCATTGCCTGTGTGGTGAACATCTTCCTGAAGGTAAAGGGGCTTCAAGTAGCAGGCAGGCATGCCAAAAAACATCCGCATAAACCTCCTAGAAAGGGGCATGAGAGCTCAAACTCTAATGAAACCATCTGTGCGGAGAGGTCTGTGGAGCTGATGAGTATGTTATTTACAGGCCAATTCTGTGAGGTTTGCTGGCTGCGTAATTAGGACAATTGCTACTCTGGCCTTTAGCCCCTGCTCTGACTCAGCTTACACAATTTATCTACCCAAACCAGTTCTCCACCACTCTTCTGACCAAGCACAGTGCTGTCTATTCTAGGGCATAACTTTATTGCCAAATTATTGTCTACTTTGGTACAATGATTTATTTCTTCTTAGTTCGTTTTAAAACTATGAGGAGATAACTTTTGTAACTCAGTTGTTAAAGACAGCAAGACACGGGTGAATTCATTCATTCACCCATTCATTTAACAAATGTTTTCCAAGGACCTACTTATGGTAGACCTTGTTTCAAGTGCTTGAGATACATCAATGAACAAAACCAAAAACAAAATCCTACCATAATAGAGCTTACCTTCTATGCAGGTAGAAAATAAACAAGATAGGGACTTCCTGGCAGTCCAGTGGTTAAGACTCTGCTTCCACTGCAGGGGGCATGAGTTTGATCCCTGGTCAGGGAACTGAGATCCTGCATGCCTCGTGGCCAAAAATAAAGTAAATAAAATAAAGAAGATAAATAAGTAAAATATAGGGTATGATGGAGAGTGATAGAGATTGGATTTTTTTTTTTTAAAGAGCAGCAAAGAAAGAAATATTTTCTTTCCTTTTAAGGTGGAGGGGTAGATATAACATTAGTAAGACTAGGAAAACACTGCATGCAGAAGGGAAGTCTCTCACATGGACAAATTCTTCTACAGGTAATGACTCCCCAGTGGCCTATAGCCACAGGTAGAACAGAAGTTGAGGACCTCAAACCAGCCAAATCCACCAGAGAGGGACTGAATTCTACTGAAGATCAGAGGATATGTTAGGTAAGGCCATAAGGCACATGAAAGCAAGAAATAGATCTAGAAACCTGGTAATCAGAAGAGGAGGAAATATCAGGCATGTACTGAAGATAAGGCCAGACATAAGAGAGGACAAACTGAAGACAGTCTCCTAATAGGAGCTCAGAGGTAGGTAGGGGTAATCGGGAACCAGATCCCCAAACAGGATCTCAGTAATAGGGGACAGAACTCAGCCAAAGAACTTGAGAAGCAGATGTGGAACAACTCAGCCAAGCTAACCTTAACTCTAAATCAACGTTCACCCTCAACTAGGAGCTTTGAAAAATGTCTTGGGCCAGAAGTCACTTCATTCTGTCTTGGCCTGCAGGTAAAAGGAAGGGAGGGTGGCTATGATAGTAATTTCAGGGATACTTTTGAAAGTTCTTCACAACCGGTATTACAGTGTAGTGTCCAAGCAGAATGGAGACAGGTCCTAATGCTGAAGAGGGTCCTGGAAGGCAGTGCCAGGTGTGCCACCTTAGTTGGTGAATGGATCATATGGTAGTGAGGGGGGATGTCTAGGGCAATGACAAAGAGGACGTCTGGGAGCTCAAGGAAGTGGCTGATAATCAGCTAGTACTCAAACACCTCAGTATATTGATATAATTTGCCCATCTCTCAGGTATTAGCTCCTAAATCCAGGATCCTTGAGGAAGAGCTTTGATGACAAAAAGTAGCTTTGTCCATTCATAGCATTTTGGTCCATGTGAAGAGTGCAGTGTAGTCATTACAACACAGAGTTCTGGCCAAGCCATTTGCAGGCTGTGTCTCTGGCACTTTGCTTATTCTCTCCAGGCTCTGGACCTGCAGTCATGAAATGGGATGATGACACCTACCTCGCAAGGGCGTTGTGAACATCAAAGGGATGGGAAAATGCGCAGAGTAGTGACTAGCACATAGAAACTGTGCAGTCATCACTGGAATAACCTTGCACTAGAAGGGACCTAGATGAGGTCTCGGCCAGTTCCCTGGTATATATGAGAAACCTGACATCCGGGGATGCTGTCATTTCCTAATGGTCACCCAGTAGTTTAATCACAAGCTCAGAAGAGGAACACAGGTTTCCTGCCTCCCAGTTGCATGCTTTTCATTCTACGTTACACTGTAACTCTTTTACCCTTTTACAAATAATGTACTGGAGCTTTGCCCCTGTGCTGCACCAATAAGATATGCATTCATGTTACTGGGTTGGCCAAAGTTCGTCTGGGTATTCTGTAAGAGGTTATGGAAAACCCAAACGAACTTTTTGGCCAACCCAATAGTAACTTTTTGCTGTAGAACGTGTGGTAGGGAAGAGGGAAAAGTAAACATAAAATGAGATTTTATGCATAAAGCATAAAACCTATAGAGGTATGCTTAATGAAGGGCCTTGGAGTGTGGCGATGGGGATTCCAATGAAAATAGCACACATTTATATATAGGCTACGAACTCATTCTTTCCAGAGCGATTAGTCAGCATGATGCCATCTATTTATTGTCCTCACAGATACTTCCCAGTTATTCTCTAAGTTGACTCTCCAGAAGCTCAGGTAGGGGAATATATTCTGACAGAACACGATCTTGCCCTGGGAACCACTGCCCAGACAGATCCCAGACGATCTTGCCCTGGGAACCACTGCCACTAAGTCTCCTGTGAATCTGCATTTCTCTCTCTGTCTGGAAGCTTCAAGACAATGTTTGGAAGCAGGGACGTTAAGTAAATAGCCACAGCATGGAGGGTTCTTTCACCAGATTAGCATGACCCCTGACAGCTGGGGACAGCAAACTCACATTTAAAGAACACTGCCAAATGTGTCACCCTACTCCCTGCTTTCCCTTTAATTACCCCACGCCAGTAAATGGGTTTGTGTGTGGAGACAGGAAAGGAGACAAGCATGAGGTCTGGATTTTAGCCGCCCCCCTTCCCTGTCTCCTCCCCCATCTTCAGATCTAGAAAAGAGCAGCTCCACTGATGGAACTTGAGATGTGCTTCCATGGTTCACTGGTGTCTGGGTTTGTGTGTGTATGTGATTTTTCTATAGATACAGCCCTTAACAGTTACTAAGACAGCAGAACATGTGCTACCTTCCAAGAAGCAGAAGACTCAGTCACAATCTGTCAGAAAACAACTGTTTGCCAAGGAACCCTCCCAGAAGCACTAACCTTAGTTTAATATGTTATTGATTTTCTGAACTGTTAAGTATGGTTTATAATGGCAATAACCTACACGATACCACTCATTACATCAGTTAATACCTAGTTTATTAAAGCATTAATGTTGCCAACCTACATGATACTGCACATTAAATCAGTTATTTCCTAGTTTATTAAAGCATTAATGTGTGAAACTTAAAATAAGAGATTTCTAAATGAACATTAGTTAAGTATTTTTAAATGGCTTATGGGAGCTCTTTAGTACATACCAGACTCTTCTTGTCCTTCTCTTTTCTTCCTAAAATAAATGAGCCTGTACTGTGTAAGTATGAAGCTCCTCTGGGTTTAGTGAGATAATCCACAATTAGCCACTGGCATACATTTGCATAGTTAACTAAATGTCAACTACTGATTGAAAGGTGTGTGTGCGTGTGCACATGCGTGCAGGTGGAGAACTTGGGAATAAGGTGGAGAAAAGAGTTCTGAACTATGTAAAAACACTAAGTGTTTCCCCATTGTTAATGCAAGGAAGGATTCATGTCTTGTCTTTTACAGGGAGTGTGTTAGTCTGCTAGGGCTGCTGTAGTAAAATACCACAAACTGCGTGGCTTAGACATAAATTTATTTTCTCACAGTTCTAGAGGCTGAAAGTCCAAGATCAGGGTGCCATCAGGGTTTGTTTCTGGTGAGGCCTATCTTCCTGGCTTATAGATATCTGCCTTCTCACTGGGTCTTCACGTGGTTTTTCCTGTGTGTGTGTGCAGAGAGAGAGCAATCTCTGGTGTCTCTTCCTCTTCTCATAAGTAATCCAGTCCCATTGGATTAGGACCCCACCCTCGTGACCTTATTTTTCCTTACTTATCTCCTTAAAAGCCCTATCTCCAAATATAGTCATATTGGGGATTAATGCTTCAACATACAAATTTGGTGCAGACACAATTCAGTCCATAGAAGAAAAGTAGCATGACGTATGGAAAGACTTGGAACTGGTTTTGGGTCCCGTTGATTCCAGGTGTGTGACCTTGGGCGAGTTACTTCATCTTTCTGTGCCTCAGTTTTCTCATCTGCCTACCTTTCAGGTTGTTAGCCTTTAATAGACATAAACTGTAGTTATTTTCATTTCTTATTTCAGGCAATTGCACTTTAAGGACTTTGCATTACTCTTCATATAACTTGTTAAAACACTGTTATAAGAGGGTTCTCTTTTAGTCTCTGAGTGTGTTTTGTTGTGTTCTTATATGCAGGGGGTAGTGGTTTACTTCCAGTTTGGTTGGAAGTTGTTTGAGGTCAGGGTACATTACATCTTATGTTTCTTGTTATCTGGCACCTCACATAGTATATTTTACATAGTAGACACTCAAGAAAGTCATGATAATTTGGTTGGTAGAAAGCTATGCCACCTGCCTACTTGATTTTGGGGCTGTTTTCTCTATCCCTCCCCCTCCTTAAACATAGCCCTATTAATGAATTTTAGCACATTGTATGGGATTGCTGAAGTGCTGAAGTTAATAATTAATGGCTGATGTTTATGTATTATTTTCTACCTCATTCTAGAAAATAACTGTCAATATATGTTAAGTCCTGAAACAAAAGGATCCATTTGTGTTGATATCAGCTACTGAACTAAAGTCAATCCATTTCTGACAAAGTTCCTCCAAAAAGGGCAGAGACAGACTATTAACAACTAAGTTTAACTTACTGTTTATGTTAGTTCCTACATGGTAACATTTTTACCTGTTTTTATAAAGGATCTCTGTAATATCTTTCAAGCTCCTATTATTTTTAAATTCTATCTGAAGACTGTGATTTTCAGGACGGGAATATGTTGACTCACTGTGTGTGATTAGTAATTTGAACAAATAGTCAATAATGTCTGTTACTGCTAAAATGAAGTAGAAGACGTTTTAGTTCACGGAGCCTATGGTCCAGTATGAGACATAATCTATAGTGATGTAACAAATGAAAATATAATACTCTAATCAGGATCCAGATGAGAGTACTATTTGAGCTCACCAAGATTATAAGTCACTAGAGAGAGAGAGAGATGAACTTACATTTACTTACGTCTTCACCATGACTGTTTTGGTGTCAGATATAATTAGTGTTCAGTAGACATTTATTCCATGAATAGCCAGTTTCTTTTTTTATTGTATTAGTTTAAGGTGTATAGCGTAGTGATTCAATATTTGTGTATATTATATTGATACTACATTAAAATTTATTATGAAATAATGGCCATAATTCCCTGTGCTGTACAATACACCCTTGTTATTTATTTTATACTTAGTAGTTTGTTTCTCTTAATCCCCTACCCCTGTCGTGCCCCTTCCCCCTTCCCTCTCCCTACTGGTAACCACTAGTTTGTTTTCTCTATCAGTGAGTCTGTTTCTGTTTTGCTATATACATTCATTTGTTTTATTTTTTAGATTCCACATATAAGTGATATCATACACTATTTCTCTTTCTCTGATTTATTTCACTGAGCATAATATTCTCTAGGTCCATCCATGGGCTAACCAGTTTCTTGACCTACACTGGAAATTTTTCTAACAAACATTCAGTTTCTCTTTCATTTTTTCTTCATGATTCTAGATGATAAAGACTGTGAATAGAAATAAAACAAGAACATTTAAAAGACTTGCATTGTTAAAGCTAATATGTACTTATGTATGTATTTCTATGCATGAGTCAACAAGATACATCTCCTTTATTAATAATGCAATAATAGTGTGATGTTTTTATGTATAATCAAATTAATTAAATGTTTACCCACATTACTCAGCTCTCAACCTCTCTGTAGCCTCCAACTTAGTTTATCTTCTTAAAATCTGGGTGTAGTCTGTTGCATTGTGAAGCCCCAGGCTTCTGTCAGGAGCTAATATCGGGTGTATTTCACACCAGCACGTGCCCCTCTGTGAGCTTTTTGTCTTAACTTCCTCTTCCTATGAATGATACTGTGGTCTCCCATGCCTGTCTCAGCTGCACAGGTCACCAGTATCATTCATCTTTTACATCTACCTTTTCCTTTTCCTCGTCCCTCAGCTGCAAGCAGTGATTAAGATATGAGATTTCTAGGAGTTCCAAGGCTGGCCCAGTCATTTTTTCTTTCAGTTTCCATTGCTTCTAGTTCAAGTTATCATTATCTCTTACCCAAAAGTGATTGTCCAGTCACCAGTTTCTCTTTGCTTCAGATATTAGTGTGGATCTCTCTGTTACTCAGTGTCTATATAAATAACGATCTTGATTCCACCTCAGCATTGGTCTGTTACCTCCTTTCTACCCCACCAATCTATTGCTTACATTATCCACTTACTTGGAATGCCCTGCTTCTCCCCATATCCACGTATCTAAAGCTTGTCTCTTCTTTAATCCTATCCAAAGCCTCTGTTTCCATAAAGCACTTCTCTCTCCATTAAACTATAATACCTCAGCTGCACCCTTTTGATGATATTTTTCACAGGCTCCCTATTACAATGGTAACTGGTATACCTAAAACCTTTTCAGGTCAGAAGCTGTAATTAATTTATATAGTGTCTAATCTTAAGCTATGTGTCTAAATTTCATCATCACTGGCTTATACCCAAGGAGCGTGAAAAGAAGGAAAGTTTAAACCATCCTAGGTTTATGGAAGAAATACAATAAATAAGCAAACGTAACAGAGTTTGGGAACATGAGAAATTTGGAACACAAGCAGGCAAAATCATGTACTGGAGTATCAGACAAAATCACGTATTATTGTATTTCTTAAATAAAGAGATTCTTAAACTTTCCTATAAAGCACAATTATTAGAGAAACTCTCAAAGATAGATAGATGATAGAAAAATAGAGATATGTGTTGATCAAACCATTTTATTGTCCCAGACCCTTTGCATTTAAGACATTATTGACTGCTAATAGCGGAATTCAGTAGGGATGGCTTGAAACAATGGCTGCATGGCGAGTTGGACTACATAATCTTCACTTCAAACACCAATTTAAGTGAATTTATAAATATCAACATCTAAAAGTTACCTGGAAAAAACATTTTGTCATCATAAAAGCATTATATTAAGAAAGTATGCTATTTTTCTGTTTATCAGGAATACTATCAAATACCAATTATTAAAAAAATTATAAGTAGTTGTCTGTAGCATATGTGGTACCAAACAGAAGAACTGGAATTAATTACTCCCTTTAAGCAGCATTTTTAGCGACTTATGTTGCAATGCCATGCAGATGGTGCAAAATAATGACTATTATTTATTTATGCCAATGTACATTGAGAGTCAAAAAGTAATGATGTTTAGTAAAGGCTTAAAAGTACTTAGAATTTAAGTCTCTAGTTACACTGCTAGCCCATTCCTGGTGGATGTCAACATATTTTTAGTGTTATTTCACAAAGTGAGAGTTCCAGAAAACTAGACTCACAAGATGCTCCAAGATCAAAAGAATTCATATGAATATAATATAATTATAGTAGTCAAATAATTTAACTAAATAATTGAATTAACAAATAAATTGGGGAGAAAGTATACCTGTTCTTTACAGAATAATTCCTGTTAATAAGTGAAGAAGGAATGAAGGAAATAGGAAAATCACCTTTGGGCAAACATCACAGAAAAAACTAGTGTGTGCAAGAACTGTTGGTTGATGCTAAAACTAGTGGATGAAAGTATGGAAAGAAACAAGATATTTGTGTAGTCTCAAAAGCTGTGCCCACAAGACATTTGTTAATTACAAAAGGAAAACCAGTAACTTTATAGTGGAGAAATCCAAGCAGACACCACTGTCAGGGAGGAAGAAAACTTTCTCCTACCCACTAGATTCTTCTGGCTTGTCTAAGAGTTAAATTGACATGAGACAGATTAACAGGAGAAAATCTAATTTAATTTTGTACATCTAGATACCCCACATACATGAGAGGTTCAGAGGCAGAAAGGTATAATGAGGTATATGTGCCATCCTGAGTTAAGGAATGGGATTAAGGGTATGGAGTTTCAGAGGGGAGGAGAGTAAGTCAGAGGACGATAAGAAGAGTATATTTGTAGTAATTAGATGTTTGTCCTGCCATACAAACAGGTCATAAGAAGTTATTTCCAGTAATAACTGTTATTATGGCAAGACCCTCAATTTAAATTTTTTAAGGGAAAGGCAAAAGTTTATCTTGAGCTCACAGGGTCTAGATTGCCTGCAGCTCAAAATAATTCACATGCCAAAGTGGCATATTTTAGGGAGACCTGTTCTGAACCCTTTCACCACCTAAACAAGTGATCAAGTTTAACAACACCTCTAAGACACTTCAACATCATGAATCCATGATATGATGCACTGAGGGCAAATTATTTCTTTGGTATTCTTGCCAAAGATGTATAAGCTCACTCTAATTGTAAGAAAACACCAGACATACTCAAACTGAGGAACATCCTACAAGATAACGGACCAGTACTTTTTAAAAGTGTCTATAGGGACTTCCCTGGTGGTCCAATGGCTAAGATTCCGTGCTCCCAATGCAGGGAGCCTGGGTTCGATCCCTGGTCAGGGAGCTAGATCCCACATGCCGCAACTAAGAGTTCACATCCTGCAACTGAAAAATCCCTCATGCTGCAACTAAAGATCCCGCAGATGGCAACAAAGATCCCACGTGCAGCAGTGAAGATCCCGCATGCCGCAAATAGGACCCAACGCAGGCAAATAAATAAATATATATTTTTAAAAGTGTCTGTGTCATGAAGCACAAGGAATGACTGAGGAACTGTCACAAAATAAGGAGACATGACAACTGAAGGCAATGTGGGAACCTGTTTTGGCTAGTAGACTAAAAAAATAACATTAGTGAGAAGGTTAGCAAAATTCAAATAAGGTCTGTGGTTTAGTTAATTGTATAGTATCATTGTTAATGTTCTGGTTTTGATAATTTGCATTATGGTTATGTAAGGTGTTAGCATTAGGAGAAGTTTGGTGAAGGATATACAGAAACTCTCTGCTAACTTTTGTAACTTTTCTGCAAGTCTAAAATTTATTTAGAAATTATTTCAAAATTTAATAAAAAAATTTAAAACCCAAGAACCAGCTTGACGGGGCTCCAAGTGGACAAACTTGGGGCAATTCAGGCATCAAAAAGTCTAATGGATTTTAACACCTTGAATACAAAAATATCCCCAAAATAATATGCAGCTACATGGAAAGGGCTGATTATTTACTGGTGAAGGGGGGCAGAATTTTGCCACCCCAAAATATAGTAGAGAACAACCCCTCATGAGGAACTAATGTATTACAGTCACAGAGTCCAGACATGATTACATCTGTTCATCCTGAAATTTCACATTTTAGTGAATAGTTTTCTCTGTTTAATTTTAAAACTTTCCAAATTGGACTTTACATACTGCCTTCCTAAAAGGGAAATTCAGCCTTGTTAAAATTCAACTTTATTTTTCTTCTTTCAGTTGTAGGTGAAATTGTGAACAAATTAGCTTTCTTGCTCCTAGGGTTGTCTATGACTTTCTTCAACAATAAAAGTTGTCCTTTATTTCAACATTGTATATTATACTAATCAAAAGATATTTATATGAGAGTTTAAGTAATTATTTAGTAAATGATGGTTTGAAATAAATAAAATTATCTTTTTTTACTAAGTTATGCTTGACATACAGTATATAAGTTTCAGGTGTACAACATAGTAATTTGGTATTTTTATACATTATGAAATAATCACCACAGTAATTCTAGTTACCATAACTCACCATACGAAGTTACTGAAATGTTACTGTGTGTCAATAATATTCCCTATGTGTACATTACATCCCTGTGACTTATTTATTTTATAGCTGGAGGTTTGTACCTCCTAATCCCCTTCACTGCCCCCCAAACCTCTTTTCCCTCTTTAAATCGTAAAATATTTCCATGTATTAAAGAGATAATTATAAAAAGTGAAACCATAAAGATCCAGAGGTAGCTCTTCTCTTCCTCTTCCCTTCTTTTCCCGAATAACTCAATCATAAAGCCGTGAGGTATAGACAAGCAGGACAGGCATTTGCACCAGGATAGGGAAAGCCATGGTGGCCCAGAGTGAGGTAATATGAGCATCTGCATAGGAGGAAGGCCTGGAGTGGGTGCTGGGGCCTGAGCAGGGTAAACAGGGAGCCCAGGCATGACGGGTGGCCTGGCTCAGGGTGTTTGGACTGGGTCGGATGAAGAGGGAGTCCAAGTGGTGGTGTCCACCTGCAGCAGCCCTGGGGTCCAAGTGGGGTAAGGAAGTCACTGCTGTAAGGGAGGTGGTGATGGCTGCAGAGGGAGATTGGTGCACCTAAGGTACTTGATCAAATAAGTAAATGTTTTAAGGATAATGAGATCAGAGGAGAAAATGAGATTGAACTACGTGGTGATGGATTATAATTGGAGATGTTGGTGTGAACTTAACAGTCTTCAGTATTGTAGAAATGCATGGAAATAAACGTAAATGTGTACATGTGCATATGTGTATGTGCAAATATTCCCATCCGTCCACAGAGGGAGAATGGGAACAGTGACACCACAATAGTAATAATTACACCTAGAATGCAGATCTTGGTTCCCAAATACTCTTCTCCCCTAAAAGGAATCAGGGTTCCTTGGCTGATTCTAGGGCTAAGAAAGGGTAAGTGCAAATGAGCTTGGAACATCAAATTGTAGCATTAATAAGTACTCAAAGCCATGTCAAAAGGACAGAGAAGCCAGCTTATAGGAACTCAAGTCTCAAAGTATCTCCCTAAGAAATACTTACAGTTCCTTTCTTCTGCCTAATTTTCTATCAGGTTGTTTATGTTTTTATCATACAGCTTTTTGAGATTCTTTATTCTGTAAAACAATCCTTTCTAGGTGATATGTGTGGAAAATATCTTCTCTCATTTGTAGCTTATCTGTTCACTACCTTTGAGGTATCTTTTGATAAACAGCCATTATTAATTTTAATGTAGTTGAATTTATCAATTTTTTTTCTTTATGATATGTGCTTTGTGGACCACGTTTCATAATTATTTTCCTACTACACATTCATAAAGATAGCCTCCTATATTTTCTTCTAAAAGTTTAAAAGTTTTACCTTTTACATTCAGTCTTTAACCCACATAGAATCTATGTTTATATATGGAGCAAGATAGAGGCAATTCCTTTGTTTGCATATGAATAACCAATTATCATATTGGTTATTTACTATCCTATGGAATAGTCATTCCTTTTTCGCCTTAAGTATTCTGTCCCAACACCAATACCACACTGTCTTAACTATGATAACCTTATAAAAAATCTTAATATCAGATAAGAAAAAAAAAAAAAATCCCCTGAAACTGAAACTCCTACATACCAGCCAAGGGCCAAGTTTGCAAATTGGCTACCTTTCTAAGGATACTAGTCTCAGGCCTGCTATGTTAACTCTTTTCTGCAGAGGACAGTTGACTTAGACCTCAAATAATAGAAACAGAGGTTTTAAGGAACCCACTGGGAGAGAATGATGAGGTGAAGGCAACAAGGTGAAACCTACTAGGGAAAACAAGAGCCTTGCATTCAAGTGCAAAAGATGGATTAATATACTGCATGGAGGAGACCCAGCACGATGGCAATTAATGTGAAAAACACCCAGGAGGGTTTGCTCCTTAATATGAATTAACAGTTGTAACTGACCCACTGGAAAAAGTAATGGAATCTTATTATATATTAATGGAAGTGTCATATCCAGATCAATGGACATAGAATTCCCATGGTATTCTGAAACGATCAAATATCATTTGGAAAATGTATGTACTTCTGAGGTTCTTATTCTAATGCATATATGAATAAATAAAGGAAGTGCAGTAGATAGTGTGGGCTGCTAAAGTGACACTGATATATGAGCGCTCTTATCATTTTTGAAATGAGGCTTTGAAAATTTTGAAATGAGTCTGGGAGATTCTCTTTTGCTCCATTTGGCAGAATTGAGACCAAAGGGGGCAGCTTTAGGAGACAGATACGGAGACAATATAAAAAGGTATTAGACCAGCCTAACTATGGAATTAGCTGACTTGGGCAAGAATGTTTTCCCCAATAATGGAAGTATTCACACAGTTGGATGAACATGTGTCTCTAGACTGGCTGAGGCATTGAAACTGAAGATCTCTAGAATCGCTTTCTATTCTAAAATGCTTGACCTGTGGTTCTATTAATTTAGACGCTTCCACTGTGCCTGTGGCTCAGAGGCTGCTGAATGGAGGGTCAAAGGAAGAACAAGAGTCATGACCTTTGCCCGGTGTCTCAATCTCATTATGAGCACTGCCTCAGGAACCCTGGGGATGCTCCCAAGCCCCGGGGCTCATCTCATAACATTGCCTCATACAGGCAGGCCCTTTGGAGACAAAACTTTTCACTGGCAATATTCATGCCTGAAATTCCCACCTCTAGAATTAATCTTTAAGGATTATGTGACGGAGATCAAGACACTACCTCAGTGATCAACACTATTAAATTTTAGATGCAATTTCATTATATATCAGGAAGTAGTCTCTTGGAGTTGATACAAGCTTCTTCTTTGCCAGTGCCCATGTCAGCTTTTCTCCTCCAATCCAATTAGAAGGTGCTCCCAGGTCCATGCTGGCCCCTAGAAGTGCTCTGTCCAATATGATAGGCACTAGTCACATGTGGCAATTGAGCCCTTGAAAAGTGATAAGTCCAACTACAATGTGCTGTAAGTGTAAAATATACATTGGATTTCAAAGACTTAGTTCAAAGAGGAGCATGTAAAATATCTTGTTAATTTTTTATATCAACTACTTGTTGAAATTTTAATTTTTTTGGTTATATTGTGTTACTTAAAATATATAATTAAAATTAATTTCACCTATTTCTCTTTACCTTTTGTAAAGTAGATATTAAAAAAATAAAAATTACATATATGGCCTCCACTTGTGGCTAATATTATATTTCTAGTGAACAGTGCTATTCTTCTAGACCCTCTTAGTTCTAATAACTAGACACCCCCTTTAGAAATTGTATCTTTTAGTGACAAAGTAAGTTTGCATCAGGTAGACTTGGATTCATTTCCTAGTTCTGCCGCTGGCTATATGACTTGAGGCCATTTAGTTATCTGGTTGGGTCTTGGTTTCTTTATTTGTAAAGTGGGACCATTAATACCTATCAGTTTTATTGTACACATGGTGCCATTTTATAGATTTGCTGTTCTGAAGTTTAAAAGAGATAAAGTTTGTGTACACCTCAGTGCCTGCCAAGTGTAGGTAGGTCCTTAGTAGCTCTCCTCATCCTAAATCTCTCTAGAGGTACCAAATGGACTTTTCAAATCTTAAGTCTCCTTAGGGCGTGTGCAGCTCCTTGTCTCTGATGTGTTCTTTGCACAAGACTGTTCTCTAAAATGCTCTACATAGTCTCCATAAAAAAAAAAGATTTCCAATAAACAGTACTATATATTCAAGAGTCTCATGCAAATGAAAATAATTTACATGATACAGAATTTTCCTTTAGGTTAATTTGTTTTTAGCCCATGTGCCACTCCAGAATTTTACAAAATGCTACAGGCATCATTGATTTAATTGTTTCAGGTTTTATTTTACGCTACAGATTTTTTCCCAGTCCAGAGGAAATATTGATTCATTTTCTCTATACAGGGAGGGCAAAACATAAGCATACAAATAGTATAATCTCCTTCCCCAAAGGAAAATCAGTCATCAAATGCCCATATCATTCCCCACCTACAGTGAGGATAAGGCCAGAAAGACTACACAAAAGTCATTAAAATAGAAAATATGCATTAGTCACTGTTTCTTTTTTTCTAAAACTGAAGTTAATACTTTTTATATGTTACTAACTTTCAGTGAGTCAACATGTATTACTTTAAAAGGAAAATATATATCCTGAAAGTATTCTTTATCCATATTTTGATGTGAAATATGTTATGCTTTTTAGTCTCTATCACATGACACTTTTACACAGAAACTGGGGAAGAATTAAGCTAGACTATCAACAGTTCTCAGCACGGTTATGATATGATTTTTGTTACAAGAAGTACTTGTTATTGGTTTAATATCTTCCTGGGGCACCTGTAGATGTGACTCATATTACTGTACATGAATGGATACTGAGTTGACTCTTTGTAAATGCTCTTAGGTTATGTGTGCGTGTGTGTGTGTGTGTGTATGTGTGTGTGTGTGTAGGTATGTATATGTGTGTGTTCGTGTTGATGTCTGTTGTATTTCTCTGACTAAAATCCTAGTTTCTTCTCTTCTATCTCTATGATTTACTTGATTGGTTGATTGATTGATTCATTCATTCCACACCATGTGGCTTTGTGGGATTTTTAGTAGATCCCTGCTCAGGGCCCTCGGCAGTGAGAGCTGTGACTCCTAACCACTGGACTGCCAGGGAATTCCCTAGTTGACTTTTAAAATTAAGGTATAATTTATGTAGAATGAAATTCAAGTTTTTTGACATCCAGTTTCGAGAGTTTTGATAAAAACATACAGTTGTGTTAACTACAACCACAATCAAGATATAGAATAGTTTCATCACTCCCCCCCACCTCCAGAAAACTTAACCTATTTTCTGTGTCTATAAGTGTTTTGCCTTTTCCAGAATGTCATTAAATGAAATCATAGAGAATGGAGCCTTTCGAATGTGACTTCGTTCATTAACATAATGCAGTAGAGATTCATCCACATTATTGCATGAGTCAGTAATTCATTCCTTTTTATTGTTGAGTAGAATTCCATGATATGGGTATAACATAATAGTTTGTTTTTCCATTCATCAGTTGAAGGATATTTGCTTTTTACAAGTACAAGCTGGTATAAACACCCACATAGAGGTTTTAGTATGACTATACATTTTCATTCTGCTTGAATAAATACCTAGGACTAAAACTGCTGAGTCATGTGGTAAATGTATGTTGATCTTTATAGGTAACTGCCAAACCATATGCCAACGTGGCCATCCCATTCTTCACTCCCCTTGGCATTATATGAAGGTTCCAGGTGATCTGCATCCTTGTCAGTGTCTCAATTTTAGACATCCTAATAGTTGTATAGTGATGGCTCATTGTGATTTTAATGTGAAATTCTCTAGTGACTAATGATTTTGAGCATCTTTTCTTATCCTTTTTTGTCATCCATATATCTCCTGTTTCAGTAAAATGCATGTTCAAAGCTTTCACCGAGTTTTTCTCCCTTTTTTCCTTATTATTGAGAGTTTTTTATGTGTTATAAATACAAGTTCATTATCAGATACGTGATTTGTAAATATATTCTCCCAGTCTGTGCATTGTCTTTTCATTCTCTAAATGGTGATTTTTTAAGGACGTAAGTTATTAATTTTAATGAAATCCAATTTATCATTTTTTTCTTTTATGGATCATGTTTTGGTGCAGTGTCTTAAGAAATCTTTATCTCACCCTAGGTCTCAAAGATTGCCTCCTGTATTTTCCTGAGAACTTTTATAGTTTCATTTTTACGTGCAGTTGTATGATCCACACTGAGTTAATTTTTATGTCCTGAAAGAAATTAAGTTTTTTTTTATTTTTATTTTTTGCAGATAAATGTTGATTTGTTTCAACACTATTTGCTGAAAATAATGTCTTTCCTTATTGAACTGCCTTTCGCCTTTGTCAGAGTTTAATTGACCATAAAGATACGGGTTCATTTCTGTACTATTCATCTATATTTCTGTTCCATTTATCTATGTAAAATTTTTTTTTTCAGTACCATACTGTTTTGAATACACTTGTTCTATAGTAAGGCTTGAAATCAGACAGTGTGAGTCTTCAAATGTTGATATTTTAAAAAAATTTCTTTCAGATATTCTAGTTTTGTTGACATTGTATATTAGTTTAGTAGTCAGCTTGTCTAGTTCTACAATAAGTCCTGCTTGGACTTTTGTTGGAATTGTGTTGAATATATAGATCAGTTTTGGGGGAAATTGACATAATGATATTGAGTATTACAATCCATGAACACGCTTTATCACTCCTGTTGTTTAGGTAGTCTTTGGTTTTTTTCATCAGTGTTTTGTAGTTTTCAGTGTACAGGTCTTCACACATTTTATAAGATTTATACCTAAGTATTTCATAGAGCTTTTTTGGGTGCTATGTTAAATGGTATTTTTTTCCTTTTTCAATTATATGTTGCTAATATATAGAAATAAGATGGATTTTTGTATATTGCCCTTATATCTTGAGATGTTACTAAACTCATTTATTTCTTGTAGTAGCTTCTTTGTACACACTTCAAGATTTTCTATGTAGACAACTATGTTCTCTGCAAGTAGAGACAGTTTTATTTCTTTATTTCCAATTTGTGTGTCTTTTCTTTTCTTCTCTTATTTTATGAGCTAGTACCTCTAGCTTAGTGTTGATTCCGGCTTGTGAAAGTGGATATCCTTGCCTTGTTCCTGATTGTTGGGTGGAAATCATTCAATCTTCCACCACTAAGTATGATGGTAGGTATAGATCTTCCATAGAAGCCCTATATCAGGTTGAGAAAGTTCCCCACACCAATTCCCAGTTTGCTAAGATTTTTAAAAAATAAGGAATGGCTATCTGAATTTGTCAAATGCTTTTTATGCATCTAGTGAGGTGCTTTTATGATTCTTCTTTTTTTAGTCTGTGAATATGATGAATTATACCAATCGGTTTTCTAATGAAGTAGTATAGCATTCCCGGGATGAACTCCACTTGGCCATGATATACTATTCTTTTGTACATTATTGGATTCCATTTTCAACTTGTTAGGAATATTTGTGCCTACATTCATGAAGGATACTGGTCTGTAGTTTTTTTGCAGTTTTTTGCCTGGTTTTGGTATCAAGTTAATGCTTGCCTCATAAGATGATGGGAAATATTCTTTCTTCTTCAGTTTCCTGGAAGAGTTTTTATAATTTGCATATTTCTTATTTAAATGTTTAGCAGAATTTATCAGCAAAGCTATGTGGGCTTGGATTTTCTTTGTGGGAAGATTATAACTAAAAATTCAATTTATTTAATAGATAAGGGCTATTCAGGGTATATATTTATTCTTGAGTGAACATAGGTACATATATATACACACACACAACACACACACACACACACACACACACAGCATTTTTACTGTGGATTTGTTTTGGTAAAATTTTTACTTAGGATATTTGTATCTATGTTTATAAATCAGATTAGCCTGCAGTTTAATTTTCACCTACGGTTTTGAATTTATTGGCATAAAGGTTGTTCATATTACAACTTCTAACATATGTGGGATTTTTTTCCCACATCAACTAATTCACAAACTTTCCAGACACCACCTGGGTGTCCTAAAATTCAGTCACGAAACTGTCTGGAGTTGGAACACATCCCACAGATTAAGGTTTCAATCCTACAAGATGGGCACCTCCACCCTACCCCACTCCCCACACACATACTTCAAGGACCAGTTGCAAGTCTAGGCTGTCACCTGTGCTCTGATCAGTAGGAACTGGAGTTCCTGTGACCTCCTCCTCAGGTTTGATAATTTTGTCTAATTGCATAGAGAACTCAGGAAAATAGTTTGTTTACTAGATTACTCGTTTGTCATAAAAGGATACAACTCAGGATCAACCAGATGAAAGAGTAGCATAGGGCAAGGTATAGAGGGAAGTGGCACAGAGCTTCCATGCACTCTCTAGTTACCCGAAAATCTGGTTTGCCTCTTGGTGGGTGTTGAAACAACAGACACAACCAAGCCAAAGCTAGGGAGAAGGAAGGATTTATTATTACTTGCAACAAGTAAGGAGAACACCAGGGACCTTTCCCAAAGCAGTGTCCCCCTGAACAGCAAAACTGGGGAAGTTTTAAGCTAAGGGTACATGCATGTTCATGAAGGGGCTTGAGCAGAGGAGAATTCAGCAGAGAATTGGGACAAAGGTCAACGGAGTCGAAGCTTTAATTGATTGAAGTCAGGAGGGTCAACATCATCATTCTATCCCCCACATGGGTGGGGGCCTTAGTTCCTGCAGAACTCAAAGATATATTACTATCTATATCCCTTGAGGAGGAACTAGGACTCTGCTTTATCACTGCACTATTGTTTGACCACCTTTTCTCTGTTCCTGTATTCCTTCGTTCCCTTAAACGCATTAATTACTGAGACCTGTTCAAGGGCAAGCAGTGAGGTCAGGCTTAGATCACAAACTGACTTAGACCAAAATAGTTTCTCTTACGTCAAAGTCCTTCCGGTTCTCTCTCTCTCCGGGGACCGCCAAACCTATCTGCTCACAGTTACATCATGCTCCTAGCACCCCCATGTGTTCACCAACCAGGAAGATGCCTGAACCCCTTCCATTAGATTTTTTACAGAGGCCTAATTATGATTGATTAAATCATTGGTCATTAGTGATTAACTCAACCTCTAGCCCCTCCCCACTCTGGCAGTCACGAGGAAGGGCTGAATGTTCCACCCTTATAATTACTTGATTGGTACCCCTGGCAACCAACATTCCATGACTTGGGGCTTCCCAAAACTCAGGTGTAGTTAAGGGGGTTTGTTATAAATAACAAAAGATGTTCCTTTCACCTTTATCACTCCAGACCTGTTTCAGGAACAGGGAGGGAGGTTGTGGGTGGTGGAGACAGGACAAGTATTTTAACAAAGATGCTTCTGTGACTCTTATCATTTAGAAAATTACTAGGTTCAGGACCTCAGGAGCTGGGGATGAAATTCAAAATATATATTTCTTATTATGTAAAAATATCACAGTTACTTTGCCTCATTATCCTTTGACTGAGTATATGATCTGTAGTGATGTCTTCTCTCCCATTCCTGAAACTGGTAATTTGGTTCTTTTCTCTTTTTTTCCTGATTGGTCTACATACAGATTTATCTTTTTGTTTGTTTAATTCTCTGAAAAAATCAGCTTTCATTTAATTGATTTCATCTATTGGTTCTTTTTTGTTGTTATGTTTTCTTTTATGCTCTTCTCTGATCATATGTTTAAAAAATCCTTCCTTCCGCTTAACTGGGTGTATTTTGGTCTGTTTCTGCTTTTTAAAGTGGAAGGTTAGATAAGGGATTTGAAACTTTTTTCCTTTCTAATATAGAAATTTAATGTTTTAAATTAACATGCAAGCACTGCTTTAGCTATATCCTACAAATGTTCATACAATGTTTTCGTTTTCATTCAGTTCCAAATAAATTCTAATTTCCCTTTGATCACTTCTCTGACCCATGGTTGTTTAGTAATGTATCATTAGCTTCCAAATATTTGAGTGTTTTTCAGATTTTTTATGTTAATGATTTTTAATCCAATTTCATTGTGATCAGAGAAAATACCTTTCATGATATGAATAATTTTATATTTATGGAGATGTGTTGTTACCTGGAATATGGTCTGTCTTGATCAATGTTCTATGTCCACTTGAAAAAATGTTCTATTAAGGAATACGTTACTAAAAATCCATCACATTGACGCTATGATTTTTCTTTTCATTTTTTTTTTTTTTACGTCATTTAAGAAAAATTTTATCGGAGTATAGTTTATTTACACTGTTGTGTTAGTTTCAGGTGTACAGCCAAGTGAATCAGTTATACATATACATATATCCACTCTTTTTTTAGATTCTTTTCCCATATATGACACTACAGAGTATTGAGTAGAGTTCCCTGTACTATACAGTAGGTCCTTATTAGTTACCTGTTTTATATATAGTAGTGTGTATATGTCAATCCCAATCTCCCAATTTATTCTTCCCCGCCTTATGCCCTGGTAACCGTAACTTTGTTTTCTACATCTGTGACTCAACTTCTGTTTTGTAAATAAGTTCATTTGTACCATTTTTTTAGATTCCACATGTAAGCAATATCATATGATATTTGTCTTTCTTTGTCTGATTTACTTAACTCAGTATGACAATCTCTAGGTCCATCCACATTGCTGCAAATGACATTGTTTTGTTCTTTTTTATGGCTGAGTAGTATTCCATTGTATATATGTGCCACATCTTTATCCATTCCCTTTGATGGACATTTAGGTTGTTTCCATGTCCTGGCTATTGTAAATAGTGCTGCAATGAACATTGGGGTACATGTATCTTTTTGAATTACGGTTTTCTCTGGGTATATACCTAGGAGTGGGATTGCTGGACCATATGGTCCTGCACAAGCTGTTTGTATATTTTGGAGATTAATCCCTTGTCGGTTGCTTCATTTGCAAATCTTTTCTCCCATTCTGAGGGTTGTCTTTTCGTCTTGTTTATGGTTTCCTTTGCTGTGCAAAAGCTTTCAAGTTTCATTAGATCCCATTTGTTTATTTTTGTTTTTATTTTCATTACTCTAGGAGGTGGATCAAAAAAGATTTAGCTGTGATTTATTTCAAAGAGTGTTCTGCCTATGTTTTCCTCTAAGAGTTTTAGAGCGTCCAGCCTTACATTTAGGCCTTTAATCCATTTAGAGTTTATTTTTGTGTATGGTGTTAAGGAGTGTTCTAATTTCATTCTTTTCCATGTAGCTGTCCAGTTTTCCCAGCATGACTTACTGAAGAGACTCTTTTCTCCATTGTATATTTTTTCCTCCTTTGTCATAGATTAGGTGACCATTGGTGCATGGGTTTATCTCTGGACTTTGTATTCTGTTCCATTGACCTCTGTTTCTTTTTTTGTGCCAGTACCATGCTGTTTTGATGAGTATAGCTTTGTAGTACACTCTGAAGTCATGATT